>NC_055991.1:90813864-91531796 GCF_018446385.1 Zingiber officinale
TGCCGTTGCCTCGTCGTCGCAGAGATCTCAGTCTATCGCCGGCCTCTCCTTCTCTTCCTCTCCCGAGAGTCGGCCGCCGGCAAGTATCCCGTGCCCTAGCGACTCGCGGCTCCCTCACCCTCTTGCGACACCGCCGGCCTTCTCTTCTCTCTTCCCTTACTGTGTCGTGCCCTAGTATGGGTTCACAGCCGCCGCCGCACCTCTGCATCCAACACTGTCGCCGACCACCAGTTCCAACCCAGCACCGCCGTCGACCTTGTGCCCTTTTGGGTTGTGCCCTAGGTCTCTCCGGGTTGTGGGCAGAAGCAGAGCAGTCCGAGACCAGCGTCTCGGTGACCATGACCTGCCGCTCGACGCCACTGCTTTCCCCTCTTTATTCTTCCGGAAGCCGGGTTTATGCCACCACCTCTTCCACCGATCACAACCACAGTTCCTAATTTAGTCTTGTGGATTTTAATTAGTTATTTAAATTCTTATGAATGTTAGCTAAATAAAAATATATATTGATTGTCACAGGACCTTGACGCGAGACGATATCTCGACGTCAGATTTGGACCGGATACGATCCTTCCTATTGAAGGCGGGTACCTCTTGACTTATCTTTTATGATATTGTCAATTGGATATGCATAGTATTTTATAGCTACAAGCAATGATCATGTTTGCCTTTGGTATGTCACGGTTTGATACCCATAGCATGTTATGTTTTGTCGCTTGTTATGTATCCATAATTATACCTCGTGATTATTGCCATGAGTACCTTAGTTCCTAGAGTAAGTGACATATCATGTTTTACTGAGTTTAGGACTAGATTCTGGATTTTTATTATCTGGCATGTGTACCTATATTTTTATATCATGTCTGATCTGTGTACCTAGACCCTTTTGCTTTGATCCATGTATATTGTTGGTACATATTTTATGGAGGTGGATATGTTCAGGACCTAGGTTGTTATGCCATAGAGGACATGTATACATACCCTAGATCTGTGGATTTGACTTACTGGTACTAGGGTACACATTTTTATATATATATGGATTTGGTTCAGGATATTGACATGCTTAGTGTCATGCATCATTCGCATGATTGTATGTAGTGCGATTGTCAGCTCCATTATTGTTGAGCACATCGCTAGTTACATGTATCTGCACACACGACCACTCATGGGTTAGTGGTATATTCAGGCAGGGTGTGTTGCAGCAAGTGCTCTGTCAAGGGCTCCGTTGGTCCACTCATGGGTTAGTGTGATGCAGCGTTGTAGCAGGACAGGGATCCCTCCCCGTCATTGTGTACCGGGAGATGAGAGCATTGAGCTCCCCCATTTATGATTTGGGGTAGGAGGATAGGTGTACTCCGACAGCATCCCGTCCACTCGGTCACTCATCAGGAGCAGCGACGTCAAAGTGCACGTTTGTCACAGCCCTACCCACTCGGTCTCACCATCATGTGTGAGACCGCTGACTAGAGAGTAGGGGTGACCAGGACATGTCATTGGCATCATACGCATTGATGCATTTATTACTTGTGCTTGCTGCATTTATTTGCTGCATTTGGTTGGATGCATATGTTTGACATGATACAGGATTTATGACACTCTCGGTTTGACGACCTTTTTGTTCTGGATAGGAGTTCCTGGTGAGTACAGCTTCCTCAGTTACCTTTCAGTTTTGCATTTTTCCTATATATGATTAGGAAGCTGTATTCCATGTTTATTACTGTTAGATATATCTTACTAGGCATGTCTATTGGTATTCGCTGAGTTGTTGAACTCACCCCCCATGGACACTATCTTTTTCAGGTACCTGGTTGTTATGGAGTTGCTTGGAGTATCCTGCCTGCCGGTCCCCACGTCGCATCAGAAGACCTTTCTCCGTTTTTGTTTATTTGTATTTTGGTAGATGAATGTGTGTATTTGGCTTTGTGTTCCGGTTTTATTTTCCGGAGTGTTATGTTGTTGTGTGGTGTAAGCCTAGCCGGCTAGCAGTGTTTTGTTTTATTTTGTATGGGCTTGTCTTTGTTAGGACCTTCGGATGCGGCTAGAGAGGGGGGGTGTGAATAGCCGACCCCAATTTTGCTTTTCTTCCTACGAATTAGGTTAGCGCAGCGGAAATAAAATAATTGAAACGAGAACGAGAAGATCAAACCTCAAGCACAGCGATGTAATGAGGTTCGGAGATGATACTCCTACTCCTCGGCGTGTCCGTAAGGTGGACGCAGCCTATCAATCCATCGGTGGATGAAACCTCGGATAACCGGCTAATATGAACTCGTTCTGGGTGGAGAAACCTCACCACAAAGTCTTTGCAACAGCAAAATAGAGGAGTACAACAATAGAGGAAACAAACAAGAACAATAGAAATTGTAAACACACTTGCTTGCCTTCTCGTCGGAGTCCGTTGATGAAGCAGCAGCTTCACGGCTCCAACAGCTAGAAAACCAGCACGAAGCTCACGCGAAGCTTTAGCAAAACCGAGAGATCAGCAAAGCTCAAGAGGAAGAAGAAGAATTAGCAGAAGCAGCTCTTCTAGTGTTGTCTTTTGTTCTTCACTGTAGAGGCCTTATATCATCTGGTATCTCCCTGTAACCTGCGAAGAAGAACAGACTAAAACAGACAAAGCAGAGATAGCCGTTGTGTCGCAACAGCTAGGCCTGGACCGATCAGGCACACTCCTGATCAGTCCAGGAGTGTTCTGATCGGTCTTGGGACCGATCAGGCCTTAGGCTGATCGGTCCCCAGACCTATCAGCCAACTCTCTGTGAGAGTTGGCCTCGTCTCTGATCGGTCTGTGGACCGAACAGGACTCAGGTGGATCGGTCCACAGACCGATCCCCCCTCTTTCTTCTCCCGATCTTCTTCGCTTCTGATCGGTCACCAGACCGATCATGTAATTCACAGAAACACACTGTTTGGTTACTGATCGTTCACTAGACCGATCAGTCAACCAGCGTATCACTGGATCGGTCACCAGACCGATCCAGGTTTAGAGCTCCCAGCCCTAAACCCTACCTAGTCCGGAGAACGAGCTACCGAGCCCTCTCCGACTTCGTCCAGAGAACGAGCTACCGAGCCCTCTCTGACCTAGTCCGGAGAACAAGCTACCGAGCCCTCTCCGACTCCATCCGGTCCAGAGAATGAGCTACCGAGCCCTCTCTAACCTAGTCCGAAGAACGAGCTACCGAGCCCTCTCCGACTCCATCCGGTCCAGAGAACGAGCTACCGAGCCCTCTCTGACCTAGTCCGAAGAACGAGCTGCCGAGCCCTCTCCGACTTCGCATGCCAAGCTTCCATACTTGGACTTTTCCCGTGCCAAGCTCCCTGCTTGGACTTTTCCGTGCCAAGTCTCCATACTTGGACTTTTCCGTGCCAAGTCTCCATACTTGGACTTTTCCCGTGCCAAGTCTCCATACTTGGACTTTTCTGTGCCAAGTCTCCATACTTGGACTTTTCCCGTGCCAAGTCTCCATACTTGGACTTTTCCGTGCCAAGTCTCTATACTTGGACTTTTCTCGTGCCAAGCTCCCTGCTTGGACTTTTCACCAGATGTCTGGTCAACCTTGACCTATCTGGATTTCCCTTACCTGGCTTCACTTACCAGGACTTTCCAATTGCCTGGCTTACTCACCAGGACTTTCCCTTGCCTGGCTTCACTCACCAGGACTTTCATCTGGCTTCACTTACCAGGATTTCCCGAATCAGGTCGACTCACCTCGGGTCAACCAGGTCAATCTTGACCAAAGATTGCACCCACAATCTCCCAAGTTTGTATTCTGTCAAACATCAGAATACAACTTTTCTACTCTCGTCAAACATCAGAATAGAGCTTTTCTATTCTCGTCAAACATCAAAATACAACTCGAGTCAGGTCAACTCGAGTCAGGTCAACCAGGTCAACCTTGACCTAAGGTTGCACCAACAATCTCCCCCTTTTTGATGTTTGACAAAACCTTGAACAAGTTAGGTTAACCCGAAAACCTAACTTACGTTTCCCAATAGTTTTCCTTGAACATTCTCCCCAAACTCTAATGTTCTTCCTTGAACATTCTTTGGATATTCTCCCATTTTCCCCCTTTTTGACACACATCAAAAAGAGTGAATCAAAATCAAGAGTTTCTTCCTAACGAAAGTCCCATACCTTTCATTGAAACCCTTAATTTCCCCCTTGATACTAAAAGTCAACAATCAACTTAGTGATAATCCCATATCACTCAAGTCTTTAGAGTAAAAACTCCCCCTAAAAGTCAACTCCCCCTTGACTAATAGGTAAAACTCCCCCTAAAGGTCAACTCCCCCTTGATCATTGCACCAACAATGTCTTGGAGAGTTTCAAACCTTTAGAAATCCAAAACACAAACTGTGTTTTAACTTTCAGCTGAAATTTCAGACAACACAGTCGAAAATCAGCATTTTGGCACGCCCGATCGGTCACCAGACCGATCAGGAGCTCCCTGGATCGGTCCAGTGACCGATCCAGCATCCCGTGGACCGATCAGGAAACCTCCTGATCGGTCACACATCTGATTTCTGAATTTCTTCCTCCCGAAATTCAGAAACCCCTACAAAATTACAGAAAATTCTAAAAATTATAAAATTTTGAGGATACATTCTTCATAACATATACTATCATGGAAAAATAGTTTTCTATGAAAATAACTTCCATTTTCAAATCTTGATACAAAGTTTAAAAACTTTGAAATAGTTCAAGTTTACCTCAACTTTGTATCAACTTGCTCAATGATGAATGCTATCACTAGAAAAGCTTCATCAAGGTTTTTCAAATCAATTTTGAAATGATTTTAAACCATTCAATTTAGGACCACAATCTTAGGGCTAAGTGTACATGACTTGTACACAAACTTTCCCTATGATCCTCAATTTCGAATTAGGCTCATCTAGGTACAAGAACTATGCACCTTGATCCTAACTCATCATCCTAATATCTCACACACATCTAAGGTGTATCAAACACATCCAAGTCAATTTTGATGTGAGATATGGGTTTGGGTCATCTTAAGCTAAGTTCTCATGCATTTTCTAAACAACAATTTGATTTCCATATCAAATTGAGTTTTTTTTATCCTTAAATCAATTTAATTGATCATAAATGCAAGAGATGATGACATGGCATAAAATAATATAATAAGTGAACATATGTGCCAATGTCATGATGTCATGGCATAAAGTATGAAACTTAAATAAGGCATGACATATAACTAACCTAAGCATTATCATGACATTTCAAATGATAGCAAATTAGATATGATGTCATGATATGACATATGGCAAACAATATATGACAAATAATATATAAAGGTATAGAAAATACCTAATTCTAGCCTTAGTTGCCATTTTTGATAATTTTGATCATTTTGCCATAAATTCCATATTCCTAAGTGTAATAGACCTAAAATCATATACTAAAGATTTTTAGATCACTATGTGCCAATTAGATTGACCCTAGAGAATTCCTCGAATATGGTTGGCACATGCTAATCATCTTAGGAATAACTTTCCATTTCATTTTCAAGGCTTGATTACACCTTGAAAATTCCTAAAGTGCCACCTTTTGCCATGATTAGGTTAACTACCTATTCAAGTAAGGTTGGCACACCCTAAACCATCTAGCGTGATGGAATCACGCTCCTAGGAACCCAATACCTATTTGAGCTCATTGGGTTCACTAAATATTCACTAGGGATGACTTCCCTAGCAACCCTCCTAATGACCCTCCTAGGCTTTAAAGCCTTGGTCATTTGGGACCCATCAAGATCAACTCTAGGGGTGACTCCCCTTGTGACCTTGGTGATGGTCTTTCTAGCCCTAGGTCTTGTTCCATAATCGAATGGAACATTATGATAAGTGGGCTTTGATTTTTGACCCTTAGACCCTTGAGTTGACTTCTATAAATTCTTAAGGGCCTTTTCTAAATTGTCAAGTCTTGACCTCAAGACTTGATTTTCCTTTTCTAATACCTCAAGTTTTAGTTTGTCATTTTTCTTTGAGGTATTCCTAGGCATATGTCTAGTTGTTTTGGGATTTCTACCTAGGTTCTCCTTAGCCTTAGATGAGGTAATTCTAGGGTTAGCATTTCTAGAATTGTCCTTACCTAGGCTAACATGTTTGGCACCTAAGCACATGTATTGATTTCTATTGTTGTCATGCCTATCTTTATTGACAATTGCAACAAAACTACTATTAACATGTGTCTTATTCAAATTGCAAGAATGTGCCTTAAAGGTTACCTTAGGGTTTGCCTTAGCTCCCCCTATCGATGTGCTCGGTCTCTTGTCCTTGTGAGATTGGCTCCCCCTCGGACATTGGCTCCTATAGTGTCCCCTTCGCTTGCATTGGAAGCACACCACGTGCTCCTTACCCTTGCGTATCGGGACTCCGGCTTTCTTGACCTTTGGCGCCGGTGGAGTCTTCCTAATCCTCTTTGGACATTTACTCTTGTAATGCCCAAATTCCCTACACTCAAAGCACATTATATGTAATTTACTTGAAAGTAAATTGCTTGAGTTACCTAGGGTTGAGGATGGTTGTATGCTTTCTTCTTCATCCCTTCCAGAAGTAGAGGCTTCTTCTTCTTGCTCCAATCTTGAAGAAGAACTCTCCTCCTCCTCTTCCTTAGATGTTGAGTAGCCCTCAACTTCTAATTCCTTTCCTCCATGATGTGAGCTACTTGGCTCACTTGACTCCTCTTCATGACTTGAAGTGGAGCTCTCCTCATGGAACTTAGCCAAGTTGTTCCACAACTCCTTGGCATTGTTGTATCCACCTATCTTACACAAGATATCACTAGGTAATAAAAATTCAAGGATTTTCGTTACCTCGTCGTTGATTGTGGATTGGTGGATTTGTTCTTTCGTCCACTTCTTTTTCTTGAGAAGTTCTCCCTTTCTATCCACCGGAGGAATAAAACCTACTTGTACACAATTCCAATTTGCTAGGTTAGTCATAAGAAAATACTTCATTCTTACCTTCCAATACGCGAAGTCGCAGCACTCGTAGAAGGGTGGAATCGTGATGTCTTCTCCGAGTCGATCCATTCTATAGCTTGTGCTCCCCCGGGTGTTAATCCGACGAAGAGCAACCTTGCTCTGATACCACTTGTTAGGACCTTCGGATGCGGCTAGAGAGGGGGGGTGTGAATAGCCGACCCCAATTTTGCTTTTCTTCCTACGAATTAGGTTAGCGCAGCGGAAATAAAATAATAGAAACGAGAACGAGAAGATCAAACCTCAAGCACAGTGATGTAACGAGGTTCGGAGATGATACTCTTACTCCTCGGCGTGTCCGTAAGGTGGACGAAGCCTATCAATCCATCGGTGGATGAAACCCCGGATAACCGGCTAATATGAACTCCTTCTGGGTGGAGAAACCTCACCACAAAGTCTTTGCAACAGCAAAACAGAGGAGTACAACAATAGAGGAAACAAACAAGAACAATAGAAATTGTAAACACACTTGCTTGCCTTCTCGTCGGAGTCCGTTGATGAAGCAGCAGCTTCACGGCTCCAGCAGCTAGAAAACCAGCACGAAGCTCACGCAAAGCTTCTGCAAAACCGAGAACTCAGCAAAGCTCAAGAGGAAGAAGAAGAATTAGCAGAAGCAACTCTTCCAGTGTTGTCTTTCGTTCTTCACTGTAGAGGCCTTATATCATCTGGTATCTCCCTGCAACCTGCGAAGAAGAATAGACGAAAACAGATGATGCAGAGATAGTCGTTGTGTCGCAACGGCTAGGCCTGGACCGATCAGGCACACTCCTGATCGGTCCAGGAGTGTTCTGATCGGTCTTGGGACCGATCGGGCCTTAGGCTGATCGGTCCCCAGACCGATCAACCAACTCTCTATGAGAGTTGGCCTCGTCTCTGATCGGTCTGTGGACTGATCATGACTCAGGTGGATCGGTCCACAGACCGATCCCCCCTCTTTCTTCTCCCGATCTTCTTCGCTTCTGATCGGTCACCAGACCGATCAGGTAATTCACAGAAACACACTGTTTGGTTACTGATCGGTCACCAGACCGACCAGTCAACCAGCGTAGCACTGGATCGGTCACCAGACCGATCCAGGTTTAGAGCTCCCAGCCCTAAACCCTACCTAGTCCAGAGAATGAGCTACCGAGCCCTCTCCGACTTCGTCCAGAGAACGAGCTACCGAGCCCTCTCTGACCTAGTCCGGAGAACGAGCTACCGAGCCCTCTCTGACCTAGTCCGAAGAACGAGCTACCGAGCCCTCTCCGACTCCATCCGGTCCAGAGAACGAGCTACCGAGCCCTCTCTGACCTAGTCCGGAGAACGAGCTGCCGAGCCCTCTCCGACTTCGCATGCCAAGCTTCCATACTTGGACTTTTCCCGTGCCAAGCTCCCTGCTTGGACTTTTCCGTGCCAAGTCTCCATACTTGGACTTTTCCGTGCCAAGTCTCCATACTTGGACTTTTCCGTGCCAAGTCTCCATACTTGGACTTTTCCCGTGCCAAGTCTCCATACTTGGACTTTTCCGTGCCAAGTCTCCATACTTGGACTTTTCTCGTGCCAAGCTCCCTGCTTGGACTTTTCACCAGATGTCTGGTCAACCTTGACCTATCTGGATTTCCCTTACCTGGTTTCACTTACCAGGACTTTCCAACTGCCTGGCTTCACTCACCAGGACTTTCCCTTGCCTGGCTTCACTCACCAGGACTTTCATCTGGCTTCACTTACCAGGATTTCCCGAATCAGGTCGACTCACCTCGGGTCAACCAAGTCAACCTTGACCAAAGATTGCACCCACAATCTCCCAAGTTTGTATTCTGTCAAACATCAGAATACAACTTTTCTACTCTCGTCAAACATCAGAATAGAGCTTTTCTATTCTCGTCAAACATCAAAATACAACTCGAGTAAGGTCAACTCGAGTCAGGTCAACCAGGTCAACCTTGACCTAAGGTGGCACCAACAGTCTTTATGTTTTTCCACTGTGTTGGTTTTGATTTCAGCCGAGTGGGCTGATAAAAATATATATAACTGCGTGGTTGTTGTTATATTTATCTAGCCGTGTAGGCTGAGATTATTAACTGCGTGGTTGTGTATATATTCCAGTCGCATGTGGCTGATGTATATTATGTCTGTAGAAATGCTTTTGATTGTCACCCGTACAGGGGAGGTGCTGCCAAAATTTCTTCGGATTGGGACTTTCCCGGAGCGTGACAAAGCTAATCTATGCCTAAAAGGTAAGAAACATTTCTTGGAGTTTTGCATGCTAAAACGAGCAAGGATTGTATCTATATAAAGCTTGGGATAGGCACAACATTTTTTTCTTGCGATCCCTTATCACTTTGATCCCAAGAATATGTGCACATTCTCCTAAGTCCTTCATATCAAATTGTTTGGACAACCATACCCTTACGTCCGATAATACCTTGACATTGTTGCCAATTAACAAAATATCATCTACATATAGTACAAGAAATACCACCATGTTTCCGTTACACTTCTTGTGTACATAAGACTCATCCGGACACTGAATAAATCCATATGACAGGATTACTTCGTTAAACCGGATGTTCCAAGATCTTGAGGCTTGCTTCAGTCCATAAATGGACCAATTAAGCTTGCACACTAGATGCTCTTTTCCCTTTTCAATGATCCCTTCTGGTTGCTTCATATGGATGTTTTCTTCAAAACTTCCATTAAGGAAAGCTGTCTTGACATCCATTTGTCAAATCTCATAATCCATATGAGCGGCAATGGATAAGAGTATCCGGATAGACTTAAGCATGACTACCGGTGAAAAAGTCTCCTCATAATTGATTCCCTCTTTCTGAGTATACCCTTTCGCAACAAGTCTTGCTTTGAAGGTTTCTACCTTCCCATCTATCCCTCTTTTCCTTTTGTAGATCCACTTGCATCCAATGGCTTTTACACCATCAGGTGTTTCTATAAGCTCCCAGACCTTATTAGAATACATAGATTCTATTTCAGAATTCATTGCCTTTTGCCAAGATACTACATCTATATCTTGGAGTGCTTCATCATATGTTCGGGGATCATGTTCATGTTTACCTGGGATTAAGTCCGAAGATTCTCTCAAAAACATGAATCTCTTAGGTTGCCTCACAACCCTTCCACTACGACAAGACACTGTCTCTGGCTGTGTATCATGTGTGACACGTGTTGCAGTTTCTTGTGGTACTTCATCTTGTACTGTTGGTACTAAAGTAGACGTATCCTCTCTAATTTCTTCTAGAACTATTTCACTCATGGGCTTATGGTTCATTACATAATCTTCTTCTAAAAATCGAACATTGGTGCTAACAATGATCTTCTGATTTTTAGGATTATAAAATAAACCACCTTTCGTTCCCTTAGGATATCCCACAAACAGACAAACTTCTGTGCGTGATTTCAACTTGTCAGTATCTCCCTTCAGCACATGTGTTGGACTACCCCATATCCGGATATGATTCAGACTAGGCTTACGCCTATTCCATAATTCCATGGGAGTAGAAGGAACTGTTTTAGAAGGTACCATATTCAGAATGTACGCTGCTGTTTCCAGAGCATATCCCCAAAACGAATTTGGTAATTCTGAATAACTCATCATCGATCTAACCATTTCCATTAGAGTCCTATTCCTTCGTTCTGCCACACCATTCTGTTGGGGTGTACCAGATGCAGACAATTGCTATTCAATCCCGACTTCTGATAAGTAACTCCTAAACTCTCCAAAGAGGTATTCGCCATCATGGTCAGACCGTAGTGTCTTGATACTTTTACCAAGACGTTTCTCCACATCAACCATATATTATTTGAACTTGTCAAAGCATTCAGACTTGCGGTGCATCAGGTAAATATATCTGTATCTTGAATAATCATCTATAAAGGAGACGAAATATTCATAACCACCTCTTGCCAGGATAGACATAGGACCACACAGATTAGAATGAACCAGTTCTAACGCATCTTTAGCTCTATACCCCTTGGCCTTAAAAGGTCTCTTGGTCATTTTACCTTCCAAGAAAGATTCACATGTTGGAAAGTTTTCCAACTCTAATGAACCCAAGAGTCCATCGCCTACAAGCCTTTGAATCCTACTTAAGTTAATATGTCCAAGCCTTAGATGCCAAAGATACGTTTGGTTCATTTCCGAAGGTTCTTTTCTCTTATTAGAGTTAGAAGATGTGTTATTAATTTCCATATTTTGCTTTGTGGGAGAAATTGGATTTAAAGTGTATAAATTGTCAATCAATGCACCAAAACAGATAATCACCTTATTTCTCTTTATAACGACATTGTTACTAAAGGAAACTAAATATCCATCGAAATACAATTTTGAAACTGAAATTAAATTCTTTCTAAAACTGGGTACATAAAGATAATTTCTTAAAACCAATTTCCTATTCCTATCAAATGATAAGTAGACGTCTCCCACTGCAACAACTGCCACCTTAGTAGCATTGCCCATGCAGACAGTTATCTCTCCATCAAATAGTCGTCGGGTTTCTTGGAACCCCTGCAAAGAATTGCAGACATGATCAGTGGCTCCTGTATCTACACACCAGGTGCTGGTAGATAATACCGCTAAACATGTTTCAACTACTAGAGTATGAGATATACCGTTATTGTTCTGGTTCCTATGAGGACAGTCCGCTTTCCAATGTCTAGACTGCTTACAGATGAAGCACTTGCCCTTCGGCTTCTTCATTCCAGCTTTCTGTCCTGTACCTTGAGGTTTATTCACCTTCTTTGCTGAAAAGACCTGTTTCTTCTTCTTCTTGCCTTTTGACTTAGAAGTAGAACCATTTTCAGCATAGTGAATCTGAGAACTGTGACGAAATGTTCCTTCTGCTGCCTGTAGTTCTGTCAGAAGTTTCGCCAACGTATACTCTCTTTTGTTCATGTTATAGTTCAGGCGGAACTGCTCAAAACTTCAGGGTAGCGTTTGGAGAATTATATCGACCTGGGTTTCCCCATCGATTTCTCCTCCAAGGACTTGTATTTCATTCAGATAAGCCATCATTTTGAGGATATGGTCCCTTACGGGTGTTCCCTCAGACATGGTGGTTGTCATTAGCTTTCTCATTGCCTCTTACCTAGCAGTCTGACTCTGGTGCCTAAAGAGTTCTTTGAGATTGTTCATTATATCATAAGCTGTTTGTAAATCTTGATGCTGATGTTGCAATACATTTGACATTTATGCCAAAATGTAACACCGCGCCATCTCATCAGCTTTTACCCATTTCTTATGATACTCAATCTCCTCTGGGGTAGAGTCACCGTCAGGTGTATCAGGGCAAGCCTCAGTCAGTATAAACTTATAGCTTTCAGTAGTAAGAACAATGTCCAGGTTTCTTTTCCAATCAATATAGTTTGGACCAGTAAGTTTATTCTCTATCAGTATAATCGTCAGTGGGTTGAAAGTCATCCTAAGAATCACAAAAATAAACTTGGGTCAAGACTCTAAATTTAGAATAATATTGATTCCTCAAACAATACTATTTTAAATTAACTAACACCTCAAATCACCGTGAATATTGCATGCCACGTTAGTGTGGACGTATACAAATTCAACATTTGTAAAAGGAGGGTATGACCCATTAATTTTATTATCTTGTCATCCTAACTTTATAACAAATAAAATTAATAGTTGGTTTCACTTTGATCACACAATACAATAGCAGTGACTCCGTTGGGGAGGATACTATTGAATGCGTCTAAGTGTATACCATTACTTGATACTAAGTTCATTAAATAGGATTATGCCCCTTTAGTTGGAGAAGATCGCACGCTCCTAAATAATTTCCTATAACCATCCATTAAGGAAATTTGATCTAGTGATCCGTAACAAATCCATCCGTTGTGGAGGGAGGCACTCAGAGCCAACACGCAAGCTTGTTGCATCACTTACAAACCAGTAATGGAGACCATGGGATTTATTAAAATCTCTCTCCCACTTAGTTATTTAAAATGAGGAATTTTAAACTATCCTATCATACATCACATGCATACACACACATCACAATAAATAAAAGCAATAAATATGGAAATTATTTTCCAACTATTATGACCTTTTTCTGTTACTGTCCTCCATGTGCTCCAACCCTAGCTGCTGCCATCTTTAGCCACCGCCATCAGGTCGAGTCGTCGTATCCATCTTGCTTCTTATTCCGCTGCGCCTTTGGTGCTCCAAAAGTACCACGCCTCGCAAGAATCTGATCCGCGACAAAAATAGAATTTTACATATATCGATCCTATATTCCACGAGTGAATGTACATGTATTCTAGATCGAACAAAAAATAAAATTCTAAAAATAATAATACAGCTCCTGCTGTATTTTATACATATAATCATGCACACAAATAATGCCCTTGACATGTCCAAAGGTCCAATCACACACAATATCAATAAGCCATAATAGTTGCAGCCTGCAACCAAAGAGTTAGCACATCCTACTATTATCCTGCCTAAATTATGTATGTCATGTGCATAACCTATTTGAATTCTGAACACACAAAGACAAACCCTAGCTCTGATACCAATTGTTGGTTAATCCTAGGAAAACATACCGGTTCCACTGTACAAAAATTTTTGTACAAGTGTCGAACCTTTCCTTAAATAACCTATTGTGTTTTTTAGAAGTTAAATTAGGAATCGCAGACGGAACTTAACATCATTGATTCTAAATTTAACTTATCTTTTCTTAATCGTTTAGATTTGAATCGCAAGCGGAACTTAACACTATTGATTCAAATCCATCTAAGTTATTAATTCCATTAAATATTAATTTCCAAAATTGGCTTTCAGGACTGCATGGCGAGGCACATGGCCTTCTTGGATATGGGAGCAACCACCACCGCCTAGTCAAAGTCTTTTAAGGAAAGCTAATATTTAATTTCCTTAAGTAACTCTAGGTTAACCAAAAAGAACAATCGAATCACAAATTCAAAAAAGAAGAAAACACAAACTCGAAAAATAAATTCGATAAACTAGATCTAATTGCCTCTTGTATTTAGAATTCTTACAAAGAAAATAACTAGTATGATGCGGAAGAAAACTACTAGTTATACCTTCTCTTTGTAAGCTAATGACCTCGAGATCTTCTGCCGTATTCCTTGTCTCGCCTTGGACGTCATGTGGGCGACGATCCTCCAAGATGAACACCACCCAAAAACTTCCTTCCTCTTCCTTTAAAAATCGGCCACCACCACCACCAAGGAGAAGAGAGCAAAGGGAAAGGGAGAAGGGAGAGGGCCGACCACCAAGAGATCTCCAAGCAAGAGAATAAGAATTGTATCTCATAAAGCCCCCTCACCCATTCTTTTATATTACTTGCCCAAGGCAAATAAGGAAAATCTTTTTACAAAAAATAAAATTATCCAAGAGTTTTTCCTTTTTCCTTTTTATTTTTCCTTTTCTTTCCTCTTGATTGAATCAATCACCAAATTTAATTTTGTGATGATTTTATTATTTTTAATATGGCCGGCCACTTGCTTGGGCACCAAGCAAGGTGGCCGGCCACCTCATCAAGGGGAAAAAAGAAATATATTTTTTATAAAATTTACAAGAAAAACTCTTATAAAATTTTACAAGCTCTCTTTCCTAAAGTAGGAGTTAAAAAAGGAAAATTCTAAAAATTAAAACCATGTTTTAAAATTTAAAACTTCTTTTACAAAATTTTCTTTTTTAACATGATGACAGAAAATTTTAATTTTAAAACTTATCTTCCTTTTTTTCTTAAACCATGAGGATGGTTAAAAAAGGAAAGTTTTAAAACTTTTAAAACTCTCTATTAAAACATGTGGCCTAATTCAAATAAGGAAAGTTTTAAAAATTAAAACCTCTCTTTTAAAACTTATAGTTTTCTACAAAGAGAAGATTTTAAAAATTCAAAACAACCCTCCCATTTGAATTAATCTTGGCCAGCCCCTACAAGCTTGGTCACCAAGCAATAGGGTCAGCCCCTATAAGAGGATGTGGCCGGCCATTGCTTGGTCACCAAGCAATGGTCCGGCCCCCTTCTTGTACACCAAGAAGAGTCTTACCTTTGAATGGACTTGAGGCTATAATGAGGCTACGACAGGGATCTAGAGGAGAAATTGGTTTTAGCCTTCCTATGAACTTGAGTATCCCGTGTTCGGCTCGAACACACAACTCAAGTTCATCGATAATAACTCATTCCACTAGAGAGTTATTATCGTACTACCGCACCAATCCCAAATTACATTATGGTCTCCTTATTATCATGAGTGTGTTAATCTCCTTGTGTTTAAGATTACGAATGTCCACTAATTAAGTAAGTTACTGACAACTCACTTAATTAGTATCTAGCTCCAAGAGTAGTACCACTCAACTTCATTGTCATGTCGGACTAAGTCCACCTGCAGGGTTTAACATGGCAATCCTTATGAGCTCCTCTTG
This sequence comes from Zingiber officinale, assembly GCF_018446385.1. Classification (NCBI taxonomy): domain Eukaryota; kingdom Viridiplantae; phylum Streptophyta; class Magnoliopsida; order Zingiberales; family Zingiberaceae; genus Zingiber; species Zingiber officinale. Next base: position 90,829,264 of record NC_055991.1, read on the forward strand.
GGGACATTCTCAACCTAGATAATTAGGACACAGATTCCTTCTATAATCAACAACACACACTATAAGTAATATCATTTCCCAATTTATCGGGCATATTGATTTATCGAGCTAAACCTCACCCTTTGATAAGTCAAAGAAATAAATATTAAATATATATGCTTGTTATTATATTAGGATTAAGAGCACACACTTCCATAATAACTAAGGTTTAGTTCTTTTACTAAGTCAGTACAAAAAGAACTTACCTAAATGGTCCTACTCAATAGCCTTAAAGTGTATCAGTGTAATTTATTAGTCAAGATAAACTAATACTTAATTACACTACGACTATTCTGATAGTTTGTTCCTTTCTATCTTAGTCGTGAGCAACTTTTATAATTTATAGAGAACCGACAATATGATCTTCTGAGTATGACACCACACTCCATGTTATCTACTATATAAATTAATTGAACAATCACATTTAACAAATAAATGCAGATATTGACCAATGTGATTCTTTTATTTCAAAAATAAATGTTTACAAAAGCTAGGCTTTTAGTATACACTCCAACAAGGCTGGCCGGGAATCCTGACCAGGTGGGAAATGAGGTCGAGCATCCCGGGCACGTGGAAGAGGTTGAGTTGGCAGTTGGTGTGGCCTCTTCTCTGATTTGTTGATAAAAGAAGGCACCTTGTTCGCTTTCCTTCGAGCCGCCTGAGCCTCTTCTACATTGATATAGCTAGCGGCCTTCCCCAGTATCTCACAAGGTCTCGAATGAGATCTCGGAAGAACTTCCCTTCTACCAGTCTATGGGAGAAGGCGCTCATCAATATCTCAGAGGTAGTGGATGAGACGTCCTGAGCCACTTGGTTGAAGCGTTTGATATTGTAGGATCGAAAAGAATTTAGATATCTCCACAATTGCATGATATTATCCACTTTGGGCCTAAGCCCTCATGGTTTTGCTCTTGGGCTCTCCCCAAAAGGCCTCATTCCAATGGAGATATCTTTTCTCTTATAAACCCATGATCTTTCCTATGTGTTTCCAATATGGGACTATGTTTGTAACCTTGCAACCCTTACAGATATAGCTCCTCAAGGGCTCAGCAGACCCTTGCTTGAGGGCAAAGAGGCAGTGGTATTTCTTTTGGCACTTCCTGCTAGCAAAATGGCGCAGGAAAACGGTCTTGAAGTCTTGGAAGCAGGGGATGGACCCATTCGACAATCCATCGAACCATTTTTGTGTCAAGCAGGACAGAGTGTTCAGGAACACTCGGCACTTGATGGCGTCGCTGTATTGGTGCAACAGCACAACGTTCCTAAACCTGTGTAGATGATCCTCCGGATCCTTGCTACGATCATATTCCTCGATAGCAGGGGGATTGTACCCCTTAGGTAGCTTCTCTTCGAGTACCCTTGGAGAGAAGGCACTTGATCCTCAGGCTCCACTCGGGGCTCCTCCTTGAGGACTATGACTTTCCCTTTCTTCGAGTCCCTGAGCGGGGAGCTTTCCACCATAGAAGCCTGCGGCTGCTCTTTCTTATTGTAGCCCTCCGTGCCCCTATGGTAATAGTCTAAGTCAAGTTCTTGATAGAAGGCCGGGGGAAACTCCTTGGGCTACTTCCTTTTAGATTCTCTATCGGAAATGTGAGTTAGGTCCTTAGAAACTTCAGACATCTTTTACTGTCGGGAAGAAGTGGTCTGCTTGTAGAAAGTTGCCCGCCTCTTGGCTTCCTTGAAGAATTTGTATTCTCCTACCGTCATGGTCACGTTGATTCTTCCGATCTCCTCTATTTTCACGCTCCAGAACAGGTGAAGGAAGTTCCCATGGACGACGCCAAAGTGATCCTTCCCAGAATTTGAGTCAGACGAAGGCTGGATGAGTTGTCACTAGCATTGATAGAGAGGCGACTGAGACACCTTTCTCGTATGCGCCCACAAGAACGGACCCCCACGTGGTGATAACCGACGAGGATGACTTAGCAGGCGGTACTTGAGCTATGTGCACACTCAGACAAGCACACAAAATCTTAGAGGGAAGAAACCAGGGAAAAAGTCCCTGGGGCAGGCCCTCCGACGCTCAAGTCAGGTACTTTTCCCCTAGAAGAACAGTGTACCAAGGAGAAAGAATAGTAGAAGACAAGTGAGAATGTATGAGATAGCGTACCTGCACAAGGGAGAGGACCTCCCTTTTTATATGACACTGCGTACCTCTAGAGCCTGTCTTATGTTAGGGAATGTCAGGTGTCAGGACATATCTGGTGATGGAGGACGCATGAAACTCCTTTGTGGATGGTAAGAAGGTTCCATTCACAGGTGGCTGTAGACCATTGGAATATTCCATGACATATAGTAGTTATTCTCTGACAGACCATTACGATTCCCTGACTTTGTTGTCGTGTAGAGCCTCCTATCTCGATCGGGTATAACTAGGAGAAACGTGGGCTCGTCAGGAGCTAACTTATTGGGAGGACTAGGTCGGGACAGAACTGAGCTGTAGAAACCCGACCAGTCGGAGTAGGTCAGACATCACCGCCATTGCCTATCATGTCTCAGACCTGGATATCTTAGCTTTAGGGTCCCGATCTGTGAGAACCCAGCCGAGAGCTATGTTGTTGATGTCATCAGACCATCCTACTTCCTATTTCCTTGACTTCTGACTGCCACGTCTCCTTGCCTGCTGACTGCCACGTCTCCTTGACTTCTGACTGCCATGTCTCCTTGCCTACTGACTACCACGTCCCATTAACTTTAGACGGCCACGTCCTCTTGGTTTCTAACTGTCACGTCCTCTTAACTTCTGATTGCCAAGTCCCCTTGATTTTTGACTGTCAAATCCCCTTAACTTCTGACTGCCTGGCTTTATCGGACCCTACCATTATTCGTCATATCAGTGTTGATGGCCAATCACCAGATAATTAACAATGAAAGCTCATCCAAGGAGAGCATCGAAAAAGGGGGAGCCTCAAACTGTGAGTCAGAAATGATAAGTGAGGAACGACTTCTTCCCTCTTAGCAGTTATATGATACTATTAAAATGCTATCAAAATCTTTATATAAATTAAGAACTAAGTATATTGAGTTAAAGAAACTTAATAGTGATCTAGAAATAAAATTGGAAAATGTATGTTCAAAAGAAGAACTTAGTCAAATTTAAGACTTCTAACTGCCACGTCTCCTTGACTTCAGACTGCCACGTCCTCTTAGCTTCTAACTGTCACGTCCTCTTGACTTCTGACTGCCAAGCTCCTTGACTTCTGACTGCCAAGTCCCCTTGACTTCTAACTGCCTGGCTTTATCAGACCCTACCATTATGCTCCGTATCAGCGCTGATGGTCAATCACAAGATAATTAACAATGAAAGCTCATCCGAGGAGAGCATCAAAAAAGGGGAGCCTCAAACTGCGAGTCAGAAACGATAAGTGAGGAACGACTTCTTCCCTCTGAGCAGTTATATGATACTATTAAAATGCGGTCAAAATCTTTATGTAAATTAAGAACTAAGTATATTGAGTTAAAGAAACTTAATAGTGATCTAGAAATAAAATTGGAAAATATATGTTCAAAAGAAGAACTTAGTCAAATTAAGAATGAAAATACAAAGTTAAAAGAACAAGTTTCAAATTTAAATTTGTTTAAAGTTCCTAATTTTAGATATTATAGACTAAATTAGTGTTTAAGAAATCATAGAAGTTAAATTACAAAAATCTCAAAATATAATGTTCCGATAAAATATTCAATTAATCTAGTATGAAAAAATTTATTTGGTCCAAAATCACTATTAACATGCTAGAATTTTTCTATTCCTAGAAATATTTATTTAATAAATGCTTTTCTCATATACATAGTGTTCAGATTTTTTTAAGAATTTTTTTCTATGATAGAAGAGCATGTTTTCTGTTAGAGGAAATAATTTCACAATTTTTTAACTTGTAAATATTTTTTATAAATTTTTACCAAAAATCAAATTTATAAAAATATAAATTATAGGAGATTATTTTTCAAAAATCTTGATTTTTCCAAAAATAACGGTTATATTTTAAAAGTTCAGAAAAATTAGCAAGATTTCGTGACGTCAAAATTTAATTTAAGAAAATTATTTCTCGCTATAAGGAAAACAATTTTTTTCATGAAAAAAATATTTTTCTAAGATAATATTTTTTTGATATTGAGTTTTTGTCTAGATTTCTTTAAACTTTCATATTTTTGATGTTATCAAAGGGAGAGAAAAACATGGGTTACGTTTAGGAGAAGATTGCAAAACTTTATGCTCAGTGTAAAATATCTATTTTACTTATCTTTTAAATTAAAATTTTGTTATATCCTAACTTAACTTAGGTTGATTTACATAAAAAATGGAGAGATTATTGGTGTCCCACGTTGAGTAAGCCATCGTTTTGATGTCAAAGTCAACTAGGTTAAGTTAGGCCTTGTGGATTTGATGTCTTGTGTCTAAGTGTGCAGGGACTTAGGAAAATACAAAAAGTTGAGTAGAAGACGCAGTGAACAAGAAGGATTGTATGGGAAGCAAGTCGAGGAGCTTGGTGCATCCTAAAAAAGAGAAGTTGTGGAAGTACTCCGGTGGAGCAAGAAGGGCGCATGAGGCATATTCGACGGACGAGAAGCTAGAGAAAGTCTGCTCGAGGAGAAGGTCGGAGTTGGGTTTGAGTGAGCTCAACTTTAGACGACTGAAGTATCACCCAAGTGAGCAAAATGAAGACTAGTCAACTTCTGAGGTTGACCATTCTATGTGCCTCGATTGACTCGAGGCGCTCTAAAGACTTGAGGTGGCTCAATTGACCTAAGCGGATAAGTAGCGAAATCCATGTTAACCGACCTGAGGTGTCTCAAATGAACTGAGGCACCTCAAATCCACAAGATCAGATAGAAAGACATTGCGATGTGGATCACACTAATTGAGGCGTCTCCAATCAACTGAGGTACCTCAAATGTGCCACGTTAGCAAATGATTATTTTCAACTAGAAGACTATAAAAATAGTTCTTGAGATAGAAATTAAATAACATGCTCTGTATTTTAATTACCAAATATTGTACTTTTAACTCTCGCTTTCAAACACTGTAAGGGACTACTCAGCCTCCGACCTTGCTCGAAGAAGGAGATATTAGTTCACTTCTGTTGCCTTGGATTAGCAACTATCTAGTTGCAAACTAAGTAATTTCTTTGTCTCTTCTTTTATGTTATTTTATTCTAACTTCTAGCATGTATCCTTGCTAAGTTAATTAGTAAGAGAAAAAAAATCAAATTTTAATTACAAGACTATTCACTTCATCTAATCGTTCCACCCGATCTAACAATTGTTTGTTACTTGTTGTCATAGTTCCTACAAGCACAGAATGAATTTCTATGGGAGTGGACGACAACTGGATTTTGGTCTCAATGGGGAAGAGTCTAAAGAAGACGAAGAAGAAAAAGTAGTCAAATCCAAAGATGCTCCAATTGAATAAGTCTATACCAAGCCTATCTTGTAAGGATCATCACTACAAGAAAATTGAGATTTTACAACACTTAAAAGACAACGCTTTTTTTAAAAAGCGTTGTCTAAAAAAAGCGTTGTCTTTATTTGTTTAACAATGCTTTTAGTGAAAAGCGTTGTCTATCTCTTTATTTTCTAACTAATAGACAACGTTTTCTTAAAAATCGTTGTCTATTATTGATTTTTGTGGGTCAAAGACAACGTTTTTTGAAAAGCGTTGTCTATTATCAATTTTTTAGTGTCTATGACAATGATTTTTAAAAAGCATTGTATATTGTCAAGTTATCATCTCAATCTGCGATGTTATGAACCGTTGGATCAAGTAAGGAGTAATAAAACCCTTGGTTTCACTCGACACCTACCTATAATCTGGACCGTTGATCCATATCTAAAATAATCTAGACCATTGATCCAGATCTGAAATAATCTGGACCTTTACTTCATCAAGAATGAGATCAAGCCACCCATCCTTCTCATCATTAAATCTGACCCCACATCTCCTCTCCTCACAGATGGACGACCCAGATGAAAGAGAAAACCTTCCTTTATCTTCTCTCACGCAGAAGCACAATAGTTGGCTCGGGCTTTACTCATCCTCGCGTTTTCCTTTCTCCCCCGATGCCCCTTTCTCTCTTTCGTGATTTCTCCAACGGCAACGAACGACGACGAGTGTCGGCGGCTGCGAGCAATGGTAAAGACATCTCAGATCGTGCTCAACTCATTGGAGGGGTTCTCCAGCATTTTTCCCCCTTCCGTGGCTACCGTGTTGCTCTCGCCAACGCGGGTTGCAAGGGCTAGGGTTCTACAGCAAGCGGCGGCAGGGCGAGCTTCGATCTTCATCCCATCGAAGTTGGTTCTTTGGCGTGTTCTTCACCTCCAGGCGTTTCTCAGACTTCTCTGTCTTTCTGGGGTTCAGACGGGCAAAGGAAGAAGAAGGCGGCGGGGGCACATTCGGAACCGTCCAAGCTCATCATCAAAGGGGTCATCGCCAGGGGCACATTCGGAACCGTCCATCGCGGCATCTACGACGGCATGGACATCGCCGGTGAGCCGTAACCTAACATTTCTGACAAACAATTAGGGCTTTGCCTTCACGATGCCATCCTGACTGCTTGAAATCTCCCCTTTTTGTTTTCTAAAGATTGTTTCATGAATTCAATTTCTTTAGAATGCTTGCTTCCCTTTTTCTCTGCACTAAAGAGTAGAATCACCAAGATCAGTGTTCAATCTGACTTTGAACTCTCATCATCTATCATCGTATCTTTTCCTAGTTAATCTATTCTTCTACAAAAGTATTTATTACTTTCAAATGGATCATCACTAAATCTACCGTTGTTCATTAACAAAAAAAAATTCATTGGTTTATTACAGTTTGCATTAATGATACCACGAGATTGTTATGTGTCTCTACTTTCACTATGGTTTGGTATGCTCAAGTTGGTTACATATATAAAAAGTTGCTGATTGTGGTAATCAGAAAGCTCCAAGGGACTTCATTGGAGGTTGGTGTTTTTCCCGTGACATTTGTTGGATTAGTTGTTTTCTCACTTGTACTTTCATGTGAACCTGGCTAAAATAATGAGGTGTTGGTCTTGTGATATCTTTTGAAGGAAGAACAAAATGCAGTAATGAAACCGGAATGAGTTATAATTGGGCAATTGCGATGAGTTATAATTTTTTTTGTGGGGTTTGGAATATTCTTTATTTGCTTTTTTCTTTTCATATCTGCTTTACACTTTAACCATGATGCTTCTTATTACACACTTTCTTAGCGCACACAACACGATCACATATCTACTCCTGTTCCTCATCCATCATTGAAATTCCTTGATCGAGTACCAAAGCAGCATGTCATTTGCCTTTCATTTTCTGCGAATGTAATTTAGGCTAGGCTAGCTTTCCTTTATATACGTTTTAGTTGATACAATTTCTTTAGTTTAATTCCATGTAATGCTTGTTAGTTTAGTGATTTATGTTCCAATGATGTTTGCTCTTTATTTGAATGCAATTAGTTTAGGTTTTGTTACAAGCTCTAGTTTTTGTTTCACTAGATGTTTACTTGATATGTTTTTACTTTCCATTCTCTAGGTTAGATTGGATCAAAAATCCAGACTACGAACAAGTGAGTTTCCTACTTTCCCTTGCAAATTGTTGACATGCATATATAGTTTGTCATTGGATGATTATCTCATCTGTAATAATTCTTTTAAGAATTCAGTCTGCTCAAATGTTTGTTATCTTGAATCTGTTAGTTCTTTTATTTTTCTAGAAGTTGTGTAAGCATACTGAATTGGTTTATATTTTGAATCTTATTTTTTTTCTCCTATTTCATATTTCATGTCTATTATCGGATACTTGAATTATCTTTGTTCATATATTCTTTTATTTTCCCACATAATGGATTTGCATCATTGTTGGAGTTAGTTTTGGGTGACAGAACTTTGACTGAGTCTGTATCTCAACATTATGAATCTATAAACAACTACATAGAACAGATACTAGTTATCCCAGTCAGACCTGCCATGTGGACTACAGAAACAATCTTACATGTCATCTGCAAGGTATTTACTTTCCCTATGTTTGCCTTTATATTTAGTTGATAGTTTTATTCCAGTTGACTCTGTTCTGATGCATCAATTTCTTAACTTTTTTGAAATAAGGTTTTGACTTCTTGGATGATAGAAGTTGAGATTGTGAAAATTTCACATGTCAAGAGAATGTCAAGGAAAGAGAATGTCAAGGAAACAAAAGGTAGTCAATCTGCATCATCATCTAATTCAAAAAACTCATAGGCTTATCCTGCAATGTAAGTAGGAATCTCTTTTTGTTTAATATAAATTGCCGTGATAATCATTTTATCCCATCATTTCCCATGTTTTGAGATGTTTTATTTGAAAACTATGATAGGTTAGGTCCTTCTCCATTAATTCGACATTTGAAAGATAACTCCAACAGTTAATCCCCGAGTACTTCATACTCATATTACAGCTAATCAAGTATTTATGCAACATGTTATCTGTCAATGAAAATTAAACTGCATCCTTTGCAAGAAAGACTGACAACTAGAAAAATAGTTCAATATCGCTACTAGTATTTCATGTTTGGAAATTGATTTAAGCGAGAAGTTTGCAGGCTGACGACATCTTTGCCATGTGCAATTCAATCTTTGTAGGATCTTGAAGCACAAACAAAGTGATTGTTTGTGCTTTATCTAAGTGATTGTTTGAACAGTTTTATAGCATGCATCTTGACAATTAATATAATTTTGAAGATCACTATCAAGGAAGAATGTTCAAAGGAAAGTAAAGGCTAAGGAGAAGAAACCATATACTCCATTCCCTCCTCAGCCACCAAGCAAGGTGAAGTTATTGTTGCAATCTGTGAACATTAAATCTCATATTAGACCTTCACACTTATAGATCATTAGTCCTTTTATTTTCCTTTACTAGAATTAAATCGTAAGTTCAATTAAATTACAGTTACTTTATCATTTCTTAATTTTTTTTCTTAACTTACATTTGCAATATTTGCATTTCGATTCATTCGATTATGTTCACTTTGTATTCAACATGAAGCTAAAAGGTGTTTTGTACATATTAAAGACTCTTTGGTGGTTTTTTTTAGTTTCAATCTAATGCTCTTTTTAGCATCTTTATCCTGCTATAATGTTATTCTTTAAGATTATGTTGCATTGATTTCTAAAAGTTGCATGACATCTCTCTACTCTGCCTTCAAAACTAACGATTTATGTTGTTTCAGGTAATTACTGTAGTCATTCCTACTATAGTTGGTGAAAACCTTAACGTGTTCATGACTTTAAAATAATATATTTCAGATTTTCTTAAGGTGAGGACACAAATTTAATGAGGAATATACTTTATAAGATGTTAACATCTAAATTGGTATCCTATGCATCAGCTTGATGATGTAATAGATCTTGAGATTCCAAGAGGAAGAAATAGACTTGTTTCTTTAAATGGTGAAACTTAAATTAAAGATTAGAAAGTCAACTAATGTAACATGTCACTCCACTTTTCTTTTTATGATTTAGCTCATGATCAATGTAAACTTAAAGTATTAATCCAAAGCCTATGGTAACTTTCTGGATTCATTTTTATTTAAGGCATTCTTTCCTTTAATGGTCCCTTTTAGAATTTAATGTATGACTTACTCCTTAGCATCATATGGAGTGTGTGGGAACGTTTGCATTAGATTGTACCTTTTAGAATTAATGCTGCTTGATCACTAGGAAAAATAATGTTTGCATGGTTTATAATAGAAGCTTTGTATGCAGTGACATAGAATGAAATTCTGCTTAATAAGAAATTTAAGAGCCATTATATTGTTTCAAGAGGTTACCATTTATGTTACATAGATAACGCTTTTTGCACTTCTGTTAGATGACTATATCAAATGGTTTTTATGGTTATGTAACATTCATGCAGTGCAATTAGAATCACGCGTACAGTTTAGTTTCTAATTTGTAATATATATCTTTATTCGAATAGGTGTCCTCAAGAGTATTGGGAAGAATGTCGACAAGCTAAAAAAATGGAGAGACTTTAACAAATTAAGGAGCAGTAGGAGCTGCAATCCCTCCTCTTCACCGACATCTAAGTAGAAAATCTCGTGTTATATTGTTCTACCTTTGTTTTAATAGTGTCACGCCCAGGAGGAGTCCCTGTCCGAAGAAATTTCGACAGCATCTCCCCTGTACGGCGGACAATCTGAAGTATTACTACATCACCATATACCTCAGTCACATGCGGCTGGAATAGATAACAATATAGAAATAACACAAACACGCAATTAATATACACAGCCTACCTGGCTGGACATAAATGAATAAAAACAACCACACAGTTAACAACAATCCACACGGCTGGAAACATGCACAGCGGAAGACACAAAATAATACGAACGTAAAACTAACAATGGCACTAACAAAAATACCTACAACCACTAGACTAGACTCCAAAATCCATATCGACGCATACAATACCAAGTTCACAAAACCAAAACATAAATTGCGTCAGCAACCAAAACCAGAAAAAGAAGCTATCCTCGAGTGTGTCGTGGGACTGGCAGTTGGGACTCTCCAAGCATCTATGACTCATCTACCTGTTACCTGGCGAAAGAAAATCATTTTGCGGGGTGGTGAGTATTGGAACTCAGCGGGTAAGGAAAGAGATAGTGCATGAACATAACATATAACTAGAAAGTGAGCCAAGAGTATACAGTCTCATACAGAAATAGCAGATACTACAAAAGAACCAAAATAAGCACTCATACCTGAAACCATAACCTAGGCTAGGTATAGTGGGACAGAACTGGTACTAATCTGCTACACTACTACTCATAACTACAGAGACAACAAGCAAGGTATACACAAGCAATAACAGCGTATGTAAACAACAGCAGTAAATAAGCAATAATAGCATATATAAACAACAGCAGCCCAAGCAAATATAATAACAGCGTATGCACGGATGGTCACTCCCGCCCACCTCTCAGCACCATGACCCCTGTATGGTCGAGAGGCCGGGTCAGTGACAGACTGTACACCACTCCAGCTACCACTCACACGAATGGCCGAGGGGACAGTTGCATAGTAGCTAACTAGCTACATCTGCGACGGGGTCCCTGCTGCTCGTACTCCAGCTACCACTCGCACGAATGGCCGAGTGTGGCACGACAGGACAAGCGGCATCAACTCCAGCTACCACTCTCTCGAGTGGCCGAGGATGCGGCATGCATGCAATGACATGATGCAAACAATGCAACAGTCATCATATATATATAAGCAGAAACAGGTATGCTACATGAAGCCAGCATGCTCAGTATAGTACATAATAAACAGCAGTCAAGCATACAAATATAGTATCTAATATCTGCTACTTATCATGGACAACAACTAGAGACTGTATAGATATGGAAACGAATATCTCAAAGATCACGTGGAAGTATCAAGCACAGGAAAAATAAGAGTGGAGTCAAGGTACACAGTCCTTATCCAAAATAATTCATGCACTAAGGTCAAAGTACTAGAAGGAAATAAAGCAAGAAGTACCCGCCTTTAAAGGTAGTGTGTCAACCAATCCCATGTAAAGTGCTCGCCTCGAATCAAAGTCCTGCAAGTATATAACACGAAGCCGATCTAAGGATCTATAAATCATTTAATGACTAATTAATGAATCCATGACTCAAGTATCTCTTGCTCCAACAATTCAAATACCTCTTATCAATTTAATTGATTAGGTATCAACTATTCGTCACCCTACCAATGATTAAGACTTATACAACCTAAATTCCCTTCTATTGATTAGTTCAGATCTAATTCTCATCCTAGTTTACCATTTATATACTTGGTTTATATTAAATCCTTAATAACTTTTAATCCTTCCCCAATTGCTTTAGATGGAATAATCCTAAACATTCCATAATAAATCCTAGATTACGTTTAAGTATGATTCACCTCTCAACTTCACCCAAACACAATAATTCAAGTTCAATCCCCTAACCAGATATCAATTTAGTTCCAAGAATCCATTTACATACTTCTATTGATTAACCACTAGCCAAAACTTCCAGTACTAATCGGATCAAGAAAACAATCCAAACAATCTATTAACTAAAATTGAGTAATTGCTCTCATTACCTCTTCTGCAGTGGTTGGTGGTGACACATATCCAATGAAATTTGCTTCAAGCTGTTGGCGATGTGGTGGCCCGACTCAAACGAATCCACTGTCTCCTAACAATACCCCAATTCAACAATCATCTTACTGCTTGTTCCTACCGGAAGCTCGTTGCTTCTTCTTTGTATCTGGCAGAGGAGAAACCCATTGCTCACCGGAAGGGAGGGCAGCATTGGTGGTAACGGTCAAGCGTGGAGAAGAAGTACCAACGACAGAGACCTCACTGCGACAGCAACATTAGCAACAACAACAGTTGTTGCCATATGTTCGTTGTAGCCAATGTCGGATAGAAACCACCGACGATTGCAGGGAAGGATGGCATCGGCTGTGGGCTCACAGTCGACATGGCAGAGGCACCGGAGTGAAAATGCGAGGGAGAGGGCACGGTACCGAGGCGACAGCCGGTGATGGGCGATTGGTGGCGCGGCGTGGCTTGGTCGGGCGACGGCGCAAGCAAGGAAGGCTGGAGGTGGGGCACCGACCCTGGCTCTCGCGAGGGCAGAGGCTAGCGACGGCGACCAACCCTGGTTGTTGATCGCGTGAGCGGCGCCGCGAGCGATGGTCGTGCGTGAGAGAAAAATCGATGAAGGAGGAGAAGAAGGGGGGTCGGCCGCGTGAGGAGTTTAGGGCAGGGGAGTTGGTGGTGTTCGGCGACAAGGAGGAGGGGGCACGGGGAGGGTTTTTAAAGAAAAGGTAAAAGGAAATATTTAAGGAAATTAAAAATTTCCTCATTTAAATCAGGTAACTTAAACAGACTTTATCCTGGCCTAATAATTTATCCCCTTAACTTACGTCAAATAAGCTCCGAAAAATTCTCAGAAAATCTCTTAAATTTTCTAAAAATTTCAATAAAATTATTTGTCAAATAATCCTATTTTTAATTATTATTTTGGGCACCGTATTTTACAAATAGTGTTATCATTTTGTTGGTTGCTTATGAAATTTCTTCAGAATGTTATAGATATTATTTTTGAATGTTAGAAAATTGTATATTAAATTTTATTTTAAAATTTAGTATTTTGAATGATTTATAATATTGGAAAATTGTGTATTAATTTTTTTTATTTTTTATCTAAAAAAGACAACGATTTTTCACCGTTGTCGTAGATAGTTTAAAACTGTTGTTGAATACCCTGTTATTAAAGGTAGACGTTCAAAGACAACGATGAAAAACTGTTATCTTTGAAGGAAAAGACAATAGTTTTTCACCGTTGTAAAAATGTTGTCTTTGCCTTCAAAGACAATGGTTAAAAACTGTTGTCTTTGGACACCCCTTTTAACAACACGACATTTAACAACAGTTCTAAAGGGACTACGACAACAGTGAAAAACTATTGTTGTTAGGCTTTTTTCTTGTAGTGCATCCACATAAAGTTTATAACTCATTAACAATCTATTAATGTTAATGAAATGTGTTAACGGATTTATACATTGAATTCACATTCAAAAATTTAAACCTCCTTCATGCTTAAAACATTAGAACACTTAATTAAGATTTAGTTAATGATAATTGTTGTGTTGTTAATTGAGTATTAGCCCATCTAATAGAGACTTAAATCCTTCAAAGATAGCAATGTTGGAGCAGGGGCACTATCTATCTACTGGATGAAGGGCATGGCCCTGCGATCCGAGCAAAAAGACGGGAAGGATGGTGGAAAGAGAAGGAGAAGGATTTGGAAGAGGAGCATGGAGGAGATTTAAATAGGGCGAGGGATAAGGAAGGGAGGAGAAGGGAAGGGAAGAGAGTTTGATTCCAATGTTCCACCAGACCAACCTTGCGTAGAAGGTGGTGCGCCTCTCATTGCATTGTATTGTATGGAAGATAAAGGATAAGTAGGTTATCCATGAATGCCACGTAATTGTTTAAGTAGCTAATTATATTTGATTAATTAAGTTTGGAAAACAATAGCAACGGAATATCTTGGTTTCATCATTCATTTGCGACTAAACCTTTAATCGCTCATTATTTAACTATTGAATTTTTTTTTTATTGTTGATTTCAAACAGTGATAACTAATATCATTTCTTTGGGATCTGGCTTTACCTTCGCCAGGGTATTTGGACGGTGTCCTTGAAATCGGCCTCATCGACTTTGATGGTTATCGTTGCCATCGTCTGCCATAAGATGAGCTTCGATGTGCTCTGATAACGGTAGGAAAGGAGCGGGGTTCGAGGGACGTCAATATTTGACACCATGGAAACGGCTACAACCCGAGTGGCATCATGAACGTCCTTAGCGGATTTGGAGGAGGAGCTGAGGAAGAGTATTTGGACTACCTATGAATATTTGGACGGTGTCTTTGAAAAAAGCCTCGTCGACTTTGAAGGTCATCGTTGGTGATCGTAAGCATTAGCATTTGTGGGCAGCTCCCGACGGCTATTCCATCTTCCTCCCCACAAAAGAAAATGGATTCGGTGGGATCTAACCAAACCCAACCCTAGAGGGAATGAATAACGTTTATCAATTTTAGGAGGTAATAGTAAAGTTCTAAATCAAACACAAAGTCGAAATAAATTCTAAATTAACTAACTATAAAAAGTATACACAATAAAATTAGCTTATGTATAATATGACAAGATTAAGAAGATAGAATAGTAGAGATCTAAGACAAAATTAATAGAATGCTACTTAAAATCTAATATTGCAAGATTAAAAGAATGCTAGCTTTGATTTAGCTAGTATGCAAGATTAAAAGAAAATATTGATGGCTATTTAAACTTTTCTTTATTGGACAATTTGTTATAAGAGATTTTTAGGAAAAAAATATTAAATTTACAAACTCAATTCAGACTTATCTGTAAGAGAAGAAGCTGCTAGGGATGATTGAATTGCCTTGAACACTGGACTTTCTTATATGGCTGATTGTCGACTGCTGAGTCCGAGTTAGCTGAGTCTGACTACCGAGTTCGAGTGCTGAGTCTGAGTGTCGAGTTCGACTACCGAGTCTGAGTGTCGAGTCTGAGTGCCGAGTTCGACTCCGGGTGTTGACTACCAAGTCAGCCGAGTGTTGAATTCGAGTGCCGAGTCTAACTCCGGGTGTTGACTACCGAGTCAGCCGAGTGTCGATTCCAAGTGTTGACTACCGAGTCACTGACTACCGACTACCAAGTCGCTAACAGCTTAGATCCGAATGTCGATTCGTCGACTGTCAAATGTTGAGTCGTCGAGTGCCGAGTCGCCGAGTGTTAATTGCCAACTGCCAAGTCGCTAAGTCATCGAGTCCTGAGTGTCAAGTCGAAAGATGTTAAGCTCTGCTATCAAGCAGTTTCATTGAAATAGATTCGCCCTAACTCCGACTATGCTTCAAGGTTCCCATAGGTCATTTGTTTACTATAATAGAACAGTAAACCGCAATCCTCATCATGCATTGGTGGTCACGGTCAACTAACAGGTATCCAAATGCTACCACGAATACTCTACCGAGCAAAAGATGTACGATAGAGAAGAAGAGAGAGAGAGGAGAACATAGGTAGATGGAGATTCTTTTGTTGTACCCTTTAGCTCAAGATCATGACCTCTTTTATAGGAGCGCCTCTCATTTGCTGCATTAAATGGCCGATTAAAGGCCATTTATTACAATTATTGCCTAGAGCGAAACATCCGTTAGGGATTTCCCATTAATTGTCGATTAATGCATCTATTTCATTTGAGCAACAGACAAAAGAAATTCATGTGACAAAATGTTGGTTGTTCTACTTGGACAAATTTACCCCAGCTAGTTCGATATTCAACACGCATAGATTGTACTAGGACACGAGTCAACTTGGTTCAGTGTAAATTCATACCCTAGATTTGTAGGGCTCTACACACCCACATGTGAAAGAGAATCTCTCCTTATACATTTGTTGATATCATACATGCATTTACAATAATATAAATCAACCATAAAGTCATGAGACTCCCAATGTGGGACTAAAAATCTATGGAAAATGGAGTCTCCTCCTTCCTTTCCACCTTTCCATTCACATTTCTAACAATCCCCCTATGAATGGAAACAAGATATGTGACAGCATTCAGGAGTTGTGTCCAATATGAGACGGGTAGGTTTTACCCTTTAAATCTTTCCTTGTGAAGATATGTTTGCTTAATGGTTGACAGTAGACATGATACCTTTCAACTGTTCTACCGTTTGTGTAAATATTGACATATCTCGCACATGATGTAGCTAAGTATAGTCTCGTTGGCATATATATCTACTCGCGTAAGTATACATGAGTATACTTATAAGTATAAGTCTAAGTGTATAACTAGAATATGATATAAATGCACAAGTACTATACTAAGGTCTAGTAATATCATACATACCCAAACAATATATGTATGAAAACAAAGGAGATTATATAGATATCATAATAGATCAAAATACAATATTAAGTAAAAAAGGTCAAGCTCAAAAAAAATGATAATCCCAGTTAGCCTCATTGACTATCCCTCGGGGTGACCGGGTTAGTCCGACGGAAGTTTTCTACCGACCACTAGGGTAAATCGGGAAGCGCACGCAGTGGGCATCCCAACAGCCCAACATCCTTTGATTGCGACCCCCATTTGAAGGAAAAATACCTACAAATACGTCACACTTGGGGATCGAACCGCGAGTGCTTATATGATAACCTGGATATCCTACCGCAACACCATAGCCTCGGGGACAAAAAACTATCCGGGTAAAATAACTACTACACAATTAATATAAATAATGAGATCATGCACTTAGACCGTTAATTAAATAGTTTGTTATCGATCATAACAATAGTTGGTTGCTTAGACAGTTAATTGAATTGTTCAACTACCCTAATTAATCACTCTATCAACTCTTTAACTGATATCACATCATTTGACAAATCAATGTAGCATTTGTTCAACTAAAACAATTAATCTATTCCTTAGCTACCAATTAATCATTAATCATATCAATTAATATTAATTGATTCATTAATTAATTAACTAAACTATTGATTAATTTAAAGTTACATCTTACCATTTCACGGTAGATGGCTGTGATGGTCGGCGATGGAGGTCTAGCGACATTGACAATAGTTCATCATGATGGAATACTATAAGGTAGGGAGGCTACAGTGACAGGCGGAGAAGGTGATTGATGTAGTGAAGGTGTGCGATGACAACATCATACAACGACATTTGGGAGACGCAATGTCGGTGGAGGTACGCGACAACGTCGTTGTCGCAAGGTGTTGTGGCGTCGTATCACACTACAAAACAGTGTTGGATATTGGGGCCTTAAATGGACCAAAACGATTTAGAGGAAGGAAGCCATCAATTGTTGAAAGTCTAATTGACTTCAAAATTGAAATCTACGATTCGCGTAGATAGATTTAGACTATTAATTTGCTCAAAACCGATTAAGGGTGAATGAGAAATTAATGTTTAAAGTCAGCCCAAAATAACATTTATTATTCATTAATAAAGTGTA
Organism: Zingiber officinale; assembly: GCF_018446385.1. NCBI lineage: Eukaryota > Viridiplantae > Streptophyta > Magnoliopsida > Zingiberales > Zingiberaceae > Zingiber > Zingiber officinale. The sequence continues at coordinate 90,846,868 of NC_055991.1, forward strand.
TGGGAGAATTATCCCACATCGAAAATTCTCGATGTGTATTCTCTACTTATTAATGAAGATGTGTTAATGGAGTTAACACAAAAAAATAAAAGGACAGGTGACCCCTTAGCCCAGGGCGAGCAGGTGCTCGCACCTATGAGCCCGCCACCTGCCACGTGCGCACGTGCGCAATGGGCGCTTTGTAGGCGCACTACAGTTGACTTAGGGAATAGATGGCTACCGTTGATTAACGTTGATCAAATAGGTATGATGAATCGCTTGTGATGCGATCTAGAGCGTTAGATCGCAAAGAGTTACGATCTGACGGCCTGGGATGAGACTTGATCTGAAGCATCGAATCAATGGATCCAGATCCGATGGCCGATGACAATAGGCGGATCTGAGGGTCACAACTCCTCAGATCTGATGGATGAGATTGAAGTGGGCTTGGTGAAGGGTTACAACCCTTCAGAATAGATGATCTAGATCGATCCAGCCCAAGGAACACATCCACTCACCCAAAGGACAATCAACCTCTTCTTTCAGTATAAATAGAACTCTCCAGATGATGGAATACTCACTCAATCCTCTCTTCTCTTCCTCAAGGATTCATCTCATCTTGTGCATACAAGAGTCCAAGAAGTCTACTAAAAGGTTCGCTGGTCTCGAAAGTCGGAGTGCTACGATTCCGAGACGTTCGTCGTTGTATCTTGGGAACGAATTGCAACAATCCGTTAAGCATCGTAGCGGAGCAATATCGTTTACGGAGATAGTGTCGAACACTAGCCTCGACGATCAGTTTGCATACTCCAGAAGCTACCCGGGGATCAACAGTCGTAAACGATATTTCCTGCAAACTGATATGGCTACCAACGACATTCCGACGGTCGTTCCGACCGCCATTCCGACAACCATTCCGCACGGAGAAAAGCCGGAGAAATTCACCGGAACCGACTTCAAAAGATGGCAGTAGAAGATGTTTTTTATCTAACAACGCTAAACCTTGTACGATTTTTGCACGAAGACACGCTAGCCGCTACGGAAGGTAGTAAGGCTGCTAGCGATGCGTGGTCTCATGGAGATTTTCTGTGCTGCAATTATATACTCAACGCCTTGGACAACACGTTATATAACGTATATTGTTCTCTGGAGACGGCAAAATCTTTGTGGGAATCCCTTGAGAAGAAATACAAGACCGAAAATGCTGGATTGAAGAAATTCATCGTCGGTCGGTTTCTGGATTTCAAGATGGTGGACTCAAAAAGCGTCTCATCTCAAGTCCAAGATATGCAATTAATACTGCATGATCTGGACGCCGAAGGCATGAAGCTGAACGAGACATTCGCAGTTGCTGCGGTAATTGAGAAGCTCCCTCCGTCATGGAAGGATTTCAAGAATTACCTAAAGCACAAAAAAAAGGAGATAGGGCTGCAAGACCTGATCCCGAGGCTAAGAATAGAGGAGGATAATCGAAAGTTATCCGACTCTAGAGGAACCAAGCGGACTATAGACGAAATGTCCAACTTGGTCGAGCCGAACGCTAAAAAGCTGAAGCAGTTCAAAAAGAAGGCTCAAGCAAAGAAGTTCAAAGGCTCCTGCTACAACTGTGGAAAGGCAGGACACCTGTCCAAGGACTGCAGACGCCCAAAGAAGCCAACCAAGGGGCCAAAGGATGCTGCGAATCATGTCGCAACCTCTCTTGAGGACTTGGATCTCACTGCGGTTGTATTTGAAGCCAACTTGGTGGATACCAACCCGAAGCAGTGGTTCATTGATACTGGAGCAACTCGTCATATCTGTTCCGATAAAGCGATGTTCTCCAAGTATACTCCGATAAATGGCAGGAAGCTCTATATGGGTAATTCCACGACGTCGCCAATTGTTGGACTCGGAAAGGTTGTTCTGAAGATGACGTCCGGAAAGGAGCTAACACTCATTGATGTACTCCATGTTCCCGACATCAGTAAGAACCTAGTTTCTGGAGCGGCATTGGTCAAGGCCGGATTTAGGCTAGTGTTCCAGTCAGACAACTTTGTACTTACGAAGAATGGTGTCTTCGTAGGAAAGGGGTACCTAGAAAAGGGTCTATTCAAAATGGTTATAATGTCTGTACTCCGAAATTTTGATGGTAATAAAATAAATGCTTCCAGCTATGTTGTTGAGTGTTTTAATTTATGGCATGATCGACTCGGACATGTGAATAATAATACTCTCAAACATCTCGTCAAATTAAATTTATTACCAAACGTCAATGTTGACGGAACACACAAATGTGAAGTGTGTGTGGAAGCGAAAATGACGAAACTACCTTTTCATTCGGTGGAAAGGACAACAACTCCTCTAGAGTTAATACATAGTGATCTATGTGACTTGAAATTTGTGCAAACTAGAGGAGGTAAAAAATATTTTATTACTTTTATCGATGACTGCACAAAGTTCTGTTATGTCTTTCTTTTAAGAAGTAAAGACGAAGCCTTAGAGGCGTTCAGAACCTATAAAACAGAAGTTGAAAACCAACTTGACAAACGAATTAAAATAATTCGAAGCGATAGTGGTGGAGAATATGGTGCACCGTTTGATGAATTTTGTACAGAATCTGGCATTATCCATCAAACAACGGCGCCTTACTCACCTCAATCAAACGGTGTTGCCGAACGTAAAAATCGGACACTAAAAGAAATGATGAATGCCTTGTTGATAAATTCAGGCTTACCTCAAAACTTGTGGGGGGAAGCAATATTATCGGCAAATCACATTCTCAACAGAATCCCTCATAAGAAAAATGATAAAACTCCATATGAACTATGGAGAGGCCGCGAGCCATCGTACAAATACCTGAAAGTGTGGGGGTGCTTGGCAAAGGTCGAAGTACCTAAACCAAAGCAAGTAAAGATCGGACCTAAAACGTTCGTTGCGATATTTGTCGGATATGCCCATAATAGTAGTGCATATCGTTTCCTAGTTCACAAATCAGATGATCCGGCGGTAAGAATGGGGGACCCACTTCCTGAAGGGTCCCGGCCTAAGAACGAATGGAGGGCTGGCCAAGCGGGTAATGGCCGCGCTAAGCAGGTCCGAGCGGAGCCAAAGATAACCCAGCCATGGGCTTGGGTTTCCGACATCAAGGCGGGAGAACCGAATGGTCGAGCGGGTGTCTGCCCGGCTGGAACCGAAGGGCCGAGCGGGTGGTCCGTTCGACCAGGATAAGGGCGAGGATACAAAGGTTAGCCGAGCGGCCTATTCTTTCGGCTCGGGATATGGGATGTCAGCAAAGGCGTGTCTGATGATTATGCCATACACAAGTTTGCACGAGGGAGGATCTCGCCATCACATCATGGAGAGGTTGATACAGTAACGGTATGGCCTTATGGATGTCCTTCTGACAGACCCATACCTGGGCATGGTCGAAAGCAGGTGATTGCTTTGATTGGCGCGCCCAGGCTCCTTCGAGAGGTCTATATAAGGTCTCCATTTCTTCACCGGAGGTACGCTGGTCTGAATCTCTGAAGCCACCTCTTTGTTATTCCTCGCATGACTTGAGCGTCGGAGGGCCGTCGCCGGGACACCCCTCCCGGCTCGGTTTTGTTACAGGTTCGCCGGAGCACTCGAGGATCCAGCAGGGAGCGCCACATCCCCAGCGTCCTTTGACTTCTGGTTCGGACAGGATCAATTTGGCGCCGTCTGTGGGAACGCTCCTGCATCCGACCGGAAACAATGGATGAGGCTGGACGACAACACACGGTGACGCTTTCGACGGAAGAACTCGACGCTCTGGTCGAGATAAGAGCAGCTAAGCTCGTGGAGCAACAGAAACAGAAGGCTCAAACTGAGCGGATAGCACAGCTGAGCGGACCGACCAGAGCAACAGGCGAAATGGGGGCAAAATGAGGGTCCGACCGGAATTCAAGTGGGAGCAACGCCTGCCCCGATATCGGTCCGACGAGGAAGCCTTGATGAGTTTCGACAAGTATATATATTCTTCTCACTCCACGGGTATTCGGGAGTCAAGAAATTGGGTCAGATCCCCTGCTGGTCGGCAGGTCAGTTCTTCAATTATTTCTGTTGCTCATAAATTTGTAGTTTCTTGAGTAAAAACTCCCGTGCCGCTCATCCGGGAGTATGTTAGTCGAGCCAAAGGATCGATGGGATAAATCCCGTGCTGCTCGGCCGGGAGTATGTTAGCCGAGCCCCGAGCTCGATGGGAAGACCCCGTGCCGCTCGGCAGGGAGTGTATTAGCCGAGCCAAAGGCTCGATGGGAAGCCTGTGCCGCTCGGCCAAGATCATATTAACCGAGCCCCGAGCTCGATGGGAAGACCCCGTGCCGCTCGGCCGGAGGTAAATTAATCGAGGCAAACGCTCGAGGACCGAAGGCCACGTGCAGGAAGCAAAGTGGTATAATATGGCGCTAATTCTTTGTATATTTCCTGTTAGCCTGTATCCTCATAATGCAGGAAGCAAAAGTGATAAAAAGGATGGCAAAAAGCTTTGCCGAACGGCAGAGTCAAAATTAGCCTGGAAGACCGTCGAGCTCCGACGTTAAATATCGAGAGACGAGCCGACATCTATAAATAATCCGAGCGGAAGACCGTTGAGCTCCGACGTTAAATATCGAGAGCCGCGCCGACCGGCTATAAATATCCGCGCCGACGAGCTCCGTCGTTAAAAATCGAGAGCCGCGCCGACCAGCTATAAATATCCGCGCCGACGAGCTCCGTCGTTAAAGATCGAGAGCCGCGCCGACCGGCTATAAATATCCGCGCCGACGAGCTCCGTCGTTAAAAATCGAGAGCCGCGCCGACCGGCTATAAATATCCGCGCCGACGAGCTCCGTCGTTAAAGATCGAGAGCCGCGCCGACGAGCTCCGTCGTTAAATATCGAGAGCCGCGCCGACCGGCTATAAATATCCGCGCCGACGAGCTCCGTCGTTAAAGATCGAGAGCCGCGCCGACCGGCTATAAATATCCACGCCGACGAGCTCTGTCGTTAAAAATCGAGAGCCGCCGACCGCTATAAATATCCGCACCGACGAGCTCCGTCGTTAAAAGAGCCGCGCGACCGGCTATAAATATCCGCTCCGACGATCTGTTAAAGATCGAGAGCCGCCGACCGCTATAAATATCCGCGCCGACGAGCTCCGTTAAAGAACGAGAGTCGCGCCGACCGCTATAAATATCCGCTACCGACGAGTTCCGCAAAATCGAGAGCCGACCGGCTATAAATATCCGCGCCGACGAGCTCCGTCGTTAAAGATCGAGAGCCGCGCCGACCGGCTATAAATATCCGCGCCGACGAGCTCCGTCGTTAAAGATCGAGAGCCGCGCCGACCGGCTATAAATATCCGCGCCGACGAGCTCCGTCGTTAAAGATCGAGAGACGAGCCAACGTCTATAAATAATCCGAGCGGAAGACCGTCGAGCTCCGACGTTAAATATCGAGAGACGAGCCGGCGTCTATAAATAATCCGAGCGGAAGACCGTCGAGCTCCGACGTTAAATATCGAGAGACGAGCCGGCGTCTATAAATAATCCGAGCGGAAGACCGTCGAGCTCCGACGTTAAATATCGAGAGACGAGCCGGCGTCTATAAATAATCCGAGCGGAATATCGTCGAAATCGCGATTATCCGTATTCTCCGCCGATATCGTTCGACCGATTCCAAGTTCCGCTCGGACTCAAGGCACAAAGGTTCTGGTCGGTTTGTAGCGAGCGACTCTTGATAGCAACACAGAATGATAGTCGTCCGATCGGAAGGGCTTGGCAAAGTACTTGCAAGAATGCCTCTCAAATGCCGAAGGTGTGATAATAGGCGAGCGGGTAACACACATATTAGCAAAGGGACGAAGTGCAAGAAGATAGAGTGCACGAAAGGAAAGCATTTCATTGAAATTAAAACCTTGGGCCGAGTGGCCTAAGTACAAAAAGGTTCATATTCAGCCGAGCGGCCAAATTACAAGAATTACTCAATATAGTCGTAGAGGTCCCTCGGAATATTGCTCAGGAGCTCCACCTGATCGCCGACTGGAATATTGGTGGACTCCGGAAGAAGGCCCTTCGACTTCAGATAGGTCATAGTGGCCGTAATGGCCAAGTCGAAAGCTGAGTACATCCGCTCGCAAATTTTCTCCGAGAAGTCAGGCAATCGGATGTGGTTTTGTCGAAGAGCGGCCACTCGGCTCGGCTCGGCATCCTGGTATTCTTTGAAGGCCGCCTGGGAGCTTGAGAGGGCCTCATTCAGATGCTCAATCTTCTCCGTGTCGGCCGAGCGGCCCGCCTTCTCCCGGTCAAGCTGCTCCGTCAGCTCCTTTATCTTCAACTCCAGGCCTCGGGCCTCAACATTCTTTTTCTCCAGGTCGGAGATAGCAGTATTCTTCCGAGTGGTGGCCAGAGTTATTTTTGTGTCAAGCGACTTGACTTGTCGCTCGGACTCGGCCAGGGCGTGGGCCTGATCAGCTGTTTTCTTCTGCTCGGCCACCAGCAGAGTTTGAGCTTTCTTCAGCTCCTTTTGTAACTCGGCGTACGAGGGGCCTTGAGAGCCGCTCGGACCACCTGCCGCCTGCAGTTGCCTTATCTCCTCGTCCGCCATAGCCAGGCGACTGGAAACCGCTATCTCTTCCACCCATCTCTGAAGCAAGAAGGCGCAGTTGTTAAAAGCCGAGCGGAAAAAATACAAGAGAAACTTCAAAAAAAAAAACGAACTTACCCCCGTAGCCTTCCTGCATGTGGCTGTTGGCTAAGTTCCGGAGGGGGATCATTGCAACTCGCGCCCGAGCGTCGGCCCACATCTCGGCTAGGGGCCCTTTCAAAGTAATGGTGTGCTCGAGCACGGTTGGTCGATCGGCTTCTGGTAGCAACTCTTCAGTTGGGAGATGAAGAGTGACCCGTATTGTGCGGCCGTGACCAGGGATCGCTCGACCAGGATCAGAAGCCGGCGCGGAAAACCGTGAATGGATGGTCGAGCGTTGGACTGAATGGCGAGCAGGGGGGAGAGTGTTGACCGGAGTGGCCTCAACCGGAGCAGTCAGCTCATCCCAGTCAGAAGGCGTCCGGTCGGACGAAATGGTTTCTGCAATAGGCGCTTTGCCTCTAGCAGTCGCGGCGGCCCGGTCGGAGGGTTGGACCGCTGAGGTAGCCGAGCGCAGCGGAGTCTCCACCCGGCGCCTCTTTTACAGGGGCTGTTCCTCCTCCCGAGCGGACCCTTCCTCGGGGGTCGTTGGTTCCCCGGAGGGGATAGCTCTGCTGGCCACCTGCTGTTGAGAGGCCTGAGCGGCCGATTCTGAATACCCAGCGCTTCCATTTCCTTAGCCGCAGCGGCCTCCAACGCCGCTGCCTTTCTCTTCAGAACGCAGGCCATCACCGAGTCCATGACGATGTTAGCTGCATGGAAAGGAGAAGAAATCAGTTAGCAATTAAAGCAAATGCCCAAGCAAAATTCTTACCGAAGCCGGTTGGAAGTGGGGTCCGTATAGGACTCAGCCCGAAAATGTACATCACTCCCTCGTGAAGAAGTTTGTTGATGTCAAGCCGCAGACCGGCTAGTACATTTGCGGCATGAAGATAATCCGGTCAGGTCTTGAATTTCTTCAACTCGGGAGTAGGAGGCAGACTGACCTGCCACTAGGTCGGGAAGTTTGGCTGACTGGGCATGCGGATGTAGAAATAATAGTCCTTCCAATGTTTATTGGAGGTGGGTAGTTTGTTGAAGAAGACCAAGCCGGGTCGAGCTTGGAACATAAAGGTGCCCGGCTCGGCTTGCTTAGGGAAGTAGAAATAAAAGAAGACCTCTGGTCGGAGGGGGATGTTGTGAATCTTAAACAAAACAACAACGCCGCAGAGGAGACGGAAGGTATTGGGTACTAAACTGCCGAGCGGCACACCAAAATAATTATAGACATCTACTATGAAAGGATGTACAGGAAACCGTAGACCGGCGGTAAATTGGTCGCGAAAGACACAGAAAGCGCCGCGCGGCGATCTGTTTGGCCGAGCGGAGGGACCAGCTAGGCGAACTTCGAAATCCTCGGGGATTTCGAAATTGTCTGTCAAAATATCGAAATCCCGTTGTTCGAATCGGGTCCGCATGGTAGTGTACCATGGGCCGAGGGATTGTTCTTCGGGATGAGAAGAACTGGCCATGATCCGGACGGAAGAAATCAAAAAAGGAGTGGAAAGGCCAGAGGAAAACAACCGACGAAGAAAAGAAGTTTCAAAGATTGGAGCTAGGGAAAGAAATGCGAATGAGACACCGGAAAAGAGGGAGGAAAGATATAAAACCTTACTGCGGGGAGAGGGATTAAGGAAAGGCGCCGGAGAGCGTCGGAGAGCAGAAACAGGATCGCCGGAGCTCCAAAGCGCAGAGGGCAGTGGCAGAAGTCGCGGAGGCGAGTGAGGTAGAGAAGAAGCAGAAGGACGAAGCGCGAGCAAGCGTGCGGCCAAAAAGGGAGACTGAGGCTTTATACGGCCGAGGCCGGTCAGCCTCCACCGTCCGATCCAGGTCACGAGAAACAAGGACGCCATCGGGCCGTCCATTTCAAACGATGGCGTCCCATCAGAAGTAACGCCGCCGCCACGCAATGGTCGACACGTGGCGCTGAGCGATTCGGCGCATTTAATGTGCACCATGCCACGCACGCGCAGCCTTAATGGAATGGATTGTCGCCGTTCCCGAGGGGATTTAGACAGGAGGCAACGACGACAGGCCGCATAAGTCACATCTGAGCGAGCGCCGAACGGCTGAATTCGGCGCACACACCGAGCGGCCTGTGGAATAATTTTAAAACAAAAGGCGACGAGCACCCGCTCGGACACATAGTCCAGTCAGTCGGACTCACTGCCTCCTTCGACTAGACTTGAAGGGGAGGCAAGTGATCCGGCGGTAAGAATGGGGGACCCACTTCCTGAAGGGTCCCGGCCTAAGAACGGATGGAGGGCTGGCCAAGCGGGTAATGGCCGCGCTAAGCAGGTCCGAGCGGAGCCAGAGATAACCCAGCCATGGGCTTGGGTTTCCGACGCCAAGGCGGGAGAACCGAATGGCCGAGCGGGTGTCTGCCCGGCTGGAACCGAAGGGCCGAGCGGGAGGTCCGTTCGGCCAGGATAAGGGCGAGGATACAAAGGTTAGCCGAGCGGCCTATTCTTTCGGCTCGGGATATGGGATGTCAGCAAAGGCGTGTCTGATGATTATGCCGTACACAAGTTTGCACGAGGGAGGATCTCGCCGTCACATCATGGAGAGGTTGATACAGTAACGGTATGGCCTTATGGATGTCCTTCTGACAGACCTATACCTGGGCATGGTCGAAAGCAGGTGATTGCTTTGATTGGCGCGCCCAAGCTCCTTCGAGAGGTCTATATAAGGTCTCCATTTCTTCACCGGAGGTACGCTGGTCTGAATCTCTGAAGCCACCTCTTTGTTATTCCTCGCCTGACTTGAGCGTCGGAGGGCCGTCGCCGGGACACCCCTCCCGGCTCGGTTTTGTTGCAGGTTCACCGGAGCACTCGAGGATCCAGCAGGGAGCGCCACGTCCCCAGCGTCCTTTGACTTCTGGTTCGGACAGGATCATCAGACATTCCTGATATACATGTGGGAACAACCATAGAATCTCGGAATGCGATATTCTTTGAAAACGTATTCCCAAATAAAAAGGGAAACGTTGAAAGTGATAACAACGGAAGTTCAAACAAAAATGACGTTACCGAACTTAACTGTTATAAAAGGACTATTGACGATCAAAGTGAAGAACCACGTCGTAGCAAACGGACTAGAGTTGAGAAATCGTTCGGGCCAGATTTCATGACTTTCATGTCAGAAATGGAACCAAGAACATTAAGTGAAGCTCTCTCTAGACCCGATGCTCCAATGTGGAAAGAAGCTGTCAATAGTGAAATTGAGTCTATCATGAATAATCATACTTTGGAATTAGTAGACCTTCCTTCTGGTAATAAACCATTAGGTTGTAAGTGGATACTAAAATGTAAGTATAAAGCTGATGGATCAATTGACAACTATAAGGCCAAACTTGTAGCCAAGGGGTACAAGCAAGAGGAAGGCCTTAATTACTTCGATACATACTCACCGGTGACAAGCATTACATCCATACGAGTGCTAATAGCCATTGCAGCACTGTATGACCTTGAAATACATCAAATGGATGTTAAGACTGCGTTCTTAAATGGTGAGTTGTAAGAAGAAATTTATATGGAGCAACCCGAAGGGTTCATGGCTCCTGGAAATGAGAAAAAGGTGTGTCGACTTGTTAAGTCGTTGTACGGACTTAAGCAAGCGCCTAAACAATGGCACGAAAAATTTGACAAAGTAATGTTGTCAAACGAATTCAGAATAAATGAATGTGACAAATGCATTTATGTCAAAAACACACCTGAAGGCTATGTAATTGTCTGTCTATACGTAGACGACATGCTAATAATGGGCAGTAATCATGATGTAATCATGACTACAAAGAAAATGTTGACCAGAAATTTTGATATGAAAGATATGGGTCAAGCAGATGTTATTTTGGGAATTAAAATTCTCAGGACATTAGAAGGGATAGTTTTAACACAATCCCATTATGTAGAATCTGTATTGAAAAAATTCAATGCGTACGATCTCTCTACAGTGAAAACACCTATGGATCTAAGTCAACACTTAGCGAAAAACCATGGGGAGACCATATCGCAGTTGGAATATTCTCGGATAATAGGCAGTTTGATGTATCTCACAAACTGCACACGTCCGAATATTGCCTGTACGGTCAACAAACTGAGTCGTTTTACGAGTAATCCAAACGACACCCATTGGAAAGCATTGATGCGAGTTCTCAGATATTTGAAATATACTATGAACTATGGATTACATTATGGAAAATATCCCACTGTGTTGGAAGGATATTGTGATTCTAATTGGATATCAGATACAAAAGACTCCAAATCCACTAGTGGATATATATTCACGATCGGTGGGGGAGCAGTATCTTGGAAATCCACTAAGCAGACTTGCATTGCTCGGTCAACTATGGAATCCGAGTTTATAGCACTAGACAAAGCAGCTGAGGAAGATGAATGGATGTGGAATTTCTTGGAAGATATTCCTAGCTGGGTGAAACCTGTGCCTGCCGTACTAATCCACTGTGATAGTCAATCGGCGATTGGAAGGGCACAGAGTAATATGTATAATGGGAAGTCACGACATATACGTCGTAGACATAATACCATTAGGCAGTTGATCTCGAATGGAGTGATTGCAATCGACTATGTTAAGTCCAAAGATAATTTGGCAGATCCTCTAACGAAGGGGTTGAGTCGAGATCAAGTATACTGCTCATCAAGAGGAATGAGATTAAAAATCTACAACTAAAAACGACTGTAGCGGTAACCCAACCTTGTTGACTGGAGATCCCAAGATCTTGGTTCAATGGGACAACGAAGTTACAGAAGTTGTGGTCCAGCACATTAGATAGTTTATCTCTATCCCAATCCTAGGATGAATTTGTGCTGTCCTACCTCATGTAGTGAGGTTAAGCTTATGCTTTTAGTAACTTCTATACCTGATAAGGTGGAGTATGGTAGGATACTCTTGATAGAAGTGTCACCTATGTGAGTGTGAAGACAGGCCGCTTCAATGAAACACTCATGAATCCAAGATGGTATCCATGGCCGAAACGGAACCAACCATGAGAACCTAAAGTAGGTGAGATAGATCTCTGTGTGGGTGTTATTGTCTAAGTATACACCAACAGCTGAGCAGTTCAAGACATCACGTTCACTGCGCAGCCTAGTATACTCGATAGCATTTCACTACGGAAGGTTCAAATCCACAAGCTACCTCTCCCGATGCAGTGACTTATCGATTGGACTCTTGTAAAATGTCAGCATGCATACACGCATTGCATTAATTTCCATTCATGTGGGGGATTGTTGGATATTGGGGCCTTAAATGGACCAAAACGATTTAGAGGAAGGAAGCCATCAATTGTTGAAAGTCATAATTGACTTCAAAATTGAAATCTATGATTCGCGTAGATAGATTTAGACTATTAATTTGCTCAAAACCGATTAAGGGTGAATGAGAAATTAATGTTTAAAGTCAGCCCAAAATAACATTTATTATTCATTAATAAAGTGCATGGGAGAATAATCCCACATCGGAAATTCTCGATGTGTATTCTCTACTTATTAATGAAGATGTGTTAATGGAGTTAACACAAAAAAATAAAAGGACAGGTGACTCCTTAGCCCAGGGCGAGCAGGTGCTCGCACTTGTGAGCCCGCCACCCGCCACGTGCGCACGTGTGCAATGGGCGCTTTGTAGGCGCACTTTGCACTTCGCACGTACGCATCGTCGCGAGGAGCATTGAGGAGCTTAAATTTATGCTCCAGGTGACATTGCAGTGCCTACGTGGCACTCGGGTGACGTGTCAGGCTCGTACCTGACGTGGCAGTACCTATGCGGCATCCTCGTGGGCAAAGGGAGATGACTGGAAAGTTGACTTAGGGAATGGATGTCTACCGTTGATCAACGTTGATCAAATAGGTATGATGGATCGCTTGTGATGCGATCTAGAGCGTTAGATCGCAAAGAGTAACGATCTGACGGCCTGGGATGAGACTTGATCTGAAGCATCGAATCAATGGATACAGATCCGATGGCCGATGACAATAGGCGGATCTGAGGGTCACAACTCCTCAGATCTGATGGATGAGATTGAAGTGGGCTTGGTGAAGGGTTACAACCCTTCAGAATAGATGATCTAGATCGATCCAGCCCAAGGAACACATCCACTCACCCAAAGGACACTCAACCTCTTCTTTCAGTATAAATAGAACCCTCCAGATGATGGAATACTCACTCAATCCTCTCTTCTCTTCCTCAAGCATTCATCTCATCTTGTGCATACAAGAGTCCAAGAAGTCTACTAAAAAGTTCGCTGGTCTCGGAAGTCGGAGTGCTACGATTCTGAGACGTTCGTCGTTGTATCTTGGGAACGAATTGCAACAATCCGTTAAGCACCGTAGCGGAGCAATATCGTTTACGGAGATAGTGTCGAACACTAGCCTCGACGATCAGTTTGCATACTCCAGAAGCTACCCGGGGATCAACAAACAGTTCATCGAGCATGCATGGGAAGAGACGTAGACAGGTGGCTTGCTTTTGGCCGACCACCAAGGACGGTGGTGAGGGCAGCAGCACACAGCACTAACGGCCGACGGTGAGGCACGTATCATGCGTGGGGAAAAGCAACAATGACGAAAGGGTAATTAAAAACTTAGGGATAGGAAATTAAACTTAAGGAAATTGATTCAATCAACTCCCGACTTAAATAATGTACTTCCAAACAGGCTTTCCTATATCTGATTTATCCCCTTAAAATATTCATAAACTCATTTAAAATATAAATTTTTTTTATAAAATCCTGGTAAATTCCTAAAATTCACATATACTCTTTTATATTTATTTATTTCTTTATTATTAATTATTTTATTCGTATTTTCATTTATAAATTTCATTAGATCAAATTTGAATTGTTTGTCTACCCATCCTAGATATTATATGTATATAATATATATTGGGTATATTATAAGAACACACATAGTTTTACTTGGTTAGGAGCCTTTGACAACTTCTATTCTAAGGCCCGCACCGCTGAGTGATTTTGTTGGATAATCCATTATAAGCTTGAATAAGTACAATCATATAGAAAATGAAAATGCAAGTAAGTAAATATAAACATACTGACGACTTTGTATTGATGCTTTGGCATAGTCGTCGAATTGCCATTTCAGAGTTGAAATGAGCTTTTCGGAGTAATGCTTGAATACGAAAATTGTAGCAATTGATGAACTGATGCTACTGGTTGAAGCTTCTTTTATAGCCTTTTTTGGGCTCTTGGACCACCTTCGGGCGCCTTGACTGAGGCATATCCAATCCTGCTTCATCGTTGGATTATCCACCTCTAGAAGCCTAGACCACCCATGTGTGCTTAGACCGCTAGCATGGATGCACCTTGGCGAAACTCTTTCCAGTAGACTTTATCCAATCCCGAGCGCCTAGTCCATCCTTGAGCGCCTAGACGTTGACGTGTGCCAACCAATCGGAGTGTGCCAACTCATCTACATGAGTGGTTAGGTTCAAGCCAATCCAAACGCCTAGACTTATTCGAGGTGGTCGGACCTCCGGGCTCCTTGAACCCCTTTTATCAACTTTCCCTTTCATACACTACAGAGTTAGCACAACAAGCATAATAAGAAAAAAAAAATGTTTTGATCATTTTGGGACTATCTGGTCTTGACTTCGGATTTCGCTAAAATCTTAGGTCAAATCGACACCTACTATTCTCTCAATTGGGAATGTGTCCTCACTAGGTTACTCTCCTCTAGTACTTACCTTATTTACCATTTGCTGATTTACCTAACTTTTGATCCACCAGGTCTTCCTACCAGATGCCCCATATCGAGTTTAGCCAGTTGTCATGTCCTGTAAACCCAACTAGACTTCCTGCCATATATCAACCTATCTGGTCTTCATGTGCTAGTTATAAACCTAACTGGACTTCAGCCTGGTGTTAGGGCTCATCAAGTCTTTCAATCCTGCACATTTGGTATATAGGTTAGAAAATATAACATTTAATTTTAATTTATTTATCATTCATTAAAACCTGAGTTTGACCATTGGTGCTAACTACACAAACATATGCAACAATATAAACCAACCATAAAGCCATGAGAATCCCAATGTGGGACTAAAAATCCATGCACAATGAAGTCTTCTCCTTTCCACCTTTCTATTCACATTTCTAACAATCACCCATATAAATGGAAACATGATATGTGATAACATTCAGCAGTTGAATCCAATATGAGACAGGTAGGTTGTACCCTTTAAACCTTTCCTTGTGAAGATATATCTACTTAATGGCTGACAGTAGATACGATATCTTTGAACTATTTATTGTTTGTGTAAGCTTTGATATATCTCACCTAAGACTCTCCCTGATTCATCTCAGTTCTCATGAATATGTTCATTCTTGGCCATGAACATGCTTGGTTCTCTGAGAAGATCTAAGAATTGTGTCTCCAATTTTTTTTATAGCAGCTCCACTTCTTTCTTACATATGTGATCTCTTAAAAGTAATCTAACTTACTCGAGTGGATCTTTAAAAGTAGTGTGTTTAACCTCCATCCTTCACTGATCTATTGAGTCATTCCTCCTATTGTGAGTAACTTTGTCGGTATAATTAAGTTGTCCCTTTGAACCTAGTTCTTGGGATCTTCAATTTGCATAGGTTGGGTTTCCTTTGTACCAACATTTTTTATCAGCATTAAGCCTATCCCTAGTGATGAGTTGTAACTAACTCTTTATTAAATCCTTTGGTTAACAGATATGCTAAGTTATCCTTTGACTTCACATAGTTAACAGTGATAACTCCCATTGAAAGTAGTTATCTAATAGTATTATGTCTACAACATATATGTCTAGAATTACTATTATACAAATGGTTCTGTGCTCAGTCAATTACTGATTGACTATCGCAATGTATGCAAATTGCCTGCACCGATTTCGGTCATCTAGGAATATTTTCTAAGAATTACCGTAGTCATTCAACCTCTTCACCACATTTGTCAAGAGCTACAAACTCAGATTCCATCATGAATTTGGTTATTATGGTTTACTTAGAAAATTTCCACGAAATGACTGCACCTCTCAGAGTGAATACATATCCACTCATAAATTTAGAGTTTTTTATGTCAAATATCCAACTTGTATTACTGTGTCATTTGATTATAGTATGATGTCTCATATAATGCAGTTCATATTCATAAGTATACTTTAAGTACTCCAGTATTCTTCTTATCCCTTTCTAGTACTCAACATTGGGATTACTCGTAAATCTACTCAATTTACTTACTGCACAGGCTAAGTCTGGTCGTGTACAATTCATCAGGGATATCAGACTTCCAATCACTTGAGAGTACTCTATCTGAGAGATACTTTCTCCTCTATTCTTTGATATATTTTGACTAGTATCTATCAGAGTTTATGCCAACACAGTATCACCCTGAGTGAATTTTTCAAGAATGTTGTCCATATAATGAAATTGACTAAGAACTTGTCTGTTCTAAGGATTTTAATTCCTAGAATCATATCAGCTAAACTCATGTCTTTCATGTTAAATCTTGAGTTCAATATATCTTTAGTGGATTTGATTATCTTATCATTACTCCTAATAATAAATATATCATTTACATATAGATTCAAGATGGCATAGATATTTTTGTGACTTTGATGTATACATATTTATCACATTCATTAATCATAAATCTACTTTCCTTCATGGCAAGACCAAATTTCTCATGTCACTACTTTATTATCTATTTTAAGTCGTATAATGGCTTCACCAATCTCCAAACTTTATTTTTTTTATCTTAGCATAGAAAACTCTACAGGTTGTTCCATGTAGATTTCTTCTTCTAAATCCCTATTTAGACAGGCTGTCTTTACATCCATTTGATATATTTCCTAATTTTATAGAACGGCTATCTCTAATGAAAGTTATTCTCAACACCAGAGAATACGTATTAAAGTAATCAAGATCTTCTCATTGTCGATAACCTTTAATTACCAATCTAGTTTTTTACTTTTCAATTGTGCTATTTGATTTTATTTTCTTCTTAAAGATCCACTTGCAACCTAGTGGTTTACTTCCTTGAGGAAGTTCCACAAGTTCCTAAGTGTGATTTTGTAAGATTTAATATATCTCTGATGTAATTATCTTTTTCCAGTGAGATCCATCAGAAGAGCTTACAACTTTTGAGTAACTTTGGGCCTTACTTTCTAATATGAAAGTATTAAAATCCATTCCATAAGATTTTTCCACCCAAGCTCTTTTACTTTATCTAAGCTCAACTTCAATTAGTTCATCATTTTGTTCTTCTTGTTGTATTTCGTATACTTGTTTTGAGGAGCTAGCATCCTCTCAGATCTTATACGGAAATACATGTTTGAAGAAAG
The DNA here is from genome assembly GCF_018446385.1 of Zingiber officinale. Lineage (NCBI taxonomy): Eukaryota > Viridiplantae > Streptophyta > Magnoliopsida > Zingiberales > Zingiberaceae > Zingiber > Zingiber officinale. The sequence continues at coordinate 90,863,850 of NC_055991.1, forward strand.
AGACATTTCTTGATTCTATTATCGAGTTCTTATATATAACTGGTATTTGTGACTCATACACAAAAACTAATATGCGCTTTTGTTATGTTGATATCCAATAACTATGTAATCAATAGTTTTTGATCAAATCTTAATCCTTTTCGGATCAGATATCAAAACTTTGGTAAGACACTCTCACATTCACAAATATTTGTAGGACGGTTGTCTTTCAGTCCACAACTCATAAGGGCTCTTATTTATTTTCTTTTGGGACACTTTATTTAAAAGGTAATTACCTATTTGCACAGCTTCCCCCATATGAACTTTGGCAGTCTAGAGCTCAATAGAAGAACATTCATCATTTCATTTAGAGTACGATTCTTTCACTCAACAACTTCTTTTTGCTGAGGAATATAAGGAGTTGTTATTTCATGTCTGATCTTATATTTAGCACACAACTCAGCAAACGTTGATACATATTCACCACTTCTATCACTTCAAAACACCTTAATCTTCTTATTAAGTTGGTTTTCAACCTCATTCTTATAGAGAACAAATTTTCTATAGTTTCATAATTATTTTTGAGAAGATACACATAACAGTATTTTGTGTTATTATCTACAAAAGTGATAAAGTACTTATTTCCACCATGTGTTGGTGTACCTTTAGGTTGTACACATTGGTGTGAATTAGGCCGAGCAGTTTGTTGTTTCTTTCAACATGTTGAAAGGATGACCTTGTCATTTATGCTCAATATAAATTTAACATTTGTGTTTTAGCTCAAGGTTGAATGTTGGTATGCATTGCATGTTAATTAATATATACAACACATCGTAGTTAACATATTCTAGTCTACCATGACACAAACATGAAAACTCAAGCATATAAATAGAAGAGTTTATAGTTTTATTAACTTTAGGTGTAATCTTCATTACATTGAGCTTAAACAGCCCATCGGTTATATAACCATTTCCTGAAAATATTCTATTTTTGAATAGAACAACCCTGTCTAACTCAAAAATAATGTAGAAGTCATGCTGCTTAACAGTGATCCAGACATTAAATTCTTCTGAATCTCTGAAACATACAATACATTATTGAGAGTTAACTCTTTTCGCGAGGTCAACTTCAGCATCACTTTTTCTTGGCCCATGATGTCCGAGGTTACTGAGTTCCACATGAACAGTTTCTCTCCACTTGATTACTTTAAAGTTGTGGAGCAGCTCCTTGTTATAGCAGATATGTCTAGTGGCTCTAGTATCTATCCACCATTGTCGTGAGTTTGAACCCACCAGTTTCAATTCGGAGACCACTACACAGAGGTTGTCTATTTCTGATCTCTTATTCAGGTTGGTCTCTTATTTCTTCTTTGACTTTCTGTAATATGAAGATTTGTGATCGACTCAGCTACAGTTGAAGTACTTCCCAGAGAATTTCTTCTTTATGCCTCCTCTGGGTCCTATCTTGGAAGCTTTGAGATTCTTCCATTTTGAGTTTTGACTGTATTGGACCACGTTGATTTTCATAGTAACCTACGAGAATAGATTTCTATCTAAATTTGTGTTGTCTTCTTCGATGCGAAGTCTAACAACAAGTTCCTCCATGTTCATCTCCTTCTATTTGTGCTTCAAGTAGTTCTTGAAGTCCTTCCAGCTGGGAGGCTGCTTCTCAATGATAGCAGCCACCAAGAAGGTTTCACTCAGAAACATACCTTCTAAGTGAATCTCGTACAGTATCACCTGAAACTCCTAGACTTGGCTATTCATAGTCTTGGAATCAACCATCTTATAGTGCAGGAATTAGCCCACGATGAATTTCTTTTCCCCCACATCCTCTATCTTGTACTTCTTGTCCAAATACTCCTACAATTCCTTAGTTGTTCTCTTTATGTTATACGCTACGTACATCGAGTTAGCAAGATAGTTGAGGATATAGTTTTGACAAAAGAACTCATAATGAGTCCATACCTCTACTACATTGATGGTCTGACATCAACATCCTTAGCATGCTTTTGGGGGGGGGGGGGGGGGGGGTTCGATCAAGAATAGAGCCAAATTGAGTGTGGTCAAGTAGAAGAGCATCTTCTGTCGTCACCTCTTGAAGTTCAACCTAGTGAATTTCTCTGCCCTATCCTCGTGGTTGGTTGGAACATTTCCAATCAGGGCGGAGTCATGTGATGAGTCTATTACACATGAACACTTTTTGTGACCGGCAATTTACCAAAAGGCGTACTTAGGTTTTTGAATTTACCAAAAGAAGCATACTACTTTAACATTTACCAAATAGCGCACCTTTTTACAGTGGTCTTCCTATTCTACCCTCCTAACAAATTTAATTGATTTTCTTTTTCTTTTCTTTGTCATTTCTCTCTCTTCTCTTTCCTACTATGCATGCAACATATCTTCTCTTTCCTTCTTCTTTTTTATTTTCTCTTTGTTTTTCTTTTTTTTCAATTTTTTTCTCAAACATGTTATAAGAGATCAAACCCACCTCTTGAAGTTCAACCTAGTGAATTTCTCTGCCCTATCCTCGTGGTTGATTGGAACATTTCTAATCAGGGCGGAGTCATGTGATGAGTCTATTACACATGAACACTTTTTGTGACCGGCAATTTATCAAAAGACGTACTTAGGTTTTTGAATTTACCAAAAGAAGCATACTACTTTAGCATTTACCAAATAGCGCACCTTTTTACAGTGGTTTTCCTATTCTAACCTCCTAACAAATTTAATTGATTTTCTTTTTCTTTTCTTTGTCATTTCTCTCTCTTCTCTTTTCTACTATGCATGCAACATATCTTCTCTTTCCTTCTTCTTTTTTATCTTCTCTTTGTTTTTCTTTTTTTTCAATTTTTTTCTCAAACATGTTATAAGAGATCAAACCCACGTTGGGTCGGATATCTCTCCATATCAGGCCCAATGTGGGCCTGATATAGAGAGATATCAGGCCTAACAATAGAGAAAAAATCAAAAAAGAAAAAGAAAGAGAGATTTAGATTTTTAACACATCTAGTCTACTATTAGAAATGCCGAAAATAACAATAGAGAGCATATTTAGACTCCTTGCAATTTTAGAAATCTATAGGATCTGAAATGATTGCAATCTGAGGTCTCTAAGTCGATCAGTGAGTTTTGATCGAAACTCACTGATGGACCTAGAGAGCTCCGATTGCACCCATTTCAGTTCTTGCATATTTCTAAAATTGCAAGGAGTCCAAATATGCTCTCCATTATTATTTTTGACATTCCTAGAGGTGGACCAGAGGTTTTGAAAAATCTAAATTTGTCGTTCTTTTTTTTGTTATTAGGCCTGAAATGAAGAGATATCAGGCCCACGTTGGGCCTGATATCTCTTCATATCAAGCCCAATGTGGGCCTGATATCTCCCCATATCAGGCCCAACGTGGGCCTGATATGGGAGATATCAAGCCTAATAACAAAAAAAGAAAAAAATAAAGAAAGAAAGGGAGATTTAGGTTTTTCAAAACCTCTTGTACACCACTAGGATTGCTAAAAATAATAATGAAGAGCGTATTGGACTCCTTGCAATTTTAGAAATCCACAGGAAATGAAATGGGTGCAATTGGAGCTCTCTAGGTCTATTAGTGAGTTTCGGTCAAAACCCACTGATGGACCTAGAGAGCTCCAATTGCACCCATTTCAACTTCTATGGATTTCTAATATTGTAAGGAGTTAAAATATGCTACCTATTATTTATTTCAACTTCTAAAAGATGTTAAAATATAATAAGAAAGAATCAGCAAAATAATCCCTATACATTTTAGGTTTTTCAAAACCTTTGGTCCACCACTAGGAATGCCAAAAATAATAATGGAGAACATATTTGAACTCCTTGCAAAATTATAAATTCACAGAAACTAAAACGGGTGCAATCGGAACTCTCTAGGTCTAAATCTCTCTTCCTTTCTTTTTTTTTTTCTTTTTTTTTTGTTATTAGGCCTGATATGAAGAGATATTAGGCCCACGTTGGGCATGATATCTCCCCATATCAGGCCCACATTGGGCCTGATATCTCCCCATATCAGGCCCAACGTGGATCTGATATGGGAGACATCAGGCATAATAATGAAAAAAAAAATTAAAAAAAAGAGAGATTTAGGTTTTTCAAAACCTCTGGTCCACCACTAGGAATGCCGAAAATAATAATGAAGAGCATATTTGGACTCCTTGCAATTTTAGAAATCCACAAAAACTGAAATGGGTGCAATCGGAGCTCTCTAGGTCCATCAGTGGGTTTTGGTCAAAACCCATTGATGGACCTAGAGAGCTCCGATTGCACCCATTTCAGTTTCTGTGGATTTAATATTGCAAGGAGTTAAAACATGTTATCTATTATTTATTTTAACTTCTAAAAGATGTTAAAATATAATAAGAAATAATCAACAAAGCATTCCCCATACATTTTAGGTTTTTCAAAACCTCTGGTCCACCACTAGGAATGCCGAAAATAATAATAAAGAGCATATTTGGACTCCTTGTAATTTTAGAAATCCACAGGAACTGAAATAGGTGCAATCGGAGCTCTCTAGGTCCATTAGTGTGTTTTGACCGAAATCCACTGATGGACCTAGAGAGCTCCGATTGCACCCATTTTAGTTTCTGTGGATTTCTAATTTTGCAAGGAGTTCAAATATATTCTTCATTGTTATTTTTGGCATTCTTAGTGGTGAATCAGAGGTTTTGAAAAACCTAAAATGTATAGGGATTGTTTTGTTGATTATTTCTTATTATATTTTAACATCTTTTAGAAGTTGAAATAAATAATGGATAGCATATTTTAACTCCTTGCAATATTAGAAATCCACAGAAACTGAAATGGGTACAACCGGATCTCTCTTGGTCCGATTGCACCCATTTCAGTTCCTGTGGATTTCTAAAATTACAAGGAGTCCAAATATGCTCTTCATTATTATTTTCAGCATTCCTAGTGGTGGACCAGATGTTTTGAAAAACCTAAATCTCTCTTTCTTTCTTTTTTTTTATTTTTTTATTTTTGTTATTAGGCCTGATCTCTCCCATATCAGATCCACGTTGGGCCTGATATGGGAAGATATCAGGCCCACATTTGGAATGATATGAAGAGATATCAGGCCCAACGTGGGCCTGATATCTCTTCATATCAAGCCTAATAACCAAAAAAAAAGAAAAAGAGATTTAAACCTACAGAGCTCCGATTGCACCCATTTTAGTTTCTGTGGATTTCTAATTTTGCAAGGAGTTCAAATATATTCTCCATTGTTATTTTTGGCATTCCTAGTGGTAGACCAGAGGTTTTGAAAAACCTAAAATGTATAGGGATTGTTTGGCTGATTATTTCTTATTATATTTTAACATCTTTTAGAAGTTGAAATAAATAATAGATAGCATATTTTAACTCCATGCAATATTAGAAATCCACAAAAACTGAAATGGGTGCAATCGGATCTCTCTAGGTCCATCAATGGGTTTTGATCGAAACCCACTAATGGACCTAGAGAGCTCCGATTGCACCTATTTCAGTTCCTGTGGATTTCTAAAATTACAAGGAGTCCAAATATGCTCTTCATTATTATTTTTGGCATTCCTAGTGGTGAACCAGAGGTTTTGAAAAACCTAAATCTCTCTTTCTTTCTTTTTTTTTAATTTTTTAATTTTTGTTATTAGGCCTGATATCTCCCATATCAGATCCGCGTTGGGCTTGATATGGGGAGAAATCTGGCCCACATTTTTCCTGATATGAAGAGATATTAGGCCCAACGTGGGCCTGATATCTCTTCATATCAAGCCTAATAACAAAAAAAAAAGAAAAAAAAAAAGAACGATAAATTTAGGTTTTTCAAAACCTCTGGTTCACCACTAGGAATGTCAAAAATAATAATGGAGAGCATATTTGGAATCCTTGTAATTTTAGAAATCCACAGGAACTGAAATGGGTGCAATCGGAGCTCTCTAGGTCCATCAGTGGATTTTGACCGAAACTCACTTATGGACCTAGAGAGCTCCGATTGCACCCATTTCAGTTCCTGTGGATTTCCAAAATTACAAGGAGTCCAAATATGCTCTTCATTATTATTTTCTGCATTCCTAGTGGTGGACCAGAGGTTTTGGAAAACCTAAATCTCTCTTTCTTTCTTTATTTTTTTCATTTTTTTGTTATTAGGCCTGATGTCTCCCAAATCAGGTCCACATTGGGCCTGATATCCAATATCTCCCCATATCAGGCCCAACGTGGACCTAATATCTCTTCATATCAGGCCTAATAACGAAAAAAAAGGAAAAAAAGAACGATAAATTTAGGTTTTTCAAAACCTCTAGTTCACAACTAGGAATGTCAAAAATAATAATGGAGAGCATATTTGGACTCCTTGCAATTTTAGAAATCCACAGGAACTGAAATGGGTGTAATCGGAGCTCTTTAGGTCCATTAGTGAGTTTCAGTCAAAACTCACGGATCAACTTAGAGACCTCAGATTAAAATCATTTCAGATACGGTAGATTTCTAAAATTGTAAGGAGTCTAAATATGCTCTCCATTGTTATTTTCAACATTTATAGTAGTGGACCAGAGGTGTTGAAAAATCTAAATCTCTTTCTTTTTTTCCTTTTTTTTTCTTTTTTATTTTTTCCCTGTTGTTAGGCCTGATATCTCTCCATATCAGACCCAATATGGGCCTGATATGGAGAGATATCAATCCCAACGTGAGTTTGATCTCTTATAACATGTTTGAGAAAAAAATTGAAAAAAAAAGAAAAACAAAGAGAAGATAAAAAAAGAAGAAGGAAAGAGAAGATACTGTTGGTGCGATCATGCCCTGGAAGTTTCAATGTGTTGACAATTGTTTAAGTTTAGGTTAATACGTTGGATCTAACATGCATTGTGAGTTTGCAGGAGAAGTCCTTGCAGGTCAGAAGACAGGATGTAAGGCAAGAGAAGTCCAAGAAGGTCGAGGACCAGATTCTTGGTAGAAGAAGTCCTTGCAGGTCAGAAGGCCGAATATAAGGCAAGAAAAGTCCAAGAAGGTCGGGGACCATATTCTTGGCAAGAGAAGCCCTTGCAGGTCAAAAAGGCTGGATGCAAGGCAAGAAAGTCCAAGGGAACAGGCGTTCATATGGCATGAGGTATTTGTGAAGTTAAATATGTATTAATCTATTTGTGATCAATTGAGAAACTAGCAATCGATTGGTAGATTGAGATGCATGGCTGTGATATAGGGAGTTCCTGGATCGATCAGCCGATCGATTGGAGGAAACCAATCGATCGGCCGATCGATTGACTAAGCTCGCGCAGAGAACAAAATGGCTCTGAATCGATCAGCCGATCGATTGGAATAAACCAATCGATCGGCCGATCGATCGGTAAGAGTTCTGGGCGAAGCACAGAAGGATCCTAGATCGATCAGCCGATCGATTGGAGTAAACCAATCGATTGGCCGATCGATTGGAGAAGCTTTTGTGCGACGCACAGAATCCTCCTGAATCGATCAGTCGATCAATTGAAGGTATTCAATCAATCAGTCGATCGATTCACAGGTTTTCTGTGATTCTGTCTCTGCGTTTCTGCATCTGAATCGACTCATTAATCGATTCATAAATTCAATCGATTGGGAGATCTTGACGCGATGGCTTCCAACGGATACTTGTGAATCGATTGGAATATAAACCCAATCAATTCACGACAACGATTATGTGAGAAACGGCTAGTTTTCACAACATTTTAAAAAAACTGAAAGAAAAAGGAAGTACACCCATCCAAGAAAAACATACCGTTCTATTGCCCTTGTGTGATCAATCTCTGAAGAGCTGAAGATATCTCAAGGGTTTTGAAGCTCAAGCTCTCCATCTCGCCACGTTTTCAAGTTTCACGCTACAAGGAAGAAGCATTTCAAGTTTGTAATCTTTATTTTCTTCTTCATTGTAGTGGGTGTGATCTTTTTACCTTGAAGAGGGAGAGTTGTAAGTCTTGTAAGGTTTCTCCACCTTCGGTGTTATTCTGAGAAGGATAAGTTTGATAGTGGAAGGGTGACGGTGGTGTGGATCCTTGGACTAGTCACGTCCTTAAAGAGGTGGATACCAAGTAAATACAAGAGTTAGCATTGCTTCCAAGTTCCCACTGCGCAAAATCAAGTCGATCAACAAAATGAAGTGAGCCATTCACCCCCCCCCCTCTAGCTCAACCGATCCTAATAAGTGGTATTAGAGCATCGGTTTGCTTTTGAGAATTCACTGCCAAGAAAGCACAAGTTAAGAGCTACAAGATGTCATTGAAGGAGGGACATAGTACTTCACGACCACCGTTCTATGAAGGCAGCAACTTCGCTTATTGGAAGAGTCGCATGGAGCATTATCTCATGATCGAAATTGACATGTGGTTCTCAATCACAGAGGGATTCGCGGCGCCAACCGAAAATGAAAAAATGCTTGAATCATCAAGGTGGACTGTTGAACAAAAATTGAAAGCTCAAGCAAATGCTAAGGCAATTGTGACTCTCCAGTGTGGGTTGAGTTCGGAGCAACTCAACAAGGTTGGACCTTTCAAGAGTGCCAAGGATTTATGGGATAAGCTCATTGAGCTAAATGAAGGCACCAAGGATTCAAGAATTGCAAAGAGAGATCTCTTAATAAATCAACTTCAGAATTTCACAATGAAGGATAGAGAAACGGTAAACTCACTACATGGGAGATTCAAGGAACTCTTAAATGGTCTCCATTCAGTTGGAGAGAGTGTGGAGAACCGGGATCTCATAAGGTATGCCTTAAAATCTTTTCCAAGAAATTCATTATGGTCATCCATGGTGGATGCCTATAAGGTTTCAAGGGATTTGTCAATAGTAAAATTGGATAAATTATTTTGTGAACTTGAATTGCATGAGCAAGCTAACACAAGCCACAAAGAGAAAGGTATAGCCTTGGTTGCAGGTGAAAAGAGAAAAAAGAAACACAAGGAAAAGAAGAAGGAGAAGAAGGAGTCATCTTCAGCATCTAAGCAAGATAGTGATAGTGATAGTGATGAAGAGCTATCATCAAGTGAAATGACAAACTTTGTTCGAAGAATAATGAGACATTCAAGGAAGTTTGACAAGAAGGATGTCAAAAAGATTTTCAATGACGAAAAGAGAAAAGGCAAATCCCTTGTGGATTCAAAGATTAAGACTGATGTAATTTGCTATGAATGCAAGAAAAAGGGACACTACAAAACGGAGTGTCCAAAGTTGAAGAAGCAAGATGAAAAGATCAAGAAAAAGAAGAAGGCTTTGAAAGCCACATGGGATGACTCATCATCAAGCTCATCGAAAGAAGATGAAAGGAAGAGCTCAAAGCACATGGCTCTCATGGCCTTAAGCCATGTTGAAGATAGTGAAGACGAAGATTGTCACGCCCCCAGGTAGTCCCTGTCCGAAGAAATTTCGGCAACATCTCCCCTGTACGGCGGACAATATGAAGCTCAATATACATATATCTCTATACCTCGGCCACACACGGCCGGAATAATATAATACAATTAAGAAACAAGCCACGCAGTTTATATCAACATTCCACACAGATATAATATATGATCAATCCACGCAGTTTAATAAGGAAAGACGATATAGAACCTCGAAGATATATGTAAACAGCCTACTCCACTACAACGAAGAAAACAAATCCACGAAGTAATGAAAATACAACCGCAGCGGAAAACAAAAGTAGCAAACCCGAATGTTCAATGTAAAGTCCACAATACAAACCCACAATACAAGTATATAAGATGCAAAAGCAAAATATAATCCGACAAAGAAAATCCTCGCGATAATGGGGCTAGCGATGAATCTCTCGGCCTCAACGAAAAATAGTAATAACGGGTGAGTTCAAAGAACTCGTAATCAATAGATATGTATACAACATATAACTACGGTAATATCCTAGTCTCCTAAACCATAGGACCTACAGTACAGTCTCCTAACAATATAACAGGTATGCATAGCTGAATAAACTGTAATGAGTAACCAGAAGCATGTAATACAGTTTACAGCAAGAATAATAAGAAAATGCATAACTGAAATAAACTGTACTCACCTGCGAGGCTTGGGCGAATGACTGTGGACATACACAGATAAAGATAGTCAGAACAAATACGCATGTATCCTGTATGCATGTCAATCATATGCAGTCACCCAAGTGCATCATCAAATATGCAACAATCACAATAAATGCAATCTGTGCATATGATGCGATATGACATGGTCACCCCTGATGCTAGTCAGCCGTCTCACACTCGATGGCGAGACCGAGTAGGTAGGGCTGTGACACTGTGCACTCTATCGTCACTACCCCTGATGAGTGACCGAGTGGACGGGATGCTGTCGGAGTACACCTATCCTCCTACCTCAAACATAGTGAGGGAGCGTAACGCTCTCAACTCCCGGTACGCAATGACGGGGAGGGATCCCTGTCCGCTACCACGCTGCAGTCACACTACCCATGAGCGGACCAGCGGAGCACTACAGAGCAACGGCCATACACACCCTGGGTGTTGTGCCACTACCCATGCAGTGGTCACGTTGTGTGCAGGCCCATGTAGCCGGCCGACGAGCTCAACAATAATGGAGTCGTCAATCGCCCAGCATGCAATCATGCAGGATGGTGCATGATGCTACAGTATGTCATACCTGAACATAGCCTCCTCCATATATGTGTGTGCCCAAAAGGTAAACGCATATATATAACCATGATATAAATAGCATAAACCCAAAGACATCACATATAACAATGATGTAAGTATCATGAATCCAAGAGCATGTATCACACATGTAAAGCAACTAATCCAGTAGAGTAGAGCACTATAGATATGCATCTCTATGAACATATATATACATGGCAAGAGGTAAATATCCAATCCTGAAGTAAAGCAACTAACAGATGAAGCATGTGATAGGTATCAACTAGCTAAGACCAGGGAAGAAATAAATCTACCACCTATCACTAGTAACTATATATAAACTATACATATCATAAGACAGTATCAAAAGATAAGTCAAAGGGTACCCGCCTCAAATAGAAGGTACAATCCAGTCCTAATCCAATATCGAGATGCTCGTCTCGAATCAGAGTCCTGTGTCAAACAACATATGTATTTTATTTAACTAAATTCAAATGAAATAGCTAAATAAAATTCCTAAAAACTAAATTAGGGCAAAACCCTAATCACCACAATCACAACTTACCAATTTAAATCTAATGGTCGATTAGGGTTAGTTACCTAATCCCTAACCACCAATTAGATTAGAAATCCAACGGTTGATTAGGGTTAATTACCCTAACCCTAACCATTTCATTGGATTTATTCTACACAATTACATCTACGCAATTTAACAACTAGTTACAACATGTATCAAAATCCCTCCACATAAACCACTAAGTAAAACCCTAATTCCAATCTAGAACAAGATCATCTAGAATTCAACTCCGAAACATGATCTACAACAAGATCAATTATCCTATCCCTTACCTCAAATCCAGTTGTTGTTGTTGCTGGATGGTTTACTGCCGAAATCAGAAAGTTCACAAATAGAACAGAGCAGATCGAACCTACTGTTGATGCTGGATTGAGGTGATTGTTACTGCCGGAACCAAACAACCCTACAGCAACAAAACAGAACCTCACTGATTCCACTCCACTGTGCGAATCAAGAAAAAGGAGATCACAGATTCAACCAAGCATTCCAAATTCAATCAACAACCTAACTCAAGAAACAATCTGTTACACCTTACCTCCTCCTCTATAGTCGCCGGTGGCAATCACAGATCCGGTGATGCAAACCCAGCTAATAGTGATGGGCTAGAATCTAGCCGCTCCTCTACTTCCAAGATCACTGTTATCGCTGTCCACCGGAGAGAAAACAAAAGAACCGATGATAGAGTTAGGCATAGCACATTCTTGCCGATGAACAGAGAGGAGGATCGGGAAGAAATAGTGAAGGCAAAGGTTGTTACCTCACCCACACCGCCGGTGTTGGACAGATCGGACGTTGATGGCCCTAATTTCTCTCCGACTGAAACGATTTGGGGCGGCGATGGAAAAGCTTTCACCGTCACTTGTCGAGGCCGAAGAGAACAAGGAAACTCGAGAAGAGAAGGGCACAGATCAGCTAGGAACGACGCACCTCCATCCCCCTCCGTGCCCTAGCCTCCACGCCTTCATCGATCGTCAACAATCGGTGCACAATCCACCGAATAGCAACTCCTCAGCCGAAGAAGACCCGGAGAGGAGAAACACCGGCCAGATCTGAGCTTAGGGTGTTGACGCCGGCAGAGGAAGATCACCGGAGATCAAAGCTTCATTCCCTTCGGCGTCGCTTGTCCGCGAGAGAGCAGAGAGTAGGGAAGAGAGGGGAGATCGGGGAAGGAGGGCTCGGGTTCGGCGATGGGATTGGGGAAAGAAAATAAAGGAAATGGATTTATATATTAAAACATTTCCTCACTTAAATGGGTATCCCGAATAGGCCTTATCTGTACCCGGAATTAATCCCCTCAAAACTCGTCGTACGAGCTCCGATAAATTCCCAGAAAATTTCTAAAAATTCTGGAAAAATATTGTAAGGCTATTTCTGAAATAACCCTATCTATTTAAATTTTCCGAGATCTCACATCCTCCCCTACTAATAAAAATTTGGTCCCCAAATTTCGCTATAACTAACAGCAAACACTAAAATATAACCAAACAGTATAAATGCTGAAAGGAACTCTAACCCACATACCTCAAGTAAAAAGATGAGGGTATCGAGCTCGGACCGTATCCTCCAGCTCCCAAGTAGCATCCTCGTCAGAATGATGCTGTCATCCGACTTTAACCAGCCGGACAGTCTTGTTCCGTAGCTGACGCTCTCTGTGGTCCAGAATCCGTACCGGAACCTCCTCGTAAGTGACGTCAGGCTGAATAGGAACGGATACATCTGACAGAACATGTGCCGGATCGGATACGTATCTCCTCAGCATAGAGACATGGAATAAATCGTGAATGCCAGCTAGAGATGGTGGTAGCGCCAGACGGTAAGCTACTGCTCCAATCCTCTCCAAGATCTGGAATGACCCAATATATCGTGGAGCTAACTTACCTCGAAGACCAAATCTCTTCACCCCTTTCGTGGGTGAAACTCTAAGAAATACATGATCACCAATGGAGAACTCCAGGGGTCTCTGTCTCTGATCAGCATAACTCTTCTGACGGTCCTGAGTCTCTGACATCCTCCGTAAGATAGTGCGAACTAACTCTGCATCCTGCTGAGCTCTCTGAGGTCCTATCAGCTGGGCCTCCCCAACCTCCTCCCAAAGGATGGGTGTCCGACACGGCCTACCATACAACGCCTCAAACGGTGCCATCTGGATAGCCGAATGATAGTTGTTGTTGTAGGCGAACTCCACTAATGGCAGGTGGTCCTCCCAACTGCCTCTGAAGTCCATGACACAAGACCTCAGCAAGTCCTCCAAAGTCTGAATAGTCCGCTCTGACTGCCCATCTGTCTGCGGATGGAATGCCGTACTGAAACGAAGCTGTGTGCCCAAGGCCTGCTGCAGACTCTGCCAGAATCGGGACGTGAAACGTGGGTCTCTATCAGATATAATGCTCAACGGAACTCCATGCAATCTGATAATCTCTCGACAATATAGCTCTGCTAATCGATCCAGAGAATCAGTCTTCCGGATCACTATAAAATGTGCGGATTTGGTTAATCGGTCAACGATTACCCAAATCGCATCATGGCCTCGACGAGTCCTAGGCAAACCAACCACGAAATCCATAGTAATGTGCTCCCACTTCCACTCTGGAATAGGGATCCCTTGAAGTGAACCAGCAGGTCTCTGGTGCTCAGCCTTCACCTGCTGACAAACAAGACATCTAGTTACAAAATCTGCGATGTCTTTCTTCATGCCGTTCCACCAATAGGAACGTCTCAAATCGCGATACATACGAGTCCCACCTGGGTGGATAGCAAATCTAGAACGATGAGCCTCCGGAAGTAACTCCTCCGTAACCGGGTGAGACTGAGGTACACATAATCTGCCTCGGAAATAAACAATCCCCTCGTCGTCTCGTGTAAACTCAGTCTGCTGTCCGGAAGCTATCTGGCTGCTAATGAACTGTAAATGCTGATCTCCGGCCTGGGCCTCTCGAATCCTCATCCTGATCGACGACTGAGCAACCATGGTAACAAGAATACCCTGCTCTGTCCGTCCCTGCTCCTCAAGGCCCAACTCGGAGATCAATCAAGTCCGTGACTAAAACTCGGTGACAAGCTAAAGTCCCTCTGGACTTCCTGCTAAGTGCATCAGCAACCACATTAGCTTTACCCGGATGGTAGCTAATAGTACAGTCATAATCCTTCAGGAACTCCATCCATCTCTTCTGTCGGAGATTGAGTTCCTTCTGGGTGAAAATATATTTGAGACTCTTATGATCAGTAAGAATCTCAAAAGTAATACCATAAAGATGATGTCGCCAAATCTTCAAAGCAAAGATAATAGCGGCTAGCTCTAAATCATGTACTGGGTAATTCTTCTCATGCTCCTTCAACTGACGAGAAGCATAAGAGACTACCCTACCGTGCTGCATCAATACAGCGCCCAAGCCCTGAAGAGATGCGTCTGTATAAAGTACGAACCCGTCATCACCAAAAGGTAAAACCAAAACTGGTGCGGATACTAATCTTCGCTTCAGCTCCTGGAAGCTGGTCTCGCAAGCCTCTGACCACGTGAACTTTACGCCTTTCCTAGTCAAACGTGTCAACGGCATAGCAATACTGGAGAAACCCTCAACGAATCGTCGGTAATATCCAGCCAAGCCCAAGAAACTACGGATCTCCTGGACTGACTTCGGCGGCTCCCAGCTAGTGATAGCCTCAATCTTCTGTGGATCTACTGAAATACCTCGGCTAGAAACCACATGTCCTAGAAAACCAACTGGGGGAAGCCAAAATGCACACTTACTGAACTTCGCATACAGATGATGTCGTCGCAGAGTCTCCAAGACTATGCGAAGGTGCTGCGCATGTTCCTCCTCGGAACGTGAATAGATCAATATGTCATCGATAAACACAATCACAAACTGATCTAAATACTCCAAAAAGACACGGTTCATCAAATCCATAAATACTGCTGGAGCATTGGTAAGCCCAAATGGCATTACCAAAAACTCGTAATGTCCGTATCTGGTGCGAAATGCTATCTTCTGAATATCAGAATCTCTAACTCTCAGCTGATGATATCCAGACCGCAGATCAATCTTAGAATACACTGATGTATCTCTGAGCTGATCAAATAAATCCTCAATTCGTGGCAAGGGGTACTTATTTCTGATAGTCACTGCATTCAGCTGCCTATAATCGATGCACAACCTCAGAGTATCATCCTTCTTCTTGACAAATAGTACGGGAGAACACTAAGGCGGAATACCGTGGGGTTCTCCATAAGGACACCGGAATGCTCCTGCCCGTGCATGCCATAGGCAGCTGCTGCAGGAGGAGTTGTCCTTTGCTGACGATGCGAAGATTAGGCTTTTGGCCCACCTCGCTGAGTCCCAGACTGACCAGACTGTCCTCCCGGAACAGAACTCCGGAAGCTACATGCTGAGCCTTCAGCGAACAGCCTCGACTCAAATGTCCAAGCAGTTTGCAATAATAGCAAACTGACTGTCCCAGAGTACATGCAGAGATGATGTGATCTCGAGACCTGCATCAGGTGCAGTGAGAGTCACCGATGGACCGTTTCCGGTTCTGCTCAGAAGACCGAGAACGTCCTGATGCAGAGCGTCCGGACTTCTGGGGTCGACCAAATGACCCAGAAGTACCCTGACCCGTCTGAGTACAACTGCTCTGCTACTGTCCGGTAACCTGTGGCTGCTGGATCTGTCCGGAAGTCCGATCAGTCTGCTACATCTTCTTATCTGCATTCACTCTCCGATGAGTAGACTCAATCATGAGAGCTCTATCCAATGTCTCAGTGTATGATGAAGTACTAAAACCAGAAATCTTCAGCTGAAGATGCCCGTCCAGTCCTTGTACAAACTGAAGCATACGAGATCTGTCATTGGCAACTAACTCAGGACAGAATCTGGCCAACTGATTAAATTCAGCATTATACTCCATCACTGAGCGGTTATTCTATCGAAGACTCAGGAAATCCTGCCGACGTGTCATCTGATACGTACGGGGAAAATACTGACTCAAGAATGCCTCTCCAAATCTCATCCAGGTAACATACTGCTCGCCTATAATCGAGCGCTACGTGTCCCACCAGATCTCTGCCCCGTCTCGTAAGTGGTAAGCAGCCAGCTCAGCCTTCTCCCACTCGGAGCAGCCATGCAAAAGAATGTCTGCTCTATAGACTCTATCCAAGATTGAGCTACGCTCGGATCAGTCTCCTCGCGAAATAGCATAAATCGATCTTTTCACCAACTCCGCTAAGGCTGGGATCCGTGCCAGTGCCACAACCATATCCGTAGATATCGCTACGGAACTAGACAGAACTACAGGAGCTGATCCTATGGGTGGTATTACTGGATAAGTCGGAGGAGGTACTACTGGTGCTGCCGCATAAACTGGGGTGGGTACTGCTGGTGGAACTACAGGGTAAACATAAGTACTAAAAGTACGGTGGTAAACATAAGTACTAAAAGTACGATGGGTAGTACCAGGTAAGAAGTAACTGGTACTACCAGTGTGGGTGCCTAGTATATAGTAACCGACACAGGTATCTGTCGTAATACCGAGTACGCAGTAACAGGCATGGCTAGAGAGGGTGCCGAGTATACCGCGAGTACTACTGATGGGGGAGGTGTCTGATATGCCGACGGTGGTACCACTGGTGGTACAGTTGAGGTAGATACCTCCGAAGTCGGAACCGTCGGGGTCTTATAATCCGACGTGCCTATAATATCCTGACGAGTCTGTCCCTGACGGACAATCTCGATCCTAGCAGATCTCTCTGGAGACTCTATCTCCAAAGAATATATCGCCCTCTTATGGGGGCGATCATGTCTCGGTACCAGAATATGTGTATGTATCATATCTGTCAACAAAATGTTACCCAGATATCACTACAGGTATCAAAACTATAAAATTACCTGATTTACCTATTGCCGTCTGGAGATGTCCTGTCGCTGCATAGCCCCCAAATAGATCCAATAAAACCTCGTCAAAATACCTCGGAATTCCGAAACGAGTAAGTCGACGAAAATCCATACAAATCCAAAATACCGAGAAATGCTCACGAAAGTAAGCCTCGTAAATCCGAAACCCGACCAGTAGGTATCGCAAAACTCGTACAAACTAGGATCAGATAGGCTCTGATACCAAAAGTTGTCACGCCCCCAGGTAGTCCCTGTCCGAAGAAATTTCGGCAGCATCTCCCCTGTACGACGGACAATATGAAGCTCAGTATACATATATCTCTATAACTCGGCCACACACGGCCGGAATAATATAATACAATTAAGAAA
This sequence comes from Zingiber officinale, assembly GCF_018446385.1. Taxonomy (NCBI): domain Eukaryota; kingdom Viridiplantae; phylum Streptophyta; class Magnoliopsida; order Zingiberales; family Zingiberaceae; genus Zingiber; species Zingiber officinale. The sequence goes on from NC_055991.1 coordinate 90,881,297, forward strand.
CAACCCACGCAGTTTATATCAACATTCCACACAGATATAATATATGATCAATCCACGCAGTTTAATAAGGAAAGACGATATAGAACCTCGAAGATATATGTAAACAGCCTACTCCACTACAACGAAGAAAACAAATCCACGAAGTAATGAAAATACAACCGCAGCGGAAAACAAAAGTAGCAAACCCGAATGTTCAATGTAAAGTCCACAATACAAACCCACAATACAAGTATATAAGATGCAAAAGCAAAATATAATCCGACAAAGAAAATCCTCGCGATAATGGGGCTAGCGACTGGAATCTCTCCTGACGGCCTCAACCTGAAAAATAGTAACAACGGGTGAGTTCAAAGAACTCGGTAATCAATAGACTAAGGTACAGTCTCCTAAACCATAGGATCTATAGTACAGTTTCCTAACAGTACAATCTACGGTACAGTGTCCTAACAGTATAACAGATATGCATAGCTGAAATAAACTGTAATAACCAGCAATAGGCATAAAGTACAGTCTATAGCAAGAATAATAAGAAAATGCATAACTGAAATAAACTGTACTCACCTGCGAGGCTTGAGAGAATGACTGTGGACATACACAGATAAAGATAGTCAGAACAAATACGCATGTATCCTGTATGCATGTCAATCATATGCAGTCACCCAAGTGCATCATCCAATATGCAACAATCACAATAAATGCAATCTGTGCATATGATGCGATATGACATGGTCACCCCTGACGCTAGTCAGCCGTCTCACACGCGATGGCGAGACCGAGTAGGTAGGGCTGTGACACCATGCACTCTGTCGTCACTACCCCTGATGAATGACCGAGTGGACGGGATGCTGTCGGAGTACACCTATCCTCCTACCTCAAACATAGTGAGGGAGCGTAACGCTCTCAACTCCCGCGCAATGACGGGAGCCCTGTCCGCTACCACGCTGCAGTCACACTACCCATGAGCGGACCAGCGGAGCACTACAGAGCAACGGCCATACACACCCTAGGTGTTGTGCCACTACCCATGCAGTGGTCACGTTGTGTGCAGGCCCATGTAGCCGGCCGACGAGCTCAACAATAATGGAGTCGTCAATCGCCCAGCATGCAATCATGCAGGATGGTGCATGTATGTCATACCTGAACATAGCCTCCTCCATATATGTGTGTGTCCAAAAGGTAAACGCATATATATAACCATGATATAAACAGCATAAACCCAAAGACATCACATATAACAATGATGTAAGTATCATGAATCCAAGAGCATGTATCACACATGTAAAGCAACTAATCCAGTAGAGTAGAGCACTATAGATATGCATCTCTATGAACATATATATACATGGCAAGAGGTAAATATCCAATCCTGAAGTAAAGCAACTAACAGATGAAGCATGTGATAGGTATCAACTAGCTAAGACCAGGGAAGAAATAAATCTACCACCTATCACTAGTAACTATATATAAACTATACATATCATAAGACAGTATCAAAAGATAAGTCAAAGGGTACCCGCCTCAAATAGAAGGTACAATCCAGTCCTAATCCAATATCGAGATGCTCGTCTCGAATCAGAGTCCTGTGTCAAACAACATATGTATTTTATTTAGCTAAATTCAAATGAAATAGCTAAATAAAATTCCTAAAAACTAAATTAGGGAAAAACCCTAATCACCACAATCACAACTTACCAATTTAAATCTAATGGTCGATTAGGGTTAGTTACCTAATCCCTAACCACCAATTAGATTAGAAATCCAACGGTTGATTAGGGTTAATTACCCTAACCCTAACCATTTCATTGGATTTATTCTACACAATTACATCTACGCAATTTAACAACTAGTTACAACATGTATCAAAATCCCTCCACATAAACCACTAAGTAAAACCCTAATTCCAATCTAGAACAAGATCATCTAGAATTCAACTCCGAAACATGATCTACAACAAGATCAATTATCCTATCCCTTACCTCAAATCCAGTTGTTGTTGTTGCTGGATGGTTTACTGCCGAAATCAGAAAGTTCACAAATAGAACAGAGCAGATCGAACCTACTGTTGATGCTGGATTGAGGTGATTGTTACTGCCGGAACCAAACAACCCTACAGCAACAAAACAGAACCTCACTGATTCCACTCCACTGTACGAATCAAGAAAAAGGAGATCACAGATTCAACCAAGCATTCCAAATTCAAGCAATAACCTAACTCAAGAAACAATCTGTTACACCTTACCTCCTCCTCTACAGTCGCCGGTGGCAATCACAGATCCGGTGATGCAGACCCAGCTAATAGTGATGGGCTAGAATCTAGCCGCTCCTCTACTTCCAAGATCACTGTTATCGCTGTCCACCGGAGAGAAAACAAAAGAACCGATGATAGAGTTAGGCATAGCACATTCTTGCCGATGAACAGAGAGGAGGATCGGGAAGAAATAGTGAAGGCAAAGGTTGTTACCTCACCCACACCGCCGGTGTTGGACAGATCGGACGTTGATAGCCCTAATTTCTCTCCGATTGAAACGATTTGGGGCGGCGATGGAAAAGCCTTCACCGTCACTTGTCGAGGCCGAAGAGAACAAGGAAACTCGAGAAGAGAAGGGCACAGATCAGCTAGGAACGACGCACCTCCATCCCCCTCCGTGCCCTAGCCTCCACGCCTTCATCGATCGTCAACAATCGGTGCACAATCCACCGAATAGCAACTCCTCAGCCGAAGAAGACCCGGAGAGGAGAAACACCGGCCAGATCTGAGCTTAGGGTGTTGACGCCGGCAGAGGAAGATCGTCGGAGATCAAAGCTTCATTCCCTTCGGCGTCGCTTGTCCGCGAGAGAGCAGAGAGTAGGGAAGAGAGGGGAGATCGGGGAAGGAGGGCTCGGGTTCGGCGATGGGATTGGGGAAAGAAAATAAAGGAAATGGATTTATATATTAAAACATTTCCTCACTTAAATGGGTATCCCGAATAGGCCTTATCTGTACCCGGAATTAATCCCCTCAAAACTCGTCGTACGAGCTCCGATAAATTCCCAGAAAATTTCTAAAAATTCTGGAAAAATATTGTAAGACTATTTCTGAAATAACCCTATCTATTTAAATTTTCCGAGATCTCACAAAGATAGTCATGGGGACGATGTGGAGTCTTCAAGTGAGTCATCATCTAGTGATGATAAGGTAATTTCTCCCATGCTTGATAAGATGTATGCCACCATTGCATGCTTAACCAATGCACTAGCTAAATCAAAAGGGAAGGTTAAAAAACTGCAAAATGAATTGAAATCACTTAAGAATGAAATTGTGTCATGTGAAATTTGCATGCTTCATGAAAATAGCACAAATGATTTTGATGATCTTAAAAAGGAAAATGCATCTTTGAAATTACAAGCTGATGATCTTAGAGGTGTTCTAGAAAAATTCACTTCAAGCTCAAAATATTTAGACATGATTCTAGGAGCTCAAAGGGGTGTGTACAACAAAGCAGGATTAGGTTTTAAATCACAACGTAAGGAAATTAAATTCATGTCTCTAATTAGTAGAAATCATGCTTTAAGGGTTAAGTTTGTTCAAGCTTGGGTACCCAAGCAATTTGTTATTGATGCTACTGGACCCAAAGTTTAGGTACCAAAACATTTGGTTCATCGTGTTTAAAGAGGCATGCGCCAAGGGGGAGCATCCAACAACATGGTTCGTGAATAGTGGATGCTCTAAGCATATGACGGGGGACTATTCAAAATTTTCATCATTTAGATACAAAAGTAAAGGTACCATTTCTTTTGGTAATAGTGGTGAATTAAAAGTCATAGGAATAGGAGATATTAGAATTTCTGAAAAATTTGTGATAAAAAATGTGTTATTAGTGAAAGGCATGGTCTTTAATCTTTTAAGTGTTAGTCAACTATGTGATTCAGGTTATGGAGTTGAGTTCAACTCATCTCAATGCCTAATCAAGCATAGTGAACTAAATACCAATATTCTCATAGGCCACAGAAGAGAAAATATTTATCAAGTTGAACTATTTGGTGCTATTAATGTGTTTGCTAAGTGTCTCATGTCTAAAGAGGAGAAGACTTGGCTTTGGCACCGGAGACTTGCTCACACCAACATGAGGAATATCAAAAGACTTTCAAAGAAGGAGTTGGTGCAAGGATTGCCAAAGTTGAAGTTTCAAAAGGACAAAATATGTGATGCATGTCAAATGGGTAAGCAAACCAAAGCTACTCATAAAGGTAAAAATGTTGTAAGTACCTCAAGTGCTTTGGAGCTCATTCACATGGATTTATTTGATAGTAGTAGATATATTTCTTTAAATGGTAGTAGATACTACTTTGTGATTGTGGATGATTACACTATATATACATGGGTGTTCTTCTTGAAACATAAGGATCAAACTCTAGATACCTTGATTGCTTTTTATAATAGAGTAGAAATTGAAAAGAATCATAAGATAAACAAGATAAGAAGTGATCATGGAGGTAAATTTGAAAATGATAGATTCACAAGTTTTTGTATGGAAAAAGGTTATAAACATGAATTTTCCACCCCTAGGACTCCTCAACAAAATGGAGTTGTTGAGAGAAAAAATAGGGTTTTGCAAGAGGCCGCTCGGAGCATGTTAAATGAATATTCACTTCATAGTTTCCTATGGGCCGAAGCAATTAATACAGCCTGTTATGTGCAAAATCGAACATTAATACATAGGTTTCTAGGAAAAACACATCATGAGTTGTGGTTTGGTAAACCACCTACAATTAAGCATCTTAGAGTGTTTGGATGTAAGGTCTATATTTTAAATACCAAAGATCATTTGGGAAAGTTCTCCGCTAAGGCGGATGAGGGCATTCTTGTAGGATACTCAAGTCATAGCAAGGCGTATCGAATTTACAACAAAAGATCTAAAATAGTTGAAGAATCATTAAATGTTGTATTTGAAGAAAATCCTTCTTTGAATCCTATAAGAGCAACCGATGATCGAATTACAATTTGAGTTAGAGAAATTAACACTAAACAAAGAAAATGATAAAGGGGGAGAAAATCAAGAGAGTGATTGTGAGAAAAATGAAACTTTGCCACTTGAAACCGAAAGTGTAACAAATCAAGAATCAAGACCTACTAGGATTCATGTAAATCATCCCTTAGATCAAGTAGTAGGAGACATTACTCAAGGTGTGAGAACTCGATCTTACTTTAGAAATGAAGGAAGTCAAGTAGCCCTAATATCTCAAATAGAGCCAAAGACCGTTGATGATGCCTTGTTTGATCTGGATTGGATTTTAGAAATGCAGGATGAACTATCTCAATTTGAGAGAAGTCAAGTTTGGGATTTAGTTCCTAGGCCTACCAACAAATCAATTATTGATACAAAATGGATTTTTAGAAACAAACTTGATGATAAGGGAATAGTTGTGAGAAACAAAGCTAGATTAGTTGCTAGAGGTTTCAATCAAGTAGAAGGATTAGATTATAATGAAACTTATGCACCCGTAGCAAGATTGGAGTCTATTAGGATAATGTTGGCCTTTGCCGCTCACAAGGGGTTCAAGTTGTATCAAATGGATGTAAAATCAGCTTTTTTAAATGGTGTTATAAAAGAAGAAGTATATGTTGAGCAATCGCCGGGGTTTGAAAATTTGGAGTGTCCAAATCATGTATATAAACTTAAAAAGGTCTTATATGGGCTAAAACAAGCTCCCCGGGCTTGGTATGAAAGATTGTCAACATTTCTAGTATCAAAAGGGTTTTATAGAGGAAAATTTGATCCCACTTTATTCTTAAAAAATAGTGGCAATGATATGTTTGTGGCCCAAGTATATGTCGATGACATTATTTGTGGTTCAACAAATAAAGATTTTTTAAATGAATTCATTAATCACATGGAGAGTAAGTTTGAAATGAGTTTGGTTGGCGAGTTGACATTTTTCTTATGGCTACAAATTAAGAAAACAAAAGAGGGCATTTACATTCATCAATCTAAATATGTCAAAGAGCTATTTAAGAAGTTTGGAATGGAAAATGTAAAGGAAATATCTACTCCCATGGCCACTAGTACTAAATTGGATAAAGACATTGATGGGAAAGAAGTTGACTCCAAGGTGTATCGTAGTGCTATAGGAAGTCTTCTCTATCTCACGGCTAGTAGACCCGATATACTTTTTGTCGTAGGTATATGTGCAAGGTATCAATCTTGTGCCAAGGAGTCGCATTTGAGTGTCGTTAAGTGAATTCTCCGATATCTTAAGGGAACTCAAAATGTTGGCCTATGGTATCCTAGAACCAAAACTTTTGACCTAGTGGGTTATACCGATTCCGATTATGCCGGATGCAAATTGGATCACAAAAGTACTAGTGGTAGTTGTAAATTTTTAGGATCCTCTCTAGTAAGTTGGTCAAGTAGAAAACAACATTGTGTAGCTCTCTCCACAACTGAAGAGGAATATATTGCCATGGGAGAGTGTGTATCACAATTATTGTGGATGACTCATACTCTAGAGGACTATAAACTTACCTACAACAACGTTCAAGTCCTTTGTGATAATGTGAGTACCATCAACTTAACCAAAAACCTCGTCCATCATTTAAGAACGAAACACATAGAGGTTAAACATCATTTTATCTATGATCATGTAACTCAAGGTGACATCATTTTAAATTATGTTGAGTTAAAATCAAACTTAGCCTATATCTTCACTAAACCTCTTCCTGAAGTTGAATTTAGTTTTCTTAGAAGGGAATTGAGAATGTGTTGTATTGATTAAATCACATCCTCCATGATCACTTTATAGGTAACGCTATTTAAGTTCTCTTCACCTTATTTTTGCCTCTCACAAAAACATAGGATTGACCTCTTAACATGATTTAGATGGGGGTGAGAGGTTAGGGGCCTTTCTCTTGGTCATAATGCTTGTTATGGTATATTATTTTGGTCAAGGAAAGTGGCTTTCATATGAAACATTCATTTGTCCAATCATAGGGAAAGCAAGTGTACAATCCATGTGCATTTAGCCAAAGATTATGATTGGAAATTTCTATTTTGAAATACATATCAAACTCATTTTTGAAAAATCCTGTTGAAGGATATGTTTGGATAAGCGCTACTCGTGTGTTGTTAGATACGAACTTATAAATATTGTTGACGTTTTAGATAAGTTCCAATTATGTGTCAAGCCTCGGCCACAAGAATCAATTTCGCCAATATTTATTTTTCACTGATCATAATCGACATTTGTAGTGTCTATCTATCATTTCATGATTTATGACTTAGTGTAAAATTATTCATGCATTTATCAAATTCACTCTGAATATATTCAGATCTATAGTAGAACTCCCAATCGATTGGTCAATCGATTGGGACATTGTTGTTTCTCCCATAGAACGTCGCTGAATCGATCACTGGATCGATTCAGCACGCGTCAATCGATCGCTCAATCAATTCACTTGCTCTCTGCATCACACAGAAGCTCCGTGAATCGATCGCTTGATTGATCCACTTAATCTCAATCGATCGAGCAATCGATCGGGGAGTTCAAAATTTGACTTATAAGACATTGTTGACCTAGGTGTCCTCACACTCCAAATTTTCTCTCTCTCGACTCAGCCCGTGCCCTAACTTGGGCGATTCCTCCGGCGACACACCCACCCTCATCGGCCATCAACTCCGACGGTTTTCTCCGGCACTGAGTGCCTCTCCCATTTCCGCTCTCCTCCTCTCGGTGAACCAGGCTCGCGGTCCCTGACTTCCTCGTCTCCTCGTCGCAAACATGCCGAATCAAAACCCTAGGTAACTCCTTCACTGCTTCCTTCCTTTTCTCTCTGATCTTTGTTTTTATGATCTAAATGTGGTTAATCTTCCTATCTTTTTCGATGCATTTCATTCTTGCATCATGTGCACGGCATCACTTCTGTTGCATATTGTTGCATTATTTTGTTTCTGTTCTTGTGCCTTTCCCTCCTCATCCTTTAGGAAGAAACAAAAGGTTAGAGAGTCGGGTGAGGGTTCCTCTCGGCTGTAATCCCGCCCTCAGCCTCCTACTGATCAACATTTTCCAAATGCTGCCTTGCAGCAAGCCTTTAACCGAAACACTTTCAAATCGATTCCCCCTCGTTCCATTGATCGCAAATTTTATCACGACTCCTTATTTGAAGTATTTTCCTTAATAGAGCATTATCAACTTTCCTCCGTTGTATATTGTGAACGCAGTATCAATCCCGGGCTTGTCTCCGAATTCTATAACAACTTGCATACCTCGGATGGCGTTCTTTATCGCACTCATGTTGCCAAGCATAGCTTGGATTTCTCTTATCATATTCTTTAGGAGTTTTTAGGGTGTCGACAGTCGACGAATGATTTCGTATTTTATCCTACCCTGCCAGAGCTCTTGCCTCTACCATTCGAGCATATCACCATTGCTTCCATGCATCAGGCTCTTTTTTGTCGTCCCTGTTCAGATGGTCCACTTGCGCATATCACCACTTTCTCATCTCTTGAATTATCTGCCCTGGACAATGCCCTATTCAAAATCGTTATTAATTGTCTTCTGCCTATCGTCTCTCGTGCTTTGGCCCTCCTCAAACCCTCTCACATGTTTTTATTGTATGCCATGCGACATCGCCTAGATGTCAACATTGCCTTGAATATCTTTCACTGCATCATCCATTTCACTCAGCCTGTGCAGCAGACCGTTCATATGCCTTTTGGCAATATCATTACAGACTGGCTAGAGTCCATGCATGTAGATGTATCTCGCAGGAAGTTGGCGCACATGACAGTCTCGTATTCCCTCATTTCTGTAAGGTCTTTCATGAAGACTGGTATTGAGGCTGGGTCGGATGGCGTCCGATGGATTGACCGGCGTGCTCTTGGTGAGGGACCACGGGATCGACCTCGGGGGCTAGGACAGGCGCCGACTCCGGAGGCTGCTAATCCTGAGGTGGATGTTGAGGCACCTGCTTGTCCAGGACCTATTGTGGCTACTCAACTTCAGACGCTTGAGGAGACTATGGGCACTCGCTTTGAGGAGTTGTCCATGGAGGTTGCTGAGATGCGCGCTGAGATTGCCTCCTTACGGATGAGCGTTGATTCCTTGACCGAGCTAGTGCGCTTTTGGGTATCTGGCCGCTCTCCTCAGCCTCCTCCTCCAGCGGGTGGTGCGCCCCCTGCTCCTGTTGATGCTGCCACTCCTACTAATGCTGCTGCTCTTTCTGCTCCTTCAGAGGGTGACATGATTGAGTTTTTTATTCCATTATGATGTCTAGTGTCACTTTTCTATATGGATGGTTGTTTGTGTGCATCTTAGTTTGTGGTGTGCATCTTCGACACCATTTTGTGTTTTGTTTACATGTTATGCCTTGTTGTTGGACATATGTGTTGTGGCACTACTATTTTTAGTTATGCCTTTTAGTCTATGATTATTGTCTTTTGGTTTAGGGGAAGTGCCCCTCGTGTATATTGTCTTTGTTTAATACACCCATTGAGGGGAAGTCTTTGTAGTTTCTTTTTAATATTTGGCAAAGGGGGAGATATACGGTTGAAGTTTATGCTTAATTAAGAATGAAATTCATGCTCGGTAATATGTGTGTTGCTATTACTGTTTATGTTTAATTCAGATGAATTTCAACGTAGTTACAATCACTATTTATCATTGTGTTATTATGATGTATTGGAAATTAGCTAAACTTAAATAGATTGTCAAACATCAAAAAGGGGGAGATTGTTGGTGCGATCATGCCCTGGAAGTTTCAATGTGTTGACAATTGTTTAAGTTTAGGTTAATACATTGGATCTAACATGCATTGTGAGTTTGTAGGAGAAGTCCTTGCAGGTGGAAGACCGGATGTAAGGCAAGAAAAGTCCAAGAAGGTCGAGGACCAGATTCTTGGCAGAAGAAGCACTACAAGAAAAACCCTCATAGACATCAGTGGAACAACAACAGTTTTAAGCAAAAACCGATGTCTTTGAGTATTTTACACCGATTTTTCCAAAAATCGGTGTCTATGAGCGCAGATTTGCGCTCATAGACATCAGTTTTTTAGCCGATGTCTATGAGCGCCTCTTTTTTTTGTTAATAGACACCGATTTTAACAGCGGTTTTTAAAACCCGGTGTTAATGAACCAAAAAAAAATAATTTAATTTTTCCACCAGCCAAAATTTACAACACTTCACAAAGTTCCCTCCAAACCTAAACCAATATCGCGGCCCTTCTCTCAGCCTAAACCTAAACCTAAACCTCCGACCATCTCTCTCAGCCTCATCTCCCTCTTCCCCTTCCTGGATCTCTTCCCCTTCCTGGATCAACGCCCCTTCCTCTCCCGATTAGGATCAAAACCGTCCTAAGCAAAATCGCAACATAAATCGTTCCATTCTGCCTCCTCGTCCGATCCTCTCTTCCTCCTCCTCCTTCCTCTCTTCGCTCTTCCCGGCTAAGGTAGGGGCCGACGAGATCCGAACAGCGAGAGGACGCCCACGACCACCATGGCACGATTGGTCAGCAACGTGAGGGAATCCAAAGGAAGAGAGAATAACACCGAGATCTCTGATCTTGTGTAAAGGGGTCTCCTTCTTCTGAAGCAGAGAGATCGAGTGCAGTACGAGAATAACGAAGTATGTCTGCCTGCTAAAACCCTAAAATTGCAGGCATAAAGGGCTCTCCGGAGAAACCCGACCCAATGACGGGCTTCGATTCGATCATCTTCTTCTCTTCTACCGTCTTTTCTTCGATCAATCAGGTAGGGAAGAACCTTTTTCGCCCTTATGATTCGGTTCTTGAGATCAATTGACTTTTTAGTGTGTAGTGTTCAATCCGAGTAATCGGAAATTTCAATTGCTCCTCAAAAGGAGCAATCTTCAGTTCGAAATGGCTGCGACCGACCTGCAAGTCTATTGGCGACCCAAAGATTTCGGCTTTGTCTCATTACTTCAATCCTTCCCTCACCTCTCCTCTTACTTGCAAAACGCCTTCGACTTCTTCCTCTTTTTCTTATCATTTTTCGTTTGTGGCCGGATCCTGTGGTATAGTTGTGCGTTTCTACCCCAGAGAGTGGTCTTCTGAAGCGGAGATTTTGGATTCTAAATTACCCTCCTTTTGGCCTCACCGAAATTTCTTTCTTATCTTCCTAGTCTGTCGAATCTCTGTGCGTGTGGATGTTGAGTGCCCTGGTATGTGTTACCTTATTTGACTCAGAGATTTCATCGATTTGGCTCGTCTGAAAGGGGGTATAATCGATCGGGAGCTTGGAGATGTTGACCTGCAAGTCAAATTAGAGGATCAAGGTTTGCAAGATGGACCGCCGTAGTTGGCTCTGGAGGCGAAAGTCGTCAGAAAAGGGCCCTGGAGTGACTGAGAGCTCTGGTTCTGCATCGTCTGAGAGGCACTCTGGTGAACAGGTTTGCTCCATGTCTTGATCTTGTGGCCCAGTTTCAAATAGTTTGCTTGTTTCCATCTAAATGTGTGTTGAAAGTCTTAAAATCGGGTGTTGAAAGGCCAAACTTATTCAACAAAAGGATATTAAATTCACATAACGAGTATTAAAAGAATTGTTTTCCTTTTTTTTCTTTTAGATAATCTGTGATGTTTGCAGTAAATTCAAACGTTTAAGCCACTAGAAGTTCATGTCTTCTACTGTCAAATTTTTACTGTTTGAATTTTTGGTGTCAGCATCCTTGTCAAACTTTAGTACTTTCTCGAGTCGATTGTTCTTTAGAAAATAATTTACTACTGTGCTTCAATTGGGATGATCGAGACATGCAATTCATCGATCTTTTCTCCAAACTGTTACCATTCTTAGGCAAGATCTTTTTTCCATCGGCAAGCATGATAGTTATATTCAAAAAAACAAGTCTGCTGCTCTTATCTGAATCCTTTAATTTTTATGGTTAGTGCAGAGAATTTAATGCCACAAATTGAAGGTATGTATATACATCCAATTTATGTTCCTAGAATTCAGATCCCATTCTTAGGCAATATACCAATTTAATGCACTTGACTCAAATTAGGGATATATTGAGAGAGAAAATTGACTACAAGAAAAATAGGGTCACAAGGGATATTGCCACTTACAGAATTCCCACATAGGGATGGAGATGAATAAAAGAACACTCTATACTCTCTTGTTCATTGATTCGTAAGTAGCTAATAACAGCCTGTCAAATCAGCTAAACTCACAAGTCCGAATGTTAGTGTTTCACATAACCTATCAATGTCTCAATAATTTGGTAAGGCAAGTAAAAATAATTCTCAATTCTTCCAGAAACAAATAAGAGATGAAGGCATGTTTTTTGGTGACCGCAGTTTGTTGTCCTATTGTCATATGGAAAAGCTTTCTCTGTTTCTGACTCACCATTCAATGCAAGTGAGATTGATTATATCAGTTGGGAGACAAATTTTTCTTTGACAAACTCAAAGTATTATATCCTCTAAGAGAAAGTTTCTTTAGTAGATAGATTTTATCATTGTTATCTTCCCAACTTCACCTACGAGCTATCTGTTCTCTGCGACGTTGAACTCTCCCTCATCATCTTCTCCAGCCGCGGCAAGCTCTTCAACTTCTCCATCGCCTCCAGGTTTTTGTAATTTAATTTCCACCCTCTAGGGTTTTTTTTTTAATTCAGTTTTCGATGCCTAATTCCACCCTCTAGAGTTCGTTTTCCTGGTACTGTCTGTTAGCCAAGAAAGACCCCCTTCTATCTCCTATTAGCCACTGCCCTCATCTTCCTTTTGTTCCGCTACTTTTTTGATCTTGAATGCTTTTGGAATAATAGCATTTGCATTCAGGGGACACAATCTTGCTTTAGAAATCCAGGTATTTAGTTCCTAATCTCAAGTAATCATTTGAACAGATGGAGCTCTTGTTGCTTCAGTCACATTGCTTCTATTTTTTAGTAAAAGTGTGGTGGGATTGAAAGGTACAGATTCTTTACCCTCTTTACTGCCTTATAGAAATTGTTATATCTTGGTTTCCAGGCAACAATGGCATCAATTTTCAAACACCCTGCACATGTTCCAATGTGGAGGGGAGTCAAGGTCGCCTATCTTCTAATAGCAATGTGTTTATTCCCTATTGCCATTGGAGGCTTCTGGGCTTATGGTAACCTAGTAAGTATGCCAGTCAATAATGAATATTGCATCTCCATGCCTATTTTTGACAACTTTGAAGCAGGTTATGCAAGCCGAACAAATCGACCCTGCTCGATTTGGGTTTGATCTGGCTTCCGAGTATTTTATGGCTTCATCTCGTTCTTCATTGGAGTAGCACTTCCTTTCATGTCTAGTCTTGCTGGCATCTTGGGTGGCCTCACTCTCCCGGTCAGTGTATATGTTAATTTTTCTAATTTTTACTAAAAATTTAATTTTGTTAGCTTCGGTTATCAGTGTATGAGCTTTTATCTATTATTGCCAATGAAGGACTAACACTCTAATCAGGTACCCATAGAATTTGCAATTCCTTTCTCACTGTATGTACAAGTGTTGTGCATTTGCAAATTTAATGAGGCTAGTGTGTCTGCAAACTTGAACAAACGTTCTGATAATTTATAAGCTTTATGTGTTTTTTTAGAAATGCCTTAAGGTACTTCTTAATGAATTTTCCCATGTTGTCCAGGTACTTCTATAGATTCTTCCTCATGATATTTTTGTTTAGTAGTTCGTAAATTTTAAAATCTTGCTATACCTTGATTCATCAGAGCATGGGAATGAAATTTGAGGTTTACAATCTTCGACTACCGGTTATCAATATGGCCTCGCTCAAAGTATTTTATTAAGATTTTTGAACTTACGCATCACCTTCAGATTTAAGTTAGTTACTTTATTTTCATTGTCTTTGAAGGACTACTGTTATTATATATTTTCCTGGTTTCTTGTCATGGTTATTCCTTATCCTCTATCCTTTATGTACTTTCTTTTGCTTTAGATGCTAGAACAAAAAGCAAACTAATGCTTTGATTGAGGTTATGAAAATTCATAATTTTTTGTGCTCCAGGGACAAATTAATTCTTAGCGATGGATTTGGGTTCAATTCCATCAATAAGAAAAATGAAAAACAGTATTAGACATGATTTTTGTTTAAAAATTCATGCGGGCTATGAAGAATGCTCCTAAACAAGGAGACAACAATGTTAAACAAACATGTTAACAACATTTAACATCAAAATAGTGTTGTAAATATAGAAATTGATTTTCCTCATTATTATTCTTCTTCTCTGAACTTGGGATAAAAGCTACTGAGGTTCCTACATAATTGGGAGACTTTGCAAAACCAAAGTAACTAATTTATTAGGTTGAAATGATAGATAGATGAATATTATGGATACTGTTGTAAGAAGAATACTGTTGTAAGAAGAATATTTACAAAACCAACGTGTAAAATTCAACATGTGATGGAGCTAATATTTGTAAATATCTGAAGAGTTGAACTTCGCAATAAATTAGATGTGACGTGAATTGTGGTACTTGGTGCATCAAGTGGTGTATAAGTTATTTGACATATTACTGTTGAAGAGTCAAAGGATTTCTCAATTTCATTCTTAATTTAAACAAGACATTTTTTTCACTGGCCTCTTAATTCAAGCTCTTTCTAAGTTTCAGCAATTTGTGGGAATCATGGAGAGCAAGACGTGGATATGGAATAGGAAGTCCACAGGGAAGAACATTGAGGTTAGCAGTAATCAAATCATCTTTTTGATGGTTTATTACTGATTTTTACACAACTAATGTTTCAGTATAAACAATTCTCGGACTCAAAGATCGATATCTTCTATTACTGATTTTGATTGTTTATTACTGGTTTTTTATTGTTAATTTTTTGGATTATAAATAAAGAAGACAACAACTCATCAGTACCAAACAAATTTTCAGCTCTTCTAGACTGAGCATATGTCTCTTCTTATGTTGGGAATCAATTTGTAAATGCCTATGATTTCTCTCAAAAAGGGAAGACCCTGGAGTTAGAGAAATCTGTAGAAAACTTGAACGAACAACTATCTTCTGTCCGCAGCGAGTCCAATGCTAAAGATGATCTTTTGGCAAAGCAAGCAAAAGTAGCTGAGGAAGCAATTTCAGGTTAGATTTTTTTTTTCCTTTCATTTTCTTCCCAACACATAAACTATGTTGTTTTAAGAACAAACCATGCATGATCTACTTGTTAGGATGGGAAAAAGCAGAAGCTCGAGCTCTGGCTTTACAAAAACAATTGGATGATGCCTTGCTTCAAAAGAAAATGGCAGAAGAAAGATTAGTCGAACAGGATACAGAATTACAAGAATTCAGGCAGCAACTAATTTATTAGTTGTAAATACTGTTGTAAGAAGAATACTGTTGTAAGAAGAATATTAGTTACTTTGCAAAACCAAAGTAACTAATTTATTAGTTTGTGTATTTTATGGATACTATTGTAAGAAGAATATTTATGTAATTTGTGAATATTTGTGTATTTTATAGATACTGTTGAATGAAGAATATTTGTGTAATTTGTGAATATTTGTGTATTTTTTTGGTTACTGTTTCGGAAATCAAATTTGTACTGTTAAAAAATACTGATATTACATCGGTTTTCCACCGCTGCAAAACCGGTGTTATTAACTAATATTACATCGGTCGTATACCGCTGTCAAAACTGGTGTTATTAACATATAATATTACATCGATTTTACACCGTTGATGAAACGGTGTTGTTAATGTTGGTGCAACATCCCTCAGGTCAAGGTTGACCTGGGTGACCAAGCTTGAGTCTTGGTTTGGGTTTCGATGTTTGACAATACAAGGCTTCGATGATATGGACAAGTGCAGGTGCAGTTGTTCATTTGGGAAGATTGTATGGTGTAATTCCCCTCTGATCAGGGTCTGATCAGGTTGATTGAAGAAGAGTCAAGTAGGTCAAGGTTGACCGGATACTTGACTGGGAAGTCCTAATTGGGATGTTAGGCAGAAGGAAAATCCTGGTAAGTGAAGTCAGGTGAAAGACCTAGTGAGTGAAGCTAGGCAATGAGGAAAATCCTGGTGAGTGAAGCTAGGTGAAAGTCCTGATGAGTGAAGCCAGGTAAAGGAAAATCCTAGTGAGTGAAGCTAGGTGAAAGTCCTGGTAAGTGAAGCCAGGCAAAGGAAAATCCTGGTGAGTGAAGCTAAGTAAAAATCCTAGTGAGTGAAGCTAGGTGAAAGTCCTAGTGAGTGAAGCTAGGCAGAATGGAAATCCTAGTGAGTGAAGCTAGGTGAAAGTCCTGGTGAGTGAAGCCAGGCACGGGAGAAATCCAGATGGGTCAAGGTTGACCAGACATCTGGTGAAAAGTCCAAGTAGGTCAAAGGATTGACTGGATACTTGGCACGGAGAAATCCAGATGTGTTAAGGTTGACCAGACATCTGGTGAAAGTCCAAGTAGGTCAAAGGAGTGACTGGATACTTGGCATGATGAAGAAAAGTCCAAGTGGGTCTAAGAGGTTGACTGGACACTTGGTGAGGGAGTCCTAGCAGGTCAAGGGTGACCGGATGCTAGACATGATGAACCAACAAGTCAAGGTTGACCAGATGTTGATTTGGGAGGTTTGGTACTTGGTTTTGGGCAAAAACCAGTAGCCGGATCGATCAGTCGATCGATTGGGGTGTCCCTGCGACAAGCCTTCATCCCAATCGATCAGTGGATCGATTGGGAGGCAGTCGCGAGCACACAGTAGCCTTCTGGATCGATCAGTGGATCGATCCAGAGGTCCCAATCGATCAGTGGATCGATTGGGAAGGTGTTGTATGTCGCGATAAGCTTTGGATCGATCCATCGATCGATCCAGGCGAATTTTCAGAGCACAGAGGCGCTCTGGATCGATCCGTGGATCGATCCAAAGCCTCCCCGATCGATTGGGAGCAATCCAATCGATCGGGATCCGACCGTTGGCGCAGATAAAGGCTGTTGGCGTGCGTCTTCTTCGGTAGCCCTTACACGATTCACTCCAGATACTCTCCAGCACCTCCATAGCTCTCTCCAAGCTCCAGATCGCCAATTCTTGAAGATTCTTGGAGGCTCTTCCAAGTCAAGAGGCGGATCAAAATAAAGAAGAAGAAGTTAGGGTTAGGGTTTTTATTGTACATCTTGTAAGCTTTTGCTTATCTTGTATTTCCCTTTCTTCTTCTTGTATTGAGAGTGTTGTAGAGCTTCTCCGCCTTTGGTAGTTACCATAAAGGAGTGTTATTCATAGTGGAGGGTGCGTGAGTAGGTGTGGATCCTTGGACTAGTCACCTCTTGTGAGGTGGATACCAAGTAAACCATCCTTGTTAGCGTTGTGTATTTTGTTTCTTTGTATTTCCGCTGCACATCCTTGAAGAAACAAGCAACGAAGAGCACACGAAGACCGCAACGAGCTATTCACCCCCTCCCTCTAGCTACTTTTCGGTCCCAACAGTTAAGTGATACTACACCGGTTAATAACCGATTCGAACACCGGTGTCGTTAAGTGATACTACACCGATTTTAAACTGATGTCTAAAATGGTAGACTTTTTACATCGCCTTCATAGACATCGGTCAAAAATGTAATAGACACTGGTGAAAAACCGATGTCTATAAGGGTTTTTGTTGTAGTGAAGTCCTTGCAGGTCAGAAGGTCGAATGTAAGGCAAGAAAAGTTCAAGAGGGTCAGGCACCAGATTCTTGGCAAGAGAAGCCCTTGCAGGTCAAAAAGGCTGGATGCAAGGCAAGAAAGTCCAGGGGAACAGGCGTTCATCTGGCATGAGGTATTTGTGAAGTTAAATATGTATTAATCTATTTGTGATCAATCGAGAAACTAGCAATCGATTGGTAGATTGAGACGCATGGCTGTGATATAGGGAGTTCCTGGATCGATCAGCCGATCGATTAGAGGAAACCAATCAATCGCCCGATCGATTGACTAAGCCCACGCGGAGAACATAATGGTTCTGAATCGATCAGCCGATCAATCGGTAAGAGTTCTGTGCGAAGCACAGAAGGATCCTGGATCGATCAGCCGATCGATTGGAGTAAACCAATCGATCGGCCGATCGATTGGAGAAGCTTCTGTGCGACGCACAGAATCCTCCTGATCGATTAGTCGATCGATTCACAGGTTTTCTGCGATTTTGTCTCTGCGTTTCTGCGTCTGAATCGACTCATTAATCGATTCATAAATTCAATCGATTGGGAGAAATGCCCCAATCGATTGAAGTCCGAACAGGATGATCTGCACCGTTGATCTTGACGCGATGGCTTCCAACGGATACTTGTGAATCAATTGGAATATAAACCTAATCGATTCACGGCAACGAATATGTGAGAAACGGCTAGTTTTCACAATGTTTAAAAAAAAAAACTGGAAGAAAAAGGAAGTACACCCATCCAAGAAAAACATACTGTTCTATTGTCCTTATGTGATCAATCTCTGAAGTGCTGAAGATATCTCAAGGGTTTTGAAGCTCAAACTCTCCATCTCACCACGTTTTCAAGTTTCACGCTGCAAGGAAGAAGCATTTCAAGTTTGTAATCTTTCTTTTCTTCTACATTGTAGTGGGTGTGATCTTTTTACCTTGAAGAGGGAGAGTTGTAAGTCTTGTAAGGTTTCTCCACCTTCGATGTTATTCCGAGAAGGAGAAGTTTGATAGTGGAAAGGTGATGGTGGTGTGGATCCATGGACTAGTCACCTCCTTGAGGAGGTGGATACCAAGTAAATACAAGAGTTAGCATTGCTTCCAAGTTCCCGCTGTGCAAAATCAAGTCGATCAACAAAACGAAGTGATCCATTCACCCCACCCCCTCCCCCCTCCCCCCTCCTCTAGGTCAACCGATCCTAACAGATATGTTGCATGCATAGTAGGAAAAAGAAGAGAGAGAAATGACAAAGAAAAGAAAAAGGAAATCAATTAAATTTGTTAGATCGGAGTCTATTTCAAAATTGTTGGAAAATCTGTTGATAGAGATTTTTGGGGGAAAATACTAAATTTACAAACTAAATTTAGACTTATCTGTGAGAGTGACCTGAGTGAATAATCTCATACTGCCAAGCATGAAAGAAATTACTTGGGATGACTGAATTACCTTGAAAACTGGGCTATCTTGTATGGCTAATTGCAGACTGCTGAGTCCGAGTACATAGTTTGAGTTAAGTTCGACTGCCGAGTCCGAATGTTGAGTCCAACTTCGGGTGCTAATTGCCGAGTTAGTCGAGTGTCGAATCCGAGTGATGACTGCCAAGTCAGCTAATTGTCGAGTTGCCGACTATTGACTGCCTAGTCTCTGACTGCCTAGTCTCTTACTGCCTAGTCTCTGATTGTCGTACTGAATAGCCGAGTGCCGAGTCGCCAACTATTGAGTGTTGAGTCACTCAGTGCCTAGTCGTCGAGTCGTCAAGTGTCGATGTCTAGGCCTGTTATCAAACAGTTTCCTTGAAATAGATTCATCCCACCTTCGATTGTATTTTAAGGTTCTCTTAAGTCCTCTGATTTCTATGATACAATCATAAACCGAAATTCTCACCAAGTATTGATAGTCATAGCGAACTTAGAGGTACCTGAATGCTATCATGGGTACTTTGCCAAGCAAGAGATGCACGTACGACAAAGAAGATGAGGGCGAGAGAACGTAGACAAATGGAGATTCTTTTCTTGTATCCTTTTGCTCAAGATCATGACCTCTTTTATAGGAGTGTCTCCCCTTTGCAGCATTAAATGGCCGATTAAAGACCATTTATTGTCATTACCGCTTGGAATGAAACATCTATTGGTTAGGGATTTCCTATAAATCGTCAAGTAATGCATCCGTTTCATTTGAGCAACAGAAAAATAGAGATTTCCTATAAATCGTCAAGTAATGCATCCGTTTCATTTGAGCAACAGAAAAAAGAAATTCATGTAACAAAATGTTAATTATTCCACTTGAGTAAATTTTACTCCAACTAATCTGACATTTGGCATGCCCAAGTTGTGCTCATTACTAGTCAACTTGATTGCACCCCCTACATTCCTATACGTGAGAGAGAGTCTCTCATCATACACTTGTTCACATCGTACATGCATATATATTAATATAAACCAATCATAAAACTATGAGACTCCTAATATGAAACTAAAAATCCATGTGTAATAGAGTATCATTCTCACATATCACCTTTCCATCCACAGTTTCTAACATCCCTTTGCATAAAATTTCTGAAGGCGGAAAAACATGTTTAACCAGAATCGAAAAATTAAACGTAATAAATAAAATATGCACAACTTAGAAATAAAAATATTATAAGCTTGGGTTGTCGTTTATCTTTGAGATGCGCACGGGCATCACGTCGGCATAAGAAAATAGAAGCACAATAAACAGAATGTCAAAACGAATAATTGTGTTGTCCAAACGCAATCTCTCGAGCTTCCTTTTATAGAGTATATTCAAGGTTGACTTGGCACCATTTAGGTGGACTGGAAGTTCCTCTAATTGCCTCGAATATATTTTTTGTAGTCTTCTGTCGCTTGGACCCTTCGGATTCCTGGAGTCAAATATCTATCTTGACCGCATCCTCTAGATTGCTAAATCATGTCATCATTAGTCACCTGGAAGCATTCTCTGATCACCCGGACCACAGAGGAAGTCGCTTGCACCTCGCTTCGGTCGCCTGAAAGTTGCCGACTCCGTTAGTCATAACTTATTCACTAGTCGATCATGTATATCTCATTTGGTCGTCTGAAACCATCGAGTAGCTTCCTGTAACATAGAATAAATGAGTAAGCATAATAGTATTATGAATAAACTCACTGCTAGATATTTAACTCCTACTGACTCATCTAGACTTTATTATCAATATCTCAACTCCCAACTGACTTTCTTAGATTTCTAATATCTAGTTTCCAACTAGATCTATCTTATTTGGTTCTCAATTAGGTCTTCCTTGTCTTGAAACAACCCTAGCTACTTACGTATAACTGAACCATACAACATCAACCATACACTGGTAGGTGATTTGCTAGAAACTAAACCATAAAATCCACACTGAAAGGAAACAACTTTGCATCATATATTTGTCCAAAATTACAAATGCACTAAGAAAACATATCCTCCAAGAAACATTTGTGACCTCCTACCAATGCAAGCTAACCAGTAGTCTCCATCTCATACTGACAGAACAAATCAAAGGAAAAAGGACTAATAACTAACACCTAGAGCCTCTAGACAGTGTGTGATGCATTCAACTTCATCTCCTCAACTACACTGCCTTCGTGTCCCCTACCACATTCGGGATGACATCTTCCTCATCTGCAATAATGATAGGATGAGTCCACAAACTCAGCAAACATAATCCCCTAATATGTATAAGACATAAATAGTGAATTTGGAGCGTAAAATATAAAGCATGGAATAGAAATTTACTATATATGAATGAGAACATAAGGCTAGCTTTAAGAGCGGAAAAGCCGGAGAAAGCATGATCATAATAATATATAAAAGCAAAAAAAAAAATCACAGGTATAACCTAATAAGCATGCATTTAAGGGAACTAAGTGGTAACCATCAGTCGAGCTCATTTGTTCAATCCATGATTAAACTCTAGAAGTACCTCTTAAGAGACTTATATTCATATGGCCTAGGCCAGCATATTTCATGTTATCATATCTGTATGAAGGAGCCCTCCCCGGAGCTCATCCCGGGGCACACATCCCGTACTATCACCCCGCATTCCCCTACTCATACAATTATCATAAGTATGCATAAAAAAATAAATAAATAAACAAACATGACTCAATGCATAACATACATTACAAGTAACCCTGCATAGTTGGCATACTTCCTTTCATGTAGAACTCAACTCGAAACTTCAAGGAGGTGCATATACTATCTAAATATCATAAGAAATCGATGCAACATCCAAATACCATGAGGGAACAGTGAAAACCTCTAAGCATCACCACCTAACCACACCCATTCCTATTCCTTCGGTTCTGTCCAGCATTTTCCAGTCAACAGAAGAGATAAAGGCACAATGAGAAACCATCTTTAAACACTTCGAATCTGTTCGGAAATTCTACTACCAACACAAGAAATAGAATCACCATGAAAAGCCATTTTAACCGCTTCAAATCTGTCCGGAAAATTTAATTAACATGAAAAACAAAGACCACCTCGGAACCGATTCAAAATCCACTAAATCTGTCCCATAGATCCAAAGCTATCACAAAGAATCAAGGACAACATCAAAATCAGTTCATAACCTCCAAATCCATCCAAACTCACAGCTACCCTGAAGAAACGAGAACCACAACGGAAATGAGTTACCACTTAGATAACAGAACCTACATAAAAAAAACGATTCACAGCCTTCTCAAATCTGTTCAGATTCCACAGCTATCATACCAAATCGAAAACAATTTCAGGGACGATTCAAAGTCTTAAAATCTGCTCCGAATCCAAGGCTAACTGGAAGAAGCGAGACAACAACCGAACTTGATCTCAACCTAAAAAAATCTGTCCAACGAATCCACAACCAGCACAAGAAGCGAAAGAACAACGAAAAACAGATTTCATCTTCAAATTTGAACTGAAATCACTGCAGCTAACACAAGAAGAAAGGGGCACAGCCAAAATACAGATTCTACATCCAGTTCATTCCGGCAATCAAAAAAAAAAAAAAAAAGAACCCCAAACGGATTTCATGCTTTCAAATCTGTTCTAGAAGATCCATCCACTACGAAAAGGACAAAACAACATCGGAAACGGAACAAATCGTAACTTCCCAAATCTGAAACTAGAAATCGACACAAAAACTTCATGAATAATCCGTGGTCACCATTGAAATCTCTTTTCACGCCTACTCTCATTCCCATGTATTCATGAGCTCATAGATTACACTTGCGACTCACTTTTCTAGGTGTCACTGTCGGGTACGTAGGAGGAAGCACCGGCTGGCTCCGGTTGCTCCGGCAAAGGCGGTGTCGAATCGCGGCTTCAAAAGGGGGTGCGGCAGAGGGGAATCAGGCGAGAGAAGCGAGAGAGGGGGTGGCGAAGAAATTCTTAGGGCAAATAAAAAAAACTATGGTTTAATAGGTTTATACATATCCAATAACTTATTACTTAATCGGATGTTCAAACGGAAATTCGCTTAACCGTATCTATCTCATAAACATGTGGATTCGTTTAAAATTCTAAAAAATTCTTAAAATTTCTATAAAATAATTCTCTAGTGTATGATTATATTATTATTATTATTATTATTATATATTTAAAATTTCCTAATTTAAATCATTCAACTTAACAGGACTTTAAATGTCTAGTCTAATTAGAGCTTTTCACTATCTGATTCCCAATCAAGACTTTCCTTGCCTAGTCCCATTAAAACTTTGTGATTGTTTAGTTTTCAAACAGGACTTTATGACTTTTTGTAAAGTTATCTATACCAATAAACTTGACAATCGTCGTATCAACAATAACTTAATTTTAAATTTAATGGCATATCAAAACATAAGTTTCAATGTGGTGCTTCCACAAAAATATGTAGTCTGGGTTAAAAAAATGGATCCAAAGGCGGAGATAAAGGACAACACAAAATATAGCATTGCAATAACTTTGAGTTACATATATATACACACTAATTTATTCTAACATTTCTTTCCAAAAATCTAACTTTTTTAAAATTAAAAGAATTATCTACAAATTGTTACATATCCAACTCCAATCAAGGTTGTCGTCATTCTCCTCAAGGAATTGTTCCACGACATTGGCAACGTTATTAGAGTTGGCGAGCTTGGCCTGAGAAGATGGCCTCGTGGCAGGGGCGCTGGCGAAGATGTTGCCGTTAAAAACTTGAACAGCAGCACTGGTAGGAAAGGTGATGATTTGACCATTGTCCTCTGTTATAAGATCTATGGCCTCCTTATCCAAGAGAGACGACGACGACGATGGAATAAAGGCAGAAGCTGCGATGTTGCCTAGCTCATCGTCAGACATAAGATAGGAGGTGACTCTGTCCAAGATTATTGATGACGACGACGGTTGAGAAAGAGTGTCAGCAGAGGCCATAGGGACGCTGCCATTAGAAACCATAGGAAAAACAACGGTAGAAGTAGCGGCGTAGTCATCGGAGACCATAGAATTCGATGCCGCGTAAGGCATGGCGGCGTCGAGATAACCCAGCTCCTCATTGTGTTGTATAGGATCAAAGGCTGGCAGTGAAGGATCAGGAGGAACATAGGTAGAGTTGTACTGTTGGGTGTTCTGGCCACCGGCGGCGAAGAGGAACTGTTTATTATTGTACTGGAGAGGAGCAAAAGCCGACTGTGATGGATCAGGAAGAACGTAGGAAGAGTACTGTTGAGTGTTTTGGCTACCAGCGACGAGGAGGAGCTGCTGATCATAGTACTGGCGAGGAGCAAAAGCCGACTGTGATGGATCAGGAAGAATGTAGGAAGAGTACTGTTGAGTGTTCTGGCTACTGGCAGTGAGGAGGAGTTGCTGATTATTGTACTGGAGAGGAGCAAAAGCTGACTGTGAGGGATCAGGAAGAACATAGGATGAGTACTGTTGAGTGTTCTGGCCACCTGCGGCGAGGTGGAGCTCTTGATTGTGTTGGAAAGAAACGTCATTAACCGCCAGAGATGAATCAGGAACGAAGCCATTAGAAGTGGTGATGTTGTGGAGGTCATCATCGAACATTGAATGGGTGTTGAAAAGGTCCAAGATCATCGACGATGACAACGGAGAAAGGGCGTCAGAAGAGGCCCTAGCGATGCCGGCGCCATGAGAAGTGGTGGCGCAATCGTCGGAGACGAAAGGAGATGATGTTGCATGATGAAGCTCCTCATTGTGTCGGAAAGGAACGATGGCAGTCGCCAAAGAGGGATCAGGAATAGCATTGGTCGGCGGCGGAGTGCCTGATGGATTTGGACGATAACCAAACAATGATCTTCTAGGAGGAACGCCACAGTCGAGCCTGGCGGCGGCGGCCACTTGGGTTTCTGGGTTGCCGGTGTTTAGTTGGACATGGTCCTTGAACTTCTCCTCATTGGTCAAAAAGACCTCCGGTGGCATGTCAAAGATTATGATCGGCACCGGCGGTGACCAACCTGAGGGTCGTGGCTGGACGGAGGTAGCTTCCAACAACATTGATTTTCTCTTTCGCCCCATTGATGAAACTAATTCTTGGTCTGAAAAACACAATAAATTGTATTGAAAAAGTTTTCTATGTTGCATTCATATATACAACTAATTTAACTGTTAACAGCCTTCGGTAAAATCGATAATTTTACGTGGTTGTTTTTTTTAATACATAAATTTTGAATTATTCTAAATAATTTAGTTAATGGTCATAACTAATTTTGAATTAGCAAAAAAATAGGAGCAATTTTTAACATGATTTGTTTTTATCATTGATATTAATTTTACTTTTTTAATTATTTTTTAAAAAATATCGTTATTTAGTTTTTTAAATAATTAGTACAAAAAATTTAAGTTTATATGTTATAATTCCGAATTACTCTCAAAATATTTATTTGAATTTTAATCATAACAGAATATTACAATTTAAATTAATTCATGATGTTTGTTTCAAAATATAAATAATATTAAATAATTTATTCATTAAATGTAATAGTAACTGTATTTATATTTGAAAATATTTGCGATACAGAATTCAATTGATAGCGCATGTAAAATATATTAGAAAAAAAAATAAAAAAAGGTTTGTTTAATTTTTATGGTTATGAAAACACATTATTGACTTATTTAAATGTTTTAATAAATATTTTATTAAAATTACAAATTCTTATAAATTTATATTATGGCCAGTAGAGATAATAATTTTATTTTATTTTTTAGATTTAAACTGAATTGTGATGTAGTTAATTTTTTTTTTTGCTATGTTAAATATTTTATAAAAATTAAAAATTATTTTTTATAAGTTAAATTTAAATTTACATTTAATGAATTTAATTAATATTTTATAAGATTAATTTAAATCTATGGACATGATTAATTTTATTTTAGAAAATTATAAGATTTCTACAAGATGGGTTTTAGAAATTTTCTAATGAATAAGAACTGCCAAATTTATATACTATGAAAAAATATATATAAATTTTGTATTTTATATAAAAACTTAAAAATCAATGCTGCTTTTATACCATGAAAAGCAACACAAGAAATAGAATCACCATGAAAAGCCATTTTAACCGCTTCAAATCTGTCCGGAAAATTTAATTAACATGAAAAACAAAGACCACCTCGGAACCGATTCAAAATCCACCAAACCTGTCCCATAGATCCAAAGCTATCACAAAGAATCAAGGACAACATCAAAATCAGTTCATAACCTCCAAATCCATCCAAACTCACAGCAATCCTGAAGAAACGAGAACCACAACGGAAATGAGTTACCACTTAGATAACAGAACCAACATAAAAAAAAAAAACGATTCACAGCCTTCTCAAATCTGTTCAGATTCCACAGCTATCATACCAAATCGAAAACAATTTCAGGACGATTCAAAGTCTTAATAAAATCTGCTCCGAATCCAAGGCTAACTGGAAGATGCGAGACAACAACCGAATTTGATCTCAACCTAAAAAATCTGTCCAACGAATCCACAACCAGCACAAGAAGCGAAAGAACAACGAAAAACAGATTTCATCTTCAAATTTGAACTGAAATTACTGCAGCTAACACAAGAAGAAAGGGGCACAGCGAAAATACAGATTCAACATCCAGTTCATTCCGGCAGTCAAAAACAAAAAAAAAAGGAAACCCCAAACGGATTTCATGCTTTCAAATATGTTCTAGAAGATCCATCCACTACGAAAGGACAAAACAACATCGGAAACGGAACAAATCGTAACTTCCCAAATCTGAAACTAGAAATCGACATTCACGAATAATCCGTGGTCACCATTGAAATCTCTTTTCACGCCTACTCTCAATCCCATGTATTCATGAGCTCATAGATTACACTTGCGACTCACTTTTCTAGGTGTCACTGTCGGGTACGTAGGAGGAAGCACCGGCTGGCTCCGGTTGCTCCGGCAAAGGCGGTGTCGAATCGCGGCTTCAAAAGGGGGTGCGGCAGAGGGGAATCAGGCGAGAGAGGGGGGTGGCGAAGAAATTCTTAGGGCAACTAAAAAAAAAACTATGGTTTAATAGGTTTATACATATCCAATAAATCGGATGTTCAAACGGAAATTCGCTTAACCGATCTATCTCTTAAATATGTGGATTCGTTTAAAATTCTAAAAAATTCTTAAATTTTCTATAAAATAATTCTCTAGTGTATGACTATATAAAATAATTTTCATGATCGATCAGGAGGTTCCCTGACCGATCAGAAGTTTCCCTGATCGGTCTGTAGACCGATCAGGAGGTTCCCTGATCGGTCCAGAGACCGATCAGGAAGACAACCGCACCAAAATCGCACGAAATGCACCGCAGGCTAGCATTCTCGTATATATATATATATATATATATATATATATATATAATTTCCTAATTTAAATCATTCAACTTAACAGGACTTTAAATGTCTAAGTCTAAGAACTTTTCACTATCTGATTCCCAATCAAGACTTTCTTTGCCTAGTCCCATTAAAACTTTGTGATTGTTTATAGGACTTCATGACCTTTTGTAAAGTTATGTATACCTATAAACTTAACAATCGTCGTATCACCAATAACTTAATTTTAAATTTAGAGGTATATCAAAATATAAGTTTCAATGTGGTGCTTCCACATAAATATGTATTTTGGGTTAAAAAAATGAATCCAAAGGCAGAGACAAAGGACAATAAAAAACATAGCATTGCAATAACTTTGAGTTATATATATATATATATATATATATATATATATATATATATATATATATATACACTAATTTATTCTAACATTTCTTTCCAAAAATCCAACTTTTTTAAAATTAAAAGAATTATCTACAAATTGTTACATATCCAACTCTAATCGAGGTTGTCGTCATTCTCCTCAAAGAATTGTTCCACGACATTGGCAACGTTATTAGAGTTGGCGAGCTTGGCCTGAGAAGATGGCCTCGAGGCAAGGGCGTTGGCGCGAAGATGTGGCTGTTAGAAACTTGAACAGCAGCACTGGTAGGAAAGGTGATGATGAGACCATTGTCCTCTGTTATAAGATCTATGACCTCCTTATCTAAGAGAGACGACGACGATGGAATAAAGGCAGAAGCGGTGATGTTGCCAAGCTCATCATCGGACATAAGATGGGAGGTGACCCTGTCCAAGATTATTGATGACGACGGCGATTGAGAAAGGGCATCAGCGGAGGCCGTAGGGACGCTACCATTAGAAACATAGGAAAAACAGCGGTGGAAGCAGTGGCGTAGTCATCGGAGACCATAGAAGTCGATGCCACGTAAGGCATGGCGGCGCCGAGATAACCCAGCTCCTCATTGTGCTGTAAAGGAACAAAGGCTGGCAGTGAGGGATCAGGAGGAACATAGGTAGAGTTGTACTGTTGGGTGTTCTGGCCACCGGCGGCGAGGAGGAACTGCTTATTATTGTGCTGGAGAGGAGCGAAAGCCGACTGTGATGGATCAGGAAGAACGTATGAAGAGTACTGTTGAGTGTTTTGGCTACCAGCATCGAGGAGGAGCTCCTGATCATTGTACTGGTGAGGAGCAAAAGCCGACTGTGATGGATCAGGAAGAATGTAGGAAGACTACTGTTGAGTGTTTTGGTTACCAGCGGTGAGGAGGAGCTCCTGATCATTGTACTGGAGAGGAGCAAAAGCTAACTGTGAGGGATCAGGAAGAACGTAGGAAGAGTACTCTTGAGTGTTCTGGCCACCGGCGATGAGGTGGAGCTCCTGATTGTGTTGGAAAGGTACGTCATTAACCGCCAGAGAGGAATCAGGAATGAAGTCGTTAGAAGTGGCGATGTTGTGGAGGTCATCATCGGACATGAAATGGGTATTGATAAGGTCCAAGATCGTCGACGATGATAATGGAGAAAGGGCGTAAGAAGAGGCCCTAGCGATGCCGGCGTCATCAGAAGTGGTGGCGTAGTCGTCGGAGATGAAAGGAGACGAAGTTGCATGATGACGAACCTCATTGTGCCTGAAAGGAATGATGACAGTCGCCAGAGAGGGATCAGGAATAGCATTGGTCGGTGGTTGAGTGCCTGATAGATTTGGACGGTAACCGAACGGTGATCTTCTAGGAGGAACGTCGCATTCGAGCCTGGGGGCGGCGGCCGCTTGGGTTTCGGGGTTGCCGCCTTGCCGGTGTTTAGTTGGACATTGTCCTTGAACTTCTCCTCATTGGTCAAAAAGACCTCCGGTGGCATGTCAAAGATTATGATCGGCATTGGCGGTGACCAACCTGAGGGTTTGTGGCTGGAGCCTGGATGGAGGTAGCTTCCAACAACATCGATTTTCTCTTTCGCCCCATTGATGAAACTAATTCTTGATCTGAAAAACACGATATGTTGCATCCATATATACAACTAATTTAACTATTAATGACCTTTGATAATTTTGCGTGGTTGTTTTTTTTTAAATACATAAATTTTGAATTATTCTCAATAATTTAGTTAATGGTTATAACTAATTTTGAATTAGCAAAAAAAAAGGAGCAATTTTTAACATGATTTTTTTTGTATCATTGATATTAATTTTATTTTTTTATTATTTTTTAAAAATATCGTTATTTAGTTTTTTAAATAATTAGTTAAAAAAATTAAGTTTATATGTTATAATTCCGAATTACTCTCAAAATATGAATTTGAATTTTAATCATAAAAGAATATTAAATTTACAATTTAAATTAATTCATGATTTATGTTTCAAAATATAAATAATATTAAATAATTTATTCATTAAATGTAATAGTAACTTATTTATATTTAAAAATGCTTTAGATATAGAATGTTAGAAAGTTTAAATCAATCTAATTCAATTGATAGCGAATGTAAAATATATTTGAAAAAAATTAAAAAAAGGCTTGTTTAATTTTTAAGGTTATGAAAACACATTATTGTTTTATTTAAATGTTTTAATAAATATTTTATTAAAATTACAAATTCTTATAAATTTATATTATGGCTAGTAGAGATAATAATTTTATTTTATTTTTTAGATTTAAACTTCCTATTGGTGCAAATTCTCATAGGTCAAACTTAACTAGGTTGACTAAACTTGAGTTGGCTCAAGTTTGAGTCTTGATATTTGAGTTTTGATATTTGATAATATATAAAAATTTCAAGTGCAATTATCCATATAGGATATTAGTGGTCAAAGGTTGACCAGAAGAGTCTAGTAGGTCAAGATTGACCTAATACTTAACAGAAAAATCCTAATTGGAGGTTAAGCAATAGCAAGACTAACAGAAAGGTTAGAAAAAGAAGAAATCCAAGTGAGTCAGTGTTGAACAGACACTTAGTGTGGAAAGTCCTAGTAAGTGATGTCAGACAGATTGGAAAGTCCTGGTGAGTGAAGCCAGACATTTGTAATGTCTTGGTGAGTGAAGCTAGATAGTTAGAAAGTCCTGATGAGTGAAGCTAGACAATGGAAAATTCCTGATAAGTGAAGCCAGATGAAAAGTCCTAACGAGTGAAGCTAGGTAGTGAGAAAAGTCACGGTAAGTGAAGCTAGGTGAATAGCCCTAGTGAATAAAGTTAGGTAGTGTGGAAAAAATCCCAATGAGTGAAACCAGGTGAAAAATTCTAGTGAGTGAAGCTAGGCAGTGTGAAAATCCTGGTGAATAAAGCCGGGTGAAAAGTCCTAGTGAGTGAAGCTAGGTAGTGAGAAAATTTTGGTGAGTGAAACCAGGTGGTGAGAAGTCCTGGTGAGTGAAGCTAGATAGTGGAAATCCAAGTGTGTCAAGGTTGACTGGACATCTGATGTTTGGAAGTCCAGGTTGGTTATGGAGGATTGGACACTTGGCACGAGATTATAAATCTAGGTGTGTCAAGGTTAAGCGGACACCTGGTATTTGAAAGTCCAAGTGGGCCATGGAGGATCAGACACTTGACATGAGACAGTATGTCCAAGTGAGTCAAGACTGACTAGATACTTAGCACGAGGGGAAAAGTCCAAGTGGGTCAAAGGATTGACTAGACACTTGACGACTAAGTCACAACAGGTAAAGGTTGATCCGATGCTAGGCATGAGGAAGTCTCAATAGGTCACGGTTGACCGAATGTTAGGCAAGAGAACCCTAGACTTGAGTTAGGGTTGAACCCAATCCATCAGTTGATTGATTGGGAGTGCCATCGCGAAGAGAGAAGGTGAATCGATCAACTGATTGATTCAGCCATAGCTCAATCGATCAGCTTGAAGCACTTTGTAGAGCATCGTGTGCTCCCAAATTGATCAGTCGATCGATTGATCTACTCCAATCGATCAGCTAGTCGATTGAAGCTGGTTTTCTAGAGAAGATGCGAGGCAGCAGGAATCGATTGGTCAATCAATTTTGGAGTCTTCTACGAGAGCACAGAAGATATCTAGAATTCTGGATCGATTAACTGATCAATATAACTGCTCCCAAGTGATCAACTGATAGATTGGGAGATGTCCGTTGTACAGGTTGCAAGATTTGGATGGCTAAAATTGCGTGGATCTGACGTGGCAATCGATTGGAAGCAGGCCCAATCGATTAGGTATCCTAAAAGCACATAAATAAAGTCGTTAGTGAGTTCAAACGCGACATCTCTTCTCTAAAACAACTCACCAAGCTTACGATTCTTCATCACTGATTCTTGCAAGCTTAGGTTTGAAGTGCTACTGCATTTCCAAGCTTACAAGAGGAATCTTCAAGCAACAAGAGATCAAGTAAGAAGGTTTTCCATTATATTTTTATATTTACTTTTTGTTTAGAATTGTATTCTTGTTCTTGAGTTGTACGAGATTTCTCCACCTTTGGATTATTCCGAGAAGGAGTGTATTTCATAGTGGAGAATGTATTTGGCGTGAATCCTTAGATTAGTCATCACATTTTAAGGTGAATACCAAGTAAATCCTTTGTGTTAGCATTGGAGAAGTTTGTTTCGTATTTTCTTGCAAATCATCTTCAACGAAGCAAGCAAGGTATTCACCCCCTCTTTAGCTCCAGATTGTTCCAATACTTACTACTAATGCTTGTATTGCATTGTAAATTTGATGTATAAATTTGGTGTCTTTAGTTATCATGAAATGCGATTTGTAGACCAAAAATTCATGAAGGGTCCGAGAATATCTAATTATACTATCTTTTTTCAATTTCCACCAACTTCTAGCCATTGAGTTATTAATAATCCTAACTATGCACACCAAATCTCTATATATATTTTGTTCAAATCTTGTTTCACTTTATACACATATCAAATATAAATATGATCCTAATTTAAATTGCTTGTTCAAATATAAAAATTCAGAAATTTCAAGTCATTGAGTTATTAATAATCCTAATTATGCACACCAAATCTCTATATATTTCGTTCAAATCTTGTTTCACTTTATACACATATCAAATATAAATATGATCCTAATTTAAATTGTTTGTTCAAATGATCCGGTGATAAGGAGGGGCCCACCCCGTAGAGGGTCGCTGCCGCGGTGGAGGTCAAAGTCAAGGCGGTCAACGCCCCTGTGTCACCATCCGGTCGAGCAACCCGCTTGCCCGACCGGAATGAAGAAGAGCCGAGCCAATATCAATCCGATGTTATCATAGCTCTATCACATACCGAGCTTCCGACGCTCAGAGAACCATATACCGTCGAAGCATGCGCCGAGCGCCAACCCGCTCGGACTTACATCGAACCTCGGAACTGGCAAAACGGGATCATGGTCGAGTAGACTACATTCAAACATAGCCCCTCCGTCGGGCATGCAGTGGAGCTCGGACAGTGGAATGTTAGCCGAGCGGCCACTCCGCTCAGCCTAAGGACAAGATCGTCCAAACGGATGGAGACTGGCCGAGCGACTCCCCCGCTCGACCTAGTAGCAAACTACAGGAGGATCTTCCAATATCATTTTGGGAACCCATGCCACCGACAAACGACATGGTCAGGCAGAGGATCGTAAGACGAAGCTTCCACTATCTTGTCAGAGATATGCTCGGGTAATTAAGGTATGGTGTCAGGGACACTTTCCTGACATGTCTTTTCTGTTGGAGCAATCCCAATGGTCCGCGGGACCATGTGTTTTGGTGTTTGGGCAAAGGGTTTCAATTAGGTTCACCCTTGTATTTGATATGTGTATTTGAGTTTTGCAGGTTTGCAGGATACACATGTGACTCAGGTTGATGACTTCGGGTCCGGTGAAGGATGGAGCATCCAAAGAACCGTGGACAAGGCAACGAGGACAAGGGCCGAGGGAAGCGACTTCGAGACATACGCGAAGAATGACATTGGGTACGAGCCGCGGGCTTGAATGCATCCGAGGGACGAGAGCCAAAGGAAGTAGGTTTGAAGGCAAAATGTCAAAGCTGCAAAGGAAGCGTCAAATGAGTCATAAGGGTGAGGGTACGAGTGCATGAGAGATTGTACTCGGAGTAAAATCCTAGTTTTAGGGTTTTACTGTAGCAGTACTGTAGCGCTACTCTAGCAGTACTGTAGCAGTCGACTGCATGTTTTAGCAGTCGACTGGCAGTCGACTGGCAGTGTGGGATCGAGCCGTTGGGATGTAACGGTCGAATTTCCATAGAGGGCAGTCGACTGCATGTTTTAGCAGTCGACTGGTAGGCGGGATTTTTCAACCCGCGGCCTATATAACCAAGGCTTGGAAGCTTGGTTATCCCTGACGAAATTAGACTTGGTTAAGGTCTAATTAGTAGTCTACAAGTGCTCAAGAGTTTCCCTTGTGTCCAAGAGGTCTTGGTGAGTTTGTGGTGAGGTTTCTCCACCCACAAGATGTAAAGACCCACCTTTCTACACTACTACTACTCTCTAAAGGTGGACCATTACTTGACTACTAACTCCACTTAACCGGTACGCTACTTAAACTTCGAGAAATCCCTACCGAAAAATTTCGGCAGAGTCTCCCCTGTACCGGTGACCCCAAACTGGGATACAAACACTATATACACAGCCACAGGCGGCTGGAACATATTTTTCACAACCACGCAGAAATAATAGCACGACACTAAAGCAATAGAAAACTATATAACTCCAACAATAGGAAATAACTCAACTAACAATGCGGAATAGACTCAATTAATCAACATAGACAAAGGAAACAACTAATACAATCTCTATCAACTTAATAACTGAAAGAAAAACTCAAAAGGAGTCTTGACAGTTTCCTTAGCAAACTCATGATCTCTCCATAGTCCTAGCATCACACACCGTTACAACATCTCCTCGTCGCCTTCCTTCTTATACTTTAGCTTTCCTTTTCCTTTATCTGCAGTAGGAGAAAAGTAGTATCTATAAGCAAAATGCTTAGTGAGCGCTATCTAACTCACAAAAGCACGATATGCATGTATATAAATAAAAACATGCTAAAACTGAATGCTAACATGTAAAGATACTCATGCTCATAAATAGCAAAGGAATCAACTAACTGAAAAGCTAACATGTATAGCTAAACATGCTCATCAACTAGCAAATCAATAACATGTAAGAAAACTAAACATGTAAAAGCTGCTAGCATAAAAGGAAGCTAAACTTACTGATCTTTAAAACAAAGTGAAACTTGTTTTACTTGTTCTAAGCTGATTCTTTTATTTCACTTGCTTAAAACTCATTCTTTAGTACTTTTATTCTTATGTAAAACTAATTTTTACTTGTTCATAAACTTATACTTTTAATACTTGAAAATAATAATCAACTTCTTTTGGGCCCGGCATTGTACCACTTTGCGCGCATTCTTAGTAAGGATCGAGGTAGCTAATCCCGAAACTACTAAGATACTTCTAGGCCTTGTGCCTAGGGGCAACTTGGAGCCCATCCCTTCTAGGCCATGTGCCTAGGGGCAACTTGGAGCCCATCCCTTGGATCTTGTGTCCGGTACATGTCCTTTAAAAGTAAAATACTTTTTATCTTTAAATACTTCTTATAATAAAATGCCTTGGCATTTAATAAGCACCTTGTGTGTCAAAATCCCTAAAGTCTTGACTTTGGGATCTACTTAAGACCTTGGCCTTTCTCTTTCTTTTCTTTTTCTTCCTTTTACTTGTTAATACTTCTAAAAGTATTTAATAGGATTCTTATTTTTCCATTAAAATACATGGCTGTTCATGCTTGTTAAAATAGCAAATGGAAATAACTTTGAGCTTACTAATCATGCTATAAAATAGAGCAAAGAAAGCAACTTTAAACTTACTAATCATGCTGTAAAAATAGAGCAAAGAAAAGCAACTTGAGCTTACTAATCATGCTATAAAATAGAGCAAAGAAAGCAACTTGAGCTTACTAATCATGCTGTAAAAATAGAGCAAAGAAAAGCAACTTGAGCTTACTAATCATGCTATAAAATAGAGCAAAGAAAGCAACTTTAAACTTACTAATCATGCTGTAAAAATAGAGCAAAGAAAAGCAACTTGAGCTTACTAATCATGCTATAAAATAGAGCAAAGAAAGCAACTTGAGCTTACTAATCATGCTGTAAAAATAGAGCAAAGAAAAGCAACTTGAGCTTACTAATCATGCTGTAAAAATAGAGCAAAGAAAAGCAACTTGAGCTTACTAATCATGCTGTAAAAATAGAGCAAAGAAAAGCAACTTGAGCTTACTAAAATCTGCACACTTAACAAAAATCTGCATTCTATAAGCTTACAAAATCTGCACTTTATACTTACAAAATCTGCACTATACTAAGCTTAATAAAATCTGCATACTAACTAACTGTATGCTTTGGAGGTTGAGTTAAACATGTGTATCAAAGGAACAAAACGTTATCAGTAAACTACATCCAAAACTTTTTCTTTCATAAGCACTAAACTGCCCCCTTTTTAGCACAACATCAACATTAATAAAGGTAGCCAATTCCACAATTTATAGCACTAACTAAAGCATTAAATAAATTATGGAACATGTAAGAAAGAGTTAAACTAGCATGTGCAATTGGGAGGAACAAAACTGAACAGAAATCAAATCTGCATTTGCTTGAGGAAACTAAATTAAAACATAAACGAATATGCACTTGCTTAAAGAAAAGGCAGCTAACTCAAATCTAGCATTACAAATAGCATGTGAAATCTCTAATTTCTTTAGCAATTAAAAGAAAGACTCCTAATAAACTCTTAACAAATTCTTAACAAGAATCCATTTAAATCCTCTAACAAGGTAACAACATGAAGGGAACTACATGCTAATCAACAAGCATATGTTTTCTCATGGTCAACTAAATAACCGGATTGCACAGCAACCCTAAAAAACTATCCGTGCCCCTTTTCTTTGCCTAACTCAAGTTAAACTTGTTGTAAATTTTACAATCAAAACCCATGTAACTTATTCAAACTATACCTTCACAGAATCACAGAAAACAAGCTAAAATACACTACAATACTTATACTTTTACAGCACAACAGAATCTTGGATTTTTGCTACAACAGAACTTAAGAGGAAAAGCCCAAGGAAGCATACTACTCTTAAATTTCCGGACTATCCCAATTCTGTACTCTATAATCTGAAACAACCTTGGTTCAATAAGCCCTATACAACTTGATCTTAACCAAGAGGGACCTAAATCCTTAGCACAATAAATTCGGCACAACAATTTCCGAAAGCAAGGAAACGAAAATCTCGGAGCTATCCTACTGCAGGTGAGTAGCAACTCACCTTGGATTTCTTGGACTTACAGCCGAGATCGGCTTCTAGGGCTTCGGAGAAACTTATGATCTCGGCCTCTTCTTCGCGTCTTCGAGTTCTCCTCGTTGAGGTGATCACGCACGGTGAAGACCGGCCGGAAAAACCCTTAGCCGGCGCCGGAGGGAGGAAACCTAGCTCCGTCGCCCTTTCTTCCGCCGAGAGCAGAAAATCGCCTCGCCGCGCCGCGCGTGTGCGTGAGAGGAGAAGAGGTGAGAAGGAATTAGGTCACGGGAAATAACTTAAGTCCTCTCCTTATAACTTGAGTTTTATTTCTGTTCTTTACCATAACTTAAATACATCTCGCTATATACTTGATTAACAAATCACGCGCAGCCCAGTTGGCTGGCTGCGTTCGGTTAAGTTGAGTTCGGCCCGAGGTCTTGGGTTCAAGTCTCAACTTCTACATTTTTTGTCAAAACTTCTTTCTTTTTGTAAACATACTAAACGACCTCCAAAAATTACGTAAAAATACTCTAAAAATTTCTAAAAATCTCTAGAATATTTTAAAAGTATTTCCAAATATTTTTATGGACTTTTAGAACTTGAAATAGGGAAAATCGGGTCGTTACACAAGAAGGTTTGAGCTAGCCGGAGATCTTCCGGGGAGTAATCCACCGACGGATAGGGATCGTCCACCTTACGGACACGCCGTGGAGTAGGAGTTTTATCTCCGAACCACGTAAATGATCGTGTAGCTTGGTTTGCATTCTTTCCTTTAGTATTTAGCTTTCTACTTGTTTTGTTTCCATTTCCGCTTGCGCACTAACGTTGTAGAAAGAAGCGAGTATTTGGGGGCGCCGTCTATACAACCCCCTTCAAGCCGGCCACCGATCCCCAACAAGTGGTATCAGAGCGAGGCCGCCCTCCATTGGACTAATCGCCAAGGAAGCAAAGATGACCGGCTTGATTGAACCGCCAAAGCTTGAAGGTAGAGGCTTATGGGACATCACATATTGGATGATGAAGATGGAGGTCTTCTTCAACACGGATTGGAACACCATGATGGTGGTCAAAGAGCCGTTTGAAGTCCCGAAGGACAAGAAAAGGAAGAAGCTCCGACCACGACATTGGACGGAGGAGCAAACCTCTCAGTCAAAGGCAAACAACAAGGTAATATCTATATTAATTGATATTTTGCCTAATGACATA
Source organism: Zingiber officinale (assembly GCF_018446385.1). Taxonomy (NCBI): domain Eukaryota; kingdom Viridiplantae; phylum Streptophyta; class Magnoliopsida; order Zingiberales; family Zingiberaceae; genus Zingiber; species Zingiber officinale. Next base: position 90,919,143 of record NC_055991.1, read on the forward strand.
ATGAGCCTTGTAGGTAAATACGAGAATGCTCACAATTTGTGGAGCAAGATAAAGAAGGCTCAATGGGAAGAACCAATGCATACACAAGAAGAAGTAAAATCCGAAGAAACGGATGAAGAAGCTCAAGTAGAGGAGGAGCAATCGGAAGGTGAAGAGCACTCAACTTCCAAGGAGAAAGAGGAGAAGGATGAAGAAATGTCATCCACTAGTGTGGATGAGGAGACATCCTCAAAGGTTGAAGAACAATCCAAGACAAGCGAAGAAGAAGAAGTCTTGGAAATCAACCTAGCAAGCACCTCCACCGAAGTGAAGTCAAAAGACCATATAATATGCTTCGGGTGCAATGAGAAGGGACACTACAAGAGTAGATGTCCATTGGGTAAGAAGAAAGTAAATCCTAAACCCGTTCAAGTTAATTTAAACACTAACAAGGGTTGTAGGAATAAAGAAATCCAAGGAAAAAGGATGCGTATCATATGCTTCACGTGTGGGGAGAAGGGACATTACCACACAAAATGCCCCAAGAAGAGGGAGATCAAGAAGCTTGCGCAATTAAAGAAATGGGAGAAAGAGAAGAAGAAGAAAAGCTCAAGTCAAGGGGGAGCTTCAAGGGTAAGGGAGGTATACCCTAATTTGAAGTGTAATTCAAATTCAAATTCTTATGTTCCCATGCATGTTAGGAAAAATAATGTTAATCATTATATGCCCATGCAAAATTTTGGTTTTAAATATCATGATAGGAGTAGCGTAAATGTCGATCAAAACCCTAAGGGACCTATGCATGATAGACCTAGGCAAGTTAAATTCTCATTACCTAAGGAGAAGAAGGTAATAGAGAACCAAGACATTAATCCCAAGAAGGGGAGGCACATGCCTAGAAAGGGTAGGTCTAGGAATGTCCAAGGTGGACATGTTGACTCTAGGGTTAGGAACCTAGAAAGGAAAAATCAAGCTTTAAAGTCAAAGCTTGATAATTTAGAGAAATTCCTTAAGAGATTCACTATTGGATCTAAGGGATTAAATATGGTGTTGGGTAGTCAAAGACCCAATAATGATAGATCGGGTTTGGGATACCGATCTAGTACCTCAAAGGCCAAAGAGAGATCATATGCTAGGGTGGCAAATGATCATGGCAAGGGAGGATCATCCAAGGCTAAGGGAAAGTCTTATGCTAGGGTTGCATATGACTATAGCAAGGATGATATGTCCAAGGTCAAGAAGATAAGGAAATCTTCTAAGAGACATCATTGTGGTTTAGCCACAATAGATGAGTCACCTAAGGAGGTGGCTAAGGTTAAGAGTTCTAGGGGGAGCTCAAAGAGTCAAATTGGGACCCATGGCAAATGGATCTCAGGTGGGTACTACTTGGGAGTCTAGAGGAGCCATGGAGTGTGCCAAATGGTTTGGAGACGGACTTGAGTCTCAAACCTAGGGAATTGGCACACATGGATTGTGTTTCATGCTTGAAAATATGACATTGGGGTCATATAGCATGATAATTGATTTTGGATGTATAGATGTCATATAAACCAATGTTAGGGATGCATTGTGAGTTAGTATGGGCAAATACATCAAGACGAAGCCAAAACTAGGACTTTAGGTCAAGGTTAAATTGAACTATTTAGCTAGTTTTGAGTTTTGTGTCAATCTTAGGATTGGTGATAGATACATTTTTGAATATATTTTTCTCAAATAGACATGGGTAAAACAGACCTCTCCACAAAATTTGGTGATTTTTGGAGGTCTGTGGAATTATTGGTGTATTTCTGAAATTGGGTCAGAAATGTTGAAAAAGGCTGAAAAACTGTGCCAGTCGACTGCTAGTTTTAGCAGTCGACTGCACCAGTCGACTGCTAAAAGTTGCAGTCGACTGGTAGCAAACAGAACCATTCTGTTCGCTCAGCTAGTGGTGACCAGTCGACTGGTACTTCTTGCAGTCGACTGATACCAGTCTGAAATTGTCTTCAGTACTAAATTTTGACCATGTCAACTCATAGAAGTGTATGAAATCCATGGGGGATAACCACACGAGTTTAGGGTCAATTGGAATGACAAGTTTTCAACAATTGGAATATTGTTGGAGGACTTTTTGGATGTTAGGCAAAGGGGGAGAAGTAAGGTTAAGTTGGGAAAACCTGAAAGTGCCTTTGCGTAGGGGGAGCATTGGGATAGGTTCTTAAAAAGTCCGTTGTAAAAATCCTAGCTCAATGGGGAGCATAGGTTTAGGGGGAGCCTTAGGATAGGTTCAAATGCATGATGCATTGTTACGGCAGTTGCCAAGTGTGTAACCTTGGCAACGTAAGTCCATTCAGCAGTGTAAGTCCAAGTGTGTAGCCTTGGCAACGTAAGTCCATTTGGCGTTGTAAGTCCAAGTCTGTAGCCTTGGCATCGTAAGTTTATTTGTTTTAGCATGTTTATTTGCTATATGTTTCCCTAACTTAAACGTATTGCCAAACACCAAAAAGGGGGAGATTGTTGGAGCAATCCCAATGGTCCGCGGGACCATGTGTTTTGGTGTTTGGGCAAAGGGTTTAAATTAGGTTCACCCTTGTATTTGATATGTGTATTTGAGTTTTGCAGGTTTGCAGAATACACATGTGACACAGGTTGATCACTTCGGGTCCGGTGAAGGATGGAGCATCCAAGGGACCGTGGACAAGGCAGCGAGGACAAGGGCCGAGGGAAGCGACTTCGAGGCATACGCGAAGGATGGCATTGGGTACGAGCCGCGGGCTTGAATGCATCCGAGGGACGAGAGCCAAAGGAAGTAGGTTTGAAGGCAAAATGTCAAAGCTGCAAAGGAAGCGTCAAATGAGTCATAAGGGTGAAGGTACGAGTGCATGAGAGATTGTACTCGGAGTAAAATCCTAGTTTTAGGGTTTTACTGTAGCAGTACTGTAGCGCTACTCTAGCAGTACTGTAGCAGTCGACTGGTGCAGTCGACTGGGGCAGTCGACTGGCAGTGTGGGATCGAGCCGTTGGGATGTAACGGTCGAATTTCCATAGAGGGCAGTCGACTGCATGTTTTAGCAGTCGACTGGTAGGCGGGGTTTTTCAACCCGCAGCCTATATAACCAAGGCTTGGAAGCTTGGTTATCCCTGACGAAATTAGACTTGGTTAAGGTCTAATTAGTAGTCTACAAGTGCTCAAGAGTTTCCCTTGTGTCCAAGAGGTCTTGGTGAGTTTGTGGTGAGGTTTCTCCACCCACAAGAAGGTTTGAGCTAGCCGGAGATCTTCCGGGGAGTAATCCACCGACGGATAGGGATCGTCCACCTTACGGACACGCCGTGGAGTAGGAGTTTTATCTCCGAACCACGTAAATGATCGTGTAGCTTGGTTTGCATTCTTTCCTTTAGTATTTAGCTTTCTACTTGTTTTGTTTCCATTTCCGCTTGCGCACTAACGTTGTAGAAAGAAGCGAGTATTTGGGGGCGCCGTCTATCCAACCCCCTTCAAGCCGGCCACCGATCCCCAACATTTTCAAGGAAAGCTTTGAGAACCGTGCATACCTCGAGAAGCGTGCAGGCGCTCCTGGAGCCCTATATAAGGAGCCCCAAGCTTCAACGAAGGTATGCAAGTTTTACAATAGTCACACTGCTACTCTGCTTCTTTTGCTCCGCTTCTTTGCCTCCTTGCTTCCACATCGCCGGAAACTGACTTGAGCGTCGGAGGACCACCGCGGGAGAACCCCTCCCTGGCTCGGCAATGGCGCTATTGTGGTTGCAGGTTCGCCTTATTCAGAGTCCACGCACGGTTAACAGGAGCGCCACGTCCCCCAGCATCCATCACCACGACTCTCGGCAGGATCAAATTTGACGTCGTCTGTGGGAACACACCTACATCCGAGCCGAGAAGATGGAAGAGGCTGGATGACTTCACACCGTGACGCTCACCCAAGAGGAGATTGACATGCTCGTACAGGCTCGAGCGCAGAAGATAGTCGAGCAACAGCGGCAAAAGGCGCTAGCCGATCGACTGGCGCAGCAAGCAATGTCGACGTGAAGAGGCCGAGTGGCGCATGAGGATCGACTGGAACAACTCTCCATCTGGGGACAAAACAAACGGCCGACCGACACTGATGGGGAAGCACCGCCCGCCCAGATACCATTCCACCGGGCTCTGTTCCAAACGTCCTCGGAGATTACGTAGGCGAATCAAGAGAGGGGATCCTCCTCAGACGAAGCGCCTATTCTGGATGAGCGGAAAGGCAAGGCGCCCTGAGCCGACACATCGCCCGTGTTGGGATGTATACTATAAGCCTAGCTTTATATGAACATCTGTTTTGAAATATTTTGAAATGAGAATCACTTTGGTCAAATGTTTATTTTTTTATTTATATATATGTCAATGAAGTTGTCCATTTAATTTATATTGTAGATAACATGGTGTGTGGTGCCACACAGAAGATCATGTTATCGGTTCCTTATAAATTTAAAGTTACACTAGTACACTATGTGTATATTGAGCAGGACCGTTTGAGGTTGTTCGTTTTATACTGACTACATTAAAGAACAGAACCTCTATTATTATGGATGTGAATCCTCTTAATCCCTATATAATAACATGCACATATACTAGTATTTATTTCTTTAACTTATCAATGAGTGAGATTTATTCGTTAAATCAATAGGCCCGATGAGTTGGGAGATGGTACTATTTATATGGTGTGTTGTTGATTATAGAAGGAATCTGTGTCCTAATTATTTATTCTGATGATGTCCCCTTGAGGAGCTCATAAGGATTATCATGTAAACCCTGCAGGTGGACTTAGTCCGGCATGATAATAAAGTTGAGTGGTACTACTCTTGGAATCAGATGTTAATTAATTAGGTTGTCAGTAACTCAATTAATTAACGGACATACGATATCTTAAACACAGGGAGATTAACACACTCATGATAAGAATGAACCCATATTGTAATATGGGATTGATGCGATAGTTTAATAATAATCCTTTAGTAGTATGAGTTATTATTGATGGACTTGGGTTGGATGTTCGGTTAGAACACAGGAAGCCCATGTTGGTGCGGGAAGCATCCGACAATCGAACCTTAGTTTTGATAATGGCAAAGGATTCAAAGTTAAGCTAGTGTGTGATCTAACATGTTTGAATGAGTGTTTCAGGAAAGTCCTAGCTGCGGTTAGGCAGGTGAAAAACCCTAAGGGGTGGTAACCTTAGCTCCTAGGGGGCGGTAACCCTAGGTGGAGGAAAACCCTAAGGGGCGGTAACCTTAGGTCCTAGGGGGCAGTAACCCTAGGTAGAGAAAAACCCTAGGGGGTGGTAACCCTAGGTCCTAGGGGGTGGTAACCCTAGGCGGAAAGTCCAGTCGGTCTGGAGGACCGGACTGGCATCAGGTAATCTCTCCTGAGGGGAGCAGGTGAGGACGCGTTCTCCGTAGAGGGAACAGTAGGCGTCGGGTCGACCTAGGGTTTCCGGTAGGAAATCCGAAGTCAGACTCGGACAGTCCGAAGACTGTCAGCTCTTTTTCACTTATGAATTATCAGATTCTAACATTGTCTTGCAGGATATGCAATTGCTCGGACTAACCTTGTTTTGTTGGAGAAGCGGCTCTTGGAAAAACGAGGTCCGGGCGCCCGAGACCAAACTTTATCCCCTGCGCGACTTCACCACGTGGAGCAACCTAGTTGGCTGGCCACGTCACACTCCAGGCGCCCGGAAAGGCCCCAGGCGCCTGGAACCTCATATAAAAGGAGGGTTGAGGTGCAGCTTTAACAACAACGATCTTCTAAGCATTCTCCGTGCGACAAGCTGCTAACGTCTCGACTCAGAAGTGCTGCAACGACAATTTGGAGCTTCAGCTTTATTCTTTTTATTGTCGGTACAATATTCTTTTCTGCTTAAATTGTACTTAGCGTGTAATAGCTTTTACGAATTATAGTTGTTGCCCACCGGAAGCGATCAAGGATCGCGGGCCTTCGAGTAGGAGTCGTCACAGGCTCCGAATGAAGTAAATCCTTCGTGTCCACTTTATTCACTTTTCCGCTGCGTTATTTCTGAACAAGCTTTTACGATTTCGAAAAACGAAATAGCCACGAGCGTTATTCACCCCCCTTCTAGCGCTTTCGATCCATCAATTGGTATCAGAGCGGGGTCATTTTGAATCGGTGCAACCACCATTCAAAATATTTTTTCGTGGTTTTTTTTTCTTTCGGAGTCAATTAGAATTTAGCCTCATAGCTATATTCTAATTCTTTTTCCCCTCGAATCGGTTTTTTTTCGGAATTGGTGCAACACCACCCAAGCTCGTGATCCATTTTTTTCCTACCGCACTACTAAGCTAGGACCAAGTCCTGGGACAATTTTTTTGGTTGTTTTTCGCTTTAGGTAAAACTGAAATGGCCCTTCAAGAAGGCTACAGTACTGCCCGCCCTCCGCTATTCACCGGAGACGACTTCGGGTACTGGAAAGGTCGGATGGAGGCATATCTCCAGACTCACTTTGAAGTCTGGATGATTGTCAAAACCGGATTCGAACGACCATCTGATAGCGCCGACAAACCACTACCGTACGAGGACTGGGATGCATCTTTGATCAAGAAAGTGGAAGCTAATGGCAAGGCAACCTGCACCCTCCAGTGTGGCCTATCAAAAGAAGAACTCAACCGCGTTGGCCCCTTCAGCAGTGCCAAAGAGTTGTGGGAGAAACTAATTGAACTTCACGAAGGGACATCCGACACTAAAGTAAGTAAAAGAGACCTAATTTTTTAATAAATTATTTAACATCAAATTGCAGGAAGGTGAAAGAGCTGCCCAACTCCATGCCCGGATTCAAGATCTGCTCAATGGTCTTCATGCAATTGGACAGAAGGTAGACAACCGGGACATCATAAGGTATTCTCTAAACGCCTTTCCAAGGAACACTTTGTGGGCATCCATTGTAGATGCCTACAAGGTCTCCAAGGACTTATCCACCATTAAACTAGATGAACTTTTTGCAGAACTCGAACTTCATGAACAGACTAATGCACGCCCGACCGAGAAAGGGTTGGCTTTGGTTGCAGGAACAGGGAGATCGCGTGAGTCAAAAATCAAGCGAAGAACCGAACCGGAGTCAGAAGAAGAACCTGACTCAGAAGACGACGATGAACTTACAACCGAAATAGTCAACTTAGTAAAGAAGCTCTGCAAAAAGAAGGGCTTCAACAAAAAGGATCTCAGAAAGGTCATTCAGTCTAAAGAAGCCCAACCAAGCTCGAAGGTTAAATTCGAAGTGACCTGCTACGGATGCAATCAGAAGGGTCACATCAAGGCAAATTGCCCGAACCAGAAGGATCCAAAGAAACCCAAAAGAAAGAAAGCATTGAAGGCAACATGGGACGAGTCTTCTTCCGAGGAATCCGACGACGAAGAAATAGAACAGACGAACTTTCTCGCCTTGACAGCCCAGGACTACACCAACGGATCCAGAAGTGAAGACGAATCGGAAGCCGAGTCCGAGAGAAGCCACGGATCCGCATCCGTTTCTGAAGGGCCGAACCCCTCTGTAAGTAAAAGTCGTTTATATAGTTTAATTAATTATTTAATGCATAAAGTAGCTAAGTCCAAGATTCGAATCAAAGCGCTTCTAAAGGAGGTAACACTCCTTAAAGAAACGCCTAACAACGAATCCTTAATTGATCAAGTTCAGACTGGAACCTCAACTCAAGTTCAAAAACTTGAGGAAGAGAATTCCAATCTGAAAAGTCAAGTCAAGGATTTGAAAACAACCCTAGAGCGATTTTCCTTGGGATCCAAGAATCTTGACTTGATTCTTGGAACTCAAAGGGCAATCTACAATCGAACTGGACTAGGATATAAAAAGAAATATAAATCTTACCTATCCTTAATAAACAAACCAAATAGTAAATCAGTCCAAGCTTGGGTTGCCAAGTCCAATCTGATCAATCAAGTAGGACTTGGACATTACTGGATTCCTAAGGATCAAATACATTACCTCGATAAACCTTATCGAGGCTATGATCCAGGGGGAGCTAGCAGAAAAACAATTAAAATTAATAATTAAAATTCAAACTCAAAATTCGTAATTAAAACTTAAAATTCAAATTCAAAATTCGTAATTAAAACTTAAAATTCAAATTCAAAATTCGTAATTAAAACTTAAAACTCAAAATTAAAAATTCGAAATTAATCTAAAACTCAAAATTCGAAATAAATCTAAAACTCAAAATTCAAAATTCAAAATTAATCTAAAACTCAAAATTAAAAATTCGAAATTAATCTAAAACAATAAAAATTCAAAATTAATCTAAAACTCAAAAATAAAAATTCGAAATTAATCTAAAAAATAATAAAAATTTGAAATTAATCTAAAACAATAAAAATTCGAAATTAATCTAAAACTCAAAATTCGAAATAAATCTAAAACTCAAAATTCAAAATTCAAAATAAATCTAAAACTCAAAATCTAAAACTCAAAATTCAAAATAAATCTAAAACTCAAAATCAAAATTCAAAATTAATCTAAAACTCAAAATTCGAAATAAATCTAAAACTCAAAATCTAAAACTCAAAATTCAAAATAAATCTAAAACTCAAAATTCAAAATTCAAAATTAATCTAAAATTCGAAATAAATCTAAAACTCAAAATTCAAAATTCAAAATCTAAAACTCAAAATTCAAAATTCAAAATAAATCTAAAACTCAAAATTCAAAATTCAAAATTAATCTAAAACTCAAAATTCGAAATAAATCTAAAACTCAAAATTCAAAATTCAAAATCTAAAACTCAAAATTCAAAATTCAAAATAAATCTAAAACTCAAAATTCAAAATCTAAAACTCAAAATTCAAAATTCAAAATAAATCTAAAACTCAAAATTCAAAATCTAAAACTCAAAATTCAAAATTCAAAATTCAAAATAAATCTAAAACTCAAAATTCAAAATAAATCTAAAACTCAAAATTCAAAATTAAAAATAAATCTAAAACTCAAAATTCAAAATTCGTAATTGAAAATTTAAAATTTAAAACTCTAAAATCAAATAGAAAGAGGGTCCAGAATAGCTGGCAACTCCGAAATCTATTTACCCGACAGAGTAACCGAACTTAATCTACCTGAAATGGGTAAACAAGAGTAGATTACCCGGATGGGTAAATAAGGATAGATTAAAAAGGGTTAAATTTTAACTTGAAGCACAGTACTGGTGAAGTTTTTGGATAATAGTACGTTGGGAAAACTTGGGCATCGCATGTCTAGGAAGATATGGCTTCGACCTGGTGCCTTTGGCCAAGTGGAACTAACCGAAGCTACCCTTAAATGGATCCTAACTAGTTAGACCAAGGTTTAGCATTAAGCTCAATGGGTAGGACTATTTGGGAAACCTCGAAGGCATGGTTACTTTAATGAGCTCCTTGTGACTCACCATAGCCCAGAAGTTTATCCAAAGAACGCTTACTTGTTGAACCCAAAGCTAAACCCGAATCTAACATAAAGTTAAACATAACCCTATAAATTGAACTAATTCATCTCACAAAATAATAGGATCCCCTGATTGAAAACATACATCGGGTGAAATGACTAAGCAAATTAATATTTATATAATCCTCCAAATTACTTAATTTAAACATTTTTAAAATCAAATTAACTTAAACGTTTTTAAGTTAATAAAAAAAAATGAACAAACAAGGGTCAAAAACCGGGGGCGGGCGCCCCCGGTATTCAGACTCAGGGCACCCACAGAGAACCCGGGCGCCCCGCCTCACACGACCCCGGGCGCCCGGACTCCCTTATATATAGGGGGCAGGGGCGCCCACTACCCTTGCACCTCCAAGTCTTCCTTAAGCTTTTTAGCTTCCCTGCGAAGACTTTCAAAATTAAAATTTTCCGCGGTTGACACGGAGTCGTGACTCAACCGAGGTCGTTAGTTCTAAAATTTCTTACAATGGCTCCTCGGTAAAATTTTTATCCCCTCCTAAACTTTATTTCTTATAATGCTTGTTTATTTCTTAGTGTAATATTAGTTTGAAATTTAGGAAGCGTTCTAAATCTGGTGCTGGGCCCTCTACACCTAGCATTGACCCTAGGTTTCCCACCGAAGAACTTAGGATTAAGTTTATGTCAACAAATTACATGGCCATTAGAACCAAATGTATAGATAGATCGTTCTTTCTATGCTCTTGTATTCCAGTCTCCGAGGCTATAAACCACTATAGGTTGCGAAACCTTGTTGAGTGCACCAGCCCAATAAACATAAGTTTATGTGCCGAATTTTACAACAACCTAGTAAAAGTAGACGACTTCTCCTATACCACTAGGGCAGCTGGCATGGATATCACATTATCTCCCACTACCATTCGTGAGTTTTTAGGATTATGAGAGTCACCCTGCACCTTTTTATGCTATCCTCCCAGGGAGCTACCTTTTGGAGATCCCTACTCACATATTACCCTCGATACGATCTATTCGTATTTCTTTGAGGACCAGCGTGATCCCACTGAGACCCAGTTTAGGTCAGTTACCCTTAGAATTCAGGACTACGCCCTTTATAGGGTTCTAGTGCTTTGTATTCTACCGCTGACCACTCACGACATTGCGGTGATGCGTCCATTTCACTCCTTTCTTCTCTATGCCCTGTGTCATAGGTTAGACATAGACATCAGCCTACACATCTTTTCCACTATTATTTACGCAGCTGGATACGTGACCAGCAGACGAGTACATATGGCTTACTGTCACATTCTGACAGCTTACATGTCCTCATTGCACATTGATGTCAGCAGAGGTGACATCCGCCACATGACCGAGTTTGACATCATAGGAGCCAGGAACTTTTCCCTAGCAAATATCCATATAGACGATGAGGGTACCATGTCCTGGCGAAGGGGGGCACAGCACCAGCAGGCGGGGGAGGCAGAGCAAGATGAGTTTATGTTGGCACTATTTCCTGAGGAGGCTGCTCCTGCCCCACCAACACCTCGAGCACCACACCCAGCTCCCCGCACTCTAGCTGATCGAGTTTCCGGACTAGAGAGGGCTATGTCGAGTCTCCAGAACGAGAGCTCCGAGTTTCATCAGGCCATGCGGCGAGAGGTCTCCGATCTTCGACGAGAGGTCCGACAGGAGGTCTCAGACTTACGACGAGACGTACGGCAGGAGCTCTCCGACTTGCGCCGAGATCTACGAGAGGACGATCGGGCTCGTCACACTGAGCTCCTGACACTACTCCGGTCGCTGGGTTCCGGACCACCTCCCTCATCATCTCAGTAGCTCCGACTGTAGCTCTATTATGACTCTAGTACAGCATGTAGCAGCTCTATTATGACCCTTTTATGACTCTTTTATCTATGTCGACTTTTTTCAGACTTGATTGATTATACCTTAATCTAATAGATCAGTCTTTTAATCACATTTTTGAAATTCTAGGCAAATTTTTTATTTTTAAAATCCCTACTTACTAGATTTTCAAAAGTTGGATTTAGCCTAGGATTTCCCCTAGAAATCATGTTCCCCCAGGTCTCAGCCAGAGCATCTCACAAGCACCTAGGTTTACCTTGATTGTGTTTGTAAAACATAGAACGGTGTGAGATGCATAGGGTACAGCCTGGACTCGAGAATGCTTATTTTTGTGCATCAATATGAGTCTGGGCGTTAAATACGTGATTAAAAGTAATCAAATCAAGTCTTCCAGCCTTAGTCAAATCTAACTGGATAAATTGACTTGACTTGACTAACCAAGTGAACACTGTTGCCCTCTAGGCAATCAGCAAGTAGCTAAACGGTTAGACAGTTGGTGAAGGAAATAATAAGTTTAAGCATGTCAGTACTTAAGGGATCTGATACCTGATCAAAACAAATCTTTACTCATGCTTGGACTTTAGGGCTCTGATACCTTACTAAAACAAAATGACAAGCTATTAAAAAATAAGGTTATCGCTTCTCCTTTGCCTTAAGTATTCATGAAATTCATTTCAAAGCAGCTTTTTCAAAAACTTTCTCCAAATTTTAAACTTTCAGTGTCCTCTATTCTGAAAATCTTTTTTAATCTTGTTAGAAAGTTATTTAAGCTGAAACATTTTCGAAAATTCGTTAAGTTAAAATTTTTTAAAGCTTTGAAAATTTTTAAGTTGAAAATCTTCCTTGGAAATTTTCTTTAAAAACCTGAATATTTTTTTTCAGAAAATTTCTGAAGCTGAAAATTTTGTTTGAAAATCTTTGAAGTTGTCATTTTTTGTTTGACAAATTCTGAAGTTAAATTTTTTGTTTTGAAATTTTTCTGTGAAAATTTTGGAAACTCCTCAAAACACACTAAGTCAAAAAGAGTTCCTCTTGGCAAATTACTTCAAGAAAAATCAATTGATAAAATTTTGAAAAATATTCTAAGGTATTACCTTTCACTTGCTCCTTGCCTAAGTTAAAATGTTTTCTGCTAAATTCTGTCTTGAAAAATTAAGTTTTTCAAAACTAGCTCATTTTTGAAATATGGCAAAGGGGGAGAATAGAGAAATTCAATTCAAAGAAAGAAATAAAAGTAAATAAAAATAGAAATTCAAATTCAAAGAAAGAGTAGAGAAATTCAAAGAAAATATTTTAAAGGGAGCTTGTATTAAGGGGGAGCTATGTTTATCTTGCTATCACGCTTATCTTGTGTCTTGTGCTTATACATAACAGCAAATTTCTTTTACTTAACATTGAATTTCGGTTGCCATTATCAAAAAGGGGGAGATTGTTGGTGCGGGAAGCATCCGACGATCGAACCTTAGTTTTGATAATGGCAAAGGATTCAAAGTTAAGCTAGTGTGTGATCTAACATGTTTGAATGAGTGTTTCAGAAAAGTCCTAGCTGCGGTTAGGCAGGTGAAAAATCCTAAGGGGTGGTAACCTTAGGTCCTAGGGGGCGGTAACCCTAGGTGGAGGAAAACCCTAAGGGGCGGTAACCTTAGGTCCTAGGGGGCGGTAACCCTAGGTAGAGAAAAACCCTAAGGGGCGGTAACCCTAGGTCCTAGGGGGTGGTAACCCTAGGCGGAAAGTCCAGTCGGTCTGGAGGACCGGACTGGCATTAGGTAATCTCTCCTGAGGGGAGTAGGTGAGGACGTGTTCCCCGTAGAGAGAACAGTAGGCGTCGGGTCGACCTAGGGTTTCCGGTAGGAAATCCGAAGTCAGACTCGGACAGTCCGAAGACTGTCAGCTCTTTTTCACTTATGAATTATCAGATTCTAACATTGTCTTGCAGGGTATGCAATTGCTCGGACTAACCTTGTTTTGCAGGAGAAGCGGCTCCTGGAAAAAGGAGGTCCGGGCACCCGGGATGGATCCGGGCGCCCGGAGGTCCGGGAGCCCGGGACCAAACTTTATCCTCTGCGCGACTTCACCACGTGGAGCAACCTAGTTGGCTGGCCACGTCACACTCCAGGCGCCCGGAAAGGCCCCAGGCGCCCGGAACCTCATATAAAAGGAGGGTTAAGGTGCAGCTTTAACAACAACGATCTTCTAAGCATTCTCCGTGCGACAAGCTGCTAACGTCTCGACTCAGAAGTGCTGCAACGACAATTCGGAGCTTCAGCTTTATTCTTTTTATTGTCGGTACAATATTCTTTTCTGCTTAAATTGTACTTAGCGTGTAATAGCTTTTACGAATTATAGTTGTTGCCCACCGGAAGCGATCAAGGATCGCGGGCCTTCGAGTAGGAGTCGTCACAGGCTCCGAACGAAGTAAATCCTTCGTGTCCACTTTATTTACTTTTCCGCTGCGTTATTTCTGAACAAGCTTTTACGATTTCGAAAAACGAAATAGCCACGAGCGCTATTCACCCCTCCTCTAGCGCTTTCGATCCATCAGCCCAAGCCCTTCAGGAGGCCTAAACCAATTCGTCCACTAGGTCCCTATTGTAGCCTCTATATAAAGCCTCACATCCACCCATCCAAAACTTGGTTTGGTTTAACTGGGTTTGGTTTAACTTGGTTTAGTTTAACTTAACTTGGTTTGTTTTAACTTAATTTGGTTTGGTTTAACTTGTTTTGGTTTAACTTGGTTATAGAAAGAGAGAGATTTTTTCTAAACAGAATACTATTAATTTTCTTTCTTTATAACCGATGGCAAGCCTATATAAAGGATTAGGTGGTGACTCCTAAAATTTTAATTTTCTAATTCTCCACAATCCTCTTCTCTCCTTGTGGTTGGTGCCCCTTTCCTCTCCTAGCTAGGGCCGCCCCTCCTCACCTAGCTAGGGCCGCCCCTTCTTCACCTTGCAAGTGCCGCCCTCCCCCCCCTTGCTTAGGGTCGGCACCCCCTTTCCTCTCCTAGCTAGGGTCATCGCCCGTTCCTAGCAATCCATTGGTTGCCGGCGCCTTGAAGAAGAGGAAAAAGTTGAAGAAGAGGAAGAACGTTAGAAGGTGTCCCATCCTAGAACCTCTTTTTATAGCCGGCGGTTAAAAACTATGGTTTAATAGGTTTCTATATATCCAATAACTCCCTACTTAATTCGATGTTCAAACAAAAATTCTCTTAACCGTTCTGTCCCTTAAAACATGTGAATTGGTTTAAAGTTTAAAAAATTTCCTAAAATTTCTATAAAATAATTCTCTAATATATGACTATAATTTTATATTTTATTATTATTATCATTATTATTATTATTATTATCATTATTATTATTATTATTTATATATTTATATATATATATATAATTTCTAAATTTAAATCATTCGTAACAGGACCTTAAATGTCTAGTTTAATTAGAGCTTTCAAGACTTTTCGTTGCTTAGTCCCATTAAAACTTTATGATTGTTTAGTTTCCAAACAGGATTTCATGACCATTTGTAAAGTTATCTATACCTATAAACTTGACAATCGTCATATCACAAATAACTTAATTTTAAATTTAGTGCTATATCAAAACATAAGTTTCAATGTGGTGCTTCCGCACCAATATATATTTTGGGTTAAAAAAATGGATCAAAGGCGGAGATAGAGGACAATAAAAAACATAGCATTGCAATAACTTTGAGTTACATATATATAAACCAATTTATTCTAACATTTCTTTCCAAAAATCCAACTTTTTTAAAATTAAAAGAATTATCTACAAATTGTTGCATATCCAACTCCAATCAAGGTCATCGTCATTCTCCTCAAGGAATTGTTCCACGACATTGGCAACGTTATTAGAGTTGGCGAGCTTGGCCTGAGAGGATGGCCTCGTGGCAGGGGTGCTGGCGAAGACGTTGCCGTTAGAAACATGAACAGCAGTACTAGTAGAAAAGGTGATGATGAGACCATTGTTCTCTATTATAAGATCTATGGCCTCCTTATCCAAGAGAGACGACGACGATGGAATAAAGGCAGAAGCGGCGATGTTGCCAAGCTCATTGTCGGACATAAGATGGGAGGTGACCCTGCCCAAGATTATTGATGACGACGGCGGTTGAAAAAGGGCGTCAGCGGAGGCCATAGGGACGCTGCCATTAGAAACCATAGGAAAAACAACAGTGGAAGCAGCGACGTAGTCATTGGAGCTGAGATAACCCAGCTCCTCATTGTGCTGTAAAGGATCAAAGGCTGGCAGTGAGGGATCAGGAGGAACGTAGGTAGAGTTGTACTGTTGGGTGTTCTGGCCACTGGCGGCGAGGAGGAACTGCTTATTATTGTACTGGAGAGGAGCAAAAGCCGATTGTGATGGATCAGGAAGAATGTAGGAATAGTACGGTTGAGTGTTTTGGCTACCAGCGGCGAGGAGGAGCTCCTGATCATTATATAGGAGAGGAGCAAAAGCTGACTATGAGGGATCAGGAAGAACGTAGGGAGAGTACTGTTGAGTGTTCTGGCTATCGACGGTGAGGAGGAGATGCTGATCATTGTACTGGAGAGGAGCAAAAGCAGACTGTGAGGGATCAGGAAGAATGTAGGAAGAGTCTTGTTGAGTGTTCTGGCTACCGACGGTGAGGAGGAGCTGCTGATTATTGTACTGGAGAGGAGAAAAAGCTGACTATGAGGGATCAGGAAGAACGTAGGAAGAGTTCTCTTGAGTGTTCTGTCCACCGGCGGCGAGGTGGAGCTTCTGATTGTGTTGGAAAGGAACGCCATTAACCGCCAGAGAGGAATCAGGAATGAAGCCATTAGAAGTGGCGATGTTGTGGAGGTCATCATCGAACATGAAATGGGTGTTGATAAGGTCCAAGATCATCAACGATGACAACGGAGAAAGGGCGTCAGAAGAGGCCCTAGTGATGCCGGCGCCATGTGAAGTGGTGGCATAGTCGTCAGAGACGAAAGGAGACGATGTTGCATGATGACGCTCCTCATTGTGTCGGAGAGGAACAATGGCAGTCACCAGAGAGGGATCAGGAATAGCATCGGTCGGCGGCGGAGTGTCTAATGGATTTGGACGGTAACCGAACGATGATCTTCTAGGAGGAACGTCACAGCCGAGCCTGGCGGCGGTGGACGCTTGGGTTTCGAGGTTGTCGGTGTTTAGTTGGACATGGTCCTTGAACTTCTCCTCATTGGTCAAAAAGACCTCCGGTGGCATGTCAAAGATTATGATCGGCACCGGCGATGACCAACCTGAGGGTCGTGGCTAGACGGAGGTAGCTTCCAGCAACATCGATTTTCTCTTTCGCCCCATTGCTGAAACTAATTCTTGATCTGAAAAACACGATAAATTGTAGTGGAAAAGTTTTCTATGTTGCATTCATATATACAACTAATTTAACTGTTAACAACCTTCGATAATTTTTTGTATCATTGATTTTAATTTTAATTTTTTAATTATTTTTTATAAAAATATCGTTATTTAGTATTTTTAAATAATTAGTACAAAAATTTAAGTTTATATGTTATATTTGCGAATTACTCTCAAAATATGAATTTGAATTTTAATCATAACAGAATATTCAATTTACAATTTAAATTAATTCGTGATTTTTGTTTCAAAATATAAATAATATTAAATAATTTAATCATTAAATGTAATAGTAACTGCATTTATATTTAAAAATGTTTGCGATACATAATGCTAGAAAATTTAAATCAATCTAATTCAATTTATAATGAATGTAAAATATATTAGAAAAAAATTTAAAAAAGGCTTGTTTAATTTTTAAGGTTTTGAAAACACATTATTGTCTTATTTAAATGTTTTAATAAATATCTTATTAAAATTACAAATTCATATGAATTTATATTATGGCTAGTAGAGATAGTAATTTTATTTTATTTTTTAGATTTAAACTGAATTGTGATGTAGTTAATTTTTTTTGCTATGTTAAATATTTTATAAAAATTAAAAAATATTTTTTAAAAGTTAAATTTAAATTTACATTTAATGGATGTGATTAATATTTTATAAGATTAATTTAAATCTATGGACATGATTAATTTTATTTTAGAAAATTGTAAGATTTCTTCAAGATGGGGTTTTAGAAATTTTCTAATGAATAAGAACGGCCAAATTTATATACTAAGGAAAAAAAATATAAATTTTGTATTTTATATAAAAACTTTAAAATCAATGCTGCTTTTATACCTAAAACAAAGGGTACCATTTTGTTTTCGATGTCGTTTATATTTTACCTAAGAAAAATATTTTTTTTATTAGTTATCAGAAGTTTTTCTTTAACTACGCTATGAAAGAGAGTGTTATGTGCACTTGCTACTAATGAAGCTCAGGCAAATCACGACATGGCTTCCTAGATAGGAGGGTATAATCTAGGATGATAAAATCCTTGAAAATTGATTCTTGCCTAATAAAATAATTTTATCATCCGAGTATCAATTTTACTATATCCGTGGAAGCTAAACTTCCTATTGGTGCAAATTCTCATAGGTCAAAGTTGATCAGGTTGATTAAACTTGAGTTGACTCGAGTTTGAGTCTTAAAATTTGAGTTTTGATATTTGATAATGTATAGAAATTTCAAGTGCAATTATCCATATAGGATATTGATGGTTAAAAGTTGACCAGAAGAGTCTAGTAGGTCAAGGTTGACTGTATACTTAACTAGAAAAATTCTAATTAGAGGTTAGGCAACGACAAGACCGACAAGAAGGTTAGAAGAAATCCAAGTGAGTCCGTGTTGAACGAACACTTGGTGTGCAAAGTCCTAGTAAGTGATGTCAGACAGATTGGAAAGTCCTGATGAGTGAATCAGACAGCTGTAATATCCTAGTGAGTGAAGCTAGATAGTTAGAAAGTTCTGGTGAGTGAAGCTAGACAATAGAAAAGTCATGATAAGTGAAGTCAAGTGAAAAGTCCTAGCGAGTGAAGGTAGGTAGTGAGAAAAGTAATGGAAAGTGAAGCTAGGTGAAAAACAATAGTGAATGAAGTTAGGTAGTGTGGAGAAAATTCCAATGAGTGAAACGAGGTGAAAAGTCCTAGTGAGTGAAGCTAGGCAGTGTGAAAATCTTGGTGAATGAAGCCGAGTGAAAAGTCCTAGTGAGTGAAACTAGGTAGTGAGAAAATCTTAGTGAGTGAAGCCAGGTGGTGAGAAGTCTTGGTGAGTGAAGCTAGACGGTGAAAATCCTGGTGGGTCAAGGTTGACTGGACATCTGATGTTTGGAAGTCCAAGTTGGTTATGGAGGATTGGACACTTGGCACGAGATTATAAATCCAGGTGGGTCAAGGTTAACTGGACACCTGGTATTTGAAAGTCCAAGTGGGTCATAGAGGATCAGACACTTGACATGAGACAGTATGTCCAAGTGGGTCAAGACTGACCAGACACTTGGCACGAGGAGAAAAGTCCAAGTGGGTCAAAGGATTGACTAGATACTTGATAACTAAGTCCCAACAGGTAAAGGTTGATCCGATGCTAAGCATGAGGAAGTTCCAATAGGTCACGGTTCACCGAATGTTAGGTAAGGGAACCCTAGACTTGAGTTAGGGTTTAACCCAATCCATCAGTTGATTGATTGGGAGTGTCATCGCGAAGAGAGAAGGTGAATCGATCAACTGATTGATTCAGCCATAGCTCAATCGATCAGCTTGAAGCACTTTGTAGATTACAGTGTGCTCCCGAATTGATCAGTCGATCGATCGAGCTACTCCAATCGATCAGTCGGTCGATTGAAGCTGGTTTTCTAGCGAAGATGCGAGGCAGTAGGAATCGATTGGTTAATCGATTCTAGAGTCTTCTGCGAGAGCACAAAAGACATTTGGAATCTGTTGGATTGTGAAAAGTCGATAGAGGGGGGTGAATATTGATTTAAAACTTTCAAGATACGCAGCGGAAAAGTGAAAGCAAAGTGAAAAGTAAAGCAACTCTAACAAGGTTGTTTTACTTGGTTCGGAGCCTTTGACGGCTCCTACTCCAAGGGCCGCATACAAGGGTGCTTTCGATGGGCAATCCACTAGCAATTCGAAGAGTATTACAATAATGATTACAATTGCATTTTGAAAGAAATATATACCGACGAAAACAAGGAATGAAAAACGAGCACGTCGTCGGAGAAGCATCGCAACGTTGCATGAGCACAAGAGAGCAGATTTTGACTTAATTTAAGTTGAAATAAATTTTTAAGTTAATTTAAAAAGAAAGTTAAGTTAATTTTAAAAAAAATTAAGTTTAAAATTTTTTTTAAAAAAATTAAGTTTAAGATAAAATTTTTATGTTGATTTTTTTTTAAAAAAATTAATTTAAAAAAATTTTAAGTTAATTTTTTAAAAATATTTTAAGTTAATTTTTTTAAAAAATTTAAGTTAATTTAAAAAAAAAATAATTTAATTTAATTTAATTTTAATTAAATTTAATTTAATTTTAATTTAATTTTTTACTTTAATTTAATTTAATTTAATTTAATTTAATTTTTATTTTGTTTAATTTTAATTTAATTTAATTTAATTTTAATTTAATTTATTTTAATTTTGATTTAATTTTTAATTTAATTTAAATTTAATTTTTATTTAATTTAAATTTTATTTTATTTAAATTTTATTTTATTTAATTTTAATTTAATTTAATTTTTAATTTAATTTTAATTTTAATTTTAAATTTAAATTTAATTTAATTTAATTTTAATTTAATTTAATTTAATTTAATTTAATTTAATTTTAATTTTAATTTTAATTTTAGTTTAATTTAATTTTAATTTTAATTTTAATTTTAAATTTAATTTTAATTTTAAATTTAAATTTAATTTTAATTTTAATTTTAATTTAATTTAATTTAATTTTAATTTCCTTAGTCATATCATCCGATTTAAATTTTCAATCAGGGAAACCTATAATTTTGTGAGATGAATTAGATTCAATTTTTAGGATTTGATTTAACTTTGTGTTAGATTCAGGTTTAGCTTTGGGCTCAACAAACAGACATTTTTTGGATAAACTTCTGGGCTATGGTGAGTCACCTGGACATCATTAGAGTAACCATGCATTCGAGGTTTTCCCAATAGTCATATCCACTGAACTTAGTACAAAATCTTGGTCTAACTAGTTAGGATCCATAAAGGGTAGCTTCAGTTAGTTTCACATAGCCAAATGTACTAGGTTGAAGTCATATCTGTTAGGACCTTCGGATAGCGGCTAGAGAGGGGGGGGGGGGGGGTGAATAGCCGACCCCAAATTTTCGTTTCTTCCTACAATTTAGGTTAGCGCAGCGGAAATAAAGAGTAGAAACGAAAGTGGAGAAGATCAAACCTCAAACACGATGATGTAACGAGGTTCGGAGATGATACTTCTACTCCTCGGCGTGTCCGTAAGGTGGACGAAGCCTATCAATCCGTCGGTGGATGAGACCCCGGAAAACCGGCTAATAGAAACTCCTTCTGGGTGGAGAAACCTCGCCACAAACTTCTTGCAACAGCAAGATAGGAGTACAAAGATACAACACAATACAAAGGCAGTAAGAATGTAAAAACACAGCTTGCCTTCTCGTCAACTTCACGAAACATCTACAACAGCAGGAACCAGCCGAAGGAAGCTTCCACGAAGCTTCAGGAAAATGAGAGCTCAGCAAAGCTCTGATTGCAGTAAGATCAGAAAGAAAAGAGAGGCAGTCTTTACTGTAGAGGCACTCGACCCCTTTATATCCCTGAACCTGCGAACCTGTGAAGAGGGCAGAAGACACAGCAGAAATCTAGCCGTTGTGACTCAACGGCTAGAGCTGGACCGATCAGGCTCCACCCTGATCGGTCCAGACCTTCTCTGATCGGTCTTGGGACCGATCAGGACCTATTCTGATCGGTCCCCAGACCGATCAGCACGCTTCACAGAGAGTTGCCCAACTCTCTGATCGGTCTGTGGACCGATCAGGACTCAGGTGGATCGGTCCACAGACCGATCCCCCTCTTTCTTCTCCCGATCTTCTTCGCTTCTGTATGATTACTGATCGGTCACCAGACCGATCAGGTAATTCACAGAAACACACTGTTTGGTTACTGATCGGTCACCAGATCGATCAGTCAACCAGCGTATTACTGGATCGGTCACCAGACCGATCCAGGTTTAGAGCTCCCAGCCCTAAACCCTACCTGGTCCTAAGAACGAGCTACCGAGCCCTCTCCGACTCCTCATGCCAAGTTTCCATACTTGGACTTTTCCGTGCCAAGTCTCCATACTTGGACTTTTCCCGTGCCAAGCTCCCTGCTTGGACTTTTCCGTGCCAAGTCTCCATACTTGGACTTTTCTCGTGCCAAGCTCCCTACTTGGACTTTTCACCAGATGTCTGGTCAACCTTGACCTATCTGGATTTCCCTTGCCTGGCTTCACTCACCAGAACTTTCCAACTGCCTGGCTTCACTCACCAAGACTTTCCCTTGCCTGGCTTCACTCACCAGAACTTTTCAACTGCCTGGCTTCACTCACCAGGACTTTCCCTTGCCTGGCTTCACTCACTAGAACTTTCCAACTGCCTGGCTTCACTCACCAGGACTTTCCCTTGCCTGAATCAGGTCGACTCACCTCGGGTCAACCAGGTCAACCTTGACCAAAGATTGCACCCACAATCTCCCAAGTTTGTATTCTGTCAAACATCAGAATACAACTTTTCTATCCTCGTCAAACATCAAAATACAACTTCTCTATTTTTTGTCAAACATCAAAATATACCTCGAGTCAGGTCAACTTGAGTCGGGTCAACCAGGTCAACCTTGACCTAAGGTTGCACCAACAATCTCCTCCTTTTTGATGTTTGACAAAAACCATAATCAAGTTAGGTTAACCCGATAACCTAACTTAGGTTTTCCAATAGTTCTCCAATCAATGTTCTTCCTTGAACATTCTCCCCAAACTTCAATGTTCTTCCTTGAACATTCTCTAGGCAACATTTCTGCCCCCTTTTGACACACATCAAAAAGAGTGAATCAATGTTAAGAGTTGTTGGTTGCTACTCGGAAAACCTATAGGTTTCACTGTACAAAAATTTTGCACAAAGATCTGAACCTTTTCCTAGCTACCATGTGTTCTTTTAAATTAAATTTTGGATCGCCTGCGGAACTTAACACGTTTGATCCAAAACTTAATCTATTTGTTCTTTTAGGTTTTGACTTGGATCTCCTGCGGAACTTAACACGTTCGACCCAAGTCTCCTTAAGTTATTAATTCCATTAAATATTAATTTCCATAAAAGGTTCCCAGTACTGACGTGGCGAGGCACATGGCCTTCTTGGATATGGGATCAACCACCACCGACTAGACAAAACCTTTAATAGAAAGATAATATTTAATTTCCTAAAATAACTTTAGGTTAACCAAAGAGAACAATCAAATCACAAGGAAAAGAAAGAAACAAAAGAACACAACATCGAAAAACATATTCGAAATACTAGAACGTAAGCCTCTTGTATTTGGTATTATTTCCATAAATAACTAGCATGATGCGGAAAAGGAAAAACTACTAGTTATACCTTCTAGAAAGACCTCTTGATCTTCTACCGTATTCCTCTTCTAACCTCGGACGTTGTGTGGACAACGATCTACCAAGATGAGAAAACACCAACCACCTTCTTCTCCTCCAAGCAAGGTTCGGCCACAAAGGGAAAATCTTCACCAAGGAGGAAAACCAAAATACTAACCAAGCTCCAAGAGATGCTAGCTTTCTCTCCTTCTTCTTCTTCTTCTCCAAGTAGTATCCAGCCACCACAAGAGCTCCAATGGAAGAGGGAGATTCGGCCACCACAAGAGGAAGAGAGGGAGAGGTTGGCCGGCCACACCAAGGAACAAAAGAGGGAGAGAAATAATAGATGTTGTGTCTCTTGAAGGCACCCTCACCCCTTCTTTTATATTCCTTGGCCTAGGCAAATTAGGAAATTTAATTACAATAAAATTTCCTCAATTTCCTTGACATGATTTAATTTAGAAAAATAAAATAAATTTTCCAAATCAAACTTCAATGGCCGGCCACATCATTGGAGAACAAATTGGACAAGTTTTAATCAACAATTAAAACTTCCTAATTTGTTTCCGGAAATTTTAAAAAATAAAATTTCTCTTTAAAATCTCTTCATGGTTGATAAAAGGAAATTTCTATAATTTTAATTTTATCAACACGTGAATAATTTTTAAAGAGAAAATAAAACATCTCTCCAATCTACAAATAAGGAAAGAGATCTAATCTCTTTCTTTAATCTTTTGTAGATCTTTTACAAGAGAGATATTTTAATTTTAATTCTCTTTAAATTATATCTTCCACATAATAATAAAAATTAAAATTAAATTTCTTTTTTAATTTATTTTGGCCGGCCCTACTAGCTTGGGTTCAAGCTAGGGCCGGCCACCCAATCTCATACCTAGGCCGGCCCTAGCTTGATCCCAAGCTAGCTTGGCCGACCCCTATTGGGTGGGTATAGGTGGGTATAGAACTCTATAAATAAGAGGCTACGATAGGGACCGAGAGGAGGAATTGGTTTTGGTCTCCCGATAAAATTAAGCATCCCGTGTTCGCCCCGAACACACAACTTAATTTTATCAATGATAATTCATTCCACTAGAGAACTATCATTGAACTACCGCACCAATCCCAAATTACATTTTTTGGCTCCTTCTTATTATGAGTGTGTTAGTCTCCCTGTGTTTAAGACATCGAATGTCCACTAATTAAGTGAGTTACTGACAACTCATTTAATTAATATCTAAGTCCAAGAGTAGTACCACTCAACCTTATTATCATGTCGGACTAAGTCCACCTGCAGGGTTTAACATGACAATCTTTATGAGCTCCTCTTGAGGACATTATCAACCTAGTATCTCTAGGACACAGTTTCCTTCTATAATCAATAACACACACTATAAGTGATACAATTTCCCAACTTATCGGGTTTATTGATTCATCGAACTAAATCTCACCCATTGATAAATTAAAGAAATAAATATCAAACATATGTGCTTGTTATTATATTAGGATTAAGAGCACACACTTCCATAACAACTGAGGTCTTTGTTCCTTTACAAAGTCAGTATAAAAGAAACGACCTCTAATGGTCCTACTCAATACACTCTGAGTGTACTAGTGTAATTATATAGTCAAGATAAACTAATACCTAATTACACTACGACCTTCTAATGGTTTGTTCCTTTCCATTTTAGTCGTGAGCTTCTATTTATAATTTATAAGGTACTGATAACATCATCTTCTGTATGTGATACCACATACTATGTTATCTACAATATAAATTAAATGAACAACTACAAATAAATGTAGACAATTAGACCAAATGTGATTCTTTATTCATAATGAATGTTTACAAAGCTTAGGCTTTCAGTATACACTCCAACAATCTCCCACTTATACTAATGACTAAGCTGCCATATCTTCTACCATACATCTGATTCCCATTCCCTCCACATGCCGATCGAAAGCTTTCGCCGGAAGGGCCTTAGTGAAAGGATCTGCTAGGTTATCCGCTGATGCAATCTTGGCGATGACAACTTCTCCTCGCTTCACGATATCTCGTATTAGGTGGTACTTGCGCTCTATATGTTTACTTGCCTTATGAGCTCGTGGTTCCTTCGAGTTTGCAACTGCACCACTATTATCACAATAAATTATGATGATTTTGGGCAAAGCAGGAATCACATCTAAATCCATTAGAAAGTTCCTGAGTCATACTGCTTCTTTAGCTGCCTCAGAGGCTGCTACATACTCAGCTTCCATGGTTGAGTCCGAAACGCATTTCTGCTTAACACTCCTCCATGAAATGGCTCCACCTCCTAAAGTAAACACATAGCCTGATGTAGACTTACTGTTATCCCTATCTGATTGGAAATCTGAATCCGTATAACCCACAGGGAGCAGATCGTCTGCTTGGTAAACTAGCATATAATCTCTAGTCCTTCTCAGGTACTTTAATATATGCTTTACCGCAGTCCAATGTCCTTGTCCAGGGTTACTCTGATATCTGCTGACCATGCCCACGACAAAACAGATATCAGGTCTCGTACATAGCATTGCATACATTAGGCTTCCTACAGCCGAAGCATAAGGAACTGCTTTCATGTCCTCTATCTCTTTCGACATCTTTGGAGACATCTCTTTAGATAGAGCTACTCCATGTCTAAAAGGTAAGAAACCTTTCTTGGAATCCTGCATACTAAAACGAGCAAGGATTGTATCTATATATGAAGCTTGGGACAGACACAACATTCTTTTCTTACGATCCCTTATAACTTTAATCCCAAGAATGTGTGCACAATCTCCTAAGTCCTTCATATCAAATTATTTGGACAACCATACCCTTACGTCTGATAATACCTTGACATTGTTGCCAATTAACAAAATATCATCTACGTATAGTACAAGAAATACTACCACGTTTCCGTTACACTTCTTATATACACAAGACTCATCCGGACTTTGAATAAATCCATATGACTGGATTACTTCATTAAACCGGATGTTCCAAGACCTTGAAGCTTGCTTCAGTCCATAAATGGACCGATTGAGCATGCACACTAGATGCTCTTTGCCTTTTTCAATGAACCCTTCTGGTTGCTTCATATGGATGTTCTCTTCAAGACTTCCATTAAGGAAAGCTGTCTTGACATCCATTTGCCAAATCTCATAATCCATATGAGCAGCAATGGATAAGAGTATCCGGATAGACTTAAGCATGGCTACCGGTGAAAAGGTTTCCTCATAATCGATTCCCTCTTTCTGAGTGTACCCTTTCGCAACAAGCCTAGCTTTGAAGGTTTCTACCTTCCCGTCTGTCCCTCTTTTTCTTTTGTAGATCCACTTGCATCCAACGGCTTTTACACCATCAGGTGGTTCTACAAGCTCCCAGACCTTATTAGAGTACATAGACTCTATTTCAGAATTCATCGCCTTTTGCCAAGATGCTGCATCTGTATCTTGGAGTGCTTCGTCATATGACCGGGGATCAGGTTCATGTTTACCTGGGATCAAATCCGAAGACTCTCCCAAAAACATGAATCTCTCAGGCTGCCTCACAACCCTCCCACTACGACGAGGCACTGTCTGTGGTTGTGTATCATGTGTGACACGTGTTGCAGTCTCTTGTGGTACTTCATCTTGTACTGTTGGTACTGAAGTAGACGTGTCCTCTCTAAGTTCTTCTAAAACAATTTTACTACTGGGCTTGTGATCCATTATATAGTCTTCTTCTAAAAACTGGGCATTGGTGCTAACAATGACCTTCTGGTCTTTAGGACTATAAAATAAACCTCCTTTCGTTCCTTTGGGATATCCCACAAACACGCGAACTTCTGTACGAGATTCTAACTTATCAGCATCTGGTTTCAGCACATGTGCTGGACTACCCCAAATCCGAATATGTCTTAGACTGGGTTTTCGCCCATTCCATAATTCTATGGGAGTAGAAGAAACTGATTTAGAAGGTACTAAGTTCAGAACATATACTGCTGTTTCCAGAGCATATCCCCAAAACGAATTTGGTAATTCTGAATAACTCATCATTGATCTAACCATCTCCATAAGAGTCCTATTCCTTCGTTCTGCTACACCATTCTGTTGGAGTGTTCCAGGTGCAGACAATTGGGATTGAATCCCGGCCTCTGATAAGTAATTCCTAAACTCTCCTAAGAGGTATTCACCACCACGATCAGATCGTAGTATCTTGATACTTTTACCTAATCATTTTTCCACATCAGCCTTGTATTCTTTGAACTTATCAAAGCACTCGGACTTGCGGCGCATTAGGTAAATATATCCATATCTTGAATAATCATCTATAAAAGAGACAAAATATTCAAAACCTCCTCTTGCCTGGACAGACATAGGACCACACAAATCAGAGTGAACCAATTCTAACACTTCTTTGGCTCTATACCCCTTGGCCTTGAACGGCCTCTTGGTCATTTTACCTTCTAAGCAAGATTCACAAGTTGGAAAATTTTCCAACTCTAATGAACTTAAAAGTCCATCGGCTATAAGCCTCTGAATCCTACTTAAGTTAATATGACCAAGCCTTAGATGCCAAAGATATGCTTGGTTCATTTCCGAAAGTTCTTTTCTCTTATTAGAATTAGAAGATGAGTTATAAATTTTCATGTTTTGCTTTGTGGAAGAAATTGGATTTAAAATATACAAATTGCCAACCAATGCACCAGAACAGATAATCACTTTATTTCTTTTAATAACTACATCGTTACTGAAAGAAACTGAATATCTATCTAAAAACAGTTTAGAAACTGAAATTAAATTCTTTCTAAAACTGGGTACATAAAGACAATTTCTTAAAACCAAATTTCTGTTTCTACTAAAAGATAAGTAGACGTCTCCCACTGCAACTGCTGCCACCTTAGTAGCATTGCCCATGTAGACGGTAATTTCTCCTTCAGATAGTCGTCGGGTTTCCTGGAACCCCTGCAAGGAATTACAGACATGATCAGTGGCTCCCGTATCTACACACCAGGTGCTGGTAGATAACACCGCTAAACATGTTTCAACAACTAGAGCATGAGATATACCTTTGTTTTGGTTCCTACGAGGACAGTCCGCCTTCCAATGTCCTGCCTGCTTGCAGATGAAGCACTTGCCCTTCGGCTTCTTCACTCCAGCTTTAAATCCCGTACTCTGAGATTTATTCACTTTCTTTGCTGAGCCAGCTTGTTTCTTCTTCTTCTTTCCTCTCGGTTTAGAAGTAGAACCATTTTCAGCAAAGTGAATTTGAGAATTGTGACGAAATAATCCTTCTGCTGCTTGAAGTTCTGTCAGTAGTTCCCCTAATGAATAAATCCTTTTATTCATATTATAGTTCAGGCGGAACTGCTCAAAACTTCTAGGTAGCGTTTGGAGAATCATATCGATCTGGGTTTCCCCATCAATTTCTCCTCCAAGGATCTGTATCTCGTTCAGATAAGCCATCATCTTTAGGATATGATCCCTTACAGGAGTACCCTCTTGCATGGTGGCAGTCATTATCTTTCTCATGGCTTCTTGCCTAGAAGCCCTATCCTGATGACCAAAGAGTTCCTTGAGATTGTTCATAATATCATAAGCTGTTGGTAAATCTTTATGCTGATGTTGCAATACATTTGACATTGAAGCCAAAATGTAACACCGCGCCATCTCATCTGCCTTTACCCATCTCTTATGATATTCAATCTCCTCTTGGGTAGATTCACCAGTGGGTGCATCAGGACAAGGTTCAGTCAGTACAAATTTATAGCTTTCAGCAGTCAGAACAATGTCCAGGTTTCTTTTCCAATCTATGTAATTAGGTCCAGTAAGTCTATTTTGTTGAAGTATGATGGACAGTGGGTTGAAAGTCATCCTAAGAATCACAAATAACTTTTGGTCAGAACTCTAAATTTAGAATAATATTGATTCCTCAAACAATACTATTTTAAATTAACCAACACCTCATAACACCGTGAATTTTGTATGCCACGTTAGTGTGAACGTATACAATTTCATCATTTGTAAAAGGAGGGTTTTAACCCATTAATTTTATTATCTTGTCAACCTAACTTTTTGACAAATAAAATTAATAGTTGGTATTATTTGGTCACACAAATAATAGCAGTGACTCCGTTGGGGAGGATACTATTAGATGTGTCTAAGTGTACACCATTACTTGACACTAAGTCCATTAATAAGATTATGCCCCTTCCGTTGGGGAAGATCACACGCTCTTAATTAACTTCCTATAGTCATCCAAAATGGAAGTCTGTTCTAGTGATCCGCAAACAATCTCATCCGTTATGGAGGAAGGCACTCGAGCCAACGCGCAAGCTTGTTTGCATCACTTACAAACCAGTAATGGAGACCATGGAATTTACTAAAAATCCTCTCACCCACTTAGTTATTTATAAATGAGGAATTTTAACTATGCTAGCCTACTAAACTTGTAAACTAACATGCACACACATATAAAAGCAATAAATAGAAAATCTAATTTTCAACTATTATGGCTTTTATCTTTAATTGTCCTCCGTGTGTTGTCATCCGAAGCTGCCGCCATATTTGGCCACCGCCACCGGGACTGTCGCATCCATCTTGCTCCTAGTTCCGCTGCGCCTCTGGTCCTTAGAAGGTTCCACGCTTTGCAAGATTCGATCCGCGACATAAATAGAATTTTACATTTTTGATCCTATATTCCATAAAAGGAATGTACATGTATCTAGATCAAAAATAAAATCATAATAAAACTAAATACAGCTCCTGCTGTATTTTAATACAATCATGCACACACATATAAATGCCCTTGACATGTCCAAGGGTCCAATCACACACATAATAACTAAAAGCCATAATAGTTGGATCCTGCATCCACAAAGTTAGCACATCCTACTATTAACCTGCCTAAATTATGTATGACATGTGCATAATTAAACTAAATACCAAATACACAGAGGCAAAACCCCAGCTCTGATACCAATTGTTGGTTGCTACTCGGAAAACCTATAGGTTTCACTGTATAAAAATTTTGCACAAAGATCTGAACCTTTTCCTAGCTACCATGTGTTCTTTTAAATTAAATTTTGGATCGCCTGCGGAACTTAACACGTTTGATCCAAAACTTAATCTATTTGTTCTTTTAGGTTTTGACTTGGATCTCCTGCGGAACTTAACACGTTCGACCCAAGTCTCCTTAAGTTATTAATTCCATTAAATATTAATTTCCATAAAAGGTTCCCAGTACTGACGTGGCGAGGCACATGACCTTCTTGGATATGGGAGCAACCACCACCGACTAGACAAAACCTTTAATAGAAAGATAATATTTAATTTCCTAAAATAACTTTAGGTTAACCAAAGAGAACAATCAAATCACAAGGAAAAGAAAGAAACAAAAGAACACAACATCGAAAAACATATTCGAAATACTAGAACGTAAGCCTCTTGTATTTGGTATTATTTCCATAAATAACTAGCATGATGCGGAAAAGGAAAAACTACTAGTTATACCTTCTAGAAAGACCTCTTGATCTTCTACCGTATTCCTCTTCTAACCTCGGACGTTGTGTGGATAACGATCTACCAAGATGAGAAAACACCAACCACCTTCTTCTCCTCCAAGCAAGGTTCGGCCACAAAGGGAAAATCTTCACCAAGGAGGAAAACCAAAATACTAACCAAGCTCCAAGAGATGCTAGCTTTCTCTCCTTCTTCTTCTTCTTCTCCAAGTAGTATCCAGCCACCACAAGAGCTCCAATGGAAGAGGGAGATTTGGCCACCACAAGAGGAAGAGAGGGAGAGGTTGGCCGGCCACACCAAGGAACAAAAGAGGGAGAGAAATAATAGATGTTGTGTCTCTTGAAGGCACCCTCACCCCTTCTTTTATATTCCTTGGCCTAGGCAAATTAGGAAATTTAATTACAATAAAATTTCCTCAATTTCCTTGACATGATTTAATTTAGAAAAATAAAATAAATTTTCCAAATCAAACTTCAATGGCCGGCCACATCATTGGAGAACAAATTGGACAAGTTTTAATCAACAATTAAAACTTCCTAATTTGTTTCCGGAAATTTTAAAAAATAAAATTTCTCTTTAAAATCTCTTCATGGTTGATAAAAGGAAATTTCTATAATTTTAATTTTATCAACACGTGAATAATTTTTAAAGAGAAAATAAAACATCTCTCCAATCTACAAATAAGGAAAGAGATCTAATCTCTTTCTTTAATCTTTTGTAGATCTTTTACAAGAGAGATATTTTAATTTTATTCTCTTTAAATTATATCTTCCACATAATAATAAAAATTAAAATTAAATTTCCTTTTTAATTTATTTTGGTCGGCCCTACTAGCTTGGGTTCAAGCTAGGGCCGGCCTAGGTATGAGATTGGGTGGCCGGCCCTAGCTTGATCCCAAGCTAGCTTGGCCGGCCCCTATTGGGTGGGTATAGGTGGGTATAGAACTCTATAAATAAGAGGCTACGATAGGGACCGAGAGGAGGAATTGGTTTTGGTCTCCCGATAAAATTAAGCATCCCGTGTTCGCCCCGAACACACAACTTAATTTTATCAATGATAATTCATTCCACTAGAGAACTATCATTGAACTACCGCACCAATCCCAAATTACATTTTTGGGCTCCTTCTTATTATGAGTGTGTTAGTCTCCCTGTGTTTAAGATATCGAATGTCCACTAATTAAGTGAGTTACTGACAACTCATTTAATTAATATCTAAGTCCAAGAGTAGTACCACTCAACCTTATTATCATGTCGGACTAAGTCCACCTGCAGGGTTTAACATGACAATCTTTATGAGCTCCTCTTGAGGACATTATCAACCTAGTATCTCTAGGACACAGTTTCCTTTTATAATCAACAACACACACTATAAGTGATACCATTTCCCAACTTATCGGGTTTATTGATTCATCGAACTAAATCTCACCCATTGATAAATTAAAGAAATAAATATCAAACATATGTGCTTGCTATTATATTAGGATTAAGAGCACACACTTCCATAACAACTGAGGTCTTTGTTCCTTTACAAAGTCAGTATAAAAGAAACGACTTCTAATGGTCCTACTCAATACACTCTGAGTGTACTAGTGTAATTATATAGTCAAGATAAACTAATACCTAATTACACTACGACCTTCTAATGGTTTGTTCCTTTCCATTTTAGTCGTGAGCTTCTGTTTATAATTTATAAGGTACTGATAACATCATCTTCTGTATGTGACACCACATACTATGTTATCTACAATATAAATTAAATGAACAACTACAAACAAATGTAGACAATTAGACCAAATGTGATTCTTTATTCATAATGAATGTTTACAAAGCTTAGGCTTTCAGTATACACTCCAACAAGAGTTTCTTCCTAATGAAAGTCCCATACCTTTCATTGAAACCCTTAATTTCCCCTTGATACTAAAGACAACAATCAACTTAGTGACCATCCCATGTCACTCATCCTCAGAAAACGAGTAAAAACTCCCCCTAAACGTCAACTCCCCCTTGACCATTATGTAAAACTCCCCCTAAAGGTCAACTACCCTTTGACCATTGCACCAACAATGTCTTGGAGAGTTTCAATCCTTTAGAAATCTAAAATACCAACTTCCAGCTGAAATTTCAGACAATCAGTCGAAAATCAGCATTTTGGCACGCTCAACCCTTTACTGGATCGGTCACCAGACCGATCAGACTTTCCTGGATCGGTCCAGTGACCGATCCACACTACTCTGGACCGATCGGCATCCCCTCTTATCGGTCCACAAAGCTTTGATAGGAATTTCTGATTTTTCTCCCGAAATTCAGAAACCCCTAAAAAATTACAGAAAATTCCAAAAATTGTAAAATTTTTAGGATACATTCCTCATAACATATATTATCATGGAAAAATAGTTTTCTATGAAAATAACTTCCATTTTTAAATCTTGATACAAAGTTTAAAAAACTTTGAAATAGCTCAAGGTTAATCCATCTTTGTATCAACTTGCTCAATGATGAATGCTATCACTAGAAAAGCTTCATCAAGGTTTTTCAAATCAATTTTGAAATAATTTTAAACCATTCAATTTAGGACCACAATCTTAGGGCTAAATGTACATGACTTGTACACAAGCTTTCCCTATGATCCTCAATTACGAACTAGGCGCATCTAGGTACAAGAGCTATGCACCTTGATCCTAACTCATAATCCTAATATCTCACACACATCTAAGGTGTATCAAACACATCCAAGTCAATTTTGATGTGAGATATGGGTTTAGGTCATCTTAAGCTAAGTTCTCGTGCATTTTCTAGACAACAATTTGATTTCCATATCAAATTGAGTTTTTATCCTTAAATCAATTTAATTGATCATAAATACAAGAGATGATGGCATGGCATAAAAAATATCATAAGTGAAAACATGTGCCAATGTCATGATGTCATGTCATAAAGTATGAAACTTAAATAAAGCATGACATATAACTAACCTAAGCATTATCATGACATTTCAAATGATAGTAAATTAGATATGATGTCATGACATGACATATGGCAAACAATATATGGCAAATAACATATAAAGGTATAGAAACTACCTAATTCTAGCCTTAGTTGCCATTTTTGATAATTTTGATCATTTTGCCATAAATTCTATATTCCTAAGTGTAATAGACCTAAAATCATATACTAAAGACTTTTAGATCACTATGTGTCAATTAGATTGATCTTAGAAAACTCCTCAAATGTGGTTGGCACATCCTAACCCATCTAGCGTGATGGAATCACGCTCCTAGGAACCCAAAACCTATTTGAGCTCATTGGGTTCACTAAATATTCACTAGGGATGACTTCCCTAGCAACCCTCCTAATGACCCTCCTAGGCTTTAAAGCCTTGGTCATTTGGGACTCATCAAGATCAACGCTAGGGGTGACTCCCCTTGTGACCTTGGTGATGGTCTTCCTAGCCCTAGGTCTTGTTCCATAATCGAATGGAACATTATGATAAGTGGGCTTGACCACTTGAGAGTTAGGTTTGTGACTCAAACCTCTCATGTCCTTGGGTTTTTGCTTTTGACCCTTAGACCCTAGAGTTGACTTCTCCAAATTCTTAAGAGTCTTTTCTAAGGTGTCAAGTCTTGACCTCAAGACTTGATTTTCCTTCTCTAATACCTCAAGTTTTAATTTGTCATTTTTCTTTGAGGTATTCCTAGGCATATGTCTTGTTGTTTTGGGATTCCTATCTAGGTTTTCCTTAACCTTAGATGAGTTAATTCTAGGGTTGGCATTTCTAGTATTATCCTTACCTAGACTAACATGTTTGGGACCTAAGCACATGTATCAGTTTCTATGGTTATCATGCTTATCATCATTGGCAAGTGCAATAAAGCTACTAGCATGTTTCTTATTAGAATTGCAATAATGTGCCTTAAAAGATACCTTAGGGTTTGCCTTAGCTCCCCCCATAGATGTGCTTGGTCTCTTGTCCTTGTGAGGTTGCCTCCCCCTCGAACATTGGCTCCTATAATGTCCCCTTCGCTTGCATTGGAAGCACACCACGTGCTCCTTGCCCTTGCGTATCGGGACTCCGACTTCCTTGACTTTTGGTGCCGGTGGAGTCTTCCTAATCCTCTTTGGACATTTACTCTTGTAATGCCCATATTCCCTACACTCAAAGCACATTATATGTAATTTACTTGAAATTAAGTTGCTTGAGTTACCTAGGGTTGAGGATGAACATAAACTCTCTTCTTCATCCCTTCCGGAGGTAGAGGCTTCTTCTTCTTGCTCCGATCTTGAAGAAGAACTCTTCTCCTCTTCTTCCTTAGATGTTGAGTAGCCCTCAACTTCTAATTCCTTACCTCCATGAAGTGAGCTACTTGACTCACTTGACTCCTCTTCATGACTTGAATTGGAGCTTCCCTCATGGAACTTGGCCAAGTTGTTCCACAATTCCTTGGCATTATTGTAACCACCTATCTTACACAAGATATCGTTAGGTAATGAGAATTCAAAAATTTCCATTACCTCGTCGTTGATTACGGATTGGTGGATTTGTTCCTTCGTCCACTTCTTCTTCTCGAGAGGTTCTCCTCCTTTATCCATCGGAGGAATAAAACCTACTTGTACACAATTCCAATTTTCTAGGTTAGTCATAAGAAAATACTTCATTCTTACCTTCCAATACGCGAAGTCGTCGCGATCGTAGAAGGGTGGAATCGTGATGTCTTCTCCAAGTTGATCCATTCTCTAGCTCGTGCTCCCCCGGGTGTTAATCCGACGAAGAGCGACCTCGCTCTGATACCACTTGTTAGGACCTTCGGATAGCGGCTAGAGAGGGGGTGTGTGAATAGCCGACCCCAAACTTTCGTTTCTACTCTTTATTTCCGCTGCGCTAACCTAAATTGTAGGAAGAAACGAAAATTTGGGGTCGGCTATTCACACCCCCCCTCTCTAGCCGCTATCCGAAGGTCCTAACAATATCTTCCTAGACATGCATAGAGTAAGCTTTCCTAACGTACTATCATCCAAAACTTTACCAGTACCATCCTAAATTGGTCAAGTTAAATCCTATCCTTTTTTATTCTAGTCCTAATTACCCTGCCGAGTAGGTTGGTTTCGGTTACCCTATCGAGTAAATTATTTTTGGAGGTGCCAGCTATTCTGGAGCCTCCCCCTGAATTATTGGCCTTTATTTTTAATTTTTATTTCTTGGTTTATGTCTATTTCTTTTATAGTTATATTTAACTTCATGATATATTCTAAGTTTTAGTGGGTTTTAAAATATTTAGTTTTTGAATTTGTTGATTTAGGTTTGTATTTTGGTTGTTTGATTTGATTTATTTGATTTTATATAGTATATTTTTTCTTTAGGTATGTAGTATTGGTTAAGTCCTACTTGCGTGGTTAAGTACATTTTCAGAACCCATGCTTTACATGATTGCTTGTGTTAGGTTATTAATGATTTGAATGTTTTATTTGAACTTGACTTGTAGCCAAGTCTGATTTTGTTATAGATTGCTTTTTGATTATTTAAGATTAAATCTAAATTCTTAGATCTTGTTGTAAATTTTTCTAACATTTCTTTTAATTTATTAATTTCTATTTTTAGTGATAAATTCTCCTCCTCAAGTGTTAGATCTTGGGTTGAATTATTTTTTGTAATTTGTTCCTTGAGGTTTTGATTTTCCTTAAGGAGCAATTTGTTTTTATTTTCTTTGGTAAATAGTTTTTTATTCAAACATGCAATAATTTTAAAAAAATTTCTATTTAAATTAAAGTATACCTCTTCGGGACCTTCGGAAACGAGTATGGACTCGTGGCTCGATTCGGGTCCGAACCCGTCTTCCGACTCGTCCTCTGACTCCGCTTCTCGGGCCATCAGCGTGAGATAACTCTGGTTCTTCTGATCTTCGACCTCCGATTAATCCAAGGCAGAGTCATTCCACGTTGCTTTGAGGGCCTTCTTTTTGGTCGTCTTTGTCTTGTCCCTTTTCAATTTCGGGCACTCGTTCTTGCAGTGCCCCTTCTTGTTGCACCCGAAGCACGTCACATTCCTTGGTTCGGTTGGGGAATTGATCTTTTGCAGGTCCTTCTTGCTGAAGCTCTTCTTCCTCCTGGTGAACATTTTCCTTACCAGGTTCACCAGGTACTCTTCGTCTTTAGAGTCCTGATCAGACTCATCTTCCACTTCAGGCTTGTTCTTTGTTCTTTCTTTGGAGGAACCTGTAAATAAGGCAACACCTTTCTCGGATCCAACGTTAGTCTACTCATGTAACTCTAATTCACAAAACAGTTCATCAAGTTTTAATTTAGACAAATTTTTTGAAATTTTGTAGGCATCCATGATAGATGCCCACAAATTGTTACATGGAAAAGTGTTTAACGCGTACTTGATTAGATCGCGATTTTCCATTTGATGGCATATCGCGTGGAGTCTGTTGAGGATATCCTTGATCATCGCATGAAGCTGACTCGCCAATTCTCCTTCCTGTAATTTAATATTAAATAATTTGTTTAATAACAAATCACGTTTCATTACCTTGGCGTCGCTCGTTCCTTCGTGTAACTCGATCAACTTGTCCCATAGTTCTTTCGCATTCTGGTGCGGTCCTTCCCGGTTCAGCTCTTCCTTTGTCAACCCGCATTGTATAGCGTGTTGAGCGCTTCAAAATCTGTTGAAGCTTTCTTCTTCATGTCCGGAGTTCACTGTTCCGGGTCTAGTGGAATTCCGGAGTTGTCAACTGGTGTTCTGTAGCCTTTTGTGACGCTGAACCATTGGTCGAAGTCTGTCTTCAAGTAGACTTCCATCCGCTTCTTCCAGTATGAGAAATCGTCCCCGTTGAACAGGGGAGGAGGTACTGTGCTGAAGCCCTCAAGTTGAGATATGATTTATCCTACACACAAGAAAAACGACAAAAAAGGTCCCAAGACTTGGTCTTGGATTAGTAGTATGGGAGAATAAAAGTAAACTGAAAAAACTAATTTGATGTTGCACCAAATCAGATTAATAGCAACGAAAAGAATTTCCAAAACAGGTAATGATACCAGTTTGGAATAAAACGAAAAACTGAAAACCAAAAAATGAAAAGAAAAAGGTTTCACCCCCTTGTCTGATTGGTGGTTGCACCAAATCAGAGCGGTACCTGCTCTAATATACTTGTTGGATCGTGAAAAGTCGATAGAGGGAGGGGGGATGAATATCGATTTAAAACTTTCGAGATACACATCAGAAAAGTGAAAGCAAAGCAATGCTAACATGGTCATTTTACTTGGTTTGGAGCCTTTGGCGACTCCTACTCCAAGGCCCGCACACAAGGGTGCTTTCGATGGGCAATCCACTAGCAATTCGAAGAGTATTACAATAGTGATTACAATTGCTTTTTAAAAGAAAAATATACCGAT
Source organism: Zingiber officinale (assembly GCF_018446385.1). Lineage (NCBI taxonomy): Eukaryota > Viridiplantae > Streptophyta > Magnoliopsida > Zingiberales > Zingiberaceae > Zingiber > Zingiber officinale. The sequence continues at coordinate 90,956,823 of NC_055991.1, forward strand.
GAAAACAAGGAATGAAAAGAAGAGCACGTCATCGAAGAAGCGTCACAACGTTGAAGGAGCACAAGAGAGCAGATCTTGAGTTGTTGAATTGCTCCAGCCTTGACCCTCCTTATATAGGAGGTTCGAGGCGCCCGCATCCCTTTGGGCGCCCTAAAGGTGACGTAGCTGAGCCAATCAGCGAGCTCCATGTGGCGAGGTGACGTTGGGATAAAATTTATATTCCGGGTGCTCGGATCCATTCCGGGCGACCGGACCTCTTTTCTCCAGAATTCCTTCTCCTGTAAGAAAGAGTTAGTCCAAGGCAAAATGCAAACTATATTACCCTGTAAAATAAAGTATTAGCACAGTTATAATAAATAAACAGAGTATTAATTAGATTCCATCTCTCCGAGACCAGAATCTAGTCAAGATCTCAACTTAGAGTTCCGAAATGGTTCTAAGTCGGATCGGCGCCTAAGTCCCCTTCTTGGGAACGCGTCCTCATAGTCACTCTCCTCCAGTGACTTACCTAAGCATACCTGCCAGATGTCTGGTCAATCCTTTGACCCGTCTGAACTTCGTGCCAACTATCCGGTCAGCCCGTCGACCTAGCTGGACTTCGTACCAAACGTCCGGTCAGCCTGTCGACCCGTTTGGATTTCGTGCTAACTATCCGGTCGGCCCGTCGACCTAGTTGGGCTTCGTGCCAAACGTCCGGTCAGCCCGTCGACCTGTTTGGACCTCGCCTGCACACTCGATTAGAGTATTAGATAACAACAAAACTAACTTAACCTATTTTATCATTCATCAAAACTTGAGTTAGATCGTTAGTACTAATCGCACCAATACCAACATGGATCAATCAACTGATCAATCTAGCTGCCCCCAAGTGATCAACTGATAGATTGAGAGATGGCCGTTATGCAGGTTGAAAGATTTGGACAGCTAAGATTGCGTGGATCTGATGTGGCAATCGATTGGGAGTAGACCCAATCGATTAGGTACCCTAAAAGCACAGAAATAAAGTCGTTAGCGAGTTCAAATGCAACATCTCTTCTCTCAAACAATTCACCAAGCTTATGATTCTTCATCGTCGGTTCTTGCAAGCTTAGGGTTGAAGTGCAACTGCATTTCCAAGCTTACAAGAGGCATCTTCAAGCTGTTGGTGCAGTGAGCACCAGATGATCGAACCTGAGTTTTGATTATGGCAAAGGGCTCAAAGTTAAGATGTGGTGCTATCTAACAAGGTTCATGGAGCTTACAGGAAAGTCCTAAGTGATGCTTAGGCAAAAGTCCTAGTTGTGGTTAGGCAAGGTGAAAATCCTAAGGAGGGTAACCTTAGGTCCTAGGGGGTGGTAACCCTAGGTGAAGGAAAAATCCTAAGGGGGGTAACCTTAGGTCCTAGGGGGTGGTAACCCTAGGTGGCGGAAAATCATAAGGGGCGACAACCTTAGGTCCTAGGGGGTGGTAACCCTAGGTGGAGGAAAATCCTAAGGGGGGTTAACCTTAGGTCCTAGGGGGTGGTAACCCTAAGTGGAGAAAAACCCTACGGAGCGGTAACCCTAGGTCCTAGGGGGTGGTAACCCTAGGCGGAAAGTCCAGTCGGTCTGGAGGATCGGACTGGCATCAGGTAAATCTCCTGAGTGGAGTAGGTGAGGACGCGTTCCTCTCAGAGGGAACAGTAGGCGTCGGGTCGACCTAGGGTTTCCAGTTGGAAACCCGAAGTCAGACTCGGATAGTCCGGAGACTGTCAAACTTTCACTTTTATACTATCACTTATGTGTTATGAGCTAACTTTGTGTTGCAGGGTATTTTTGTGTTTAACATATCTTGCAGGGACCAAAGTGCAAAATTGGCCTCGGATGATCAGTACCGAGGCACCTCCATGGAGCTTGGAGGCGCCTCGGGTGCAAAACCTGAGCTGGCTGCGAAGCAAGCTTGGAGGCGCCTTGAAGGAAGCCAGGGCGCCTTGGACAGCTTGATGAAGGCGCCTTGAACCTGATATGGTTCGACCAGTTCAGACCTTATCTCCGCGGCTGACTCGGCTCATTCAAGGCGCCTTGGTGAACAGTAGAAGGTGCCTTGAACACCCTTTTTAAGGGATCTCGACCAGCAGCTCAGAGTAAGCAATTCCAAGTAATCTCTCTGCAACCAGCTGCTAATGACACGATCCCGAACTGCTATGACAACCACCAGACGACCCGGAGCTCCGAAACTAGTTTTTCTCACTGTCGTCGGTATAATTCAATTGTTTATTGTTAGCTATTGTACTTCATCTTGTAATCATTTTTATCGAGCTTATAGTTGTTGCCCACGCATAGCGATCAAGGATCGCAGGCCTTCGAGTAGGAGTCGATCTAGGCTCCGAACGAAGTAAAATCCCCTGCGTCTTTTTGTGTGATTGTTCTCCGTTTATTCCGCTGCTTTAACTCTTACTCTTTTACGATTCCGATAATCGAAACAAAATAGCCGCGAGCGCTATTCACCCCCCCTCTAGCGCTTCTCGATCCAACACAAGCAACAAGAGATCAAGTAAGAAGGTTTTCCATTTATATTTTTATATTTACTTTTTGTTAAGAGTTGTATTCTTGTTCTTGAGTTGCACGAGATTTCTCCACCTACGGATTATTCCAAGAAGGAGTGTATTTCATAGTGGAGAGTGTATTTGGCGTGAATCCTTAGATTAGTCATCTCATTTTAAGGTGAATACCAAGTAAATCCTTGGTGTTAGCATTGGAGAAGTTTGCTTCGTATTTTCTATTGCAAATCATCTTCGACGAAGCAAGCAAGGTATTCACCCCCTCTCTAGCTCCGGATTGTTCAAATACTTACTACTAATGCTTGTATTGCATTGTAAATTTGATGTATAAATTTACTGTCTTTTGTTATCATGAAATGCAATTTGTAAACCAAAAATTCATGAAGGGGCCGAGAATATCTAATTATACCATCTTTTTTCAATTTCCACTAACTTCAAGCCATTGAGTTATTAGTAATCCTAACTCTGCACACCAAATCTCTATATATATTTTGTTCAAATCTTGTTTCACTTTATACACATATCAAATATAAATATGATCCTAATTTAAATTGCTTGTCCAGATATCAAAATTCGAAAATTTCAAGCCATTGAGTTATTAATAATCCTAACTATGTACACCAAATCTCTATATATTTTGTTCAAATCTTGTTTCACTTTATACACATATCAAATATAAATATGATCCTAATTTAAATTGTTTGTTCAAATGATCCGATGATAAGGAGGGGCCCACCCCGTAGAGGGTCACTACCGCGGTGGAGGTCAAGGTCAAGGCGGTCAACGCCCCTGCATCACCTTCCGATCGGGCAATCCGCTTGCTCGACCGAAATGAAGAAGAGCCGAGCCAATATCAATCTGATGTTATCAGAACTCGGTCACATACCAAGCTTCTGACGCTTAGAGAACCATGTACCGTCGAAGCATGCGCCGAGCACCCAACCCGCTCGAACTTACATCGAACTTCGGAATCGGCAAAACGGGTTCATCTTGTAATCGGTATAATTCAATTGTTTATTATTAGCTATTGTACTTCATCTTGTAATCATTTTTATCGAGCTTATAGTTGTTGCCCACGCAAAGCGATCAAGGATCGCGGGCCTTCGAGTAGGAGTCGATATAGGCTCCGAACGAAGTAAAATCCCTTGCGTCTTTTTGTGTGATTGTTCTCTGTTTATTCCGCTGCTTTAACTCTTATGCTTTTACGATTCCGATAATCGAAACAAAATAGCCGCGAGCGCTATTCACGCCCCCCTCTAGCGCTTCTTGATCCAACAATTGATATCAGAGCGGGGTCGCTTCGAATAGGTGAAACCACCATTCGAGCATTTTTTTCGTGGTTTTTTTCGTCTTTTTAGGCTAAAAATAAAACCTTACGCCTTTCATTTTTTTTCCCTCCAAAATTATTTTCGAAAAATTCATTCTCATCTCTTCACCACTTATTAGAATTGATAAAATATCGCATTTAGTCAAAATTGAAATAATATTTTTTTAATAATATTTTATTATTATTTTATTATTTTTTCTCGAAATTTATGAATTCCTATTTCTATCTTTTTCCCGCACTATTAATCCAAGATCAAGTCTTGGAACAAGTTTTATTATTTTTATTTTGCGAGATTCCTTCTTAATGGCCTATGAAGATGGGTACAGCTCAACATGCCTACCACTTCTGTCCGACGAGAATTTCAGTACTGGAAAGACCAGATGGAGCACCAACTGAAGACCGAAGTAGAAATATGGACCATAGTCCATATTGGATTTATTCCTCCCACTGAAGAAGGTGTACCCATCACGTGTGACAAGTGGGATGCACAAACAATAAGGACATTCGAGACAAATGCAAAAGCAACTTGCATTCTCCTATGCGGACTAACAAATTCAGATCTTGATCGAGTTGGAAAGTTCAACAATGCTAAGGAGCTTTGGGAGAAAGTGCTCAAGCTTTATGAGATCCCTTCAGAGAGTTAGAAGATCGAATAGAACCTGAGTCTGAATCTGAATTTGAATCCTCAGAGTCAACCTCAGAACCAGACTCAGAAGAATCAGAGCAAACCGATATCATTGCACAGATGGCCAAAGACGAGATATCTGAATTTGAGTCTGAATTCGAGACGGCAACAGTCAAGGGGGAGGATCCTATCATGGATCTAAAAGGTAAAATTATAAATTCAAATTGTAAAACTCTCATATTTTAAGTGTAGGGAGAGAGGGCACTATAGAAACGAATGCCCCACTCGTAAAACTCGACTGGAACAATCGGAGGAGACGGAGAAAATGATCAGGAGGGAAGAAATACATTAAATGCTCCAAATGCAAACTAATGGGTCACTGCAAAAGACAATACCCAGAAAGAAGACCCAAGAATCCAGAGGGAGAAATCAAGGTTAGTACATTTACATTATATGAAAATCCAGTTTTTGCAACACATGATTGCACTAGTTTAACTAATCTTGCTTGCTCTAGTATAGATTTCTCTTCAAAATTAGATATGCATGCTAATAATGTAATGAATAAAATTAATTCAAATAAAAATAATAAATTAACTCTTAGAAAATTAGAAATACAAAATAATATTTTAAAAGATAAAATTGATAAATTAGAGAAGATTGTTAATAATTTAGTCAAATCACGAAATCTAGACTTGGGTTATAAGTCTAAAGTAAAACTTAAACAGTACAAAACAAGCTATAATCAAGTACCTTTTATTTACTAAACTTAATTTAAATAAAACGTAAATCAATAACATAGGAGGAGGCTCCAGAATAGCTGGCACCTCCGAAATTAATCCACCCGATAAGGGTAAACAAGAGTAGACTACCCGACAGGGTAATTAAGGTTAGAAAAAATGGGCTAGGTTTAACTTGACCCACGGTACTGGTGAAGTTTTTGGACGATAGTACGTTAGGGAAGCTTGGGCATCGCATGTCTAGGAAGATATGGCTTCGACCTAGTGCATTTGGCCAAGTGGAACTGACCGAAGCTACCTTTAAATGGATCCTAACTAGTTAGACCAAGGTTTAGTATTAAGTTCAATGGGTAGGACTATTTGGAAAACCTCGAAGGCATGGTTACTTTAATGAGTTCCTTGTGACTCACCATAGCCCAGAAGTTTATCCAAAGAATGCTTACTTGTTGAACCCAAAGCTAAACCTGAATCTAACACAAAGTTAAACCAAACCCTTAAATTGAACCTCAATTCATCTCACAACAATTATAGGAGTACCTGATTGAAAATTAGATCGGGTGAGATAACTAAGGAATTTTAAAAAAAAATTCAAAATTAAACTCATAAATATAATTAATTCAAATTCTGTAATTAATATTATTTTTCAAATGAAATTAACTCAAAATTACATTTCAAAATTTATTTGAAAAATCTTTTCAAAATCATTTTAAAAATCTTTTAAAACATAATTTCAAAATTATTTGAAAAATCCTTTTAAAAATCCTTTTAAAAATCTTTTAAAACTTAATTTCAAAATTATTTGAAAAATCCTTTTAAAAATATTTTAAAACTTCATTTCAAAATTATTTGAAAAATCTTTTCAAAATCATTTCAAAATCTTAAAACTTCATTTCAAAATTATTTGAAAAATCTTTTCAAAATCATTTCAAAATCATTTCAAAATCTTAAAACTTCATTTCAAAATTATTTGAAAAATCTTTTCAAAATCATTTCAAAATCTTTTAAAACTTCATTTCAAAATTATTTGAAAAATCTTTTCAAAATCATTTCAAAATCTTTTAAAACTTCATTTCAAAATTATTTGAAAAATCTTTTCAAAATCATTTCAAAATCTTTTAAAACTTCATTTCAAAATTATTTGAAAAATCTTTTCAAAATCATTTCAAAATATTAAAACTTCATTTCAAAATCATTTCAAAATCTTTTAACTTCATTTCAAAATTATTTGAAAAATCTTTTCAAAATCATTTCAAAATCTTAAAACTTCATTTCAAATTTATTTGAAAAATCTTTTCAAAATCATTTTAAAAATCTTTTAAAACTTAATTTCAAAATTATTTGAAAAATCCTTTTAAAAATTATTTAAAAATATTTTAAAACTTAATTTCAAAATTATTTGAAAAATATTTCAAAAATCATTTTAAAAATTATTTGAAAAATTATTTAAAAAAACATTTTAAAAATTGTCTGAAAAATTCTTTTAAAAATCATTTTAAAAAATTCTTTTAATCATTTTGAAAACTATTTCAAAATTTATTTTAAAAATTATTTCAAAAATTATTTGGAAATCTTTTTGAAAATTATTTCAAAATCATTTAAAAATCATTTTAAAATCATTTGAAATCATTAATTTTAAAATCCTAAATCTTATTTAATTCTATATCATGTCAAAAATCTTATTTAATTCTTTAATTATTAAGGTTCCAATCATAATTAATTTTTAAAGGCTAATTAATTTCAATCAAAGTATTAATTTTTATTCATGAAAATTCTAAATGTTCATTCATTTGAAAATCAAACTTAAACTTATTTTAAATATTTTTTAAATTAAAATAAAGGCAACTCCATCTCACACTCACTCATAAGCTGAACATGCTTGATATTCTAGAATAAGTGAGATGGTAAATTAGGAAAATAATTACCTTTGAAGACATGTTTGGACTCTAGGATCCTCAAAACTTTAAAGGCATTAATCAAGAAGGAGTGAAGGGAGTCAAATTTTTTTTTTTAATTTCAAAAAAAAAATATATAATTCATGATCTACAAAAACTAAGTGTTTTTTTTAAATCATTTAAGCAGGTTTTTTTAAGAAAATATTTATTGAAATTCTATTTTAAATATCTTTTCAAAATCTGTTTTTAGTTGAGAACTTTTTCAAAGTTTTTTTTAGTTTTTTTTTTAAAACGGCTAAGTCTTAAACTAAGTCTTTTTAAGGCTATATACTTGACAAAACATTTATTTTCAAAATTTAGCTAAGTCTCTGATGAAAGTATAAATGTTTTTAAAGTTAAGTACTCAAACTAAATCCTTTTAAGAAGTTAAGTATTTATCAATACTTTTAAGGGTTTTTCAAAATCTGTTAAAGGCTTTTCAAATTTAGCTAAGTGTCTACCAAAGTAATTATTTTAAAATGCTAAATTTTGCTAAGTTTTTGTTGAAAACACTAAGATATTTTCTCAACGTAATCATTTTTAAGCTGAAAACATAGCTAAGTATTTCAAATTTAGTTAAGTGTTTTTCAAAACAATTCTTTTTGAAAAGAAAAGTCTTTTTAAGACTAAATACGTGACAAAACTATTATTTTCAAAAGCCTTATAAATTAAGCTAAAGTACTTAACAAATTTTTTTTATCATAGTTAAGTACTTAACTATGCTACCCTTTAGGGGGAGCTTAAAATTAAATAGACTATTTCTCTCTTTTGTTAATTCTTTTTGATTTATGTCAAAGAGGGAGAGAAAAGTCAAAGTTTAAGAAATCAAGAATTTAAACATAATGAAAGGGGGAGCATAAACTTTAAATTGCATTGATGCTCATGGTTAACTTCTATTATTTATTCCTTTATATAATGTTATGTTTTACTTAACTTTCAACCAAGGTTGCCATAATCAAAAAGGGGGAGATTGTTGGTGCAGTGAGCACCAGATGATCGAACCTGAGTTTTGATTATGGCAAAGGACTCAAAGTTAAGCTGTGGTGCTATCTAACAAGGTTCATGGAGCTTACAGGAAAGTCCTAAGTGATGCTTAGGTAAAAGTCCTAGCTGCGGTTAGGCAAGGTGAAAATCCTAAGGAGGGTAACCTTAGGTCTTAGGGGGTGGTAACCCTAGGTGAAGGAAAAATCCTAAGGGGGGTAACCTTAGGTCCTAGGGGGTGGTAACCCTAGGTGGCGGAAAATCCTAAGGGGCAGTAACCTTAGGTGCTAGGGGGTGGTAACCCTAGGTGGAGGAAAATCCTAAGGGGGGTAACCTTAGGTCCTAGGGGATGGTAACCCTAGGTGGAGAAAAACCCTAGGGGGTGGTAACCCTAGGTCCTAGGGGGTGGTAACCCTAGGCGGAAAGTCCAGTCGGTCTAGAGGACCGGACTGGCATCAGGTAAATCTCCTGAGTGGAGTAGGTGAGGACGCGTTCCCCGCAGAGGGAACAGTAGGCGTCAGGTCGACCTAGGGTTTCCGGTTGGAAACTCGAAGTCAGACTCGGACAGTCCGGAGACTGTCAAACTTTCACTTTTATACTATCACTTATGTGTTATGAGCTAACTTTGTGCTGCAGGGTATTTTTGTGTTTAACATATCTTGCAGGGACCAAAGTACAAAATTGACCTCAGATGAACAGTACCGAGGCGCCTCCATGGAGCTTGGAGGCGCCTCGGGTGCAAAACCTGAGCTGGCTGCGAAGCAAGCTTGGAGGTGCCTTGGACAGCTTGATGAAGGCACCTTGGAAAGGCTGAAGGCGCCTTGAACCTGATAAGGTTCGACCAGTTTAGACCTTATCTCCGCGGCTGAATCGGCTCATTCAAGGCGCCTTAGTGAACAGTAGAAGGTGCCTTGAACACCCTTTATAAGGGATCTCGACCAGCAGCTCAGAGTAAGCAATTCCAAGTAATCTCTCTGCAACCAGCTGCTAACGACACGATCCCGAACTGCTGTGACAATCACCCGACGACCCGGAGCTCCGAAACCTCAGTTTTTCTCACTGTCGTCGGTATAATTCAATTGTTTATTGTTAGCTATTGTACTTCATCTTGTAATCATTTTTATCGAGCTTATATTTGTTGCCCACGCAAAGCGATCAAGGATCGCGGGCCTTCGAGTAGGAGTCGATCTAGGCTCCGAACGAAGTAAAATCCCCTGCGTCTTTTTGTGTGATTGTTCTCTGTTTATTCCACTGCTTTAACTCTTACGCTTTTACGATTCCGATAATTGAAACAAATAGCCGCGAGCGCTATTCACCCCCCCTCTAGCGATTCTCGATCCAACACAAGCAACAAGAGATCAAGTAAGAAGGTTTTCCATTTATATTTTTATATTTACTTTTTGTTAAGAGTTGTATTCTTGTTCTTGAGTTGTACGAGATTTCTCCACCTACGGATTATTCCAAGAAGGAGTGTATTTCATAGTGGAGAGTGTATTTGGCGTGAATCCTTAGATTAGTCATCTTATTTTAAGGTGAATACCAAGTAAATCCTTTGTGTTAGCATTGGAGAAGTTTGCTTCGTATTTTCTATTGCAAATCATCTTCGACGAAGCAAGCGAGGTATTCACCCCCTCTCTAGCTCCGGATTGTTCAAATACTTACTACTAATGCTTGTATTGCATTGTAAATTTGATGTATAAATTTACTGTCTTTTGTTATCATGAAATGCGATTTGAAAACCAAAAATTCATGAAGGGGCCGAGAATATCTAATTATACCATCTTTTTTCAATTTCCACCAACTTCAAGCCATTGAGTTATTAATAATCCTAACTATGCACACCAAATCTCTATATATATTTTGTTCAAATCTTGTTTCACTTTATACACATATCAAATATAAATATGATCCTAATTTAAATTGCTTGTCCAGATATCAAAATTCGAAAATTTCAAGCCATTGAGTTATTAATAATCCTAACTATGTACACCAAATCTCTATATATTTTGTTCAAATCTTGTTTCACTTTATACACATATCAAATATAAATATGATCCTAATTTAAATTGTTTGTTCAAATGATCCGATGATAAGGAGGGGCCCACCCCGTAGAGGTCACTACCGCGGTGGAGGTCGAAGTCAAGGCGGTCAACGCCCCTGTGTCACCTTCCGGTCGAGCAATCCGCTTGCTCAACCGGAATGAAGAAGAGTCGAGCCAATATCAATCTGATGTTATCACAACTCGGTCACATACCGCGCTTCCGACGCTTAGAGAACCATGTACCGTCGAAGCATGCGCTGAGCGCCCAACCCGCTCGAACTTACATCGAACCGGCAAAACGGGATCACTATCGAGTAGACTACATTCAAACATAGCCCCTCCGCTCGGGCATGCAGCGGAGCTCGGACAGTGGAATGGTGGACGAGTGGCCACTCCGCTCAGCCTAAGGACAAGATCGTCCAGACGGATGGAGGCTGGCCGAGCGACTCTCCCACTCGGCCCAGTAGCAAACTACAAGAGGATCTTCCAATATCCTTTTGGGAACCCGTGCCACCGACAAACGACATGGTCAGGCAGAGGATCGTAAGATGAAGCTTCCACTATCTTGTCAAAGATATGCTAAGGTCAATAAGGTATGGTGTCAGGGATACTTTCCTAACATGTCTTTTCAAGGAAAGCTTTGAGAAGCGTGCATGCCTCGAGAAGCTTGCACGCGCTCTCGGAGCCCTATATAAGGAGCTCCAAGCTTCAACAAAGGTATGCAAGTTTTACTATAGTCACACTGTTACTCTGCTTCTTCTGCTCCACTTCTTTGTCTCCTTGCTTCCACATCGCCAATGACGTCGGAGGGCCACAGCGAGGAAACCCCTCCCTGGCTCGGCACTGACGCTATTGTGGTTCCAGGTTCTCCTTATTCGGAGTCCATGCATAGTCAACAAGAGCGCCATGTCCCCCAGTATCCATCACCTCGACTCTCAGGCTGGATTAAATTTGGTGCCGTCTGTGGGAACGCGCCTGCATCTGAGCAGAGAAGATGGAAGAGGCTGGATGACTTCACACCATGACGCTCACCCAAGAGGAGATTGACATGCTCATATAGGCTCGAGTGCAGAAGATAGTAGAGCAACAGCAACAAAAGGCGCTAGCCGATCGATTGGCGTAGCAAGCAACGTCGGCGTTAAGAGGTCGAGCGGCGCATGAGGTCTGACTGGAACAACTCTCCATCTGGGGACAAAACAAAGGGTCAATAAGTACTGATGGAGAAGCACCGCCCGCCCCAATACCATTCCACCGGGCTTCGTTCCAAACGCCCTCGAAGATTGCGTAGGCGAATCAAGAGAAGGGGTTCTCCTATGACGAAGCGCCTATTCTGGATGCACGGAAAGGCAAGGCACCCCGAGCCGATGCGTTGCCCGTGTTGGGATGCATATTATAGGCCTAGCTTTTGTATAAATATTTGTTTTGAAATATTTTGAAATGAGAATCATTTTAGTTAAATGTTTGCATTTTATATTTATATATATGTCAATGTAGTTGTCCATTTAATTTATATTGTAGATAACATGGTATGTGGTGCCACACAGAAGATCACGTTATCGGTTCCTTATAAATTTAAAATTACACTAGTACACTATGTGTGTATTGAGCATGACCGTTTGAGGTTGTTCGATTTATACTGACTACATAAAAGAATAGAATCTCTGTTATTATAGATGTGCATTCTCTTAATCCCTATATAATAACAAGCATGTATACTTAGTATTTATTTCTTTAACTTATCAATGAGTGAGATTTATTCGTTAAATCAATAGGCCCGATGAGTTGTGAGATGATACTATTTATATGGTGTGTTGTTGATTATAGAAGGAATCCGTGTCCTAATTATTTAGGGTGATGATGTCCCCTTGAGGAGCTCATAAGGATTATCATGTAAAACCTACAGGTGGACTTAGTCTGGCATGATAATAAAGTTGAGTGGTACTACTCTTGGAATCAGATGTTAATTAATTGGGTTGTCAGTAACTCAATTAATTAACGGACATACGATATCTTAAACACGGGGAGATTAACACACTCATGATAAGAATGAGCCCATATTGTAATATGGGATTGGTACGATAGTTCAATAATAACCCTTTAGTGGTTTGGGTTATTATTGATGGACTTGGGTTGGGTGTTCGGTCCGAACACAGGAAGCCCAAGCCCTTCAGGAGACCTAAATCAATTCCTCCTCTAGGTCTCTATTGTAGCCTCTATATAAAGCCTCGCATCCACCCATCCATAACTTGGTTTGGTTTAACTTGATTTAGTTTAACTTAACTTGGTTTGGTTTAACTTAACTTGGTTTGGTTTAAATTAACTTGGTTTGGATTAACTTAGTTATAGAAAGAGAGATTTTTTCTAAATAGAATTCGGTTATAGAAAGAAAGATTTTTTCTAAACAGAATTATATTAATTTTCTTTCTTTGTAGCCGACGGTAAACCTATAAAAAGGAGTATGTGGTGACTCCTAAATTTTTAATTTTCTAATTCTCCACAATCCTCTTCTCTCCTTGTGGTTGGTGCCCCTTTCCTCTCCTAGCTAGGGTCGCCCCTCCTCACCTAGCTAGGGACGCCCCTTCCTCACCTTGCAAGAGTCGCCCCCCCTCCTCTCCTTGCTTAGGGTAGGCGCCCCCTTTCCTCTCCTAGCTAGGGCTGACGTCCCTTCCTAGCAATCCATTGGTGGCTGGTGGCTTGAAGAAGAGGAAGAACATTAGAAGGTGCTCCATCCTAGAACCTCCTTTTATAGCTAGCGGTTAAAAACTATGATTTAATAGGTTTATATATATCCAATAACTCCCTACTTAATTCGATGTACAAATGAAAATTCACTTAACCGTTCTATCCCTTAAAACATGTGAATTGGTTTAAAGTTCAAAAAAATTCTATAAAATAATTCTCTAATATATGACTATAATTTTATATTTATTATTATTATTATTATTATTATTATTATTATTATATATATATATATATATATATAATTTCCAAATTTAAATCATTTGTAACAGGACCTTAAATGTCTAGTTTAATTAGAGCTTTCATGACTTTTCGTTGCTTAGTCCCATTAAAACTTTGTGATTGTTTAGTTTCCAAACAGGACTTCATGACCTTTTGTAAAGTTATCAATACCTATAAACTTAACAGTCGTCATATCACCAATAACTTAATTTTAAATTTAGTGGTATATGAAAACATAAGTTTCAATGTGGTGCTTCCACACCAATATATATTTTGGGTTAAAAAAATGGATCCAAAGGCAGGACAATAAAATACATAGCATTGCAATAACTTTGAGTTACATATATATATAAACCAATTTATTCTAACATTTCTTTCCAAAAATCCAACTTTTTTAAAATTAAAAGAATTATCTACAAATTGTTACATATCCAACTCCAATCGAGGTCATCGTCATTCTCCTCAAGGAATTGTTCCACGATATTGGCAACGTTATTAGAGTTGACGAGCTTGGCCTGAGAAGATGGCCTCGTGGCAGAGGCGCTGACGATGACATTGCCGTTAGAAACTTGAACAATAGTACTGGTAGGAAAGGTGATGATGAGACCATTGTTCTCTGTTATAAGATCTATGGCCTCCTTATCCAAGAGAGACGACGACGATGGAATAAAGGTAGAAGCGGCGATGTTGCCAAGCTCATTGTCGGACATAAGATGGGAGGTGACCCTGCCCAAGATTATTGATGACAACGACGGTTGAAAAAGGGCGTTAGTGGAGGCTGTAGGGACGCTGCCATTAGAAACCATAGGAAAAATAGCGGCAAAAGCAGCGGCGTAGTCAGCGGAGACAATAGAAGTCGATGTCGCGTAAGACCTCCGGTGGCATGTCAAAGATTATGATCGGCACCGACGGTGACCAACCTGAGGGTCGTGGCTGGACGGACAATGGCGGAGCTAGGAATTATAATCTATCCGAGCTAAAAAATTTTAACGAAAAATAAAATTATTTATATGCATTAGATATGAACAAATAATTATTAGAAACTAATATGTCATACAAATTTTGATCGCTAATGCATTTTATAAAGAAAATTTGATTTCATCGTTAAATTTAGCTGTAAAATTTAATATCCGTTGTTTAACGATGAAATTTAATATCTGCCATTAAGTTTCTTAATATTTTTTAAAAAAATATTAAGAAAAACATATAATATTATCCCACAAAAATATTTTAGAAACTAATTTTTACAAGACAAATAGAACAACTACACTCATTGTCTCATTCATCAACTAGATAGGAAAATGATAGACACTAAAAATATAACAAAATATAAATTATTAAAAGATTTATAGAAGTCTAAATTTGAGTAGAATCACAAAACTTATAGACTAGACAAGCACATCAAATAGGTAACTAAAATTCTGAGTTGAAATCACATCAAATTCTAGACAAAAGATAACTATAAAAGCAAGTTGGTAACTCTGGAGTTAATCCTTGGGTCATTGCCGATAATGATACTATGAGCTGCATCAACAGTAATGACCTCGAAGTATTTGTAAGTCGAATCCTGCAAAACATGAGAGGACAAGTATAAAATGTTAGCAGTATAAAGTTCAATAACATAAAAAGGAAAACTAATCTCACCTCATTAATCCAAAATATTAGGTGTAGCAAACACAAACAAATAAAAAGTCTTGAAAGGTTGAGTGACCAATGAAATATATAGCAAGTAATGGGACAAACATGAAAATGTATCTAATCAACTAACCACTTGAATTGCGCTCCAGCTGCAATTTTCAGTTAAAGAACTTTCACACCATCAACTTCTTAAATAAAAATAGAAAAAAATTAATTAGCACATATAACTCACAAAGTAAAAAAATTATTTTATGATCCATATATACATACACATTATCGAAGTTGTGCTCTACGATTCTTCAAAGTATAATATTCATCAATGATAGAATCTGAATCAATACTTGAAGCAAACTCTCTTTCAATGTGTAACGACCCGACCCTCTTGGCCCATTTGGCGACCTCTCATGTCGTCGACCGACGACCCTTGGCCGTGTCGTTACTCACTAGGACTTTCCACCCCTGGTCAGTGGATTTTTCCCTCCCCCAGGATTCGAACTCTAAACCTCCAGGCTTAAGTATTAGAGTTTATGAATCCTGGTAACCAAGTGAGATGATCTCACTTGGTTACCAGGATTCATAAACTCTAATACTTAAACCTGGAGGTTTAGAGTTCGAATCCTGGGGGAGGGAAAAATCCACTGACCAGGGGTGGAAAGTCCTAGTGAGTAACGACACGGCCAAGGGTCGTCGGTCGACGACATTAGAGGTCGCCAAATGGGCCGACGACATAAGTGCCGACGGTCGACGACATGAGAGGTCGCCAAATGGGCCGCCAAATGGGCCAAGAGGGCCGGGTCGTTACAATAAAAAAGGCGCCTTTTTATTGTAACGACCCGACCCATTTGGCGGCCCATTTGGAGACCCTCGGATCGTCGACCGTCGGCCGTGCCGTTACTCTCTAGAGGATTCGAACTCTAGACTTCCAGGCTTAAGTACTAGAGTTTATGAATCCTGGTAACCAAGTGATCATCTCACTTGGTTACCAGGATTCATAAACTCTAGTACTTAAGCCTGGAGGTCTAGAGTTCGAATCCTGGGGGAGGCAAAAATCCACTGGCCAGGGGTGGAAAGTCCTAGAGAGTAACGGCACGGCCGATGGTCGACGATCCGAGGGTCGCCAAATGGGCCAAGAGGGCCGGGTCGTTACACAGTGTATATAATCATAGAATCGGTTAGAAAATCCTCTCCCATTCTATTACGAAGAACTGTTTTAACATGCTTCATAGCTGAAAATGCACGCTCTGTCGTTGCCGTAGAAACAGGCAAAGTTAAAATTAGACGAATCAACTTGTCGATCAAATTATAGTACTGTAATTTTTTTGTTTCAAATAACCCTTGACACAATTATGAGATAGTGGACATTTTTTGAAAATTTTCATGACAAACCACATCGAGCTCATAATGTTGTAGCTGACATATCAAATTATGGATTTCCTGTTCAGTGAAGTCCTCAGGATAATACTTCTCAGCGAGATTACAAATATTATCAATGTTGAACCGATTAAAATTATCTTTTGGATCCAAAGCAGAGCTAAGCATAAGAAGTTCTACTGTCTCATCACTGAATCTAGAGTTTAACTCTTCCAATTGAAAATCTATTGCAGCATTAAATATATCATAATGAAAGTGATGCTCAACTGTGATGGCATCCTTTTGCTGGCATGAACGACTAGAATGCTTATAACGAGCACTCATCTCTGGTATATCAACATCCAATCTTGTGCAAAATGATTTGACATATGAAAGAAGAATATCAAAACCATCATTTCTCAATGTCAGAAGAAGTGCTTTAGTTGTAGAGACCAAATCCATTGCATTTACGATATCAAGAGATTTTTGTTGCAAGGCACGACAAAGTAAATCTGTGATAGCCATAATTTTATGCATCAAATGCAAAATAAAAATAAAATCAAAAGATTTCATCACAATTAAGGAACCACCAGCTTCCCCACACATCGAAGTAGAGGAACCATCAATGATAATATTTTCAAACACATTAATAGTTGCATTATACTTATCTATTAAGTCGCAAATAGAATCAAAATGGGAGCTCCAACGAGTAGTTCCTACTCGATGCAAAGTACCAATCTGATTAGCTCCTCGTCCAGTTTCACGTTCACCAGCAACAACAGAACGTGCAATTTCATTAACTTGAGCAGATTGTAACTCAGCATTGCGTTTGGACGAAGATGTAACAAGATTAACAATAGTCGTCAAATTTGAAAAGAAAAGCCATATAGAGATCTCATTTTCAGCAGCTGCAACTAACGCTAGTTGGAGTCGATGGGCAAAACAATGTACATAATATGCATAGGGGCAATCTTTAAGAAATAAAGCTTGCAATCCATTAAAAGCACCACACATGTTACTAGCACCATCATACCCTTGACCCCGAATATTGTGTATTTCTAGATTATATCTGGTGAGTACATCACATATTTCTTTCTTAAGTGTTGCAGCTGTGGTTTCATGAACATGCACAATTTGGAAAAAACGCTCCCGTAAAAAACCATGAGTATCAACAAATCTCAAAATTATAGCCATCTGTTCTTTGTTAGATATAACCTTCGCTTCATCCACCAAAATACAAAACTTAGAATCTCCAATTTCAGCACGAATTTTGTTTCTGACTCTATTACCAATAATATGCAAGATTTCTTTTTGAACTTCTGGTGAGGTATATTTTGCATTTCTCGGTGCTTTCTCTAAGATTACATCGCCAATACTAGCATTCCATTTTCCCAAAAGTTTTAGCATCTCAATGAAATTACCACAATTTTGAGAAGCTGAAGATTCATCATGACCTCTTAATTCACATGCTTGCAAACTAAGCCAACGGACACTCTCAATTGTTGCCGCAAGTCTTAATCGATTCTTTTGAATCTGTTCAGAAAATTCTCGATTCATAACTTTATCTATATGCCGAGTTACATTCATCACATCAACAACTGATTTTGCAGATTTATTATGCACTGAGTTATAACTTCCCATATGCGACAAAAAGGCACACTTGGCTCCATCATTAACACGTTTCCAACTTTTAAACCCTTCTATTGTAAATGCAGATTGTTGTGTTTCACTTAATTCAAAAAGATAGCATGGAAAACAAAATGCTGCATCCTTTGAAGGAGAGTCCTCTAACCATGGAAATTTTTTAAACCATGTATATTGAAATCGACAATGTTGCTTTCCTGATTCAGACCGTGGGTACTCCTGCAATTTGGGTTGATATGGCCCCATTTTGATATAAGCTCGTCTAATTTCATCACGATGATTAACAGGATGTCTCCACATGGGAATACGTAATCCAGGATCTCGTTCAAGTGAAGTTTCATCAAACTCAACTCTTTGAGATTTAGAAGGAGGTTCGAACTCTTCGTTAGAAATGGATGTATTAGTCTCGGTCCTCTTGGAGGATGAAGGATTATCAATTCTTGGCTTAAAGAATGATAGAATATTATTTCCCCCTTTTCTCTCTTGATTTGACATTAAAATAACCTAGGACAAACACATTTTGACATGATAAAATCTTATAAATTTTAAATAATGATTTCTAACATAATTCTCACTTTCTCTTAAATAGATTTAATATCAACTGTAATAGCTAAAAATTCAACATTATTTAAAGTAAAAAATAATTAAGAAATCAACTGGTTTAATTCTATATAAGAAAAAGATTAATAAAAAGAAATAGAAATATGTTGTCCCTTTCTAAAGCGTAACCGCATATTAAAATTAAAATTAAAATTAAAGCTTGGCCGAATATCTAGTAAAAGAATCTTTAATTAATTTCAACATGTATTAAAAACTTTGATTAAGCATTTAATCATGCATATTTATGCATTTCATTACTAGTATTTCTTGCCATAGTAGATAATAAATAATTAATAGAATAAAAGTTAAAAAGTGAAATTAAGCAAAGAAATAAAAGCAAACCATTTTGCATTTGTTGTAACATTTCAAACTAGTTGTTTGATTCGGTTAAACATTTAACTGTGATGGATTTAGGAATGCATTTTAATCTTATAATTAGGTTATTGATTAGGCATGCATTTCAATTAGCTGTGATAAAAAAAACTAAGGAATTGGGATCAGCTATCAAAGCAAAATAACAAACATTTTAATTGAAAATTAAAACATAGATAACAATTATTTGTACTTACAGAAATTGTAGAGCAGTAGTAATCACGAAGCAACAGCGGAAGAGAAAAGGAGGGGTAAGGATCGGTGGAGCAATTGCAACGTCGTATTTGTGCAGGCGTGGAGCAATCAAGAGAGAGAGAGAGCAATAAGAATCACAAAGTAAACTAGTAATCATCGGAGAGGAAAAGAGGGATCAGCGGAACTCTAAAGAAATCGGAGTCACGGAGGAGCAATCGTGAGAATCTTAGGAGTAATGAGTAGGCGGCAAGAAACGCACAAGGAGGAAAAAAAATAGACGGAGAGTAAAAAGGAATTAGGGATATTAATTACAATTTATTTTTTTAAGTTTCCTTTTAAATTAATTAAAAAATAAAATGTCATGGAAATAAACTTTTTTAAGTTTCGTTTTAAATTTGTTAAAAAAAGAAAATGTTATGGAAATAAATTGGGCGGACAAAACAAGATTTGCAATCTTGTTTTGTCCGCCGCCCAATAATCAAGGAATTAGGTTAGAAATTAAACAGGACATGGATTGGGCTGAGTTGGGCATGGGGCTACCGGGCTAAAAATTCAATGATACACAAAATAAGAGAAAAATAAAACTTAAATTATATATATATATAACTAGGTAATAAATTGGGACCCGGGCTGTGCCTCCGCCCTTGGGATGGAGGTAGCTTCCAACAAGATCGACTTTCTCTTTCACCCCATTGATGAAACTAATTCTTGATAGGAAAAACGACGATAAATTGTAGTGGAAAAGTTCTCTATGTTGCATTCATATATACAACTAATTTAACAGTTAACAACCTTCAAAAATTTTGCGTGGTTGTTTTTTTTTTAAAAATACATAAATTTTGAATTATTCTCAATAATTTAGGTAATGGTCATAACTAATTATGAATTAGCAAAAAAAATAGGAGCAATTTTGAACATGAAATTTTTTTGTATCATTGATATTAATTTTATTTTTTTATTATTTAAAAAAATATCGTTATTAGTTTTTTAAATAATTAGTACAAAAAATTTAAGTGTATATGTTAAAATTCTGAATTACTCTCAAAATATGAATTTGAATTTTAATCATAACAGAATATTAAATTTACAATTTAAATTAATTCGATGCTAGAAAATTTAAATCAATCTAACTCAATTGATAGCGAATGTAAAATATATTAAAAAAAATAAATAAAAAAAAGGCTTGTTTAATTTTTAAGGTTATGAAAACACATTAATGTTTTATTTAAATGTTTTAATAAATATTTTATTAAAATTACAAATTCTTATAAATTTATATTATGGCTAATAGAGATAATAAATTTATTTTATTTTTTAGATTTAAACTGAATTGTGATGTAGTTAATTTTTTTGTTATGTTAAATATTTTATAAAAATTAAAAATTATTTTTTATAAGTTAAATTTAAATTTACATTTAATGGATGTGATTAATATTTTATAAGATTAATTTTAATCTATGGACGGGATTAATTTTATTTTAGAAAATTGTAAGATTTCTACAAGATTGGGTTTTAGAAATTTTTTAATGAATAAGACCTGCCAAATTTATATACTAAGGAAAAAAATATAAATTTTGTATTTTATATAAAAACTTAAAAATCAATGCTTCTTTTATACCTAAAACAAAGAGTACCATTTTTTTTGAAGCCGTTTTTATTTTATCTAAGAATAATATTTTTTTTATTAGTAATCAGAAGTGTTTCTTTAACTTTGCTATGAAAGAGAGTGTTATGTGCACTTGCTACTAAGGAAGCTCAGGTAAATCACGGCATGGCTTCCTAGATAGGAGGGTATAATCTAGGACGATAAAATCCTTAAAAATTGATTCTTGCCTAATAAAATAATTTTATCATCCAAGTATCAACCATGCTACATCCGTGGAAGCTAAACTTTCTATTGGTGCAAATTCTCATAGGTCAAAGTTGACCAGGTTAACTAAACTTGAGTTGACTCAAGTTTGAATCTTGACATTATATTTGAGTTTTGATATTTGATAATGTATAGAAATTTCAAGTGCAATTATCCATATGGGATATTAATGGTCAAAGGTTGACTAGAAGAGTCAAGTAAGTCAAGCTTGACCAGATACTTTACTGGAAAATCCTAATTGGAGGTTAGGCAATGACAAAACCAACAAGAAGGTTAGAAGAAGAAGAAATCCAAGTGTGTCAATGTTGAACGGACACTTGGTGTGGAAAGTCCTAGTAAGTGATGTCAGACATATTGGAAAGTCCTAGTCAGTGAAGCAAAACAGTTGTAATGTCCTGGTGAGTGAAGCTAGATAGTTAGAAAGTTCTGGTAAGTGAAGCTAGACAATGGAAAAGTCCTGATAAGTAAAGTCAGGTGAAAAGTCCTAGCGAGTGAAGCTAGGTAGTGAGAAAAGTAATGGTAAGTGAAGCTAGGTAAAAGCCCTAGTGAATGAAGTTAGGTAGTGTGGAAAAAAAACTCAATGAGTGAAACCAGGTGAAAACCCCTAGTGAGTGAAACTAGACAGTGTGGAAATCCTGGTGAGTGAAGCCGGGTGAAAAGCCCTAGTGAGTGAAGCTAGACAATGAGAAATCTTGGTGAGTGAAGGCAGGTGGTAAGAAGTCCTGGTGAGTGAAGCTAGATAGTGGAAATACAGGTGGGTCAAGGTTGACTAGACATATGATGTTTGGAAGTCCAAGTTGGTTATGGAGGACTGGACACTTGGCACCAGATTGTAAATCCAGGTGGGTCAAGGTTAACCGGACACCTGGTATTTGAAAGTCCAAGTGGGTCATGGAGGATCAAACACTTGACATGAGACAGTATGTTCAAGTGGATCAAGACTGACCAGACACTTGGCACGAGGAGAAAAGTCCAAGTGAGTCAAAGGATTGACTAGACACTTGATGACTAAGTCCCAGCAGGTTAAGGCTGATCCGATGTTAGGCATAAGGAAATTTCAATAAGTCATGGTTGATCGAATGTTAGGCAAGGGAACCTTAGATTTGAGTTAGGGTTGAACCCAATCCATCAGTTGATTGATTGGGAGTGCCATCACGAAGAGAGAAGGTGAATCGATCAACTGATTGATTCAGTCATAGCTCAATCGATCAGCTTGAAGCACTTTGTAGAGCACAGTATGCTCCTGAATTGATCAGTCGATCGATTGGGCTACTCCAATCGATCAGCTGGTCGATGGAGCTGGTTTTCTAGCGAAGATGCGAGATAGCAGGAATCGATTGGTTAATCGATTCTGGAGTTCTTTGCGAGAGCGTAGAAGACATCTGGATTAGGGGTGTAATCGAGTTGAGCCGAGCCGAACTCTTGAATGTTTGAGTTTGACTCATTTATAATTGAGCCGAGCTCAAGCTTTATTTAACGAATATATTCATGACTCACGTGCTTATTCAAACTTTTATCGATCCTAAACGAGCTTAATAAATATAAATTATAAATTTAAATATTCATTAAAAACTAAATTATGTATTTAGAGAAAATTATAATATTCTTATTAAAATTAGAATTTTATGTTAATAAATAAATTTAATATATTTGTCTATATTTTTTATATGTAGATTGTAAAATATATAAATTTAATATCAAAATTATTAATTTTTTATTTAAAAGTTGTTTCATGAGTTTAACGAACGTGTTTACGAGCTAATGAGCCGAGTATTGTAAAGTTTGAGTTTGGTTTGTTTATCTTAACGAGCCTCATTAAACGAGCTCAAACAAGCTTTTATCGAATCGAGCTGCGAATAGCTCACGACTGGCTTGGTTCATCTACACCCCTAATCTGGATCGATCAGCTGATCAATCTAGCTGCCCCCAAGTGATCAACTAATAGATTGGGAGATGACCGTTGTGCAAGTTGCAAGATTTGGACGACTAAGATTGAATGGATCTGACGTAGCAATCGATTAGGAGTAGGCCAATCGATCAGGAACCCTAAAAGCGCAGAAATATAGTCGTTAGCAAGTTCAAACACGACATCTCTTCTCTAAAACAACTCACCGAGCTTACGATTCTTCATCGCCGGTTCTTGCAAGCTTAGGGTTGAAGTGCTTCTGCATTTCAAAGCTTTCAAGAGGCATCTTCAAGCAACAATAGATCAAGTAAGAAGGTTTTCCATTTATATTTTTATATTTACTTTTTGTTTAGAGTTGTATTCTTGTTCTTGAGTTGTACGAGGTTTCTCCACCTCCGGATTATTCCGAGAAAGAGTGTATTTCATAGTAGAGAGTGTGTTGGCGTGGATCCTTAGATTAGTCATCTCATCTTAAGGTGAATACCAAATAAATCCTTTGTGTTAACATTGGAGAAGTTTGCTTCGTATTTTCTATTGCAAATCATCTTCGACGAAGCGAGTGAGGTATTCACCTCCTCTCTAGCTCCGGATTTTCCAATACTTACTACTAATGCTTGTATTGCATTGCAAATTTGATGTATAAATTTAGTGTCTTTTGTTATCATGAAATGCGATTTGTAAGCCAAAAATTAATGAAGGGGCTGAGAATATCTAATTATACCATCTTTTTTCAATTTCCACCAACTTCAAGCCATTGAACTATTAATAATCCTAACTATGCACACCAAATCTCTATATATATTTTGTTCAAATCTTGTTTCACTTTATACAGATATCAAATATAAATATCATCCTAATTTAAATTGTTTGTTCAAATATCAAAATTCGGAAATTTCAAGCCATTGAGTTATTAATAATCCTAACTATGCACACCAAATCTCTATATATTTTGTTCAAATCTTGTTTCACTTTATACACATATCAAATATAAATATGATCTTAATTTAAATTGTTTGTTCAAATATCATAATTCACAATCAATTTCGATCGCAAAAAGCACAATTATATTGTACTAATAATAAATATATAAATAAATAAATAGACAATTTATCTATCCTTCAGTCGTGAATCTATTATATTTAATACATTACACTTGCCAAGGGGTTGAAAACTAAAAACATCGGACAGTTTTCTAGACTGCTCTAGAAAATCCAAGAGAACTTGAAAATCTAGAAAATCTTTTTACTTTTTTGTCCAACTCTTCTTATCACTCGTATATATCTTAACTTCCATGATGACTATGGTCACTCCACCTGTGATTGCCAAAAGATAGCTAGAGCTTCGAGATTGAAAGGGTTCTCAGCACAAATCCCCACATGGTGCTCTTGGTCTCGAATGGGGGAGCGAAGAGGAGAGTGTGGGATATTATCTCCTTTATATGAACTTATTTATATGTTATACATATGAATATGAATTGAATTCATTTAAGTTATCTAATTTAAGGCTATTGAGTTTCAGATTGTTGAATGTAAATTTAATGCGTAGAATCATTTAACCTGATCTGTATGTTATTATTTATGGGTTGATAGCAGATTGGATTGCCTATATAAGGGAGAGGTCCTCAAAAGTTTAGGTATCTTGACATAACCCTCATTCCCCTTAATGAAAGTTCGCAATGTCGTCAACCCTAACACCCTTGGAAGGTCTCTCCTATTGCTTCTGATTTCTTCTTCCTCAAGGATTCTTAGACAACGCTACAAGACAATGACGATGACTCTTCAATCATGTTCCTTGTTATTGTTTATGTAATTTATTATGTTATGTCATGCTTTCAATGAAACAAGATCCATGCTTAATACTTGTATTTTCTATTTCAAGTTCTTATCCAGTTTGTAGAATTCATTAGGTTCAGGTCTTGTGAGAACTTCAATTGGTATAAGAGCTAAGATTCTGTTTAATCATTTTTCATAGAAATACTGTTTGTTTTTCGTCGATCCTTTATTTTTATGCTAGATTAAGTTTTGCTAGTTGTGATTATCTAACTTTTGTAAAGAAAACCTAGGAAATGTTTGATCTTCTAGTTTTTTTCATGATTTTCATGAAGAACACGAAGAACAGTGGTGAACTACTATCGTCTTTGAGAAGAACAACCACATTTGACCTAATTTTAGGTCAAATCATGATGGAGTAATTGATTACTAAGGTTGGCCAATCAATTGCCAAACCTAAATCAGCGAACAGAATTGAAGGGAATCGATCGACTCAATTGATCAGTTAACAACAATCGATTGCATTGATTTTTCAATCGATTGGCACAAAAAAATCGAATCACGGGATCATTTTTCAAACAATTATAGGTGAATGCCACCAATCGATTGAAAGTTTTAAAGTCAGGTATAGAAGCGATTGGAATTAATTAGGTCAATCGATTAAAGTTGTCAATCGATTGACAATTTTGCCAACCGATAATAGCTTTAATTCGATGGGAATCGATCAACCTAATTGATTGATGCTATCAATCGATTAGGAGTTCATCCAATCG
The DNA here is from genome assembly GCF_018446385.1 of Zingiber officinale. Lineage (NCBI taxonomy): Eukaryota > Viridiplantae > Streptophyta > Magnoliopsida > Zingiberales > Zingiberaceae > Zingiber > Zingiber officinale. Next base: position 90,982,061 of record NC_055991.1, read on the forward strand.
ATCACTAGCCTTCAAATCGCGACAGGATCATCTTAATCGATCAGTTTGATCGATTGATGTAGCTAATCGATTGGTGATTTACACTGATCAATTGCCAATACAGAAATCAATTACAGAAGGCTTTTCGATGGATTATGGTAATTAATTGGTGAGAACCAATCAATTGCCTTGAAGTCTCAATCAATTGATGAGTTAAATGTTGAACATAGAAGGTTTTATGATCAATTAGCAAGATCGATTGGTTTGCACCAATCGATTGGCACTCATCATTAATCGATTGATGATCTCGAAGTCATATATAATAGCTTTCAAATTGATCAAATCATACCAATCTATTACCATATGGTTTCAATCGATTGATAAGCTACTTGTAAGTTATCAAGGCTAATCAAGTGCTTATCTATTCAATTAAAGCTCCTAAGGGTTTCTTGGTTGTATCTATACACGTGCTCTTAAATTAAACTATTATATTGACCCAAAGGAAGATACCTTAGGAAAGTTTAGTGTATTTTATGTTGGTAGACGTATATCTATACTAAAAGTAAATGATCCAAAGGAAAATTACTTTTATGCTAGATATATGTTTCAGGGTAGCCTACAACTATGGAATAAAATTTATTTTATTTAGATCATGCATAAAATATGTAGGCCAAAAGAAAGACATATGATGGGGCTGATTAAGGTTGTTGTAAGCTATGAACCAATTTATAACTCATATAAAGTGTCAAATTATGCGCATAATGAGTCGGCCCAAAGGAAGCTCCTTATGTGGCCAATTAAAATTTGATTTATATTAGAAAGTACTACTAATAAATTATATTTGAGTTCATAAAGTAAAATACAATGTTGTATTAGGTATCACATAAAGAGTCCATTTATATGTATTTAAAATTTTATTTTATTTTCATAATCTTGTGTTTTACTTATATATGTTCTTGACTTTAATTTAATTGTCATCTTACGCTATTTTTCACTCTTTTAATTTCAGTGCACTCTTTTTCACTCTTTTAATTTCAGTGCAATCTGTAGCTGTCAGTATTAATAACATCTCCACATTAACTGGTTCAAATTTTACTGAGTGGAAAGAGTACGTTGTTATAATCTTAGGCTGTATGGACTTAGACTATACATTGAGGTATGATCACCCTGCACCCTAACTAGTGCTAGCATTATAGAGTGATGTGCGTAGATTATATATATTTTTAGGCATTGTTTGACATACATCTACTTGCATTTCATGAGTATAATCTATGTTTATTGTACCCTATTTTATTATTTTGTCGTGCTTCTACTCTTTTTATTCAGAGGTCTTCTTTTTAAATTATTTTTATTGATAGGATACAAATTGGATTGGGGGTTTCTTCCCCTCTCCTTGGAGAAGTGTTCTCCCCCTTAGGGAAACCCTAGGGATTCCATTTTCTCTGATCCACATGATTCATCTACCTGTGGAGCAAGGAAGCATCTCGAAGACATTGACAATATCCTCGATAAGTATTTCTTCTTCTCTCTTGAGTTTAGATTGTAAGAATATTTTATTTCGTGTCTTTGGTTTATGAATCCTTCACAATGGAGTATATCTCTAATCGAGGAGATGTGTCCCTAGTTTATGATCTGGGAGTTGTTCCCCTATTGTTCAATTAAGGATATAGGGCCCTAGTCTTTGATCGTGGAACTAAACTCTTACTCTCTTATTGGGGAGTTGTAGTAGATCCAGTGGCCATAAAGAGGGGGCAGAGCCTATAGCATACCTGATCGAGGAGTCATGCCGACCGGCTAAGGATCTGCCTCGGTCTCTCAACTCCCGAATACCCATGGAGTCAGGAGAAAAATATAATAAAAACTAACCTGTTGACTAGCTGAGGCTCTAACTTAATCCCTTGACTCCCGAATATCCATGGAGTGAGGGAAGATATAATGGAAAAACTCACCTGCTAATATGCTGCTGATCCGAGTATCCCTCAACTCCCGAATATCCGTGGAGTGAGGGGAGAATATAATGGAAAATCTCACCTACTAATAGACTGATGATCCAACTCGATCCCTCAACTGCCGAATATCCATGGAGTGATGGGAGAATATAACATGTTCATCGAAATCCATCGGGATCATGGTGATGATAAAGTTTTCCAGCATCGTCCATCTTCATGTTCTAGATCAGGTGTAGAGGTTCCCACAGATAGCGCCAAATTTAATCATATCCAGAAGCTGAGTCAGATGGAGATATAGGTGACTAGGTAGGACTGTTGACTAAGAGAAGACTTGGGGGGCTAGGATTCGAAGATGCACCGGAAACCTTGGACCTTTACATGGGGTAGGGGAATGATAGTCACCGAGGGTACCACGGACCTACACACGTACACCACAAATAGCTCACACGAGGGCGTTAGAGCGGGAACTAAGGAAGGGGTCCCTAGTGTATGCACTCTGACACTCAAGTCAGAAAGAGGTCGAGGGAAAAACATACAAAAAAGTAGAACTATAGTAGATGCGTGTGTGTGCACATGGAGAAGGAAGGAGGGCGGCAGCACGAGCCAACCATGGTGGTTGACGACAAAGGTACGGCCAGAAGCAATGAGGCTACCGATGTGAGGGGAGGAGGCGCGTCTGAGTGGGAGAGAGTAATGCAGTTTCGTTGACATGGGAGAGGGAGAGAGTGGTGCGATGATGCCGGCATGGCGAAGGAGATAGGCGGTTGCTCCTGGAGGTAGGGATGTAAACGAGCCGAACCGAGCCGAACAGTATTAGGCTCGAGCTCGGCTCGTTTAAGTTATATTCAGGCTCGAGCTCGGCTCGAGCTCGAATCGAACTTTTATTACAAGGCTCGAGCTCGGCTCGTTTTGGAATTATCAAGCTCGCAAATAGTCCGAGCTCGACTCGTTATTAGCTCGATTATCATAATTAACGAGCCTAATTTGTTAAGCGAGCTTGGGCTCGTTTTCGGGCTCATTTTAGAGTTCATTTTTTTGGCTCATTTTAAAGCTCGTTTTAAGGTTCGTTTTAGAACTCGTTTGTTGGCTCGTTTTAGAGCTCATTTTTTGGCTCGATTTAAGGCCCGTTTTATGACTCATTTTAAGGCTCGTTTTTTGACTCGTGAGCCTACAAACGAACATGTTCGCGAGCTCATGAGCTGAATATCCTTAGGCTCGAGCTCGGCTCGATAAAACTATCAAGCTCGAAATCGAGATCGAGCTCGGCTCGATAATATAAACGAACAAACTCGAATGAGCTTTTTACCAAATCGAGCTTCGAATAACTCGCGAACCGTTTGGCTCATTTACATCCCTAGCTGGAGGGTATGCTAGAGGTGGCGGCGTGCATGCTTGGCGACAATGTGCGTGCGGCAAAGAAAACGTAGCCAAAGACCCCCTTTCGTCGAAGCCCCCAACTACCTAATAGTAAAATGACCAAAATGCCCCCCTTGCCCACGTGTCCATCTCCATATCACCACATCACATGGCTTCAAATAGTGGGTCAAGTTCCTCTATGATACATTGCGCTGCCTTTGTCAAGTTGGACAAGTGTCATTTCTTCACTATTTTGTCCCACTGTTCTTCGATCGATTGTATCTTAGCATATTCATCTCGCTGAAATGAGAGACGCATAGGATTCACATGGCCAAAGCAATTGCATACTGATGCATATTTGATCAGCTGCTGCCATTGCTACTCTGTTGCAACAACGTCTAGAATGTCATTTGCTCGATACGCAACCACGCACTACAACAAAAACCCTCATAGACATCGGTTTTCCACCGGTGTCTATTACATTTTCTACCAATGTCTATGAAGTCGATGTAAAAGATCTACCATTTTAGACATCGGGTTAAAACCGGTGTAGTATCACTTAACGACACCGGTGTTCGAATCGGTTTTAACCGGTGTAGTATCACCTAACGACACCATTTCATCAACGGTATAAAACCGATGTAATATTATATGTTAATAACACCAGTTTTGGCAGCGGTATACGACCGATGTAATATTAGTTAATAACATCGGTTTTGCAGCGGTGGAAAATCGATGTAATATCAGTATTTTTCACAAATTTGATTTCCGAAACAATGAAAAACCGACAATAACAAAAAAAAATACACAAATATTCACAAATTACACAAATATTCTTCATTCAATAGTATCCATAAAATACACAAATATTCACAAATTACATAAATAATCTTCTTACAATAGTATCCATAAAATACACAAACATTCTTTTTACATCAAAAGCTAATAGATATCAGAATCATTAAGGTAGAACATTCTTTTAACAACACATCAAGGTAGAACCGCACTTCAAATGTAATCTAGCATGCATTCAGCCCACTCGAACCGCACTTCATCAATTTCAACTCTGGAGTACTTGAGATTTGTAAACTGTAAAAACACATAAATAATATATTACTAAACCAAGACCAAAAATCATAGTTGAAAAAGTAGTAAGAGCACCAGGTAACAAGATGACTAATTTGAATGCTTAAAAGGAGACACATTCATCATTTATCTCAACCACATCATATAGTGATAGATTTATCATTCCTGGGAACTTAATATATTCCAAACCAGAAATTATTGCAACAAAATTTTCTCATAGTTGCAATTTAATTAATCAGTACTTGATGGAGGTTCAATCTTTTCATATTCAGAATATCATTCAAACATCCTAGTGTAGCAACAATGATATCAACTCGGATCCAACTCTCTTAACTGGGGTCCTTTTTAATTAATCAGTACTTGAGAAGTGTCAATGAACGTATTCTTGGTACTTCTTTTTGAAAATGGAAAAAAGAGATTTCCAACCTCTCATCAAAAAGTCCTGCCAACTATAATGATATGACTAAAGATTTTATGTTTTTGTGAAACATGAGTAAAAGAGGGTGGAATTGGAATAACACTTGTTTAATTATGCACAAGCAGCTAAGAATTTTGAATTTAAGTAATAGCAATAAAGTTAAACTAGATAACTTCGACAACGTATGATTTGAACACATCAGAAATAATTCAAAGAAATGTCAATCAATCAAAAAAAATTAAACCAGTAAAAATCTAGAAAATATGTGCATAATTTTGAAATATAGATAATGAAAGACATTATAACTAGGGAGTCAAAGCTTACCAAAAATTACCATCATTCTTGTTGAGAATTAATGACAGACAACTCTTCTTTTCGTACTCCATTGCGTGTAATGAGCATTCCCTTTCAATTAATAAAAATTCCTGAAAAATATATGCCCATTTAATTTCTTTTGTCGCATGTTTTGTTGGGGAGCTGGCAGTGATACTCAAGAACAGTTCAAATCAATTTTCACGGTGTAGAACTCAAACTATGATGATTTGTTCATTCACGTAGAATGCAAAGGGTAATACCTGTAACTGGTGATGACTAAATAAATGAAGGATTCCATATTCCGAAGAAGCAACTAATTCTACAAGTGCATCACGATGATCTTTTAAATTGCTCGTTTTAGCAAGAGAAACTAACACCTATTGGTGAACAAAAAAGGACCAATAAAGATTTGTAACACCATGGTGTATGTCAAGGAACACAGTAGCACAGAAATAAAAAAGTATCGAGGTTGAGATTCTAATTAACCTGCATAGACCGAAGAATAATTTATGGTAGATAGCACCTACGATTAAGCCCTTTCACTATATATGTAATTAGTAGGGTTTATCAATAGATCTTCCTTGAAATACCAAGCATCAAGCCGAAATATCTCCATTCTCACTCCAGGTTGAAACCGGTTAAGCTCACCTGATAGATAAATTATTGACCTTCTCACAAGAAAATAACAATAGTGCATATTTAGTGGATTATGATACCAATACCTTTGAAACCAGCAGCCATGATAGTGGCAAGAAGTCCACCATCATTAGATTCATGAAGTTACCAAAATAAAGTAAATAGTCATATATATAAATCATAAATAAAGTTACCAAACTAAAAATTCTCATTGTCAACCCAAATCTCATCACAATCTCCACGAATACAGGGTGGTTCACTGTCATCAGTTTCGTCAATATCTATTGATGACATCCATTTTGTGAAGCATTGGTAGTGAATTGAAGGATCTCCCAACTTAGCATCAATGATGTATTCAAAATACTCTCTATTTGTCCTCGACCGCAATGACAATTCTAAGAAATGCAATGTTGAAAATCAATTACATGAACAATTACCTATTGGTTAAGACAAGGCACTTTGAGAGATTGCTTCGGAATTGAGTGGCAACAAGGGACACAACCTAAAAAAAAGTTCCGACTAAGTATAAAGTTATAATCACATCTTGTGGAGTTTGAAAGTATAAAGATAAATTTAACATGGACCTGATGCATCGCAACATAAGCAAAACCTTTTTGTAGGAAAACCCTGCGGCCAACAAATAATTCTGGCACTTCTTCAAAGGGTGCCTGCATGTAGACACAGGTCAGTAGAAACTAAGGAAACATTGTTGTAGTAAAAAAGAGAGTTTAGACTAAAAACAAGTAGATAAATGGTACCTTAAAAAAGAGTGTATTAGCTGCAAAAAACAAAATTTTTTTGTCAAATTACTAGACATAACAGTAAAAGCTATAAATGATTGAGCAACTGGTATCTGTGTTACTTTCAAACAGAACAAAACAATTTATAATCAGTTCCCTGGAATTTGATAAGAAGATAAATTGACAAATATATATTGCATCACAAGAGTTTTAAGATGACTTATTGAAGTTCAATCTTGCCCATTACTAGTTACTAGTAGCATCACAAATGTAAATCTGGTAGGTAATGACATACCATTCAACGGTTGACCAATAGAATGCGCAACTTGGTTCAATTTTTCCTTTGCAGTCTGCAATGCAATAAAAAATATTTTCCTATAAGTACTAAAAGACATCCTAGATAAAACCATGGCCAAAGAACATGAGAAAAATGCATCTCGATAGAAAGAGATGTCTAAAAATTTGTAGTATTGTAATATGACCAGAAATATGGTGCATAAATTTGCAGTCATACCTCAAATCCTGCATGACTAATAGCCTTATAGGGTAGCTGAAATTCGGACATGAGTGACCTCTACGAGCAATAGAACATAATTTTGGTAAATGAAATTAGATAAGAGCTCCAAACCTCATACAAGGTATCCAAAATATACCTATGACTCGGGGCTTTCTAGTCGGAATCAATAGTGGAAAAGAGAAGTCTCCATGGAAAGAAACCATTTCCTTAATTCATCCCTAGGAGGTGAAGGAGATAACACTCCGGAAAGATAGTGTGATATCAAAATAAAACATGACCATAAAAATCAAAACCTACATTCTACAATATGCAAGACGGAGAACGAAGTGTGAAATGATATCTTTGTTCATGACCTCTGATGGATCTTGATGCCTCATATGTGCCCTCCATAGTTCAGTTACCTAATTTTCCCAAAATAAAACATATATTTAAAAGTAAAATGAGTGATCCAAACAAAATCACACGCAATACCAATTTCTCCATCTCTTCGGGTCTTTTTCCTCGGGGCAAACCATCTGAAATACCCTGCAGGACTTCATGAAAACAATTGAATATAAGTTACCAACAAAGCCAAACAGACACAGGATAGGGAAGTTGATCAAGGAAGGAGAGGTATACAACGAACCACAAACCCTAGAAATGGGAAAAGATGAGGTTTTGCAAGGTACCTCGGAGGCGATCTATGGCGTAGAGTTCAAAATCTTCCATCCGGACCTCGAGGGAGTATACAACGAACTACAAACCCTAGAAATGGGAAAAGATGAGGTTTTGCAAGGTACCTCGGAGGCGATCTATGGCGTAGAGTTCAAAATCTTCTAGCCGGACCTCGAGGGATTATACAACGAACCACAAACCCTAGAAATTGGAAAAGATGAGGTTTTGCAAGGTACCTCGGAGGCGATCTATGCCGTAGAGTTCAAAATCTTCCAGCCGGACCTCGAGCGCAGGCGCGGAGCGGTAGAAAGAGAGTTTAGCCAACGTTGTCAAGGCGGCAGCATGAGTCGATTCCCTCTGTGATCGAACAATCTCCATTCCCTACGTCTCTGAATGCACCGGCAGCTGAGGACTCGGCGGTTATTCATGTGAGGGTTTGGCCAGATTTGTGGGAAAACTAGAAACGACAGAAAGCCGTGTGTTGATTTTGATCGGAGAGGAAGGGGCCTCGATCTAGGAAGGGGAAGAGGGAGATGAGGCTGAGAGAGATGGCTAGACGGCCAGCGGCGAGGAGGAAAGTGGTGGTGGAGTCGTGACGGTATACGGTGGACGACGCGATATAGGTTTAGGTTTGGAGGGAAGAATGAAATGTTGCAAATTTTGGCTAAGTATTGGTGGAAAAATTAAAATATTTTATTTTGGTTCATTAACACCGGGTTTTAAAAACTGCTGTTAAAATCGGTGTCTATTAACGAAAAAAAAGGCGTTCATAGACATCGCCTAAAAAATCGATGTCTATGAGCTAAAATCTGCGCTCATAGACATCGGTTTTTGGAAAACCCGGTGTAAAATACTCAAAGAGATCGGTTTTTGCTTAAAACCGTTGTTGTTCCACTGATGTCTATCAGGGTTTTTGTTGTAGTGACGCTGAGTTGATTTAGTAGTTGCTTTACGGAGCTACTGATGCCAAAAAGCCCACTGACGACTGGGGCTTTGCCAAAACCCCCATGAGGGTGCGTAGACCCACCACAAAGGCCTACCTAGCCCACAACAAACATCTCGTGGTAAAGACACATCAAATCTATTGATAACTGTTCACTTGCTCAAAGTAACTTTATGTGGCTTGGAGGTGGCAGTGGCTACCCGAGGCCATGGGCTGGGAGGATGAGGCACAAGCAGCATGGACACAAATCATGAGCGATACTAGTTGATACCTCAGCTCAGTATGCGATACCGAAGATGAGCATGCAACCAGGATGTGCAGCAGAGTGTGCGAGAGTTGGTACACCAGTGAACACATGTACACGATCATGGTTTCCCTTCCAGATCTGATAGTTTATCAGACATGACATAAAGAGCTTCAGGATCATTTTATATAATTGTATCTTTTAATGAAATTTATTCATCTGTTTATAAAAAAGCAGTTGCTTCATGGAGTTCTTTGGCTCCTTGCTCTCTTGTGCGATCGCCCAGGACGGATTGAATCAAGGAGACGGAGTTTGGTAGCTTTACCAGTTCGTCGCCGATGCCATGCACTTTCTGCAACTCCTGGGACACGTGATCGACCAAGTTGTGCACAAGAGCATCGAGTAGATACATGGAAACAAATTCCATGATCGACGACGACAAGAGAATGATGATAGAGAAGACGGGCAGGAGGAGCAACGAACTTTTTTGAGATCTATTTCTGTTTCTCATATGAATTGCAAAAGTCTTCTGTGGACTTTTCTGTTCTTTCAGCTTAAAATTAAGTTGTCCTTTTTAGCAAGAGTCTCTTTCCAAACAGGTAGAGCTGTCAAATAGATCAATTTATAATGAGATGAATCGATCTGTGATAGATCAACCATTTGACGGGATGGGACGGGACAAGTGGATTCATCATCTTGGCAGATTAAGAAATCCCCAACTCAACTCAATTTAAAGTAAGTTGCGGGTTAGACGGACCAACCCGTGGACCAAAAAAAAATTAAAAAAACTTTCATATTTTCAACATTTTATTCAGAAAGATTTCATCGATCGAATGTATCCAAAAACATATATTTTAAATATAAATGTACATAAATAAGTACTCATGTTTGACAAAAATAATATTTATGTTTCAAAATTATACTAAAAAATATAATAAATTGACATAAAACTCTGGTTCGATGAGTCCTTTCTTCCGTGATGAATTGTTGGCATCAGTCCTACATTTTATTTCTGTGGACCGAGGAGAAAGGGGTTCAGCGAGAAGAGGATTGTACCATGAGAGAAGTAAAGAGGTCAACCTGCTTCAAATATACAACATAGATTTTAGTAATGAAATGGAGTTGGATCCACGTGTTGATCCGAATGAATCAGTCTTTTCATAGAAGTAAATCTTACATGTATTTCTCAATCCGCGGATCAATCCAAACCAGTGACGGGCCTAGGTGAGTCGGCCTGCACCGGGCTTGAGTTGATAAAATTTAAATCTAATCTGTTTAAATTATTTGACGGGACAGATAAATTTAACGGATCTAATCTAAATTGACGACTCTACGAATAGCTAATGGATAAGGAGCAACTACCCATTGCTTGTTTGGTAGCAATTGTTAGGAAGGAAAAGGGCAATTCAATGAAAAGAGAATTGACAAGTAGAAACTTTTTCGAACAGATCGATGCTTTCCTTATATTTTTTCTAGAAGAAAAGTAAAGACTAAGAAGAAGACTTCCTACTTAATAAACAATAAATCAATCAAGTTGCATTTCAAATGTTCTAGATTGTTACGTATGTTTTTTTTAGTTGGCACGTATTCAGCTCGTACAATCGATTAATGTTATGTAATCGGTCGACTTGATAAAAAAAATTTATTAGTCATCGGAATAAATTGAAAATTAATCATGGAGGTCTATCGAAATAATCAATATTCTCAAACCCACCTCACTAGGAGAAAAATCCCCTTACAGTCACTGCAGGATTCAAATCTTAAATTTTTTAATTTTTCCGGAGGTAAAAAGAACAATTGTTATGTATTTGATAGGATGTAAGGATCATTATTGGAGAAAAAGTTCAACTAACTTGAATTAACCGAGTAAACCAATTGAATTTAAAAGTTTGGTTGGATTATTTTAAAATTTTATTTTTTTTAAAAAAATATTAATTATTTTAAATAATTCAATTTGATTTTGATTTTAAAACTCCTAAATTGAATAAATCAATATCCAAAGTATTATTTATTTTAAAAATCAAGATTATTATAATACCGATTTTTAAAAATTAGTACCATAAAATGATCATATGGTAAAAAAACATGATTCACTTATCTCTATCTCTATCTCTATCTCTAGTACATCCGTCAATTCTTTTTTTCCCTATCCCTGTGCAAAAAAGTCTCGGCCCACTGCGTACTTGCCACCGAGCTACCGTGATTTACCTCCCTCGTGATGACCCTGGGCAGGGTGCGGCAAGGGCCCTGAGGGCGAGGGTTTCACCTTTTGCCACTCTAGTACATTCGTCAACCCGCACCATAAAATGGTCATGATACACTACAAAGTGGTGCTAAAAATTAATACTATTATAGTGGTGATTTTTAAAAGTCAACATTGCAATGATATTAATTTTTTAAAATTAATATTTTATTATTTCAATCTATTTAATTTTTATTAAAAAGATTGACCAATTTAATTAGTTTAGAAGAATTTTAATTTATTCAGTTTCCATTTAATATGCATTCATTTTTGAACTGATTGCTTAGAGCAGCCCAAAGTGTGACAAATTGATTTGATTTGTTTGACGTCTCTCCTCTTGAAGATTATATAAGGCTTTTATTAGGCTAATAGCCTAGTCTATTTTTTTATTATTATTCGTATAAATTTAGTTAAGTATTGATTTTTTTTAAATCATCCAACATGAAATGAAAGTGCTAAATTAAAATTAAATTAGAGTTGAACAAAATCCATCGAGTAGGTATGGAGCTCAAGAGTATGTTGGTCCAAATTGAAATTGATTTGAACTTATTTTGATTAAATTATGACTGAACCAAGTTTAATTTAATTAAACCAATTCAATCAATTTAAAATGAGCTAAGAATTTTGTGAGAAAATATATTCTCTTCCTTTTTTTTATTTTTTTATTCTTTGTCACATACGTAGCTCATGCCCAAGTAAAGACAAATCCAAGTAACAAGTGGTAAAAGACGGAGCACTCGGCTTCAACACCCCTGCCAATTTTCCCCATGACGATCACGGAGGACTCAATCACGGTGATTGAAGAGACAAGTAGATGAGGGGGCGAGTTATTAATGAGTGCATTTTATATAGAGTTTTTATCGTAGTTTGACGTACATTTTGTCCTATTTTTTATGCATATATTTATATTTTCATATCTTTGTGCTTCATTTCATTATTTTTACTATTTTAATTTGGAAATTTACTCTTTACTTATTTTCATTGAAAGGACATGATTTCTAGAACATAAATCTTTTGGAACTTGAAGTTGAGCAAGAAACACACTTTGATGTGTCCCATGATAATTAGTAAAGCTTCTACATATTTATAATGTGTCTGGTTAGAAAGATTTTAAATTTTAAATTTTCATTTCTTGGAAAATAGAATTTGAAAGCTGAAAAGAGAAATAAAATATCTATAAGTAATAAGATTTTAAATTTTAAATTTTCATTTCTTGGAAAATAGAATTTTAATTATTTATCTATATATCTTGACAATTCAATACATACTGATAATTGAAAAATAAATAATAAATTCTTAAATACTCAATATATGTTTAGTTTCATTAAGTTAATATTAACTGAATTTTATATAATAAACAATTAGCTTGTAATTATAGTGTACACCACACTGTCAAACATATTTCAAGGTCTTAACATAGAAAATTAGATGACAAGCATAATGGTATTAGATATAAAATTATATTGTCAAGCAAAGCTCGTCAATCTCAGCAGTTCATAATGCAGTCCTATATATCTAACAAATTGATGTTACAGTTATTTAAACAATTATCACACACCAACAGTGTCAAAAATTTCCTGTTCAAAACGTTGTCAACTCACAAGAATTAAGTGTATCCAAAATGTTGGATTCGAAGGTCCAGTTCATGAAGTTTACCTATAGATTATAATTATTGGGTTATTCCTTAATAATTTATTTAATTAGCTTAATTACTAAAGTCTTGATGGACGGACTAGTGATTATATTTCTTATTATACCGGTCCCACCTCTTTGCTTTACCTATTAAGAATTAGGGCTAGTTGTTATTATAAATAAGCACTTAGGTCTAGTCTATTTGGATGTTTCTTACATACTCTTACACATGACGACTTACGACAATCCTAACAAGTACACATGAGAATCCATCTCCCCTTGTTGAGTGAAAGAGGTGAAGATTGAGTCTTCAATTATGTCGGCGCTCAATGCAGGTAATTCTTATTCTCTAAATTCGTTCATATACTTGATAAGATCTGTTCCGTAGAAATCTTGATTATGGGATCAAGCTTATGTCATGTTCTACCGTCTTAAAATATATCTTACATTTGGTATAGGTTGATTCAAGTATATGAATTGAGATAATACGTTACATGTTATATTTAGTCGTTTGATGCCTTACAACGAATTATGAAGGAGCGTTTATTTTGAATGATAATGTAATTATGTTTCCAAAATTATTTTGATGACAATTAATGACATAATTTATTACTAAATATAAATGAATGTTGCATAAGTTATTTATCACTTATTCATTAAGATATTAAGATATCAACGTTGTTATAGCATATGTAATTAATATTTATCATATTAGTTGTCATATTATGTAATTAATGTGATAAATTATTTACCATAATTATATTAGAAAATAATGTCCATATCTATGATTACATGTATTTATGCTTGATTGATGATTTAATTGTTGACTTCATCATCTCATTATTTAAGGTATTAACGTGTTGTGATATCCTTAATTGATTTTAAATCGTAATTATTATTTTCATGTATATAATTATGGTACGCATTGAAAGCATGACATAAATATATTAAATTTAACGTGTGAATCTTATTTATTTTCATGATAAGTCGACCAGGAAGATTTATCAATTAAATAAATAAGATAATGAAACCACACTTATATTACATTCTTATATTAAAATTAATAATTGACCCAAATTTATTATAGTATAAATTTATCTTCTACTAATGGTGGGGTGAATTCAACTATAATTATGCTACAGTTTTTATGGAGAAAATTTATGTGCATTTATTACAATCGGCCCAATGGAAGGCTGTAATATTTTGCTATTTCTCGATAGAAAACTATGTTTAATTTTCTATCATACCTTAGCACTAACGTACAATTTAATCGTAGTTCTAAATCAATTCTGCTCAACGGTGATTTGAATTTAGTTATATGATTAAGTCAAAAGTCTAACAGAGAAAATTTATGTGAATTTATTACAATCGTCCCAACAAAAGGTTGTAATATTTGCTATTTTCTCGATGAATAACGTATGTCATTATCCTCCATCATAATTTTTGGCACTAATGTAATGCTTAATTGTAGTCTGAATTTATTTTTTGCCCAACAATGATATAAATTCAATTATATAATTATGTTAAAGTGTAACAGAGAAATTTTATGTGCATTTATTGTAATCAGCCCAACGGAAGCTTATGATATTTTGCTAATTTCTCAAATTTCATACTTTAATGCTAATGCATAAAGGAGAAAAACTTAAATATATTTTTTGTAGTCGGACCAATGGAAAGTTACATGAATATATCCTTTCTCAGTGGAAATACAAATGTGTTTGTTTTTTCCATTAATGTGTACTTCTTCAATCATTTATGTATTATGATTATGATTTATATTTTCTATTATTGTTAATGAGCATGATCTAACTCTGTCAATGCATCTTCAATTACGAGCCAAATTGCATCTATTGAAACTCGATGGGTAGCAATTTTAAGAAATAGAACGAATAGATTTGCCTCGTCCACTATAAGAAAAAAGATCTATAATGACACACATAAATGTCCTTATAGTATATTTTTGGTGACAGTTAAGTTTTAGTGACATCATCGAAAAACGCCCTATAAAGTGATGTCGTCTTAGACCTCCTCGCATTCCTGACATTTTATGATGTCTGTATACAATATCAATGCTAACTTTAAAAGTGTCACAATATAAGGATATACCGACAGTCAAAAATATCAGGAAAAATCATATTTTAAGGACATTTATAAATGTCACATAAACTAATTTATAATGCCATAATAAATATCATTATAATAATTTATAAATACATTAAAAATTATCATTAATTTTTATTTAGAATAAATAACTTGAATTCAATATTTACATATCATCACAATTCATTGACCATCTAGAATAGAAAAAATTACAAAACAAAATTTAAAGGGCTCATAAATATTTTTATTCATCCAATACTCATTTGAGTCAAATTTACAAATGCAATACTAATGATAAATCTTTTACATCCAAAACAACCTACAAATACACTCAAAATATTAAATTGTAATACTAACAAAGTCTTGTAAAATAAAAACTCGATTAGATGGATCATCTTCAACCATTATATTGATTCATAAAAATCTAAGTATCTGTCACCTGCAAATACAATGTATATATTTGTATAAGAGGAATAAAACAACGAAGATACTGTTGGTGCGGGAAGCATCCGACGATCGAATCTGAGTTTTGATAATGGCAAAGGATTCAAAGTTAAGGTTTATGGTGATCTAACATATTGAATAAGTGTTTCAGGAAAGTCCTAGCTGCGGTTAGGCAAAGGGAAAATCCTAAGGGGTGGTAACCTTAGGTCCTAGGGGGCGGTAACCCTAGGTGAGGGAAAATCCTAAGGGGTGGTGACCTTAGGTCCTAGGGGGCAGTAACCCTAGGTGAGGGAAAACCCTAAGGGGCGGCAACCTTAGGTCTTAGGGGGCGGTAACCCTAGGTGAGGGAAAACCCTAAGGGGCGGCAACCTTAGGTCCTAGGGGGTGGCAACCCTAGGTGGAGAAAAAATCCTAGGGGGCGGTAACCGTAGGTCCTAGGGGGTGGTAACCCTAGGCGGAAAGTCTAGTCGGTCTGGAGGACCGGACTGGCATCAGGTAATCTCTCCTGAGGGGAGTAGATGAGGACGCGTTCCCCGTAGAGGGAACCGTAGGCGTCGGGTCGACCTAGGGTTTTCGATTGGAAATCCGAAGTCAGACTCGGACAGTCCGAAGACTGTCAGTTCTTCTTTACTATGATTTATTAGATTCTAACACTGTTTTGCAGGGTATTTGCTCGGACTAACCTTGTTTTGCAGGAGAGGTACCTGCTAGAAAAAGGTGGTCCGGGCGCCCGGGACCAAGTTTTATCCCTGCCGCGACTTCGCCACGTGGAACATCCTGGTTGGTTGGCCACGTCACACTCCAGGCGCCCGGAAGGGATCCAGGCGCCCGGAATGTCATATAAAAAGAGGGTCGAGGGAGCAGCTAAATAAAACAACAGATTCTAAGCTTTCTTCTGTGAAGTGCTGCCAACGAGACAACCTTGACGTGCTACAACTCGACGTCGACGACCCGAAGCTCAGACTCTTCGATTTTGTGTTGTCGGTATTAGTTTACTTATTGCATTAATTGTAATTCAAATTGTAATCTTTCCGATATTATAGTTGTTGCCCACCGAAAGCAGTCAAGGACCGCGGGCCTTCGAGTAGGAGTCGTCATAGGCTCCGAACGAAGTAAAACATCTGCGTCTGTTGTGTTTGCTTTTTACTTTCCGCTGCGTTTCTACTCTGTGTTTTAAAATCGTTAAAATAGCCACGAGCGCTATTTACCCCCCCTAGCGCTTTCGATCCATCAGATACAAAATTAATAAAAATAGTTCAAAATATTATATATCATACCAAACGAGAAAAATGCAAAGTATCATTCCATATGCACCTAATAGTAGTCTTCACTTACTGTTAACTACAAACACCAAAGAAAACAATGAAAAGTTTTTGTTTCCATAACAGTATATGTGCACCAACAAAGAAAACATTATTAGTAACAAAATAAATCAACAAACTTTACTTGTCAATCAACACCAGTAATCAGTCCTCTCATTATCACTTAAACCAACTAGGGAAAATGCATACTACACAAACTTAATAGAGCTGAGTTTATTCACACTTCTTTAAACTATCAACCTTAACTCCAATTCTACTTGAAATTTAATGGATAGGCACATACATAAAGAAATTGGTAAAGCTTTGAACTAGATATATAGACTACTTTGACAAACATAAAAGAGCATGAAAGATTGATACCTGTACTTTATGAACTCTACCAAAAAATAAATAAATAAAAAGAAAAGCAACAAAAATAGTGCTCGTGCTTTAAAAACCCTAGCTAGTCTTGAGAATTTTTCCACTTCAACACACAAGGATATATTAGAATTGGCAAAAAGTAGTAACAATGTTGGTGATACAGTAGTAACAATGTTAGAGAATACAATTGCACCCTGAAATTTTGACAAATTGCATTAGAAGAGTAATATGGAAAAAAATATTTACATAGTTTTAAAACAATTGCATAGTGGTCTATGTAATTACTTTGACCGGATTAACTCTATCATGTGCCGAATTATCCTGCATCCTATCAGATCTGTTCATGTGGTGAACATCAAGACCACATGATGACAATTCTGAAGCAGGAGCTATTCCTTGATGCTCAAAGTTGTGGCAAGTAAAGCAAATTCTAGCTGAATTCAAACCCTTTGCAGCATATATGTCCCAATAAAGTGGTGCCTAAATTTTTTTTTAAAAATCTGATTACGTTAATAAACCATAGATCTATAAAGCTAAGGTCCATTGAATTTCACTAGAAATCAATGACCATCAGACATCACGATTTAAGAAGATAGGATTTGGTCCATACAACAAAGGTTGTCTGCCAATAATGATAATGGATTATGTCAGGCCTTTTCCCAGCTTTATAGAGCAACTTAAGAGGCTAAGGAGACATTAAATGCTAAATGCTCACTTGCAACAATACTTAGAAGGCACTTCAAAAAAAAGTAAAAGAAGGAATCTAAAAGTATCCTAAAACCACTTCAACATGTCTGACCAGTGAATAAGAACTCATCTGATTAAAATTTTGAATATAAGATCGCAAAGTTCTGATACAAGAAACAAAGAGTTCACATTATGTAAGATGCAAGTTTGGCTCACCTTTGCAACTGGTGCCATTTCTACAACAATATGGATAATGTGCAATCCTGGCCTGTATAAGAGAAACAGAAAAATAAAGAGTAATCGTATGAACTTTCATAACTGAATGTCATACAAAAACATCTGAATAGCAATAAGAAACCAAACCTTGTAGTGGTGTACGTCAACTTCAGGAAGGTAGTCAACCTTTCATGCTCATCCTTACTCTCACAAGCCAAATACGCATCACGAATTCAAGACTTTTTTTTCCATGCCATATCTCACAATGACTTGGCATCATTGGTTGATATCTTCCTTGGATGTGGGGAGGGAGCCAGAAGAGGAAGACATCCTTGGATGTGGGGAGGGAGCCAGAAGAGGAAGACATCCTTGGATGTGGGGAGGGAGCCAGAAGAGGAAGACAGGCTGATCTCTTCCTTCGACACCATCTCCTCCGAGGTTGCCCGAGGTGCTGCGGTGAGGGAAGAAATAATAAATAGGTTACCTT
Organism: Zingiber officinale; assembly: GCF_018446385.1. Classification (NCBI taxonomy): domain Eukaryota; kingdom Viridiplantae; phylum Streptophyta; class Magnoliopsida; order Zingiberales; family Zingiberaceae; genus Zingiber; species Zingiber officinale. The sequence continues at coordinate 91,000,388 of NC_055991.1, forward strand.
TGAGGTTCTCCTTACTGTTGATACAGTCTGACCTGGATGTTGTTTTGCTGTTGACACTGATTTAAGTTTGTATCAGATATTTAACTCAGATTGATTACTAATCTAGGTTGACTTGGTTGACCTGATTGAGAAAGTCATAACTGGGATGTTAGGTAGTTGGAAAGTCCTGGTGAGTGAAGCCAGGCAGATTGGAAATCCTGGTGAGTGAAGCCAGGTGAAAACCCTAGTGAGTGAAGCTAGGTGCAAGTCCTGGTGAGTGAAGCCAGGCAAGGGAAAATCCAGATGGATCAAGGATGATCGGACATCTGGTGTTGAAAAGTCCAAGAAGGAAGCTTGGCATGCGAAGTCAGAGAGGGCTCCGGACTAGGGAAAGGGCTAGGGAGCTCGTTTCTCCGGACTAGGTCAGAGAGGGCTCGACCCGGACTGAGTCAAGAAGCTGGATCGGTCGGCAGACCGATCCAGTGAAACCTTGGGCACCTGATCGGTCTACCGACCGATCAGAAATCGATCAGTAGCCTACTGTGAGTTTACTGATCGGTCTGGAGACCGACCAGGAAGCTGTAAGCGCTTGGGAAGAGCGACATCTGATCGGTCTCGGGACCGATCAGATTAGTGCCTGATCGGTCCGCAGACCAATCAGAAGCTTTGCGACATCTGGAATCAGATTAGTTCCTGATCGGTCTGCTGACCGATCAGCGATGATCCAGAAAGCGTGGATCGGTCTGCAGACCAACCCACGGTATTGTTTGTTTTGCATGTACTTTTTCTGATTGCCGTATTTGTTTTCACCCATCTGTTTTTAACCATCTGCTGTGAGTCTTTTTAGCTTGCAGGTTGCAGGTCACACTCTCATGGTTGAATTCAAATTAAGCTTCATTAAGAGAAGAAGACAAGTGCTCTTTACACTGTGATTTGCTGCAACAGATGCATTTGAGGCATCAACGTTCACTGGGTTTCTGATTGCGATTGGGCTGCGCTCAGTTTGACCTCTACTTATTGGTTCGTATCCAGAGATGCCAGAGATTTCCATTGGCATGGGTTCAGAGAACCAGATGAGGAGGAGAGGTGATTGGCTACGCCTTGTTGGCAGCAGCGATTCTGCAGGCAGCGGTGATTCGAGCCAGTGAAGCAGAGAGACATAAGAAGGAAGAAGAGAGGTTCAGAAAAGGCACCGATTCTCTGTTTCTTTGCGATCAATCCTTTGAGAAAGCAAGTTGGTGAAGCTGTGAGCTCCTTGCTAAGAAGGTTGTTGTGCGCTCTCTGCTCCGTTTTCTTCTCCGCGTGGCTGTAAGCTCATCTGATTATTCTTCTCAGCCACTGTAAGTCTTGTGCTTAATTCTATAATCAACTGAGACTCTGTTGAGAGGTTGCTCCACCGAGAAGGAGACATCTTTAGCCGGATTTTGTCCGGGGTGTGATCTACCGAAAGATCAAGGAGTCGTCCTCCTTACGGACACGCCGAGGAGTAGGGGCAAGTTATCCCCGAACCTCGTATATCCTTGTGTCTGCTGTGTGTGCTTTTCTTCCTTCGTTTTCATTTTAGTTTTCAACTTCCGCTGTGCTAACAAGTTTATCTTTAAGAAAGATTTTGTTTAGGTTTTCATAGAGGCTATTCACCCCCCCCCTCTAGCCATCTAAGATCCCAACAAGTGGTATCAGAGCAAGGGGCTCTTTGATTCGGATTAACACCCAAAAGAGCAAACAAGGATGGCTATGAAGGAAGGCTTTAGCACAAATCGACCACCCTACTTCGAAGGAGCAGATTTTCAATATTGGAAGGGCCGCATGGAGTATTACCTCAAGACCGACATTGCCATGTGGTTCTCAGTCAAGGAAGGTTTCACACCACCAAAGGATGAAGAAGGTAAGGAACTCAATTCGTCAAGGTGGTCTACCGAACAACTCCGCAAAGCACAAGCCTATGCCAAGGCTATGGTCACCTTGCAATGTGGAATCGCCAAGGACCAACTCGTCAAGGTAGGTCCGTTCTCGAGTGCAAGAGACCTATGGAACAAACTCATCGAGCTCCAAGAAGGAACTCGAGATTCTCGGATTGCCAAGAGGGACCTATTCTTGAATCAGCTCCAAAATCTAACCATGAAGGACAATGAAACGGTAAGTGAACTTCATGGGAGATTCAAGGAGATCATCAACGGTCTACACTCTGTGGACGAACGAGTGGAGAATCGCGATCTAGTAAGGTACGCTCTTAAATCTTTTCCTAGGAATGCCTTGTGGTCATCTATGGTAGATGCCTACAAGGTATCCAAGGATCTTTCCATTGTTAAACTAGATGAATTTTTCTGTGAGATGGAACTTCATGAGCTTGCTAACAAAGGTCAAAAAGAGAAGGGCATTGCTTTATTTGCAGGACCAAAGAGCAAGGATGGAAGAAGGAAGAAGGAAAAGAAGAAGGAAAAGGAGATTTCCTCATCCACCTCTTCCTCCGAATCCGATGATGAAAGTGGATCATCATCAAGTGAGATGGCGAACTTTGTAAGAAGGATTATGAGAAGAAGCCGAAGATACAAAGGAAAAGGTAAAACTAATGATCAAAATTTTGATAAATCTAATGTTATATGTTATTAGTGTAGCAAGAAAGGACACATTCGGAGCGAGTGTCTGAAATTAAAGAGGAAGGAGGAATGAGCCAAAAAGAAGGAGGAAAGAGTCAAGAAGAAGAAGGCTCTCAAGGCCACTTGGGATGAGTCCTCATCAAGCTCATCGGAGGAAGAAGAGAAGATGGAAAAGAGCACACGACAATTAGCACTCATGGCAAGGGAGGTTTCGGACTCCGGAAGTGAGGGAGATTCGAGCGACGCTTCAACCGCGGCTTCATCATCGTCGGATGATGAAGAGGTAACCTCTTCTCATATAGAAAAGTGTTATAAGACTATCACTCACTTATCTACATTGCTTAAAAAGTCAAAAACAGAAAATAAATTGTTAAAAGAAGAAGTAAAAACCTTAAGGACCCTTAGGGAAGATGAGGTCGATGACCTACATCTAGAAGTCCTTGAGGATGAGAACAAAGCTTTAAAGGGTGAGGTTGAGAAACTCAAGAAAATGCTTGAGAAGTTCTCAACTAGCTCTAAGACTCTAGACATGATTCTAAATGCCCAAAGGGCAGTCTACAACAAGGCCGGGCTAGGGTATCAACCCAAGGAGTCGAGTTTCATTTCTCTAATGTCAAGAACTCAAAATAGTAGATCACATGTTTCTAGGGCTCATGGAACTAGGAAAGGTATGACCAAGGCATGGGTTCCTAGGTCTTTCGTTGTAGAAGCATTAGGTCCCAAGATTTGGGTACCTAAAACCTCTATCTTCCGTGTCTTGTAGGCATTGGTCGAGGGGGAGCATCTATCAACTTGGTTTGTTGATAGTGGATGCTCCAAGCACATGACCGGGACAAATCACTGTTTACAACCATTCAAAACAAAAGTAGAGGTAATGTGTCTTTTGGTAATAATGGTAGCCTTAAGGTTGTAGGAGTTGGAGACATTCATATATCCGAATGTTTCCATATCAAGAATGTCCTTCTAGTCAAGGGGATGACTTTTAATCTCCTAAGTGTCAGTCAATTGTGTGATACGGGTTACACAATTGAATTTCATTCAAGTCAATGTTTGGTTAAACACATTGACACACTTGACACGGTACTAGTAGGCACAAGGGTTGATAATATTTATCAAGTATCGTTTAAAAGTGCTACTAATGCTTTGATTAAGTGTTTCATGTCGAAAGAAGAAGAGTCTTGGCTATGGCATAGAAGGTTGGCACATGTAAACATGAAGAACATCCGGAAGTTGGCCAACCAAGGATTAGTGCGAGACTTACCCAGCATCAAGTACCACAAGACCAAACTATGTGATGCATGTCAAAAGGGTAAGCAAACAAAAGATGTTCATAAAGGTAAAAACACTGTAAGTACATCTACTGCTTTAGATTTATTGCACATGGACCTATTTGATTGCAGTAGTGTAATATCATTGAATGGAAGTAGATATTGCTTGGTAATCGTTGATGATTTTACTAGATACATGGACTTTCTTCTTGAAACATAAGGACCAAACTATAGATATTTTTATTTCTTTTTGTAGAAGAACTGAGAATGAAAAATCGACAACAATTAAAACCATTAGAAGTGATCATGGTGGGGAATTTCAAAATCATAGGTTTTTAGAGTTTTGTCAAGAAAAGTGATATAGGCATGAGTTCTCTACTCCAAGGACCCCACAGCAAAATGGGGTTGTGGAGAGAAAGAACCGAGTCCTACAAGAGGCTGCACGAAGCATGCTCAATGAGTACTCACTACCGAGCTACTTATGGGCTGAAGCTGTGAATATAGCTTGCTATGTGCAAAATCGAGTTTTAATACATAGGTTTTTAGGAAAGACTCCCCATGAACTTTGGTTTGGGAAACCGCCTACAATTAAACATCTTAGGGTGTTTGGTTGTAAGGTGTTTATCTTGAACACCAAGGATCATCTTGGGAAGTTCACGGCTAAGGCTGATCAAGGGATACTGGTCGGGTACTCTCTTACCAGCAAAGCCTATCGAGTCTACAACAATAGGACTAAATTGATTGAAGAGTCCTCTGATGTAGCTTTTGAAGAAATCCCTAACTTAAATGATCAACCAAGGGATGTAGGAGAAATTCAATTTGAACTTAGAAATCTAAGTTTGAATGATCAAAATGAAGAACGAGTCGAAGTTGACTCTGATGTTGATGAGCAAAGGCAACAAAGAACTCAATCTGATCCTTTGCCTGATATTGAGTCCTTGCCTGTGCCGAGTGAGACCACTCATGAGGCACCGCCAACACCAAGGCAGTTTAGGTTAGCCACTAGTCATCCCCAAGACCAAATTGTGGGAGACATCCAACAAGGGGTTAGGACTAGGTCATTCTTTAGAAATGAGTCTGATGAAGTCGCATTGATTTCAGAGATTGAACCAAAAATAGTTGATGAGGCATTGCACGATCCTGATTGGATCTTAGCTATGCAAGATGAGTTAGGTCAATTTGAAAGGAGCCAAGTGTGGGACTTAGTTCCTAGACCTAAGAAGACCACCATTATTGGAACTAAATGGGTCTTCAAAAATAATTTAAATCAAAAGGGAGAAGTTGTAAGAAACAAGGCAAGACTTGTAGCCAAGGGCTATAGTCAAGTCGAAGGTCTCGATTATGATGAGACTTATGCTCCCGTGGCCCGATTAGAGTCCATTCGTTTGATGCTAGCTTTTGCGGCACATAGAGGTTTCAAGCTCTATCAAATGGACGTTAAATCAGCCTTCTTAAACGGATTCATCAAAGAAGAGGTCTATGTTGAACAACCACCGGGGTTTGTGAATACCGAAGTTCCAAACCACGTGTACAAGCTCAAGAAAGCTCTTTATGGGCTTAAACAAGCACCTCGAGCATGGTACGAAAGGTTGTCAACTTACCTATTAGAAAAGGGCTTTGTAAGAGGCCAAATAGACCCAACACTATTTCTACGTAGAGATGGTGAAAACATTTTTGTAGCCCAAGTGTATGTCGATGACATAATTTGTGGCTCAAATAACAAGGGCTATTTGAATGAATTCATTTCTCACATGGAAAGTGAGTTTGAGATGAGTCTAGTAGGAGAGTTGACATTCTTCCTCGGACTTGAAATCAAACAAACTCGAGATGGAATTTATGTCCATCAGACAAAATACACTCAAGAGATGCTTAGAAAATTCAATATGAGTGACTCTAAGGAAGTGTCCACTCCAATGGCGACAAACACTCGCCTTGACAATGATGAGAGTGGAAAACCAATTGATCTAACGCAATATAGAAGCATGATTGGTAGTCTTCTATATCTCACAGCTAGTCGACCAGACATACTTTTTGCTGTGGGCATGTGCTCTAGATATCAAGTCTGTGCCAAGGAATCTCATTTAATTGCAGTTAAGAGAATATTGAGATACCTTAAGGGCACAATTCGAGTAGGTCTATGGTACCCTCGTACAGAGTCTTTTGACTTGGTAGGCTATACCGATTCCGATTATGTTGGGTGCAAATTGGATCGGAAAAGCACTAGTGGGGGTTGCCAATTCTTAGGTTCATCATTAGTTAGTTGGTCAAGTCGGAAGCAACATTGTGTTGCTCTCTCCACGACCGAGGCTGAATACATTTCCATGGGAGAGAGTGTATCACAATTGTTGTGGATGATTCACACTCTAGAAGATTATGGACTTTCGTATAAGGGAGTGCAAGTGTTGTGTGACAACATTAGCACAATAAACCTAACGAAAAATCCAGTCCATCATTCAAGGACCAAATACATTGAAGTGCGTCATCACTTCATTAGAGATCACGTAGCTAGGGGAGACATTGCACTCACATATGTTGAGTCAAAGTCAAACTTAGCCGACATTTTCACAAAACCCCTTCCGGAAAATGAATTTAGTCATTTAAGGAGGGAATTGGGAATGTGTTTGGCTCAATAAGTCATGTTGACCACATCATGATCAATAAGGACCATTAAAATGACAAGAAAAATTAAGAAATTAATTTGGGCAACTCGGGGACATCTCACACAAACTATAAGGTTTAACAAATTGTTTTTGTTTGCTAAATATGGGGTGAGATGCTAGGATCAACCAAATTATTCAAAATGTATCATGCATCCATTGAATAATTAGGTTGAAGAGACATAAATTGAGTATGGGGAAGGCCATTACATAATTCATGTGTATTTGGCTCCTAGATCTTACTCATATATTCCAACCAAGGAATCTTGGTTGGACTTTTGCCTAGAAATTATCTAATTATGGTTGATGGTTGATGTGTTGATTGGTATTGTTGATTGGTTCATTTCATGACTTTGATTGATAAAACGATAGGTTGTTAAAGGAAATAATAGCAACTTGGATATATTTTGACAAACTTGAAACTAAACATAACAAGGATAAAAAATTTCAGCTTTCATGCCTTGATTGAAAAATTAGGACAAGTTGTTTATATTTTGACAAATTTGAACCTGATCATAGAGATGAGTTTAGCAAAAATATGTTTTGAACTTCTAAGGACCAAGAAGACAGAACTCCATATGGTTGGAGTTAGTGTGAGGTTTTGTTTGATAAGAGTCTGAAACTTTTGGATTATGAACAAGTTCAGGCCATAAGAAATCATATTTCGAATATATTAGTGTTTGGTGATTCCTAAGTTCTAGGGTATGTCTTAGGGAAGTTATGAATTCTTGAGTTCCGGATTCTTCAGACTTCATGGCTCAGTATTTCAGTTACTGAAATTACTGAAATCGGGTTATCAGACACTGATCGGTCCACAGACCGATCAAGAAAGTCTGGATTGGTCTGTCGACCGATCCAGAATGAAGCCAAACTCTCTGTTTGGTATCTGATCGGTCCAGTGACCGATCAGCGCATGAAGAAAGCCCCCTGATCGGTCCGGGCACCGATCAGGATGATCCCTGATCGGTCCACTGACCGATCAGGTGTCGCCGATTCACTCGGGTGGATCTGATCGATCAGGATTTCTCCTGATCGAACAGCCGTCCGATCAGATCACACTGTGCACTATCCCCTCATTAAATCCTCCCGACCTCCTCTCTTCCCGATCTTCTTCCTTCTCAAAACCCTAGCCGACCGACTCATAACCTAGCCGACGCCCCTCTCTTCCTCCCGTCTTCTCGACCCATCGTCTTCTAAAAGCCGAAGGTCACAATGGTACCGAGGTAATCTCTCGATCTCTACTGTTTATTGTCTTTGGCAGGTCATGTTATCATGTTCTTACTGTCACTGTGGTTTGTGCTCGGTGGTTTGCCTATGACCGGTGCTCTTTCCTTGTTCCCATTGTCCTAATTGTTAGGAAGAAACCCACTGGTGGTGAGGGAACCTCTAAGGAACCAACCAAGAAATCCAAATCCAAAGTTCCTGCTGCTCCTTCCCGACCTCAACCATCCAGTTCGGGAAGATTTCCCAACCAACAGTTTGAACAATCCTTTAAGGAAAGGACCTTCAAGTTGCTCCCATGTAGATCAGTCGATAAAAAATACATGAATGAGTTTTGTCCAGCGATTACGGAGACCATAGCCTACTATAAACTTGATTCCTTGGTATATTTAGAGAGGGATATCAACCTTGACCTAGTTTCTGAATTCTATAACAACCTTCATCAGACTATTGATGGTAGTTATAGATCAAGAGTGGCTAAGCAAACCGTTGATTTCAGCTTAATTGCTTTCTTTGATTATTTAGGCTGTCGTTTGTGTTCGGGGACGGTGTTCTCATTCTATCCTTCTTTGCCTGAACCCGTGCCTCATCCTCTTAATGTCTCATCTGACTCGATTTATGAGTACTTCTTTGGACATCCGAGACCGGATGGATTAGATGAGTTAGATGTCGACTTTCCTACATTTGCAGCCCTTGGCCTTTCTGCTCCTGATTACATTCTTTTCAAAATTGTCACAAACTGTCTTCTACCTATTACTTCTAAACCATTGGCAGAGATTCGACCGTATCATTGTCTGATGCTTTACGGGTTGCATAGGCGTCTTGACTTTGATGTCATGTCGAGTGTCTATACTTCTATCATATCTCATAGCGAGCCAAGCGGTTACACCATCTATATGCCTTATGGGCATGTAATTACTGATTGGCTTGAGACCCTGGGTGTTGACGTCTCTAGGGGGAGGATGGTCAAGATGGTTAGGCAGGATTGTCGACTTGGGAAACGTGCATTTTCCAAGTCTGGAATCTTAGGACAGGATGGGGCAGTTAGGTGGAAGGATGGGAGGGCACTAGGTGAGTTACCTCGACGACAGGTTGCTCCTATTGCTGCTCCTCCTGCTGCTGACGATGGAGAGGCCGATCCTGATCTGCGCTGGCAGATCGCCGAGCTGGAGAGTCGCTTTGATCGACACGAGGAGATGGTGGCTGCTGAGTTCGATGGACTACGCATTCGGATCGACCAGCGCTACGATGACTTGCGTAGTCAGCAGCTGGTGACGCAGCAGCTACTTCTGGGCTGGATGGCCAACTACCCACCTTCGCAGCGATTCTCGGGCCATCCATCTTCGAGCTCCAGCATGCCGCCTCAGGATTACGTGCCTCCCGCAGATGATGATGATGTTCCTCATGTTGAGGACATTGATTGATACATTCATTTTGACTGTCTATGTTTTTTGATACTGCTTGTTGGATATTTTATGTCTGACCTGGATGCTTGTTCATTTCATCTATGTATGATATTTATTTTCTCTCTTTATGTCTTGCTCCTTATTGGTTTTTAATATGCTACTCATATGCCTTGTTTTGTATGTCTTTTATTTCTTTATTCATTTACTGTCCTAAAATACACTTAGAAGGAATTCTAGGGGGATTAAGCAGAAGACAGTATGGATTAAGGGGGAGCTCTTTAAGTTATCTTACCTTGTTCGCTCCTTTTCGGTGTTTGACAAAGGGGGAGAAGATAACTAAGTTTAGAAATGAATGAAAGGTTGATTTTAGGGGAGAGGATGACTTTGAGTCGTTTTGAATCCTCTTACCTAATTCGCACCTATTTGACTAAGTTAAGTTAAGCGATGAATTGACTTCATCGAGTCAATATGAAAAAGGGGGAAAAGATAACTAAGGTATATCCGTCTTAGGGGGAGGATCCTGATTTCCCTAAAATTATGGGTATATGAGCATTTCTGATCTAAACTTAAATCGTGTTGTCAAACAACAAAAAGGGGGAGATTGTTGATACAGTCTGACCTGGATGTTGTTTTGCTGTTGACACTGATTTAAGTTTGTATCAGATATTTAACTCAGATTGATTACTAATCTAGGTTGACTTGGTTGACCTGATTGAGAAAGTCCTAACTGGGATGTTAGGCAGTTGGAAAGTCCTGGTGAGTGAAGCCAGGCAGATTGGAAATCCTGGTGAGTGAAGCCAGGTGAAAACCCTAGTGAGTGAAGCTAGGTGCAAGTCCTGGTGAGTGAAGCCAGGCAAGGGAAAATCCAGATGGATCAAGGATGATCGGACATCTGGTGTTGAAAAGTCCAAGAAGGAAGCTTGGCATGCGAAGTCAGAGAGGGCTCCGGACTAGGGAGAGGGCTAGGGAGCTCGTTTCTCCGGACTAGGTCAGAGAGGGCTCGACCCGGACTGAGTCAAGAAGCTGGATCGGTCGGCAGACCGATCCAGTGAAACCTTGGACACCTGATCGGTCTGCCGACCGATCAGGAATCGATCAGTGGCTACTGAGCGATTACTGATCGGTCTGCAGACCGATCAGAAATCGATCAGTAGCCTACTGTGAGTTTACTGATCGGTCTGGAGACCGATCAGGAAGCTGTAAGCGCTTGGGAAGAGCGACATCTGATCGGTCTCGGGACCGATCAGATTAGTGCCTGATCGGTCCGCAGACCGATCAGAAGCTGAGCGCAGCGACATCTGATCGGTCTGGAGACCGATCAGATTAGTTCCTGATCGGTCTGCCGACCGATCAGCGATGATCCAGAAAGCGTGGATCGGTCTGCAGACCAACCCACGGTATTGTTTGTTTTGCATGTACTTTTTCTGATTGCCGTATTTGTTTTCACCCATCTGTTTTTAACCATCTGCTGTGAGTCTTTTTAGCTTGCAGGTTGCAGGTCACACTCTCATGGTTGAATTCAAATTAAGCTTCATTAAGAGAAGAAGACAAGTGCTCTTTACACTGTGATTTGCTGCAACAGATGCATTTGAGGCATCAACGTTCACTGGGTTTCTGATTGCGATTGGGCTGCGCTCAGTTTGACCTCTACTCATTGGTTCGTATCCAGAGATGCCAGTAATTTCCATTGGCATGGGTTCAGAGAACCAGATGAGGAGGAGAGGTGATTGGCTACGCCTTGTTGGCAGCAGCGATTCTGCAGGCAACGGTGATTCGAGCCAGTGAAGCAGAGAGACATAAGAAGGAAGAAGAGAGGTTCAGAAAAGGCACCGATTCTCTGTTTCTTTGCGATCAATCCTTTGAGAAAGTAAGTCGGTGAAGCTGTGAGCTCCTTGCTAAGAAGGTTGTTGTGCGCTCTCTGCTCCGTTTTCTTCTCCGCGTGGCTGTAAGCTCATCTGATTATTCTTCTCAGCCACTGTAAGTCTTGTGCTTAATTCTATAATCAACTGAGACTCTGTTGAGAGGTTGCTCCACCGAGAAGGAGACATCTTTAGCCGGATTTTGTCCGGGGTGTGATCTACCGAAAGATCAAGGAGTCGTCCTCCTTACGGACACGCCGAGGAGTAGGGGCAAATTATCCCCGAACCTCGTATATCCTTGTGTCTGCTGTGTGTGCTTTTCTTCCTTCGTTTTCGTTTTAGTTTTCAACTTCCGCTGTGCTAACAAGTTTATCTTTAAGAAAGATTTTGTTTAAGTTTTCATAGAGGCTATTCCCCCCCCCCCCCCCCCCCCTCTAGCCATCTAAGATCCCAACACTTACTTGCTGTGGAGAGGGAAGAACCTGGTTACATTGCAAAGAGGAAAGGAAAGAAGAAGAGGTGGGAGACGAAGTAAACCTAGCGGCGATAGAGGAAAGGAAACCTAGCGGCGATAGAGAAAAGAAAAGGAAAGACGAAGAGGTGGGAGATAAAGGAAATGATCGTGTGGGAAGGGAATTAATAGTGTTTACAATATAATGACATTTATAAAATATGTCACTATAAGAGGTCTAATATGATTATTTTTATAAAAAAAATAATCAATACTAAAGAATGTCATTATAAATATTTTATAATGACACTTTTTTGTAAGTGTCATTAAGAAAATATCATAATAGATCTTTTTTCTTATAGTGGTCCTCGGCGTTTTGGACCTTGATTATGCCTTAGGGTTGATAAACCTACCCCACTTTCAGACACTAGCACTCAAGATGAAAAATTTGCTTATGAAAAATGGGAAAGGTCCAACCGTTTGTCACTTATGATAATGAAAGGTTCCATATCGTTAGATATTCGAGGAGGCGTGCCTGATTCTAAAAATGCTAAGGACTTCCTTGATTCCGTTGAGGAGTAGTTTCAGAGTTCCTCTAAAGCACTTGCTACCACACTGATCATCAAAATGGCAACTTCTAAGTACAACGGCCTTGGTGGTGTTCGTGGGCATATCCTAAGAATGAATGATATGGCTGCTCAGCTTAAGGCCATGGACATAGAGATCTCTGAGGGCTTTCTCATTCATTTCATTATGACATCTCTTCCTTCTCAGTTTGGTCCTTTCAAGATCAACTATAATACTCAGAAGGAGAAATGGAAAATGAGTGAACTGATCAGTATGTGTGATCAGGAAGAAGAAATTAAAGACTTAAGGTTGAGACACCTGATAGTGGCCACTTTACCACTCAACGACAGGGCAAGAAACGGAAACGGTATGGAAAGGACAAAAGACATGTGAAGGAAAATAATGATGGAAATAAGGCAAAGACTTCAGGCACCAAGACTCACAAATGCAACTTTTGTCACGAGCCTACGTATTTTCAGAAGGATTGTCCAAAATTTAAGGAGTGGTTAACTAAAAAATGTCTAGTTATGTTTGTTATGAATCATTTCTTGCAAATGTTCCTACTGATACATGGTGGATTGATAGTGGTACTTCTGTACATATTACTTGTTCATCGCAAGGATTCCGTTTCGCGAGGAAGCTAAATAAAGGAGAACACAACGTTTTGGTTGGAAATGGAAATAAAGTTCCAGTTGGAGCTGTAGGAACTCTCCCTTTGGTTTTGGAGAGTGGTTTCAAACTGGATTTATTTGATATTATTTATGTTCCCAGTATTACAAGAAACCTTATTTCAGTTTCTCTACTTATTGCTCATGGTTATTTTGTCTTATTCGAGAATAAAGGTTTTACCATTTTGTTAAACAACAAAATTGTTGGTTATGGTATTTTAGAATGAGACCTCTTCAAATTATGTTTAAATGCTTCTTCTGTAAATATATTGGAATTTGTATAGCGGCAACAAAAGAAAATTAATGGATAGGAATTCTTTAATACTATGGCACGACCATATATCTTGGGATAGAATGCAACGTCTCATTAAAGATGAAATACTTCATTCATTAGATTTCTCTAATTTCGACACATGTATTAAGTGTATTAAAGGAAAATTTGCATAAAAGAACAAACATGGCGCCACCAGAAGTAATGGACTATTAGAACTGATTCATACTGATATTAGTGGTCCTTATACTCTTGGTATTCATGGGCATTGCTATTCCATCACCTCTATTGATGACCACTCTCATTATGGATATATTTATCTCCTTCATGAAAAATCTGAAGCACTCCAGTTTTTAAATATTATAAATCTGAAGTTGAAAACCAACTTGATCGAAAGATTAAAGTGGTTCAATCTGATAGAGGAGGAGAATATTATAGAAGATTCTCCAACTCAGGTTATAATCCTAGACCTTTTGTCTTATTTATAAAAGAATGTGGTATTATTGCTTAGGTTTCTATGCTGGGCACGCCTCAGCAAAATGGTGTCGCTGAGAGACGTAATCGTACCTTTATGGATATGGTACGAAGTATGATATGCCAAACTTCTTTACCTATACATATTTGGGTTAAGACTCTTAAGACAGCTATGCATATACTAAATCGTGTTCCTATTAAAGCTACGCCTAAAACCCCTTATGAAATGTGGGCGCAAAGGAAACAAAATATTAGGTATATGCGTGTATGGGGATGTCCTGCAGAGGCTAAAATTTACAACCTAAATGTACAAAAGCTTGATCCTAAGACATTAAGTTGCTATTTTGTCGGTTACCCAGAATGTTCAAAGGGTTATCAATTTTATTGTCCATCACATACCACAAGAATTATCGAAACTAGACATAGAATATTTTTAGAGGATGTTGGTAATTGTGGTGATAGCACGTCTCACAAAAATATTCTTGAAGAGGAACGTGAAATTTTAAATATTCCCATTATTTCAAGAGATTTGATTATCCCTGATTCTATGGGAGAATAATCAAAAATGAGATGATGCCTAATGTTTCAGACGACGTTGATGGGCCTTCTCCTATTATTGTTCATGACCCACCTTTACGAAGGTCAGAACGAGTGAGAAAGCCAACTACTCTTGATGACTTTATCTATTTCAAAGGTTGTGATAATTCTATTGGGAATGATGCTACATCATTTAATGATGTAATGACATGTGACTAAACACCTCAATGGCTTGAAGCCATGAACAAAGAGTTGACATCAATGAAATTAAATAATGTGTGTGACCTTGTAGACTTACCTCAAGGATTCAAACCAATAGGTTGTAAGTGGATTTTTAAAACCAAACTAAATCCTCAAGGAAATGTCGAACAGTACAAGGCCCGTTTAGTTGCTAAAGGGTTTACGCAAAAAGAAAGTATTGATTATAATGAAACATTCTCACCTGTGTATAAAAAGGATTCGTTCCATATAATTATGGCCCTTGTAGCTCATTTTGACTTAGAGCTATATCAAATGGATATCAAAACTGCATTTCTTAATGGTGACTTACATGAAGATATTTATATGACACAACCAGAAGGATTTCTGGTTGAGGGCAGGGAACAAATAGTATGCAAACTTAAGAAATCCATTTCTGGTCTTAAGTAATCATCTCGACAGTGGTATTTGAAGTTTCTAGAGTTGATCAGTAAATTTGGTTTCAAGAAGAATGTTGTCGACTAATGCATTTTTATGCGAATCTATGGGAGCAAATTTATCATTCTCGTACTGTATGTGGATGATATTTTACTTGCCTGTAATTATTTAGTCATGTTACGAGAGACAAAAGATTTTCTATCAAGTAAATTTGATATGAAAGATCTCGATGAAGCCTCTTATGTTATAGTCATTGAAATTCATCGTGATAGATCTCGTGGTATGTTGGGTCTATCTAAAAGAGCCTATATTGAAAAGGTTCTAAAAAGATTTAACATGCATAATTGTTCTTCCACAGTTGCACCTGTCTATAAAGGCGATATGTTCAGTTTATCACAGTGTCCTAGGACCCCGTTGGCGCTTAATGAGATGGAGCAATTTCCTTACGCATCTGCTGTAGGAAGTCTAATCTATGCTCAAGTGTGTACATGTCCAGATATCGCATATATTGTTGGCATGCTTGGTCGATACCAAATTAATCTAGGAATGGATCATTGGAAGAATGCCAAGAAAGTTATGCGATACTTACAGGGTACAAAAGATTTCATGCTCATTTACAGGAGATCAGATTTTCTTGAGGATATTGGATATTCTGATTCTGACTACGCAGGATGCCTCGATACTAGAAAATCTACATCTAGATATGCTTTTATGTTATCTGGAGCACCTGTTTCATGGAAAAGTACAAAGAAAACTATTACAACTTCTTCTACCATTGAAGTGAAATTTGTAGCCTGTTATGAAGCATCGTGCCATGCTATATGAATTAAAAATTTTATCATGGGGCTTCAAGTGGCGAATTCTATGTCCAGGCCACTGAAAATATTTTACGAAAATCAAGTTGTCGTATTCTTTTCTACGAACAACAAGTCAAGTAGTGCTTCCAAGCATATTAACATTAAGTACCTTGTTGTGAAGGAAAGGATCCAAAATGAGTTAATATCCATTGAGCACATTAGTACTAGTGCTATGGTGGCGGACCCATTGACAAAAGCCTTGCTTCCCAAGATGTTTCAACGGCATATGCATAACTTGGGATTTTTGCAAGCTTTAATTCTGAGAGGGCATTTAGTTGGTTTGGATATTGATATGTGATCACATTTGTAATGTTTTGGATCCTATTTATGATCATGTGATTTATTACTTTTATTTGCGCATTAATGTTAAGCATTATAAATAAATCACTGAAGGACCACATATGTTTATTGAATCATAACATCAACAGTGTAAGATTGTGAGTTAGGAATGAATCTATTACATATGATTTTAGATCTTAGCCTATATCAGATCAAACATTTAGATGATGTGGATTATTAAGGATATAATGTTGTCGGTGTATTAAACCCATTTTGAAGCTAATTATGCCCTTTGGCCAAGTGGAAGAATGTTGGATTCGATGGGGTCCAATTCATGATGTTGGCCTATAGATTATAATTAATGGGTTATTCCTTAATAATTTATTTAATTAGCCCAATTACTAAAGCCTTGATGGACGGACTAGTGATTGTATTTCTTATTGGGTTGGCCCCACCTCTTGTTCTACCTATTAAGAATTAGGGTTTGTTGTTATTATAAATAGGCACTTAGGTCTAATATATTAAGGATTCTTCTTACATACTCTTACACACGACGGCTTATGGCAACCCTAATAAGTACACACGGGAATCCATCTCCCCTTGTAGTGCGAAAGAGGTGAAGATCGAGTCTTCAATTATGTCGGCGCTCAACGCAGATAATTCTTATTCTCTAAATTCGTTCATATACTTGATAAGATCTGTTTTACGGTAGAAATCTTGATTATGGGATCAAGCTTAGCTTATGTCACGTTCTACCATTTTAAAATATATCTTACACAAAAAACATGAAAGTATAACTCAAATATAGTAGGATATGAAAGATCCAAGGATGTAAATTTTGCATGAATAGTGTAGTCATGAAAAGTTAGGTAGGAGGCTATCTAAGTATTAGCTAGCGAGTCTATATCTAAAAGTATGACGAAGTGTGTGTGTGTGTGTGTATATCACTATAAGAAAATTGAGATTTTACAACACTTAAAAGACAACGTTTTTTTTTAAAAAGCGTTGTCTTTTTCTTTTTAACAATGCTTTTAGTGAAAAGCGTAATCTATTTCTTTATTTTCTTACTAATAGACAACGATTTTTTAAAAATCATTGTCTATTAGTATTTTTATGGATCAAACACAACGCTTTTTGAAAAGCGTTGTCTATTAGCATTTTTTTTAGTGTCTACGACAACGATTTTTAAAAAGCGTTGTCTATTGTCAAGCCCTCATTTTAAAAAGCGTTGTCTTAAATTTATATTCCGTCGGTTTCACTTGCACCCACCTATCTTCCCGAACCCCTCTCACAACTCCTCATCTCACACGCTAGATCTCCATCCAACTCCTCCTCTCATGCCCTCTCCTTCCAACTCCTCTTCTCATGCCCTCTCCTTCCAACTCCTCTTCGGCAAACCCCTCTCCGGCAAACCCCTCTCTGCAAACTTCTCCTTCGAACTCCTCTCCGTCAAGAACGCGAGCAAAATTTCCTCACCTTATTCCTTCATCTCTTCGTCAAATAGCAAATGCCCTAATCTCTTCGCCTCCGTCACCTCATTCACGCTTCCTTCACATTGCCCAATCTCTTTGACCCCATCTTTAACAAGCGGCAGATCCTGGCGTTGAGGCAATCAACCAGGGCAGATCGACCCATCTCTTGCCTCCTTCGCCCTCGACACTGAGCCGACCCCTCGTACTGGCACGACTACCTCCCGTATTCAGTTGCGACTGCCACTGGTGTCTTTTGGTATGCTACTGTAACCCCAATGATTCCTTGTCCTAGTACCTTTTAAGTTGTTCCTCCAAGTCTTGAAACTCAACTCTCTATTTGTTCTAGTTCACCTGTTCTTAGACTCTGAGATCAATGGAATGGAAAAGCTATAAGTTTTGTGGTTATGCTTTCGGTAGCTTCCTTGTGAGAATTTGAGACCTTTTGTGAAATTTTGAGATCTTTCTCAAGCTCCCTTCTGTGGTGTTGTTTCTTTTTCCTTCTTTTGAGTAGCTTAATGTGTTTGATAATTTTCTTGTGAAAGTTCATTTAGAGAAGTGACTTATCATACATCCGAAAGAATACAGAAAGATATCCACAAAGCATGACTAGGGCCTTTTTTTTGTTGTTGTTGTAGGTTTGACACACTCTAGAAGTTCATTTAGCTGGTAGCGTAGGTGTTCAAAATGTGAGGTTGACAGTGATAGCATTTTAGGCCATCAATTGATATTGTTTCATTATTGGTGTTATTGCCCTATTTTAGTCATTGTAAGAATTCCAACTTTCATGTAATTCCTAAGAAGTTTCTCAAATATGTTATTTGCCACTGTATATGGCTGTCTCATATTAAGAGTTAGGAAGTTGTGGGAATGGACTGCTGCTCTGTAATGAATTTGGTCAGACAAATGAACAATCTTCTTCTATACCTACTGTGTCTATTTTTGGGTACAATGAAGGTCCATAGCCTTTCATAGGTCACAAAAAAATTAGCTCCTTGTCTGGATATTTAACAATTTATTTCTTTCACTGAGCATGAGCTTGTCTAACTTTGGTAGTTCCTGACTATTTACTACAAGATGAAGTTCAGGCTCAGGACTTGTTGTCTCTAGTGCAGGCGGAAGAAAATGACACAGTAGAGAATTATAGCAACCCTGAAGCACCACAACAACTTCCAGTTTTGGATGAACGATTAGGTGAATCTTTTGATGAAGAGACTATGACACATCCAATTGCCTTGGAGACCACAAGAGATCCACCTCCTGCAACCGCTAAAGAACCTGTTGGAGAGCAACTAAGCACACATATGCCTCCATTGTATGCAAAAGTTATTTCTCTGTCATATTTTCTTACAGGTTATTCCTTAGGAGACTGATGTTATTTGTGTCCCAGCTTCGGGCTAAAGGCCAATCTGGCCCATCTATGCATCCAGCACCTGTAGTAAAGACATCTCTGGTAGTTTCAAAACAAGCCCATTCCTTTTCCCAACATTCCCATCCTGCTATTTTTCCTAAGAATTCTGGCTCTGAGGCAATTGAGGAGGCTCTAGTAGTTGAGGATGAAGGTTTCTCCCTTCATTTCTTTGTTTTTTCTTTCGGAAATTATTTGAACAATCCGAATTTTTTTACTTTGCACTTGAAAAGGTGAGCCCTCCCATCCATGCCTCATAGTCTCATTGTTTGAAATTGATTGCTTATTATGTGTTTTGTATCTTCTTTCTGACAATTGTTTGAACAATCCTGAATTTCTACTTTGCACTTGAAAAGGTCAGCCCTCCCATTTATATTCAGGCCACATAGTCTCATTGTCTGAATCTGATTGCTTATGATAGGCTTTGTATTTTCTTTCTGAAAATTGTTTGGACAATCCTCAAATGTTCAACTTTCAGTAACTGGTATGCAATGATTATGTGATCTTTGGCACCATTATGTGTTTCTTCCTTAATACTTAAGTAGTTTTTGATTTTGTTGAAAATTCAAGCTGTGTATCAATTCAATTGCTTCTATATTCTTTATGTTTTCACCTGGAATTTATCTACTCTAGTGAAAGATCTACTGATCTTAATTTAAGCTTGTTTGACAATAGTATTTGTTTTGGTCTCAGTTGATTCCAGATCTATTTATATTGGAAATCTTCCTTCATCTATCTCGACTTCAGACCTTGAGCAAGTCTTTAAGAATTTTGGTAAATTGAGACTAGATGGTGTTTTTATTAGAAGCAGGAAGGTTGATTCCATTTAGCTTGTTGTACTATTTTGATTTAGTTTTATGCATCTTGATTAATTTTTAACTCAGCTATACATGCAAATTTGCAGGAGTCTAATGTTTTTTATGCTTTCATTGAATATCAAGATGCCATTGGTGTACAAAATGCACTTAAGGTATGTGATCTTCCTTAAGTTTATTCTCACAAGTATCAGAGTATATCAACTCTATATAGTAGTATTTTGCAGTATCCTTGCCTATTTCAAGTCTAGTCTGCACCAGTATGATCACGTGTTGAAATCAGTATATGCCTATTGAGTGTACATGCTTTTATGCAGCTTCTATATCTTTATTTCTTCTTGTTTATAAAACCAGTTTTGAGATCTGACATATTTTACCAATGGTATTTGCACATGAATCTCCATTATAAAATTTCAGATCTGTTTGTGTTCCAGCTCTGTAAATCTCTATATTAATATATTTGATCCTCATTATTATTTACCAAGTGTTTTTTTACTTCCGTAAACTATTTCTAGATTCATATCCTTGTATCTTGTTAGCATACTTTGTTTTTTTTCTTCAGAATTCTTATATTGAGGATAACTTGATTTTGCTTAAGATAAATTTAAGTTCTTATTGTATATTGAGGATTCTCTCAAATTACATACTTTATATACTAGCTTTTCATTTTCAGGCATCTCCAATACAGTTAAATGGGAGATTGATTCATGTCGAGGGGAGAAGACCTAATAGCGGTGTATCATGAGGAAGTAAGTCCCAGTTTCAGACACCTCTCTTTTGAAACTACTTAAATGCTCAAATTTGAGAAAGAATTAAATATATACATCATTGTTTTTCTTATTATAACTATGACTGGATTTTTGTTCGGATTGTATGATTTTATGTGGCCATTTTGCAAAATGTGAAATTTGCTATGTTATTCCAATTCATCCAACATGGGTATCTGTGTATAGATTCAAATTTCAGATTTTTTTTTTTCAACTTTGGAGCACAGGGACTTGCCCAAAAAGCATTTAAGTTTAGGAGCCAAGGTACAAAGACATGATAAAATATAGATATTAATATTAATCGATATTAATCTTATATAGCTAAAATTAATATATTAATCTGATAATATAGGGATTATAGATGTTAATTTAGGAGTGTTTAATAAAAATTACAATTAATATGACTGAATTAGTGTGTGGTTAGGGGATGATATTGTGAATTTGAACTCAATCGTTGGATCATATGTTATTCAAGTTGAGTTTTCCTTAGGCTCGAACTTGGTCTGAATCAGATCTAGATTGAGTGTTTTATAACTAAACCAATGATGAACCAAATTGAATCGGTTTGATTCATGTGGCAAGAATAATGTGTTTTAGAGTTTCCTTTGAGTTTTTTCCCATGGGTTTGCTCTGCAAATTCTGCGGATCTCCACACAACAGACCTCCACAGCTCCACCGCTCTTCATTATCTCTTGTGGTAAAAGACGATTCACTCGTCCCCAGCTGTTAGTTAGAGCCCTAGAGTCAATCATTTGATGATTGTATAGACTCATGTATATCATATTCTTGTATATTAATAAAGGCATTTGTTTGGTTATTATACTTAATTGTATTAGTGTCAAATAGACTAAGTATAATAGCGTCCTTGAGTAGAAGGTTTATACCTATATCAATCGATTAGTTGAATCGATAGTGAGATGATATAGGGAACACTACTCTAAATCATTCCTAGTCGAGTATTAACATTCAGGGACAATGTTAATGCAATAAGACTAGCATGTAGGTCAGCTCGATGACTTGATCTCACAAGTCATGGATATGGAGATATCAAGTTGACACATGGGTATACATTAGAGAATGTATACTGAATGACCCGCCATGAGAAAGTATCATGGATCGTTATATGAGTGTCATATACTTTCTCATGTGGCTATTAGTATGACTATTAGTCCTTTGACCTGAAGTCACCATGGATCCCTACATAAGGAGTTATGTACTTTGGTTTCGTCAAACGTCACCCGTAACAGGGTGGACTATAAAGGCGATTACTGGGTATGTAATAAATTATGCAGAGGGATGTGAGTGATGTAGATGGGATCTATCCCTCCCATATGACGGGAGCAACATCAATATTCTTGATAGAGTTAGACCACGAAGTGCATGTCCATGCCCAAATGAGTCAACATGAGATGTTGAGCTCATTTGATCGAGTGAGTCTACTTGGAGTTCAAGATTTAGATTGATTAGAGGATGACACGGTCTATGCCTCACATTGATCAATCTAGATGTCAAGGATAGAAGGACATTTGTCACATATTTTGTGAGGAGTCACAATTGGTAGTCACAAGGTGATGTCGGATCTCGACATTCTTGTAACTTGGGTAGTAATGATGTGTTGCTAGATACCGCTCATTACTTATGCTCCTAAATGGGTTTAGGACATTGCCAACGTTACAAGAACCTATAGGGTCACACACTAAGGACAATTAGATGGAGATTTGGTTCATATGATGAACCAAGAGGATTAGATTCATTTGATGAATCATATTGGATTAAGAGTAATCCAAATTGGGCTAATTGAGTTGGACTCAAGTTGATTCATGTATTCAATGAGTCTAATTTAGATTATGACTCATTAAATCAACTTAATTTAATGAATTAGATTCATTATATTAAGTTGGCTTGAATCATATGGTTGGATTAGATCAACCATGAGAAAGATTTGATCAAGTTTAACTTGATTTGAGAGGAAGAGAAAAAGTCATGTTTGACTTGACTTTTTGCCACATCACTAGTGAGTTGGCAAGATGTGGACCAATAGGATTGCTCCACATCATCAATATGTGCCACCTCATGGAGGTTACAAGCCTCCATAGCATTTAATGTGGCCGGCCCACATTAAATGAGGAGGTTACACTTGTTGCCATGTCATTTAGTGAGGTGGCAAGATGTGGACCAATAGTGTTGATCCACATCATCCTAGAGTGCCACCTCATGGGGATTACAACTCTTAATGGTCTCCACATTAATTGGAATTAATGTGGGGGTTTTACACCTCCTAGAGTGGCCGGCCACTTGATGGCTAAGGGGTTTTTTGATTTTCCTCTCATTGATTCATTCACTCTTCTTCTCCCTTGGGTGCTCTCTCTTCTCCTTCTCCCATTCCTTGGCCGAACACTCCATTGGTGCTAGCACACCTTGTGTTTTGGTCATCTCCTTCTACTTGTGTCCGTGTGGATACATATAGAGGTTGTCTACTTTGACAACTAGAGATCCGGCGACATCTTGGACAAGCGGGAACGCGAAGGGCTTCGCTACAAGGGTAATGATCTTAACTTTAGTGTAGATCTAAAGTTTTTACAAACTCGTACAAGAAAAGGTTTTTCGAAAATTTTGTTTACGAATCTTTGCACGAGATCCATGGCTTTGGGTGACTCGGGGTTTCCGCGACGCGAAAAAGCGGTTTTCGCGGCCTGAAGAACCCGCCAACCCGCCCCTAGGCCAACACGGAGGAGACTCTTCATTGTCTCTTGCACTTGGGAATAGCATCATTGGCTAGCATGCTCCAATGATTATTAATGACTCGTGATGTTGTTCCATCATCGAATAGCTCTCTCCCTCTCCTCCAGTTTTTCTATGTTTTCGCCCCTATTTTTCTCCTTTTATTCTTCTCCTCCACGCTTAATATGTTTTAGAAAAACTCTCATAGTTTCTCCTCACAAGCTTCACAATCCTCATATGTCCTTACTCTGACAATATTTTGAATGACTTCCAACATCAATTCATTTTCCTCCTCAAACTCTCCTTCATTTCTCTTTCCTTTTATTCATTCTCCCCACTTAATCTCCACCTTAGGAAAGCAAGTCCAGCTTGTTGGACTAGTATTTCATAGCTGTGTTGTGTCAATACGAGTAGGAGGGAGGTTGGATGAGTCAAGTCATGGAAGAAATTTTGAACCATAAGGAATTGTAGTCAAATACAGATGTCATTGCAGAAGTAAATGGAAGGGCATTTTTTTATGATTCAGAATTATGCAATACTATTGAGTCTTGGTGTCTGATGTTCTTTTGCATGATGCAGCGATTAAAATTTAAAATTGCAAGAAAGGAAAAAATGGCAAAAACAATAATAGAAAGCAGTATGTAAAGAATGAAGTGGCTCTCTATTTACACCTTTTAGAGTCTCCAATGTATGTTTAGTATAAAATGTACCCAATACTTGTTACTTTGATCCATGGCACACATCATCACCTTCGACTTTAGTTCATGTAAGAACTCAAATGAAATATATGTTGTTCTTTTTGCACTGCATCACCAATTATATATTTAGGTCTCACAGTGATTTCCCTAGCACTACATCTCCAATTATGCTGTTCTTTTTGCCATATTTCCATGGCGGAAACAAAGTAGCACATGTATTTTTTGTTTGCTCTATTCCCCGTCATTTTCTGCTTAATTCTTTTTCTCTTAAAAATTATTGTATGGTGTGAACTGTGACCTTTGTTTTCAGCCTTTACCATCGAAACTTTCTTTTGCATAATACTGATGGTATTATTTTCTGTGATAAATACACAGTGGTAGGTGTTTTGTCTCAGTCTCAAGTCGATAACCCTTTTTTATCAGTATATCTAGTAGAAGTAAGCATGTAGATCGTTGTCTTCGAGGTCGACTAGCTATTTTGTGTTTTTTTATTTTAAATTCGAATGTCACTATCTACTTTGAAACAGAACTATTTAGTCTTTGTGTATTGTTGAATTCTCCTGTAAATACTAATACTTTGTAGTTGAATTCATTGTTTTGGTATGAATTTGAAATCATTAGCCGAGTTGATTAAATGCTATTTTATATGTCAAATTCGAATTAGAACATGGTAAAAGAAAATTAATAGTTTTGTAAATATAAGAAAATAATTTTATAAATAGATTTTTTTATTTTTTTATTTTAAGAAGACAATGATTTTCAAGCGTTGCAACAGTATTGTTTTTGTCAAAAACAACAACGCTTTTAAAGTGTTGCAATAATGTTGTTTTTGTAAAAATGACAACGCTTTTAAAGCGTTGCAAAAGTGTTGTCTTTGCCAAAAAAACAATAACGTTTTTAAAGAGTTGCAATAATGATGTTTTCGCAAAAAAGGTAACGCTTTTAAAGCGTTGCAAAAATGTTGCCTTTGAAAAAAAACAACAACATTTTTAAAGCGTTGCAAAAACGTTGTCTTTGCTACAAATGACAACGTTTTTAAAGCGTTGTCGTTGAGCGGACTTTTAATAACAGTGTTTTTAACAACGTTTTTTCACCAACAAAGACAACGCTTTTAAAGCATTGTCTATTAGCATTTTTCTTGTAGTGTATATACACACATATAAAGAGGAAGGTCTGTAAGTTGATATTGACAACTGATAATGAAGCAGCAAGAGTATAATGACATATATACATATAGATCTAACACAGGCAGACAAATGTCCCCGGGGTCATGGTACCACGGTAGGACATCCAAGTTATCTCTCATATACTCGCGGTTCGAACCTCAATTACGACGTATTTGTAGGAATTTTTCCTCCAAATGGGGGGCGTAATCAAAGGATGCTGGGCTTCTGGGCTGGCCGCCGCGTGCGCTTCCCGATTTACCCTGGTGGCTGGTGGGAAACTTCCGTGGGACCGGGCCGGTCACCCCCAGAGATAGTCAATAAGACTAACTGGGATTATCATTTTTTTAACATAGGCAGACAAATGGATCGAGAAAACTATTAATTAGTAATCATAATATAACTACCTATCTTATATAAATGGGCAGAGTTGCACCACTATAATAAAATTATACTTTGTTTGAGGTTTAATCACATATATACTACGAACGTACTCAAGTTATATCATTAACTAATTAATATCATTGTTATCTAAAATGTCTCTATTCACTACTTGTCCATATTAACGAATCTTCAAGCATTGCATGGTATTGTTGTTAACATTGTCTTTCTAATCTAATTAACAAGATAGATATGGTCATATGGATATAATATTTATTACTGCAGACCTAGCAGCATCTGAGGAAGGAGAAGAGTAGTGGAACACAGCGTTTCTCCTGTATATTGGCCGATCGGATGGCATGATATCTCTAAACTGTGAACATTCCTATTTCAGCTTACATGAAATGTTGTAATTTGTAATTTTATTGTCGCATGTCATACTTTCACAACTATACCGCTCAGCCATAGTTTCAAAAATCGCATCTACGATGCAGTGTTGATAAAAAAAATTAAAGTCCAACTACGGTTGGAATTTATCCATGTTTAACTTTCGCATGAATTCAAAATATTTATAATATTTGACAAGAAATTTAACAATCTAACAATTTATATATTGTCATTGTGCAAATGCTAAAAACAGATATATAGGTAATTAGCTTTCTGCATGATTCTAGAGATTTACAGACAAGTCATAACACATCAAATTTATGAGAGATACTTCACTAATTTAATCCACACAGCGAGGAAAAAGCGTGCTAAGGATGTGGAACTTGCCTTTTAATTCTATTGGGAGGCCATGACAATCCCAACCTGGAGCAAAGTTGATACTGTAATTACCAACAAGCTGGAGCAAAAGCACATGTTAATACAGAAACTACCTGTCACGCCCCAGGAATTCCCTGTTAGAAGAAATTTCGATAACATCTCCCCTGTATGAATGACAATATGAAACCGGACGTGCACTATCCATTTTGACTCTTTGGAGAAGCCTAGTAATGTATAAGCTCTGAGAGAGAAGATAGTCTTCCTCATGTGGAATAAGTTCAATACCAAGAAAAAAATGAGCAATACCTAAATCTCGAGTAGGAAATTCTTGATTGAGAATACTTAATAAATTTGTGATACATTTGTGATCATTGCTAGTTATTAGGATGTCATCCACATAAATAAAAAAAATATTATAGGTCCATCATTATATTTGTGGAATAGAGACGAGTTAGTCTTTGATTTAGAAAATTCTTAAGCTTATACAATTAGATAATCGATGAAACCATGCACGGGGGGGAGTTTGTCGAAGATCATATAAGGATTTCTTGAGTTGGCAAATATGAGATGAAAATTGTGGATGAATGAACCCAGGCGGTTGCTCTATAAATACAGTTTCCTCAAGATAACCATGGCGAAATGCATTTGAAATGTCTAATTGTCGTACAGACCAATTATAACTAATAGTTATCAATAATAATAATCTGACGGATGTAATTTTGATGGTTGAACTAAAAGTGACATTGAAGTCAATACCTAGTTGTTGACTAAATCCTAGTAATGTATATGCTCTGAGAGAGAAGATAGTCTTCCTCATGTGGAATAAGTTCAATACCAAGAAAAAAATTAGCAATACCTAAATCTCGAGTAGGAAATTCTTGATTGAGAATACTTAATAAATTTGTGATACATTTGTGATCATTGCTAGTTATTAGGATGCCATCCACACAAATAAAAAAATATCATAGGTCCATCATTATATTTGTGGAATAGAGACGAGTTAGTCTTTGATTTAGAAAAATCTTAAGCTTATAACCAATTAGATAATCGATGAAACCATGCACGGGGAGTTTGTCGAAGACCATATAAGGATTTCTTGAGTTGGCAAACATGAGATAGAAATTGTGGATGAATAAACCCAGGTGGTTGCTCTATAAATACAGTTTCCTCAAGATAACCATGGTGAAATGCATTTGAAATGTCTAATTGTCGTACAGACCATTTATAACTAACAGTTATCAATAATAATAGTCTGACGGATGTAATTTTGATGACTGAACTAAAAGTGGCATTGAAGTCAATACCTAGTTGTTGACTAAATCCTTTGGCTATAAGTTAAGCTTTGTGTCGTTCAACAGAACCATCAGCTCGATGCTTAAGATGGAATACCTGTTTAGAGCAAACAACATTCATGGAGGGAGTGCGCGGAACTAGGCTCCATGTTCCATTACGAAGAAGTGTATTAAATTCTGTAGTTATTGCACAACGCCAATTTGGATCCTTGCTCTCTTGTCTAAAACAAGTTGGTTCAATAGATTTTAAAGAGACCACTAGAGCTCGTGGAAGGGGATGTCGAGTTGTCATCGGTGGACATCGTGCATATCTGTCACTTAAGGTAAGCATGCGACGAGGCGGATTATGATCTGAATCACTTATTGATGGCAACGAGAAAGTAGACTGACATGGTGATTTTAATGATGGACTTGTATTATCTTTGACTGGTAAAGCTTCTGAGATTAGATCAACAACTTGAGGTGATTTTGATGGTATATGGGAGCTATTAGCAAGCTCCAAAGCATGACTTAGAATGTCATCACTTTTGACAATATTAGGTGGCATCAAGAAGGTGCCACCTGTACCCGGAGAAGAGATCAACGATTCAAAGAAACTACTGAAAAAGGGAATATAAACTCATCAAAAGTAACATGTCGTGAAATATAAATTCGTCATATTGGTATATACATGCAAAGATAATCATGGTGCATATTGCTATAACCAAGGAAAACACATTATAGTGAATGAGAGTCAAGTTCATGATTAGAATAGGGGTGTAACCATGGATAACATGCTTAACTAAAACTTCGAAGGAAAGTGTAATTAGGAGTTTAATTATAATTTTTTTTAAAAGGACATTTATGATTGAGCAATAGAGTAGGAATTCGATTTATGAGATATACGACAGTGCTAACAGCTTCATTCCAAAATTTACGTGGAACTAATGCATGATGAAGAAGAGCTAAGACAGTTTCAAATATATGTCTATGTTTTCTCTCAGTATAGCCATTTTGTTCTAGAATATGAGGACAAGAGACTCGATGAACAATTCCACAAGAGACAAGATGACGATAGAGAGTTTGATATTCGCCTCTCTAATCAGAATGAAAAAAAGAGTATTTTACGATTAAAATATCATTCAACTTGATTTTAAAAATTACAGAATATATTCAATAAATCATATTTCCTTCTCATAGGATAGAGCTAAGTATATTTACTAAAATGATCAATGAATGTAACATAATATTGGAAACCTTGGTTAGACAAAATAAGTGCAGGACCCCAAACATCTGAATGAATTATTTCATGTGAAAAATTAGAAACATGATCGGATGAAGAGAAAGATTGCTTATGACTTTTAGATTCCATACATGCCCTACATAAATGAGATGAAGAGGAGATAAAGGAAATAAGTAAACCATATCTATTGATGATTGCCTGAACAATGCAAAGAGAATAATGATCAAGTTGAGCATGCCAAGCTAGTTTATTTGTGCGTTCACCAACAAAAGCTTTGATTGAAGAACTTTAGAGATGGTAAAGGTAATTTTTTATTCTCTCATAGAACAATAGTATTTGTTCCTTTATTTTTTATAAAGATAATGATTTTGATGAAACTCAAAAATGACATTATTATCAAGACAAGACTGATATGTAGAGAGTAATTTTTTAGTAATAGATGGAACATGAAATACATTATGCATGTGAAAAGTACGATTGAATAAATGAACATATGTGTTTCCAAAATCAATAATTTGCAAACTTGAATCATGACCTACTTGAATTATATCTGAGTCATAATACGATATTACGTCTGTAAGGATATTATAATATGATATGACATGATGAGTTGCTCCAGTGTCAATATACAAATCAGTAGATGAAAACTCTGGATTTTTACCATAAGCAGGCACAGACAAGAGGACTTTAGGATAGACTTGTGAAGTAATTGGTTGTCTTGCAGTTGTAGGAGCACCAATGAAATTTGAGTCAAATCATCTAGGATATTGAATACCAAAATGTCCATTTCTATGATAAATTTAACATTTTCTCTGAGTATATGATCAATCAAATCTTCTATAGCATTGATTGATTTTCAATATGTCCAATAATATGATATATTTGTCATTATTAATTATCTGACATCAGAAATAAAATGCTAAAAAAACAGAAGTTGTTGTTGTTGTTGGATAGCACGCGACGTAAGTTCGTAGCAGGAAATTAGTAGATTGTCATCTACCTCGGAATGGTGCTGCACTCGAATCAACCAGCGTAGCGAAGATTTGAGGCTGCGGTAGTTGTTTGTCGTTGAAGCTACTTTGGTTGTGGAATAGATCTTCCTTTCGCTTGTGTTGGTGATGGGTTCTGATACGGTGCGTATTTTGTGGGGTCGAGAGGATGATGTGGTCATGAGTCAAGGCCACGAGAGGGTCAGAAGTCAAGCCGACTTGGCGGACAGGGAAGTCAAAAGTCAAGCCTCCGTGGCCGGTCAGAAGTCAAGTTGACCTGGCGGACAGGAGAGTCAAAAGTCAAGCCCACGTGGCAGGTCAACAGTCATGCCGATGTGGAAATCAAGGGGGTCAGAAGTCCAGGGTACGTGGCCAAAGTCAAAATCTCAACAGACAGGTGTGGGTCGGGAGTCAGACCCAGCGTGCAGGTCGGAACGTACATGCCTTGGATAATAAGCAGATGCGGGTCGGGAGTCAGACCCAGCGTGCAGGTCGGAACGTGCATGCCTTGGATAACAATAGGCAGATGCGGGTCGGGAGTCAGACCCAATGTGCAGGTCGGAACGTACATGCCTTGGATAGCAATAAACAGATGCGCGTCGGGAGTCAGACCTGGCGTGCAGGTCGGAACGTGCATGCCTTGGATAGCAATAAACAGATGCGGGTTGGGAGTCAGACCCAACGTGCAGGTCAGAAAATACATGCCCCGGATAGTAGTAAGCAGATGCGGATCGGGAATCAAACCCTGCGTGCAGGTCGGAACGTACATGCCTTGGATAATAAGCAGATGCGGGTTGGGAGTCAGACCCAGCGTGCGGGTCGGAACGTACATGCCTTGGATAATAAGCAGATGCGGATCGGGAAGCAAACCCTGCGTGCAGGTCGGGACGTACAGGCCTTGGATAGTGATAAGCGAATGCAGGCCAAGAACCATATCCAGCATGTCGGTCGAGATGCACATGCTTCGGATGACGAAGACGAAGGTGAGTCAAAAGGTCAGACACTACACGACAAATAGGTCTACAAGGAATCATAACCACCTGTCAGAGAATAATCATCACCTATCAGGGAATATTCTAACGGGGGGAGGCTCATACTCCTCTTGGTTTCTCTGCCAGCCTATAAGAAAAAGCCACGTGTCGACCACCGTCAGACAAAGCCTGACATCCGACATTCCCTGACATTCGCCAAGTTCCAGAAGCCTCAGTTGCAATATAAAAAAGGATGTTTTGTCCCTTACGCAGGTACGCTCACTCGTCATTTCTTACTAGTTTTTTACTTTTCATCCATTCTCTATGATTTCTGGGGAAAAAGACCTGACTTGAGCGTCGGAGGGTCTGACCCGGGGACTTTTTCCCTGGTTTTTGGTCTCTAACGACTGGTGGACTCGTCTGAGTGTGTGCAGAGCAATAGCGTCATCATCCTGATCGTTTCTCTCCGTAGGACCGCCCGTGCGAACCTTTCCAGGGGGTACCTCACTGTTTCAGCATCTCAACGACTCTCCGTCAACTTTTCGCACAACAAGGCCCGCCCTCATCCTACTCAACTTCCGGACGGGATTAAATTTAGCGCCGTCTGTGGGAACACAACAACCTATGCCGGAACGTGACGATGGAGGAGTCTGGCCGTATTCATGTCACTATGACCGCTGTAGAGTATGAGCTTTTCAAGGAGGCCAAAAGGTTGGCAGCCTCTGAGAGACAGGCAACTGTTTCGCGACCCCGACAAGCTCCTGCTGAAGCTTCCAAGGAGCCCCTCCCTGTGTCAGATCGGGGTTCTAAAAGAAAGCAGCCTGAGGTATTTCCTCAAAATCCTTATCGAGAGCACGGGGTTGGCTATCATCAGCCAGAGCCCCAAGGACAAAGCCTTAAGAAGGAGCAGCCTCAAGCCTCTATAGCTGAGAGTTCACTACCGCGGGATTCGAAGAAGGGGAAGGCCCTTGTCGTACCTGAGGTGTTCCCAGAAGATTCGGACGAGAAAGTACCTTTCTCGGCTAGGATTCTAAATGAAAGACTGCCTAAAGGTTATAGAGCCCCGTTGATAGGAGACTATGACGGGAGCAAGGACCCAGAAGAGCACTTACGAAAATTCAAAAATGCAGCCCTGCTGCACCAATATAGCGATGCTGTCAAATGCAGAGTTTTTCTGAACACTTTAGCTAGCTCAGTCTTAAAGTGGTTCGATGGGCTACCTCAAGGGTCCATCACCTGTTTTCTGGACTTCAAAACGACTTTTCTGCGCCGATTTGCTAGCAGCAAGAAATATCATAAGACAGATCATTATCTCTTCGCTCTGAAGCAAGGGCCGACTGAGCCCCTGAGGAGTTATATCAATCGCTTCAATCAAGTGGCTCAAGATGTCCCCACGGCCACTTCAGAGATTCTGATGAGCGCATTCTCTCATGGATTAGGAGAGGGGGAATTCTTCAGAGATCTCATCAAAAACCCAGCTCGAAATTTTGATGAGATGGTGGAAAAAGTTGCTTCATACATCAAGGTGGAAGAAGCACAAGCAGCTCGGAGGAAGGCTGAAAGACCACCTCCCTCCACCAACAAGCAAGAAAGAAGGGTGCCTCAACCACCCCCTCAACCTCTGCCACGAGCCCGGGAGGCCAGACCTGTATTTCACCCCGGGCCAGAAATTTGACCTGCCCCTCGAGTTGCTGTTGTACATGTTCCCCGACCAGGGTCAGGAAATAATCGGTACTGTACCTATCATAGGTCGTGTATGCATGATATTAACCATTGCTTTCAGTTCGCTCGAGACTCCAAGCGGGCTGCTGAGATGGGTCTGCCTCCGCCCGAACTAGCTCCTCAGTTGATCAAGATGATGGAGGAATAAAGGGGGGCAGGACAGGCCGGACACTCTCGTCCCGACCTCGCAAGACCTAGCACTCATCAGTCTGGCTGGGGAAAAGATCCAGAAGGATCACGGGAGGTTGAGAACAGAGGTAATGCAGCTGTCAGAGAGATCGGCATGATCTCTGGAGGGCTTACTGATGGAGATTCAGGGAGAGCCCGCAAGTCTCATGTTCGGCGCTTGGAGGTTCATGCCGTCGGATGCAGTCAGGAGCAAGCTGCTGGCCCTGTTATCAGCTTCAGGCCAGCATACTTGGAGGGCCTGGAGTTACCTCATGACGATGCTCTCATCATCAAATCCATTATTGCCAACAGTCGGGTGGCTCGAGTTTTCGTTGACACCGGGAGCTCAGTCAACATTCTATTCAGGACCGCATTCGAAGAAATGTAAATTGATGCCGCTGAACTCCAACCTGTGGCCACATCTCTGTATGGATTTACAGGCAATGAAGTGAAGCCTATGGGTCAGATTAAGTTGACCAAATCTTTGGGTACTGAGCCATTGGTGCGCACCAGGAGGAGCACTTTTATAGTAGTGGACTCTCCTTCTTCCTATAATGTCATCCTTGGAAGACCCGCCCTGCATGAATTTAAGGCGGCTGTTTCGACCTTCCATCAAAAAATCAAGTTTCCTGTGGGCGAGCAGGTCGGGGAAGTTAAAGGCGAACAGAAGGTTTCTCGGTGGTGCTATATTGACATGGTCCGAGTTGAGGCTCGGAGGAACCAAAGAATGCATGATGGAGGTGTCCATGGTGTTCAAGAGGAGCCTCTTCCTGTAGCTGAAGAGCCCATTCCTTGGGAAGAAGTACAATTACACGCCGAGCGACCTGAAAGTCTGACCCGAGTGGCAAGTGACCTTCCTCCTCTCCTCAAAGAAGAATTAATTCGATGTCTGATCCGCAACCGGGATGTCTTTGCCTGGTCTACTGAGGAACTTCCTGGGGTCAAGCTGGAAGTGGCTGAGCACAAGCTGCATCTATTACCTGATTCCTGGCCTGTAAAGCAAAAGAAAAGGAATTTCTCAGCCGACCAGAATAAAATAATAAGAACAGAGGTGGATCAGCTCAAAAAGGCAGGACATGTGCGGGAGGTTCAATTCCCATCATGGCTCTCCAATGTAGTCTTGGTAAAGAAGCCCAACAATAAGTGGAGAGTATGCATAGATTTCCGAGACCTCAACCGGGCCAGCCCTAAAGACTGCTATCCTCTGCCCCAGATAGATCAAATGGTGGACTCCACGACCAGTTGCGAGAGAATATATATGCTGGACGCCTACCAGGGGGTACCATCAGATACCTCTAGCTCGGGAAGATCAAGAGAAGGTTAGTTTTATTACGGCTGACGGTACTTTCTGTTATACTGTCATGCCTTTTGGCCTCAGGAACGCCGGAGCCACATACCAATGAATGATGGATAAAATCTTTCGGGAGCAGATCGGGCGAAATGTGGAGGTCTATGTAGATGATATACTCATCAAATCCCCGCTGGCCGAAAACTTGATCAAAGATGTGGAGGAAACATGCAGGACTCTTCGACAGTATGGGCTAAAACTCAATCCCTTGAAATGCTTATTTGGAGCTAAAGGAGGAAAATTTTTGGGTTACTTGGTGACTGAACGAGGAATAGAAGTCAATCCTGAAAAAGTACAAGTGCTCAAGGATATGCAACCGCCTCAGAATTTAAAAGAAACTCAAAAGCTGGTCAGCAAAATAACAGCCCTGTCAAGATTCATTTCTAGATCTGCAGATCGAGCTGCTCCTTTTTTCAAAGTGCTAAGGAAGGCTTCCAAATTCCAGTGGAACGAAGAATGTACCAAAGCTTTCGAAGAGCTGAAAAAGTACTTGGAGACTCTTCCCTCTCTCTTTAAGCCAGTTGTAGGAGAGCCTTTATGGGTCTATTTGTCGGCCACCCCTGAGGCTGTAGGGGACATGCTCGTAAAAGAACATGATCATGTACAACGACCAGTGTATTTCTTCTGCCATTTATTGAAAGGAGTCGAGTCCCGATACACGGCTCTCGAAAAGTTGGTTTATGGCTGGTCCTTATGGCTCGGCGGTTAAGACCCTATTTCTTGTCGCATCCCATCATCGTCCTAACCAACAACAATATGGGGAGAGCGCTAACTAATGTAGAAGTTGCGGGTCGGCTTATCAAATGGACCACAGAGTTAGGAGAATATGACATACAGTACCAGCCACGCACCGCTATTAAGGCACAGGCCTTGGAAGATTTCTTAACAGAAGTACATCAAACCAGCTCTGAAGAAATTTGGAAGATCTATGTGGATGGATCTGCTAATCATCATGGAAGCGGGGTGGGGGTCTTGGTAATATCTCCTCAAGGAGATATACTCCAACTTGCAGTTCGATTGAATTTTCGAGCCACAAATAATGAAGCAGAGTATGAAGCCTTGTTGGCAGGATTGCAAGCAGCCCGCCATGTGGGGGCAGCCCGGGTAGTCATTTATTCAGATTCCCAATTAGTGACTCAGCAAGTTACCGACAACTTTATGATAAATAGTGACAAGTTACAAGTATATCAGGAAGCTTAGGAGAAGATGAAGGCAGAATTCACAGAAGTCACCGTGACCAAAATTTCCATGTCAGATAATGAAAGAGCAGATGAGCTAGCAAAAATGGCCAGTTCCCTAACCCCTTGGGTGCTGGATAGGTCAACAGCATAAACTTTTCTGATAAGCCAGATAGATCTGCAAAACAATATAGAAGCAACTATCGATTGGCGGGCACCCATGATCAATTATCTCAAGCAGGGTATTCTACCAACCGATCCAGAAGAGTCATGACTGATTAGGAAGCAGACCCATGCTTATGTTATGATTGGGGATTAGCTTTATAAAAGGTCCTTTTCCCGACCCTTGCTTAAATGCTTGAGTATGGAGGAGGCCGACCAGACCTTGCGAGAAATACATTTGAGATGCTATGGCAATCATGTGGGCGGTCGAACATTATCTCGCAAGGTACTCCTGGCCTGGTATTTTTGGCCTACTTTACAGAGGGATGCTCACAAATTGGTGAACACATGCTTATCCTGCCAGAAACATCAGAATTTGACACATCGACCTACGACCTTGTTGATAGTTTCATGTCCTTTTGATCAATGGGGCATGGACATCGTGAGACCATTTCCGATGGCGCCAGGTCAGAGGCATTTTTTATTAGTGGCGGTGGACTATTTTTCTAAGTGGGTAGAAGCAGAAGCTCTGGCTCGGATCACAGAAGATGCTGTCATTCAATTCTTATGGAGGAACATTCTTTGCAGATTTGGTATTCCTCACAATCTGGTGTCTGACAATGGAAGGCAGTTTCAAGGACAAAGAATCCAGGCCTGGTGCAAGGGATTTGACATAACGCAAGCCTTCACTTCAGTAGTCTATCCTCAAAGTAATGGTCAGATCGAGGTAATCAACAGAGAAATAGTACGAGGTTTAAAGGTCAAGTTAGATCATGTCGAAGGCAACTGGGTGGAAGAGCTGCCAAGCATTCTATGGCCTATCGCACAACACCTCGGGAAAGTACAGGTCTGACACCATTCCACCTGGTGTATGGCAATGAAGTAGTTGTACCCATAGAAATTGGAGTGCCATCGGTCAGAAGGACACTATACGATGAAGGAAACATGGAGCGGCGGTTGGCTGAGCTGGATCTTATTAGTGAGACCCGTGACCGAACGGTGGCTCGGCTGGAGGCTTATCAACAAAGAATGAGACACAATTACAACAAAAGAGTAATTCCTCGATTCTTTGGAGAAGGAGATCAGGTCTGGAAGCAAATCAAGCCAGTGGGGGACATGACTAAGCTAGCACCACAATGGGATGAGCCTTATAAAGTCATTAAAAAGTTAGCATCCGGAGCCTATTATTTGCAAGATGAACGAGGAAAGAGGCTAGATCGACCCTGGAGCGCCAATTACCTGCAACCTTATCGAGTCTGAAGAGACAGACCGAGAAGGGTAGGCCTAGTGATAAGCCGGGTTGTCACTTATCTCACAGACTAGGTCAGCAGACCGGGGAAGGGCAGATTGGAGGAAGCAGAAGATGTGAAAGCAGAAATTGTATGTCTTTAATACTTTTTATGACAAAGCTAAGCAATTTTAGTAAAAGCAGGCCTTGAAGGGCAAACAAAGAAACAAGCAAAGTACCTTTACAAGCAATTCTCAAGTCATTAGGTACAAAAAGACAAAAAATATCATTTGAAAGGAGCAAATATTTTATCCGGTATCTCTTTAAGGATCCGGTCATGATCTAAGAATTCAGGAGGTGGAAGTGACTTCAAGTAGTCTTGCTCATGAAGTTGTCGCAGAACCCCGCCTGCCCCGTAGATAACAGACATGGAAAAATGATGTCCCACCTATGCACAAAATTCTGGAGAGCGCAGATACTGAGCACGGCTCAGCAGACAACGATCGGTCTCTCCATCTCTGTAAATAGCTAGAGTTGTTGACATGCCCTCTGTGGCGGTCCGAGCCTAAGTCAATTCACTTCGAGCAGTGACCAGTTCTGCTGCTTGGGAAGTTATCTGAGTCTCTTGAGATTTCAAAAGGGCCTCCTGCGATTTAAATTTCTGGTCTTGATCCTTCGCCAGAGCCTCTGCCGCATGCAGTTTTTGAATCAATTGATCTATGGCGCGTTGATGCTCTAAAGCCAGCTGATTTATACTCTGTTGGTGTATAGTATCGGCTTGACTTTGCTTTTCCTGAAGATCTTTAAGTTCATGGCGGGCTTGTGTTAAGGATACTTCCAGATTGTTGTTCTTCTTGGTCAAGTCTTTTATCTCCGCCCGCAAAGCATGGCTGGCCTGAGCTGGATCATGCAATTGCAATTCCAGTTCAGCAACTTGGTCCCTCAGCACCTTATTTTGATGATGAGTAGCATGGAAGGAGTTGTTCACTACTAGAGACTCTGCACAAGCCTGGGGTATACAGGAAATATTTGATAAAGGACAGAAAAAATAACAGTTTGGAAAGCTTCAAAATTTACCTTGACGTATAACTCAGCGAATCTATCCATCTGGGCCAGGGGAGGCAAGGAATCCATATGTTGTACGCTTTCTTCCCACAAAGTGGCCTGACAACCTTTCATTTTAAGGGAGCTAGTAGGAACATCTGTGTGGGACCATAACCTCCCCTCAGAAGGGATGCTAGTACTGTAACTGTGATAAGTAAGTGGGGAAGGATCTGAGGGATGTGTAGCCGGGCCAGGAGGAGCTAAAGGGCCAGCGGTCAAGTCAGAAGGAGCTGAAGAAGGTCCTTGAGGGTGTAGTACAGGTGGGGTAGCTGAAGAACGTTCTGAGGAGGCAGCTTCGCCACTCGGCAGTGGCTGTGACGTGGAAGGTTGAGCCAATGGGGATTCGACCTGGGCATTAGATGAAATAAGGGGATCATCTGCAGGGCTCAGGATTGGCGGCAGAAGCACAATGGGGGGGGGGGGGGGGGGGGAAGAAACAACGGCCGCTGGAGGAGAAGAAGGGATAGGCGACGGGCCTGAGTCGGACGTCGGAGGAGGAGCTCGACGTCAACGTCTCTGAGACAGCGGCAGATCATCTGAATCAGAATCGTCGGAAGAGGACCGAGCCCTGCGTCTAGAGGGAGAAGGGGCATTCTGGCTCAGGCGGTCATTGGCAGCACGGGCTCGGCGAGCTGCTTGAGAAGCCTCTCGAGAAGCAGGGCTGGCTAGGGGAAGTTGCCTGTGCCCCCACCAAGGCCCATACGTCTTTCACCAAGACCTAGGCCAGGGACGTAAGTGGCTCGGGGCGAACTGACTGGTTGAAGGGGTGTCGGAGTAGCGGGTCGAGGTGGATGAGCAGCCCGGTGGCGAGCAGGGGCGGTCGGCTGAGGTGGACGTGCAGCCCGGGGGCGAGCGGGGGTGGCTTGTAACACCCACGAAATGATAAGCTATACCTATGAGTATTTTTTCTTTTAGAATAAAAGAAAAAGAGAAATGGAAATAAAAACCAAAAAAATGGAAAGAAAGGGTGAGGTCAAGCATTGAACCTTGAACCTTCCACAAATTATAGAATTAAGTTGGTATATGGTAACCACTAGAGTAATGAATAATATGTGAATAGAAAAGAATGGAAATGTTAGTTAAGAGTGAGAAGATAGTAAAGTAAAGGAACAAGAGAAAACCAAGTAGCTTACCTCCTCTTCTCTTGATTAAGAAAAGAATAAGCAAAAGACAAGTTGCCTTCTTCTTGTGTTCTTTTCTTTTCTTTTCTTTCTTTCTTCTATTTTCGTGGGAGTTAATGAGAAGAGGGATTTGAGAAATCAAGGGGGATGTATAGGGACATTTTCCCTTTATTTTATCATTAAGGATAAATAAGAAAGGAGAGTACCATTTTTATTCCTTTCTTCTTCCTCCTTCCTCACCATTGCCGAAACCTAGAGCCTCCCTTCTCCCAAATTCCAAAATCCAACTAAGTTTTCTCCCTAAGAAAACTAAACCACAAGAAGAAGTCCTCAAGATCTACTTCTTACAAGCAAGAAGGGCAAAAAGGAATACTAGAAGGAGGAGCTCTCTTCTTCTTCTCCACAAGGATACCTTCTCTTAAGAAAAGACCAAGCAAAAGGAAGTGAGTATCCCCTCACCTGTGGTACAAGTAGTTTATGGTTTTTCTATAAACTTGAATGGTTAGAAAAAAAAAACCTTAGGGATGTCCTGGTAGGATTCGGCTATGAGAAGTTTAAAGCATAGGAAAGCTTAAACTCAACTCTAACATGCTCATGTTCTTCCTTATGATATGATGAGAAGATAACTTGATGTACTTATGATTTCATGTTGTTTAGAACTAGGTTTTTCATGTTTGAACTTTCGGCCAAGATAGGTTTGAAGGCCTAAGCAAGCTTAAACTCAACTCTAACATGCTCATGTTCTTCCTTATGATATGATGAGAAGATAACTTGATGTACTTATGATTTCATGTTGTTTAGAACTAGGTTTTCATGTTTGAACTTTCGGCCAAGATAGGTTTGAAGGCCTAGGCAAGCTTAAACGCAACTCTAACATGCTCATGTTCTTCCTTATGATATGATGAGAAGATAACTTGATGTACTTATGATTTCATGTTGTTTAGAACTAGGTTTTCATGTTTGAACTTTCGGCCAAGATAGGTTTGAAGGCCTAGGCAAGCTTAAACTCAACTCTAACATGCTCATGTTCTTCCTTATGATATGATGAGAAGATAACTTGATGCACTTATGATTTCATGTTGTTTAGAACTAGGTTTTTCATGTTTGAACTTTCGGCCAAGATAGGTTTGAAGGCCTAGGCAAGCTTAAACTCAACTCTAACATGCTCATGTTCTTCCTTATGATATGATGAGAAGATAACTTGATGTACTTATGATTTCATGTTGTTTAGAACTAGGTTTTCATGTTTGAACTTTCGGCCAAGATAGGTTTGAAGGCCTAGGCAAGCTTAAACTCAACTCTAACATGCTCATGTTCTTCCCTATGACATGATATGAAGTTACCATGATCTTCTTATGCTTGTGGTTGGTTTAGAATTTAATTCCACTCTTCATGACTTTCGGCCACATCATGAGTTTAGACTTAGGAAACTTAGTACCTAAATTAAATATGCTTATGATATTCCTTATGATAAATGTTATGAAATTGGTTCATATGATTGCTTGTAACCTAGGTTTAGACCTTTGCATGTTTCGGCCACATCATAAATTGTGGACCTAGGAAGCTTAGAACCTAAACTAAATATGCTTATGATGTTCCTTATGATAAATGTTATGAAATTGGTTTAGGGTTCATATGTTTATATGATTGCTTGCAACTTAGATGATCCCTTGCATGTTTCGGCCACCAATGAGGAATTGATGATTGAGACCCAATTATGACCCTTTATGCGCTTCACATGCCATGATATGATTTAGGAGATGTTAACTTATGTGTCATGCATGATTATGTTCCCATGATATGATATATGCTCATTTATGTATGCTTATGAATCATGCATTTAAAAGATCTCCTATGATGTACTAAATGCTCAAGTATGTATGCTTATGAAATGACAATGTAAAGGCCTAAGAGTTTGCTTCCCTATCAAGTGGGACTAAGAGCACTCTTTACGATATGCTAAGTGAAAGGCCTAAGAGTTGCTTGCCTATCAAGTGGGACTAAGAGCACTCTTCATGCTAAGTTAAGTTATGAATGATATGAACATGATGAATTATGAATGACTTGAACAAGATATGCTATGGATGACATGTACATGATATGCTTTGAATGACATGAACATGATATGCTATGATTATATGACATGTTATTTTACTTTGTATGACTTGTACCAAAAGGGTGGGCTCCTTATGCACCCCTAGGTCGAAGTACGGGCCTAGTAAAGGGTGGGCTCCTTACGTGCCCCTAGGTTGAGCTACAGGCCTAGTTTCCTAGTAGGTTCAAGACTAGCTACCTTGGGTCTACTTAGGATACGCGCATTTATATATGTATGTAGTACTAATCCGGGTCCCCTCATGTTGAGATTATTTTCAAGTACTATATTTTTTAAGACATCTTGCACCATGACATGAAACATGTTTTTGAAAAGCATCTTGCACATGACATTACCCATGTTTTAAAGGACATCTTGCATGTATGGTTATGAAATGATATGATATGATGCTTACATTTATGTTATGATAGGATATGTCATGATGCTTATTTCCTTTTATGATATGATATGATATGACCTGATGCTTTCATATGTCATGCTATGATTCTCCTTTATGCTATGATGTTTCCTTTATGCTATGATATGATTTTCATTTATGCCATGATATGATTTCCATTTATGCTATGGTATGAGTTCCACTTACATTCGTGCTATGATATGATGTTCATGTATGCTATGATATGTGATATGATTACTCTTACAAAATATGTGATTTAGATGTTCTGTATGTCCATGCTATCTGTATTATATTGAATGATTATGTTATGACATATGGTTTTTGTGAATAGGAAAGGATCTCACTAAGCCTTGTGTGCTTATAGTTACTTTCCTTGTACCACAGATAAAGGTAAAGGATGGATAAACTAAAGGAGCAGCAGGAGGGGCAGGAGATGTGTGTAGTGGTGGCTTGGCTAAGAAAGAAAGACCTGCTTATGTTGATTTAGGATTGATATGAACCATGCTTATTTTATGTTGATGACTTGCATGATCACTTTACTTATGCTTATGTTAAGATATGGATATTATGACTCTTTAAGTTTGTAACTATGCTGAGCATGCTAGTATGATTAGTTGTGAAAAGAAAATGAACGATTACTTCCGCTGTTTAGAAATTCATGTACGTACGTTATGTATGTAGAAAGTAACACCGCCTCCACTAGCAGGAGGGGGCGGGCTGTTACATGGATGGCCGAGGGAGGCGTGCTGTGCGTGGGCGAGTGGGACGAGCCAAGGAAGCAGGGCGGTTACTAGAAGACCCTCGCCGAATGGGTCGGGGCGGGGGATAGGCTCGGGAGGCCACGCCGATTGAAGTTGAAGACGAGTGGGGAAGGGCTCTCCTTTGCAAGATAACTCGGTCACGCCTCATTATTTCCATATCGCTTATAGGAAGGAGATGAACTTCTGAGGCATGGGTTAAGACTTCAGCTGCACAAGATAAAGTGGGAGATTAGCTGTAGTATAAGAAACAAAGTACGCACAAAGCCAGGTCAGAAAGGAAAGAGAGGCTCACCCAGGGAATGAGGCATATCCAGGGTTAGATAACTCAGGCGAAAATAAGACAACAGTTCCTCTGATGATAATAGCCGTGTCAAGTTGAGCTGCCAGCCAGACAAGCGAGATGAAGCTTCTGTGTAATGGGAATCAAGATGAAAGTCCCCTAGTTCGGGAGGGGGCGGAAGGGACTGTTGCCAGCGTAAGGGCCACTCCACCTCGTGGGGAAAGATAATGAAGAAAAATTTGTTCTTCCAGCTAGGAGTAGAAGATGGCAGAGGCGAGAAAAAAGTGGTTCGGAGATGAGGATGAAAATGGAATGTACCCTCTTCCTGGAGCCGAAGGGTGAAGAAGCAGTGAAATAAGTGGACGGACCAAGATAACTCGCACACATCACATAGTATTACAAAACCACAGAGAATCCTGATGGAGTTGGGTGTTAGTTGTCCCAGGGGAATTCGAAAATAGCGGCATACTTCGGAGAAGAAAGGGTGAATAGGGAGACGAAGGCCCGCCACAAATTGTTCTTTGAAAAAAGTGCTAGAGCTAGCAGGAGGATTGAAAAATTGATGTATTCCAGTAGGAATAATCACTTGCACATCATCCTCTACTCTGTAGGTGTAGCGTAGGTTATCCCGGTCTAATTCATCAAAGGTGGATGAGCCAGGATAGTGTACCGCCATCAAAGAAGAAAGAAAGGAGGGGGAGGCAATGGAAAAGAAAAACACAAAGAAGCAGGATCGAGCAGAGAACTATAGATACAGAAGTAGACAGAATAGGAGTAAGAAGAGATTCAAGCTTAAGGGAGGGGAAAAAGGATATGAAACGATGGAAGTCAAAAGCGAGGAGGGTATTTATAGTCGCTGAGTAAAAGGGCAATTTCGTCAGACTATCATCCATCGGAGCAAAATAATAAGCGGGAACAGCGATGGCCAAAGGATCTTCCTCGGAATTAACGCTTAGGGGCATATGCGGAAAAATACTGGCACTAAGTACGAAGAGGCGGACCTCGGGAAAAGATACCAACAGTGGTCTCAGAAAAGTGCTCGCGCCTTTCTGAGCTGGGCTTAATTCTTAATAACTCGACTTTTGTTTACGGTCTGCGCAGACCTGGACACGAAGGGTTTCGGTCTGCCCTTAACTTTTAATTTCCCTCTTCTTTTATGCAGACCTGGAGCAGGACGGATCCAGGCCTGTGCATAGTGTTTAATGTCCTAGTCTTCAGTTAACCCTAACTGTAAACGGGACCAAGGATAGATTGAGGAACAAGACTAAGGCGGGGTCAGCCAAGGAATACAAGGGAGCAGGTCGGGAATACAATGGAGCAGGTCGGGAAAATAGAAGAATTTCTGGTCAGGGGTAAAACGGACCTAAAATAAAAGGTCGAGGCGCATATAAGGACGTGTGTCGTTATAAACAGACCCAGACAGGCAATATATATAGAGTTACCAACAATCGATTAGCATATTATCATACTATGATAAGAGAGTCAAGGGCCTACCATTAAGAAATAGCATGAGAAGCTCGAGCATGCCAAAATGGAGATAAGTCAATAAAGACGTTGAAAAAGAGTCGGTTAAGTATAATTTTATATCAAGAAATGTAATACATAGAGCCAGCTTAGGCCTTATCGTCAGCAGGGGGAAGTTTTTCTTCAACAAGGCAAGTCGGATGTTCAGTGGGGCCAGATGAAGGCTCGGGCAGAAGGAAGAGGTCGTCATCATCTTTAAAAGAAGGGAATTACCCATCAGGAATCTCATCCATAATGCGACCTATATCTAGGAAATCTTCTGAGGGAGCAGCCTTGAGTAAATCCTGTTCGAGTATTTGGCGAGCTCCCCCACCCACGCCACAACATACCATGAAATTCATCAGATCCCCCAGTTTCTTCATGAAGAAAGGGGAGGTAACATATGCTCGCCTGTAGGCCCTCAGTCGACCCAC
Organism: Zingiber officinale; assembly: GCF_018446385.1. Taxonomy (NCBI): domain Eukaryota; kingdom Viridiplantae; phylum Streptophyta; class Magnoliopsida; order Zingiberales; family Zingiberaceae; genus Zingiber; species Zingiber officinale. The sequence continues at coordinate 91,044,295 of NC_055991.1, forward strand.
TTCGCCTGCCAAATAATTCGCCAGCTCAGTCTTTACCTTCTCCTTGTCAGTGCAAGCCTGCGTTAAAGCTTGTTGACTTTGGGAAATATCCTCTTGCATTTTCAGGAGGTCGGCCTGCACAGATCTAAGAGTCGCTTGGCTAGCCTCCCACTGGCTTTGAAGTGTTTTCTCCCGGTCGGCGCTAGCAGCCAGTTAACCCTGGACTTCTGCTATGGTCTTTTGTAGGTTCTCCCGGGTTTCTTGTAGGCTAGCCAGTTGATCATTCTTCTTATCTAGCTCAGCTGCTAGTTCCTAGCGCTTCTCCACTTCAGAAGCCAATTCTGACTCCCTTGTTTGGAGAGCTGCTTCCAAAGCCCTTATCTTGTCAAAAGCCGCATGTGAAATATTGTGGGCAGATTCGGCAGACTCTCCAATTAAGCGAAGATAGTGCGCCAGATCTCCAGGAGTCGGGTGGAGTGGATCGCGGGGAGTCAGGGGCAGTTCTATTTCTTCAAGACGAGCCTTCAGCACTTCATTTTCCCTCTGCAAGCCGCAGGCGTATTGAAGGGCGCTTAGGTTAGCGAAGCAGGCCTGTGTCAGATACAAGAAAGGTTATACAAGATAGCAGCAAAGGAGCATAGATGTAGAAAAACTTACAGCAACCATCTGGCAAGCCGTCTGATCTAGCCCCCCATCGGAGCATTCTTCCAAAACTTGCGATTGCCAGAACGCCAGGAGGCCGCTAAGTCTCCCTCTAACTCGATTAAAGCAGTAAGGGGAGGAGCCCCTTCAATAGTTTCTGCGGTGACCCTTGAGCCTGCGGAGGAAGGCATGCATCAAAAATTAGTGAAGGAATATTTGTTGCAAGTTTTCCTCCAGGATCTAGAAATAGACGCGGGAATATCTATGGGAAGGGGGGCAGATGGAGTGGTAGAGCTCTCGGGCTGGTCCACTAAGGGTAAAGGTGGCTGACCGGGAGAAGAAGCTGGTGCTTGCAAGGAGGCCTGCTCAGGAGTTATGTCTCGATCGGGAGCCAGGACTGATAGGCGGGGCGACACGACAGGAGCCTCAAGCCCCATCGCACTCTCCCGGGCAGGAGAAGCAGCTCGGATTTCCAAAGGGCGGAGGGCAGCAGAAGAGCGACGGCTGGGAGGGATAGGTGGAGGTGACGCTTGAATAGCGGGAGTCACTCTCTTCCTTTTTCGTTGAAGTTTCAGGCGTCCAGCCGATCGGGAGGATGCCACTGGTCTTTCCTCGACCTGCTCTTCAGCGGCCTCCCCGACCTGTTCTCCCGTGGCTTCCTCGATCTGCTCTGCGGTAGACAGATTGGCCTGCTCCACAGTGACAGAGTCTTCCACTAGAGCCACATCCAAGGGAAGGGCAGAAGAAGTTCCCTCCTGGGTCGTCGCAGACGGGGTAGGTAGGGAAGCGGAAGGAGCGGATTGTGAGGCAGAAGGGTCGGATTGGGAAGAAGCTACCAAACCTTGCTTCAGCTCCTCCCTTAAAGCCTTCAAATAAGAGCTGGATCAGCGCTTCACATCAGAAGAGTACGCCCGGTACATGGCAGCCTCTGCGATAGAAAGAAAGATACCTCAGTTAGCTAAGAGTTGCGAATAGGAAAGCGGGGTCTTACCAAACGAAGCCCCAATGTCTGCCCGAACGGGGCTGAGACCGAACAAATATAGAAGGTCTTCCAATAGTAATACAAAAAAGTTGACAAGCACGCCTTGAAGTGCTTCTGAAGCAGGGATACAAGAAGGTTGATGTTGGTGTATAGGGAGGTCGGAAGGGAGGTCGGAACGCCACTGTGTAGGCCCGATCAGTGGATTAGGTAGTCGGATAAAGAAGAAACGGGATTTCCAACCCTTGTTCGAAGAAGGCATGTCCGAGAAAAACTTATAGCCAGGCCTAGCCTGTACCATAAACACTCCGGGCTCTGAGCGTTTGAAGGAATAGAAGTGGTGAAAGAGATGAACAGTCAAAGGAAGTTGGTATACGCGACAGAGAATAACGGTACCGCAAACAGTCTAAAGAAGTTAGGAGCAAACTGAGAGATGCAAATGCCAAAGTATTCACTCAGAGAAGAGATGAATGGATGGATGGGAAAACGAAGGCCTCCCAAAATCTGGTCTCTAAAAATGGTCACGAAACCTTCTGGGGGATTAGCAGGATGCTCATGCGGTGTGGGGACTCGGAGTTCATAAGCATTACTAAGTTGCAGGTCTGAGCGAATCACTGATAGGTCGTGGTCATCTATATTCGAAATGAAGCAAGAATACCAAAGAGTGGTCTTACCATCAGCCATTATCAGGGTGAAGAAGGTTGAGGAAGAGATTAGTCGAGGAGGAGAAGAGCGCTGGACGGAGGAGCTTAAAAAAGGAAAGGTGCAAACGCCGGAGAAGTTGAAGCAACAGGAAGAAGGCAGTCAAAACGCACAAGGCAATGACTGTGGACGACCTTTAGGGTTTATAAAGGGAGTTCTCCTAGGGAATATCGAAAAGAGGCGAGTATCTTTTTGGGTGAAGTGCTTCAAGCCGTCTGATTGTCGAAGAACATATCCTTATGGGGAAGCATGTACGAAAAGGAGTGGCATGGGCGGCGTCATCCTGCATAAGCAATAAAGGCAGAGGACAGATGTCGACCTCCTAGGAGCCGTATTAATGATGGATGTGATAAGGAAATTATGATATGAGGCGGGAGTATGAAAATGCTTAATAGGCGATTTTCTTGGGAACCGTCGAGGAAAAGTAGCGGGAAAGAAATTCAAAGGCAGCAGGGCCGGGGCTAAGTGAAATTTTTAATATGGTTATCCTTAACACCACTAATGATATATTTCCTGATAACATGCGAAGGCGGAGCGCTTTAAATAATTCCTGGTCGGGAGATCGACCCGTAGGGCGGCGACATATATCTTGGTCGGGAGATTGATCCGCGGGTCGGTAACATATGTCCTGATCAGAAGACCGAGTTCCTCGGTCGGCTATCCCAGACTCTTGCCCCAGTACAAGTTATAAGTGAGCTCTGCTCTCACGCCCAACGACCGAGCTGCTCGGTCGGCTGTCCCAGACTCTCGCCCCAGTGCAAGTTATAAGTGAGCTCTGCTCTCACGTCCAACGACCGAGCTACTCGGTCGGCTATCCCAGACTCTTGCCCCAGTGCAAGTTATAAGTGAGCTCTGCTCTCACGCCCAACGACCGAGCTGCTCGGTCGGCTATCCCAGACTCTTGCCCCAGTGCAAGTTATAAGTGAGCTCTGCTCTCACGCCCAACGACCGAGCTGCTCGGTTAGCTGTCCCAGACTCTTGCCCCAGTGCAAGTTATAAGTGAGCTCTGCTCTCACGCCCAACGACCGAGCTGCTCGGTCGGCTGTTCCAGACTCTCGCCTCAGTGCGAGTTATAAGTGAGCAAAGCTCTCACGCCCAACTACTTCACCGGTTAAATCGACAAGTGTCTTGATCGGGAGCTTCCACATGTATGTGAGGCAAAACAAAGCGCGATTTATTCTTATGCCTCAATGCTTACTACTATGTTGGTGAAGGGTAAGGAGAAAATGAGGTACGCAAGCTGTTTTGTTATTTTTTGCTTTTTTGCTAGGCATGTTAAGAGTCTGCAGGTGTTTTAATGATAAAGACGTACACGAGAATAAAGGAACGTAGCCACAGAACAAAAAGCGTGCTTTATTTCATTCGAAAAAAGAGCATACAACAGCAGCCTCAATTACTACCAGACTCAAACATTTGATGCGCTCCTTCTAGACGGGTTCTCGCTTGAGCCAGCTCTCTCTAGACATGGTCAAGGGTGGCCCGCAATTGAGCAATGGTGGTGCCCTGTATTTAATTTTCTTCCTTCAGGGAAGACATCTCATCCTCATGCTTCAGCTTCAAGTAGAGGATATGGTGGAGTTGAGCGTGAAAGTCCGCCTGCGCTTTCATCTTCAGAGCCACTTCCGCTCGAGTCCTGCATTTAGCTGCTTGCCACAGTTCTTCTAGTTCCCTACGGAGGGAGATCTGTAGATCCCGGCTCAGAGTCATGTCATGTAAGGCTTTTTCAGCAACAGCCAACCGACGACGAAGAGCAGACCACTCGGGGGATTCCATAAGTAAGTTAAGGTGCAAGTACAAAGAAAAAGTGTTAATAAAGGAGTAAAATGACTAAGCCTTTTATAAAGAAGAGGAAGGTGAAAGGACTCCCTCGGAACCGGAGGAGTTGCTTGGGAATAGTGTGGCAGATAAAGACTAACCAAACTCAGAAGTCGAAGAGTCAACGGAAATAGAAAGCGAGCTTGGCTACCTCCCAGGACGGCCGGATATTATATAGAAATTAGGAGGATGGGTAGGCAAAGGAGTTAAGAGCTAGATCAGGTGTTCAGAACCCGTGGGTCTAATCAGTCGGACTAGAACCTCCTTCGACTAGACTTGAGGGGGAGGCTTATGATACGGTGCATATTTTGTGGGGTCGAGAGGATGATGTGGTCATGAGTCAAGGCCACGAGAGGGTCAGAAGTCAAGCCGACTTGGTGGACAGGGAAGTCAAAAGTCAAGCCTCCGTGGCCGATCAGAAGTCAAGCTGACCTGGCGGACAGGAGAGTCAAAAGTCAAGCCCACGTGGCAGGTCAACAGTCATGCCGATGTGGAAATCAAGGGGGTCAGAAGTCCAGGGTACGTGGCCAAAGTCAAAGTCTCAACAGACAGGTGTGGGTCGGGAGTCAGACCCAGCGTGCAAGTCGGAACGTACATGCCTTGAATAATAAGCAGATGCGGGTCGGGAGTCAGACCCATCGTGCAGGTCGGAACGTACATGCCTTGGATAATAAGCAGATGCGGGTTGGGAGTCAGACCCAACGTGCAGGTCGAAACGTACATGCCTTAGATAATAAGCAGATGTGGGTCGGGAGTCAGACCCAACGTGCAGGTCGGAACGTACATGCCTTGGATAATAAGCAGATGCGGGTCGGGAGTCAGACCCAACGTGCAGGTCGAAACGTACATGCCTTGGATAATAAGCAGATGTGGGTCGGGAGTCAGACCCAACGTGCAGGTCGGAACGTACATGCCTTGGATAATAAGCAGATGCGGGTGGGGAGTTAGACCCAGCGTGCAGGTCGGAACGTACATGCCTTGGATAACAATAGGCAGATGCGGGTCAGAAGTCAGACCCAATGTGCAGGTCGGAACGTACATGCCTTGGATAGCAATAAACAGATGCGGGTCGGGAGTCAGACCCGGCGTGCAGGTCGGAACGTACATGCCTTGGATAGCAATAAACAGATGCGGGTTGAGAGTCAGACCCAGCGTGTAGGTCGGAAAATACATGCCCCGGATAGCAGTAAGCAGATGCGGATCGGGAATCAAACCCTGCATGCAGGTCGAAACGTACATGCCTTGGATAATAAGCAGATGCTGGTCGGGAGTCAGACCCAGCGTGCGGGTCGGAACGTACATGCCTTGGATAATAAGCAGATGCGGATCGGGAAGCAAACCCTGCGTGCAGGTCGGGACGTACAGGCCTTGGATAGTGATAAGCGAATGCAGGCCAAGAACCAGATCCAGCATGCAGGTCGAGATGTACATGCTTCGGATGACGAAGACGAAGGTGAGTCAGAAGGTCAAACACTACACGACAAATAGGTCTACAAGGAATAGTAACCACCTGTCAGAGAACAATCATCACCTGTCAGGGAATATTCTAACGGGGGGAGGCTCATACTCCTCTTGGTTTCTCCGCCAGCCTATAAGAAAAAGCCACGTGTCGACCACCGCCAGACAAAGCCTGACATCCGACATTCCCTGACATTCGCCAAATTCCAGAAGCCCCAGTTGCAGTATAAAAAAGGATACTTTGTCCCTTACGCAGGTACACTCACTCGTCATTTCTTACCAGTTTTTTACTTTTCGTCCTTTCTCTGTGATTTCTGGGGAAAAAGACCTGACTTGAGCGTCGGAGGGTCTGACCCGGGGACTTTTTCCCTTGTTTTTGGTCTCTAACGACCGGTGGACTCGTCTGAGTGTGTGCAGAGCAATAGCGTCATCATCCTGATCGTTTCTCTCCATAGGACCGCCCGTGCGAACCTTTCCGGGGGGACCTCATTGATTCAGCATCTCAACGATTCTCCGTCAACTTTTCGCACAACAAGGCCCGTCCTCATCCGACTCAGCTTCCGGACGGGATCAGGTTCTTTATCAACTCAAACTGGTTGGTGGAGTACCAACAGCAGACAACCAAGTAGGAGGGCTGCTCCTCCCAATCGCAGAGCAGGGAGGGAGAGGGAGAGGGAGGAAACAGATTACGTGGTCGCCATCCTTGAAAGTTGAAATCCCCGGTCTGGAGGAGGGTGCAGGCAAGGATGGAAGCTGGAACAACAGGGATGGCCGGCGATGCCTAGCTCCTTTGTCTGGAGCAGTGGCTGGAAGGCAGAAAAGCGGCAACGACAGCGAATCCTTTTAGTTGGCGTCGGAAGCAGAGAAATGAGGAGAAGGCGGTGTTGCTCGGCCCTCTATGGCAAATGGGGAGGGGGGCAATAGGAGAGCTGTCACAGGCGCTCGTGTGTGGTGGAAGGCCCCTTGGCTGCTGGTCAGAGGCGGAAGTGTGGCGGCCGAAAGGAGCTGCAGCAGCGTCATGTGCCCTGAGCAAGCTGCGGCAACACCGAAGGAGAGAGAAAGTCACCGTGAGCGGCGGAAGAAAAAAAAAAAACACACACACACACACACAAAAAAAAGAGAAGGGAGAGAAAAAGTTTTTTTATTTATTATTATTATTTTTTAGAAATGGGAGGGAAGCAGAAACGTGAGGGAAGCGGTGGGAGGGAAAAAAAAGCAAAAAGAGGAAGAGGGGCTGCTATGATATCATGTTAAATTAATTAGACGAGAAAAATAATAATAAAATAAACTATTTATTAATTTATCCATAAAATATATAATATATAAAGGGGAAGAAATTAGTTAATTAATTTATTCTAATAATTAAATTATTATATCTTAATTTTAATTTAGTTTATTAAATAATTCTCTTTTAGTCTGGGAGATAAAAAAAGAAAGAAAGGAAATTCAGATGAGAGGTAAATTTATTTACTAACTTACTTGAATTTATAGAGAAATACTTTAGAATTATATTGATTGCATGAAAAATATAAATTACACCTAAACTTTAATTAGCGTAGGAAATACACTTTAACTATCTAGGAAAAGATAAAAATATTGAATACTCTCAACTTGACTCTAAGAAACATAAACATAATTAATACTTAATCAATTACAAACGGTGAACTTATTCAACATTTCCTTAAAAAAATCCAACGCCAGTCGATATTGTTGTTGTCCTTGTTGTCCTCAAGGAATTGGTCCACGACATTGGCATTGCTATTAGAGGCGGCGAGCTTGTCCTGAGAAGATGGCCTCGTAGTAGCGGCTCCTGCAAAGAGGTTGTCGTTAGAAACTTGAATATCAGCACCGGTTGGAAGGGTGACATTAATGAGGCCATTGTCCCCTCCAAGATCTGTGACCTCCTTGTCCAAGAGAGACAAGGATGATGGAATAAGGGCAGAAGATGTGAAATTGACTGGGTCAACATCGGACATAAGTTCAGTGAGCATGTCTGAGATTGACGACGACGGCGGTGGAGAAAGGGCGCCAGCGGAGGGGACGCCTCCATTAGAAACCGTAGGAAAAACAACGGTGGTAGTGGTGGTGTGGTGGTCGGAGACGATAGAAGCCGACGCTGCGTAAGTCGTGGCGGAGGCGAGATGACCCTTCTCATTGTGCTGGGAAGGAGCAACGGCTGGCAGCGAGGGATTAGGGGGAACGTAGGAAGAGTACTGTTGAGTGTTCTGGCCATCGACGGGAGCGGGGGCGGGGGCGGCGACTGTAGGGGCGGCGACTTCGGGGGCAGTGACTGCAGGGGCGGCAACTGCGGGGGCGGCGACTGCAGGGGCGGCGGCGGCGGCATGGCCATCGGCGGGAGCGGGGACGGGGGCGGCGACTGCAGGGGCGGCGACTTCGGGGGCGGTGACTGTAGGGGCGGCAACTGCGGGGGCGGCGACTGCAGGGGCGGCGGCGGTGGCAGAGGCAGCCGTGGTCGTGGTTATGGGGCTGCTGGTGTGCAGTTGGACATGGTCTTTGAACAACTTTGTGGTCGTAGTGGGCACCGTTGGCTGCTCAGTGATTATTTTTACAGTCGGCTTCCGCTTCGGCTTCTGCGGAAACAAACTTGAGCCTCGATGCTGTAAAAAAGAGGCAGCTTCCATCGGTAATTTTCTCTTCCGTCCCATCGATGAAACTGTCTCTTGATCTGAAAATAAACGAGAGATTATCGACAATTTAAAGATGGATGACGACAAGGATAGAGTACAGAATATTTATGTGCCAAATTATATTAGAAATTGATTTTCAATTATTATTTGATAGTTTACCATATTTAAATTGTAATTATAATCATATTTATTAATATTTCTATATTTATTATTACCATACATATTATAATATATTAACTTATATATCATAACACTTTTCTATATTATTTTACTATTTATATAAATAAGTTTATTAGCATATAAGAATATTGAAAATAATTATTCCTTCTCTATCTGATTTACTGTTTCTTATTACATTCTTATCCACAAGAAGATTTTTACTAGTCAAATCCTAATTCCAAAATTCCTCCGAATTCATCCTCTTTCCTTTTAACTTTGCAATCTTATCCCCAACCATTCTTTCAACTCTGATTTGTCGCCTTTTAACTTTGCAAACCGTATGAACATCGATAATTTATCAAAAGACGTATATAGAATTAGAGAAATTATCAAAAAAATATATCATAGTTATATATTTATCAAAAGCATAATTAAGTGATGTGAAATTCTTATATTAATCCTCCCGTCAACCTTCCCTCTTCAGTCGTAATTTCTCAGGCATCCGAACCATATTTTGAATCATTTGAATGTAAAAATAATCGTGCGATCATTTTTCTATCTCCCTCTCTCAATTTGTGCATGCCTGGGTGCTCTTTGTAACTCTCCGATTGCAGCTTAATTTTGTGGCAAAATCACCTCCCTAGTGAAACCCGACGTAAGTGTCTTCGTGTCTCTCTTAAGCGACATCAAGTATTTCGACCTAAAAATTCATAGTGTTCACGAGGCTCCAGTGAAGGGTTTTAGGATTTCCGTCAATAATCTCCTTTTATAATGACGCAAGGAAGTAGATCGGGTGTATCATCCTCTCCACTTTAATTATTTGTAAAGGAATCACTTTAGAAACTATGTGATTTTGAAAAGCTCAACGAGTATGATTAAAACATTTTAATTTTTATAAATTGTAGAGTTTAGCTGATGTTGGATAGAAACTGCATTGGAACAGTGACTTAGGTTACTTTAAAAGTTTTTTCAAGGATCCTCAAAGAAAGGAATGTGCCATGGATCTGTTATTTTACATGACCGACACATAGCGTTGATCAAACAACCACCCTTTAGTATTTTTTTGGATATACAAGATATGCAGCATATCCGTGGTATTTTGGTCAATATATTTCAAAATTGGGATTCAAGTACTCAAACCTTTAGATTCTCAGGTACAATTTATAATTTTGCAAACCTTTAGATTCTCAGGTACAATTTATAATTTTGTATTTTAATCACTAAGTAGTTGTATAGTAAAATAAAATATTTTGCAAAGGTGAATATTTTAGTCAACTAATGCACTGACAACGGAGTCTTATGGCAAACGAGAGCTTGATATGATATCATATCAGGTCCAACGTGGGGCTAATACGACATCATATTAGGCCTAATGTAGGTCTGACATATTAGGCCTAACGTAGGCCTGATATGACATTTGTTGGTGCGGGAAGCATTCGACGATCGAACCCAAGTTTTGATAATGACAAAAGATTCAAAGTTAAGGTTATTTGTTATCTAACATGTGTGAACGAGTTTGCAGGAAAGTCCTAACTGCGGTTATGCAGGTGGAAAACCCTAGGGGGTAGTGACTCTAAGTCCTAGGGGATGGTAACCCTAGGTGGTGGAAAATCCTAAGGGGCGGTAACCTTAGGTCCTAGGGGGTGGTAACCCTAGGTGGAGGAAAACCCTAAGGGGCGGCAACCTTAAGTCCTAGGGGGTGGTAACCCTAGGTGGTGGAAATCCTAAGGGGGGTAACCTTAGGTCCTAGGGGGAGGTAACCCTAGGTGGCGGAAAACCCTAGGGGGTGGTAACCCTAGGAAGAAAGTTCAGTCAGTCTGGAGGACCGGACTGGCAACAGGTATGCTCTCCTAAGTGGAGTAGGTGAGGACGCGTTCCCCGCGAAGGAAACAGTAGGCGTCGGTTCGACCTAGAGTTTCCGATAGAAAATTCGAAGTCAGAACCGGACAACCCGAAAGCTGTCAACTTATTTGTTTTATGTGCTATTTGTCTAACTCTGTTTTGCAGGAAACTAACATTTCTGAAGGGTCAGACTCAGCCATGATCATTCGACTGAATGACCTGATTGGTCGACTGAACTGCAGCACAAAAGGACCATATTTCCAGATTGCAGACCGGGTTCAGTCGAGGGATCGATCGACTGAACCTGGAGATCAATCGACCAAACCAAGGATAGGACTTGACCAGATCGAAGCGGAGCGAGCGGATCGGATGAGGAGGAGATCATCTGATCGGTCGACCGAATGTGGGTATCGATCGACCGATCCGCTTCGGGTCAAACCTGATCCCGAGCTTTAAGGATCTAGATCAGTCTTGCAGAGGCTATAAAAGGAGCCTCGGGAAGCAGCTTCAAAGACAACGAAAACAGAACAACTTGTGCTCCTGTGCGCTGCTCCGAACGCTTCAACAATGCTCTGCTGTTTCGACAATTGACGACTACTTTCTTCATTTTGTATTGTCGGTATAATTATTCTTTAATCTGTACTTGTACTTATATTCCTATAAAGAATTTCAGATCTATAGTGATTTCCCAACGAAAGCAATCAACGATCGCAGACCTTGGAGTAGGAGTCGCCATAGGCTCTGAACCAAGTAAAAGAAACTGTGTTAGCGTTGCTTCTGTGTTTATTACTTTTCCGCTGCATATCTACTTGAACGTTTTCAAAAATGAAATAGCCACGAGCGCTATTCACCCCCCTTTAGCGCTTTCAATCCAACAATTGGTATCAGAGCGGGGTCGCTTCGATTTGGTGCAACCACCAGTCAAGCACATTTTCGTGGTACTTTTCAGTTTTTCGAAGTCGATCGGAACCGGTATTCTTGCCGTCTTCCGATCCAATTTTTTTCGTAATCAAATTGTCTCGAATTTGGTGCAACACCACTTGAGATCGCATAGTATTTTCTTTTTAAACCACACTACTAATCCAGGATCAAGTCTTGGGACACACTTCTTTCTCATTTTTCGTGCTAGATGGCTCTCCAAGAAGGCTTTAGCACCGCTCACCCATCGCTCTTCACCGGAGATGACTTCGGTTACTGGAAGGGTCGGATGGAGGCATACCTTCAGACTCACTTTGAAGTCTGGGTAATCGTCAAAATCGGTTTGCAACTACCAACTGACGACACCAGCAAACTAATACCATACGAGAACTGGGACACAACTCTGATCAAGAAAGTAGAAGCCAACGCTAAAGCGACCTGCACCCTCCAATGCAGACTGACGAAGGAGGAGTTGAACAGTGTCGGCCCGTTCTCGAACACCAACGAACTTTGGGAGAAGCTAATTGAATTACATGAATGAACATTCGATACCAAGATAAGTAAGAGGGATCTCTTTTTCAATAAATTATATAATATTAAAATGCAGGAAGGTGAAACGGCAAGCCAGTTACACGCCCGCATTCAAGATCTCCTCAACGGTCTCCACGCAATTGGACAAAAGGTAGAAAATAGAGATATAATCAGGTATTCCCTAAATGCTTTTCCAAGGAATACCTTGTGGGCGTCCATGGTAGATGCTTACAATGTATCCAAGGATTCCACTTCAATTAAATTAGATGAACTATTTACAGAATTCGAATTGCATGAACAGATTAACTCACGTATGGCCGAGAAGGGTATAGCTTTGGTTGTAGGTACAGGTAGAGCGCGCGAGTCAAAATCAAGACGCAAAACCGAACCAGAGTCAGAAGAAGTACAGGATTCAGACGATGACGATGACGAGCTCACGGACGAACTCATCAACCTGGTGAGGAAGCTCTACAGAAAGAAGAAAACTTTAACAAAAAGGATGTCAAAAAGGTAATCCATGTTGGGACCGATGTGCCCGCCAGACTGCGGGGGGTGTGAATAGCGTCTCGTCGCGTGCTTGTCGGTTGCGTCTTGATGATATGCAGCGGAAAGAAAGACACAACAAACCAACACGCTAACACCTAGGGTTTACTTGGTATCCACCTCAAGAAGAGGTGACTAATCCAAGGATCCACACACCGACTCACTCCTCCACTATGAAATACTCCTTTTCGGTCGTAGCCGGAGGCGGAGAAGCCTCGTACAAACACACACAACACTACAACACTCACACAAGAAGAAAATACAAGAATACAACTGAAATACATCCTTCTTCTTGCCTACTTGTTGCTTGTTGTTGTTGCCTCTTGAATCTTGGAGATGCACTCCAAGAACCCTCAAGAACTGGCAAGAATCTCGGAGGAGATCGCTGGTGAAAATCATAGAAGACCGCAGGAGAAGAACGCAAAGTTCTGGCGAAGAAAATGCTCTGCCCAGGCTTTAAACAGTGCTCCCAATCGATCGAATTCATCCCCAATCGATTGCCACGTCAGCACCGCTCCATCGCAACCATCCATCACCTGTATCCTGCACAACAGTCACTTCCCAATCGATCGACCGATCGATTGGGACTTCCTGAATTGATCGCCCGATCGATTCAGAACCTTTCTGTGCTCTCGCATCCGCGTGAGAGCTTCTGCTGCCCAATCGATCGACCGATCGATTGGCAGCTCCCAATCGATCGCCCGATCGATTGGGAAAGCCTCTGTACTCGCGATTCCACATCCCAATCGATCGACCGATCGATTGGGCCTTCCCACAATCGTAGCACACTCCAATCGATCAGTTGATCGATTGGACCCTGGTTCAATCGATCACCCGATCGATTGACCAACCTAGACTTAACTCAAACTCAAGTCCAAAGTCCCAAACCCAACTTCCGGTCAACCGTGACCTATTGGGTCTTCATGCCTAGCATTTGGCCACACCCGACCAACCTCGAACTAGCCTTCTAGCCTCCTCCATCAGCCCTGCGCCCCTCGGATATCTCCCCATCCTTCACGCCTTGCCTTCAGGAGCTTCCTTCGGCCTTATCCTAGTTGTCGGGTCTTCCTTACCAAGTCATACCAGGACTTACTTTGCCAAGACCACATGCTTGGACTTACACCCTTTGCCAAGATCACACTTGGACTTTCCAATTGCCTAGCTCCTCAACAGGACTTTCTCCTTTGCTAAGATCATACTTGGACTTTCCAACTGCTTGGCTCCTCACCAGGACTTTCTCTTGCCTAGCTCCTCACTAGGACTTTCCAATTACCTGGCTCCTCACCAGGACTTTCTCTTGCCTAGCTCCTCACTAGAACTTTCCCGTTGCCTGGCTCCTCACCAGGACTTTCCCTTGCCTAGCTCCTCACTAGGACTTTCTCGTTGCCTGACTCCTCACCAGAACTTTCTCCTGCCTAGCTCCTCACTAGGACTTTCCAAATGCCTAACATCCAGTTAGGACTATCCCAGTCAAGTCTCCTGTCAACCTTGACCTACTTGACTTATATTCTCATCAACCTGGTCAATCCTTTGACCATCTCCATAACCGGACGATTGCTCCAGCAATCTCCTTATATTATCAAACATCAAAAATCAAATCCTGACTCAAGCTTGACTCAACTCAAACTTAGTCAAACTGGTCAAACTTGACATAGGGAAATTGCCCCAACAATCTCCCCCTTTTTGATGTTTGACAATACCTCTAAGTTAGGCTAAATCCCATAGCCTTAACCACTTCTTTACACCAAGGATAAATCCCATAGCCTTAACCTCTAATTTATACCAAGGCTAAATCCTATAGCCTTAAGCTCTTCTTTATACCAAGGCTAAATCCCATAGCCTTAACATCTTCTTTATCACAAGGCTAAATCCCATAGCCTTAACCTCTTCTTTATACCAAGGCTAAATTCCATAACCTTAACCTCTTCTTTATCACAAGGCTAAATCCCATAGCCTTAACCTCTTCTTTATACCAAGGCTAAATCCCATAGCCTTAACCTCTTCTTTATCACAAGGCTAAATCTCATAACCTTAACCTTTCATGACAAGGCATGAATGAAGGTTTCCTTCATTTTCTCCCTTTCCTAGAGGGCAAACTCCCCCTGCTTGGGATGAAGGCCTAACTTAAGCTTCCATTCTCCCCCTTTATCACACATCAAAAACTGAAAATAAATTCTTCTCCATAAGAGTTAACTCTACGTTGTTTATAACCTCATATATTGTTAACAACCCCACAATGAAGATCTCATATTCTTCATTGCCGCCTAAGGTCCCCCTTTAGCTCTACTTCACTTCACAATGTTCATCCTAGAGCATGCATCAATTTCCCAATGAAACTCCCATTCATTGTATTCAATGCTCCCCCTTGAGCAGTAATCTTCTTCTCAATGCTCATCCAAAAGTATTTTTCACTTTACCAATGAAGGTCTGATCCCCTTCATTAATCCAATGCCCCCCCCTTGAGCAGTAATCTACTCCACAATGCTCATATGAGAGCATTTATCATCCTAGCAATGAAGATAACCAATCTTTCATTGTTCCCCAATACTCGACCCTGAGTATTATCCATCACGAAGGTTTAACCCCCTTCTAAGGTCCTTGAAAATAACCTTTCATGCATTCAAGGAGTAACTCCCCATAAAAATATGGTCAAACTTCTGTCATTGCACCAACAATGACTTGGAGTTCCTAAACAATTAGGAAAACTAAAACTTGAAGTTTTGAGGTTCAAAATTCAATAATGAAACTAAACCCCAACCTAAGCTTCACCTAAGTCTACCTTAACCAATCCATACTTGCTTTTATCATGAAAACTCCCCCTAAATGTATACAAGTGTATTCCAAAGGGTTAGGAATGGTTAATGACCCTTGAAAATCAAAACTTGAAGTTTTGAGGTTCCAAAATTCGAAATTGAAACTAAACCCTATCCTAAACTTCACTTTGATTTATCTTAACCAATCCATACATGTTTTCATCAAAAAAACTCCCCCTAAATGTATACAAATGTATTTCAAGGGATTTGGAATGGTTATTGGGACTTGAAGTGGCTTAATGTGCTGAAATCAGGCTTTTCCAGCCATAATCAGACTTCCCAATCGATTGAAGTTGGGACTCAATCAATTGAAGCTACTTTAATCGATCCATTGATCGATTCCGCAAGCTTCTGCTTGCAGAAATTCCCTCTGAATCGATCGACTGATCGATCCAGCCTTGGTTAATCGATCGGCTGATCGATCCACTGACTCTCTGTTCACGGGAATTGGCTTCCCAATCGATCGACTGATCGATTAAAACCATCCCAATCGATCGGCTGATCGATTGAGTTTCTGATTTTCTGAAATTTAGTTTTAGTGAAATTCAGAAACTCCCCAAAAATTCTACAAAGTTAAAAAAATCGTGAAAATTCATGTAGATACTCTTTAGGGTATATGAAAATACTTCCTATTTTCAAAGATTGACACAAATTTGAAAACTCTTGAAAACTTCAATGTTTTCTCCTAGTTTGTGTCTAACTTTTCAATGATGAATACTATCAAGAGATAGTCTTCACCAAGGTTTTCAAAAGCATTTTAAAACCATTTTAAAAACCAATATCCACACATGTTCTTTGGGCTCAATGCACATGACTTGTACATTAGTTTTCCCAATGATTGGAAAATATATAACTATGTGTTTTGATGAATCTAAAACTCAACAAGATGCACTAAATCAATATCTTGAGTTTTGTTCACCATCCTAACATCTCACTTGTATCTAATATATACTAAAACACATACAAGTCACCTTATGGTTCTTTGTGAGATGCATATTTGGTTTTGCCCTAAACTAAGGGATCATGCATAACTATCTAGGCATTATGAAACTTGTAATCATCCACCTAGGATATCACTTGGTGTCATCCCACTTGTTGAGATATTTACCATTAATGATAAATGCCTTTTGTCCTTAATTACAAGGAAATTAACATAATGCATGATGTTACATGGCATACATCAAAATAAGCAATTTTCAAAAGAAAAGCATGTTATAGTTACATGATGTATGTATGACATGACATGGTATTTTTGTGTTTTTCATACTAAAAATGAATGCAAAAATAAATATGATGTCATGATATATGATGGGCAAACAAAGCATGACAAATTAGCATAAGTAAAATACCTAGATTACCTATCTAAGTGTCCTTAAACCTTAACGAATCTTAAAATTAAATCCTAGATTGCTCAATTTCATCAAGAAAGTGCCAAACCCCAACTTGGCATTTCTTTAATCTCTTGATTTACTTATGCCAATTAAAATTAAGCACATTCCTCAAATTTTGACATATTTATCCTTCCAAAGGAGTAATCACCTTATATTTTAAGCCCGGATTTGCCCTTAACTCCCTAAGAACATACCAAAGTCCCAACTTGGTAGTTCATATGATTCTCCAAATTGTGGCAATTTAATTCAAACATAATTCCCACATATTACTCTTTCCAAGAGTAATAATTTGGATTAAGGTTTACATTTCCCTTAATTCCATAAGAAAATGTCAAATTCTCAATTTGGTATTTCTTTTGCCTCTCTCAAGTGTGTCAATTTAAATTAAATCTAACTCCTCAAATTTTAACACATTTTACTCTTTCAAAGAGTAACACTAATAATCCTTCTCTTTTTCAAAGGTTAACAATAACCCTGAAAATGTTCTCAAGTGTCAACTTTACTAAGGTTGGGTTAACTACCTTTCCAATTGTAGTTGATACTCTCTAAACTCATCTAGAGTGTAGAGAATATGCTCCTAGGAACCCAAAACCTATTGGTGCTCATTGGATGCTCTAAGTACTCGCTAGGGATAACTTCCCTAGATACCTTCCTAAGGACCTTTCTAGGCTTCTTAGAAACCTTGGTCACTTCTACTAGGTCACTCCTAGGGATAACTTCCCTTGTAACCTTCTTTGTGACTTTGTTAGACTTCTTGGAAGCCTTAGTCACATTGGTCTTGTCAAAAGAACCTTTAGGGATTCCTTCCCTAATATCCTTGACTTGACCTCTACACTTAGGGTTGGTCCCATAGCTATATGGAACCCTATGAAAAGAAGTCACATCCTTCTTGACTTTAGGTTTGTATCCTAAACCCCTATAGGCATTGGGTGACTCTTGTCTAGCTTTTCCTAGGTTATGCTCATTTTGACCCCTAAGCATGTTTTTCATTCTTGCTAGAGTCCTTTTTAAATTATCAAGTCTTTACCTCAAGACTTGGTTCTCCGTCATTAAATCCATAGATTTAGATTTTTCTTGACCCCTATGAGCATTTCTATATTTAGACATATATCTATAATCCTTAGAATTATTGCCTAAGTTGCTATCTACCTTCCTAAACTTAGATATGGTAGATCTAGCATGAGGAGGAATATATTTATCCTTAGTGCCATCATGCTTCCTATTTTCATGATAATTCGCATTAAAATGATAGGGATTATTTCTAACATGCATTTTATCATGACTAAGAGGAATTGCACTATTTAAGTTTACCTTGGGTTTGCTCTTAAAAGCTCTCCCTTGATTTGTGCTTCCTCCTTTGACTTTAGTTGCTTTCTTCCCCTTTGGACATTGGCTTCGATAATGCCCATTTTGGTCGAACAAGAAACACACAATATGTTCCTTGTTCTTTTTTGTTGTGGGGATTGTCTCCTTGGGCTTCTCCTTCCCTTGAGTGCTACTTGACTCTTCTTCTTGGCCAACTTGGGACACTTGCTCTTGTAGTGCCCATGCTCCCTACATTCAAAGTAAATGATATGATTTTTATCTTTTACAATTGAAGCTTCTATACCTTTGCTTGTAGGGATGATGCTTGATTCTCCATTTGATGTAGCTTGAATTGTAGAGGTTGCATCATCATCTTCTTCTTCTCCTCTTGAGGGTGTGGGTGCTTCCACCTCTTCAACTCTTGAGGATGTGGATACTTCCACCTCTTCAACTCTTGAGGATGTGGATACTTCCACCTCTTCCTCTCTTGAAGATGTAGAAGATCTCTCATCTTCTTCCTTCTCCTCCTCTTCCTTCTTCTCCTCGAATGTTAACCTTATGTCAACATCGGATTGGTCCTTCACTTCTTGGACCAATGAGCCCTTCTCCTTGGGCTCCTCTACTCCTTGGAATTGTGATGGGTCTTCATGATAGGCAATGATCTTTTTCCAAAGATCACATGCACTTGTGCATTCACCTACACTCTCAATGATATTAGAAGGTAATAAATCTAGCAAGATTTTTGTTACCTCCTTATCCACCTCTGCTTGCTCTCTTTGTTCCTCGGTTCAATGTCGAGGTCGGAGGCGCTTCCCCTTTTTGTCCTTTGGAGACTCAAATGGATCTTCCATGCAACCCATTGATTCACATCCATTTAGAACCAAGTTTCCAACCTCATCCTCCAATAATTAAGTCTTCTTTGTCATACGGAGGTGGAATTTGGATATCCCATTCGAGTGGTCCTGCAATCTCCATCTTCTTCTTCCTCTAGCTTCTTGCTCTCTTGGCGGTTAGTCCATATAAGAGCGACCTCGCTCTAATACCAATTGTTGGGACCGATGTACCCGCTAGAGAGGGAGTGAATAGCGTCTCGTCGCGCGCTCGTCAGTTGCGTCTTGATGATATGCAGCGGAAAGAAAGACACAACAAACCAAAACGCTAACACCTAGGGTTTACTTGGTATCCACCGCAAGAAGAGATGACTAATCCAAGGATCCACACACCGACTCACTCCTCCACTATGAAATACTCCTTCTCGGTCACAGCCGGAGGCGCAGAAGCCTCGTACAAACACACACAACACTACAACACTCACACAAGAAGAAAATACAAGAATACAACTGAAATACACCCTTCTTCTTGCTTACTTTTTGCTTGTTGTTGTTACCTCTTGAATCTTGGAGATGCACTCCAAGAACCCTCAAGAACTAGCAAGAATCTCGGAGGAGATCGCTGGTGAAAATCATAGAAGACCGCAGGATAAGAACGCAAAGTTCTGGCGAAGAAAACGCTCTGCCCAGGCTTTAAACTGTGCTCCCAATCGATCGAATTCATCCCCAATTGATTGCCACGTCAACACCGCTCCATCGCAACCGTCCATCACCTGTATCCTACACAACGATCACTTCCCAATCGATCGACCAATCGATTGGGACTTCCTGAATCGATCACCCGATTGATTTAGAACCTTTCTGTGCTCTCGCATTCGCGTGAGAGCTTCTGCTGCCCAATCGATCGACCGATCGATTGACAGCTCCCAATCGATCGACCGATCGATTGACAGCTCCCAATCGATCGCCCGATCGATTGGGAAAGCCTCTGTGCTCGCGATTCCACATCCCAATCGATCGACCGATAGATTGGGCCTTCCCACAATCGTAGCACACTCCAATCGATCAGTTGATCGATTGGACCCTGGTTCAATCGATCACCCAATCGATTGACCAGCCTAGACTTAACTCAAACTCAAGTCCAAAGTCCCAAACCCAACTTCCGGTCAATCGTGACCTATTGGGTCTCCATGCCTAGCATTTGGCCACACCCGACCAACCTCGAACTAGCCTTCTAGACTCCTCCATCAGCCTTGCATCCTTCGGATATCTCCCCATCTTTCACGCCTTGCCTTCAGGAGCTTCCTTTGGCCTTATCCTAGTTGTCGAGTCTTCCTTGCCAAGTCATACCAGGACTTACCTTGCCAAGACAACATGCTTGGACTTACACCCTTTGCCAAGATCACACTTGGACTTTCCAATTGCCTAGCTCCTTACTAGGACTTTCTCCTTTGCCAAGATCACACTTGGACTTTCCAACTGGCTGACTCCTCACCAGGACTTTCTCTTGCCTAGCTCCTCACTAGGACTTTCCAATTGCCTGACTTCTCACCAGGACTTTCTCCTGTCTAGCTCCTCACTAGGACTTTCCCGTTGCCTGGCTCCTCACCAGGACTTTCCCTTGCCTAGCTCCTCACTAGGACTTTCCCGTTGTCTGGCTCCTCACCAGGACTTTCTCATGCCTAGCTCCTCACTAGGACTTTTCAAATGTCTAACATACAGTTAGAACTATCCCAGTCAAGTCTCCTGTCAACCTTGACCTACTTGACTTGTATTCTCATCAACCTGGTCAATCCTTTGACCATCTCCATAATCGGGCGATTGCTCCAGCAATCTCCTTATATTGTTAAACATCAAAATCCTGACTAAACTTGACTCAACTCAAGCTTAGTCAAACTTGACCTAGGAAAATTGCCCAAACAATCCAGTCCAAGGAAGCCCAACCGAACTCAAAGATGAAAGTCGAAGTCACCTACTACGGATGCAACCAAAAGGGGCATATCAAGGTGAACTATCTGAACCAGAAAGACGCGAAGAAACCAAGAAGGAAGAAGGCTCTGAAGGTGACCTGGGATGAGTCTTCCTTAGAAGAGTCAGACAATGAAGAACTCAAAGAAATGAGTTTTCTTGCAATGACGGCCTAGGACCAAATCAACGAATCTGGAAGTGAGGATGAATCAGAAGCTGAGTTCGAGAGAAGCTATGGATCCGTATCCGTTTCTGAAGGGCCTAATCCCTCTGTAAGTACGTCTCGATTATACAACTTGATTAATTATTTAATGCATAAATTAGCTAAATCTAATGTTTGGATAAAGTCGCTTCTAAGGGAGGTAACATCCCTCAAAGAAGTGACTCACTCCGAATCCTTGACTGACTCTGTTTAGACTGGAACCTCAACTCAAGTCTAAAAGCTTGAGGAAGAGAATTCTAGTTTGAAAACTCAAGTCAAGGATTTGAAGATTGCATTGGAATGGTTTACACTGGGTTCCAAAAATCTTGACTTGATTCTTGGAAAATAGAAAGCCGTATACAATCGATCCGGATTAGGGTTTAAAGCTAAAAGGAAATAACAGCCTTATTTATCGCTTGTTAACAGACCTAATAGAAAGGTAGTCCTAGCATGAGTAACTAAGTCCAACTTGGTCAATCAAGTTGGACTTGGTCAATATTGGGTTCCCAAGGATCAAGTTCATTACCTTGATAGACCATATTGAGGCTATGATCCAGGGGGAGCCAATAGAAAAACTATCTTGATAAATAGATAAAATTTCTTGATGATTGTTTATTTGTTTCTTTATAAAATGCATGATTAGACTAGGATAGATTAAGGACCTAGGTGTAATTTACACTTGATTAGTTAGTCCTAGGAGTTTCAAAAAGAAAATTAAATATATATTTTCTTTGAAAGGCTATGTCTAGAAGTGGTGGATGATCCCATATCCAAGAAGGCCTAGTGCCTCGCCACAGCCTGGGAACCAATCTTTGAAATGTGTATTTAATTGACTAATTGAAAAACTTAAGTTTAACTCAAATGTAAATTAATCCTTAGATATAATCTAAATTAAAGATAACCATCTAACAAAATTACTTAAGATTTCCTGATTGATAACTTAGAATTGGTGAGATGGATCTAGGATGAATCTAGTCAAAATTGATTTAATTAAACTACTCAATTAATTTAACTAATTAATTTAACTAATTGTTTAATTAATTCAACTATTTAATTAACTTAATAAATTATCAACTTAATAATTAACTTAATAGATTATCAACTTAATAATTAACTCAACATAAATTAATCAACTTAATAATTAACTTAAATTATCAACATAACTTAATAATTAACTTAAATTATCAACAATACTTAATCAACTTAATTAGTAACTTAATAAACCATCTCACAATCACCCATAAGAATACCATGTT
Source organism: Zingiber officinale (assembly GCF_018446385.1). Classification (NCBI taxonomy): domain Eukaryota; kingdom Viridiplantae; phylum Streptophyta; class Magnoliopsida; order Zingiberales; family Zingiberaceae; genus Zingiber; species Zingiber officinale. Next base: position 91,066,276 of record NC_055991.1, read on the forward strand.
TGATCATTTAGATTGGGTGAGATGGAACATTAAATTGATTTCAATCAAACTATCTTTTGAATCCATTAAATTGACCCAAATCAAATACTTTATGTACGAATATAAAGATTTGGATCAATGGATGCTAGATAGTGGATGCTCCAGATACATGACTGGAGATAGATTGAAATTCACTAAGCTGAAACTCAAGAACCTTGGGTCTGTTGCATTCGACAACGACGGAACCCTTAAGATAATCATAATAGGTAATATTCAATTAAATTTCGATTTTTACATTCGAAAAGTCTTATTGGTTGAACAATTCAGTTTTAATTTACTTAGCATTAGCCAATTATGTGACTCAGGATATTTAGTCACATTTTCAAAAACTAAGTGCATAATTAAGAACATTAATAATCTTGAAATCACACTTAAGGGCATTAGGAAAAAGAACATCTATTCTATAGATCTACCAACTTCCTCTCTAGAGTCTTTGTTAACACAACAAGAGGAAATTGAGTTGTGGCACAGGAGACTGGGTCACACTCACACTAGACTTATTTCAAAAATAAGTCAAAATAGTTTAGTGAGAGGTTTGCCCAAATTAAAATTTACTGAAAATTCAATTTGTAATAATTGTCAATAGGGTAAACAAACCAAATCAACCCATAAATTAACCAACTTAAATAGAACTACCTCGATACTTGAGCTCCTTCACTTAGACCTATTTGATTCATATGGAGCCAAACCACTAAGCAAAAACCAATATTGCTTAGTAATAATTGATGATTACTCAAGATTTACCTGGGTAAAATTCCTTAAAACTAAAGATGAAACCTTTGAAGTTTTTAAAATCTTTTGTAAATTAATAGAAAATGAAAAAGACACTCAGATAAAAAGAATTAGAAGTGACCATGGGGGAGAATTTGAAAACCACAAGTTTATTGAATTTTGTGAAATTAATGGGTATAAACACGAATTTTCATGTCCTAGGACCCCCCAACAGAATGGTCTAGTCAAACGTAAAAACAAAACCCTATAAGAAGCCGCTAGGACCATGTTGAATGAATATAATTTACCCAATCAATTCTAGGCTGAGGCAATTAATACTACCTACTATATACAAAATAGAATTTTAATTAATAAAATTCAAAATAAAACACCTTATGAAATATATTATAATAAAATTCCTAACTTAAACTATTTAAAGGTATTTGGGTGTAAAGTGTTCATCTTAAACACCAAGGACTACTTAGGGAAATTCACGTCAAAAACAACCCCAGGAATATTTTTAGGATACTCAACAACTAGTAGGGCATATAGAGTTTATAATAAAAACACCCTAAAAGTTGAAGAAACAATAAATGTAATTTTTGATGAAGAAAATAAATTATCTAATGTAATAAATGAAAATATTAATCTAGAAAATATTAACTCAAGAAACATAGAAATGATGAAGAAATTCAACTGAACCTAGTGAAGAATAAGAACCAGTTACTAACCCAAATTTAAAAACAACAAGAACAAATATCAATCACCCATCTGACCAAATTTTGGGTGACCTAACTCTAGGAATCAGAACTAGGTCATCTTATAGAAACCTAAGCCAAATAGCCCTTATTTCTAAAATTGAACCCAAAACTGTAGATGAAGCCCTACCAAACACATACTGAACATTAGCAATGCAAGATAAAATAGCCAAATTTGAAAGAAACCAGGTTTGGGAACTAGTACCTAAACCCATTAATAATACCATAATTGATACTAAATGGGTTTTTATGAACAAATTAAATGATTAGGGTAAAATAGTTAGAAACAAAGCAATATTAGTAGCTAAAGGGTTCAACCAAGTAGAAAGGTTAGACTATGATGAGACCTACACTCTTGTAGTCAGACTTGAATCTATTAGGATGTTGCTGGCCTATGCATCACATAAAGGATTCAAGCTATATCAAATGGATGTAAAATCCGCTTTCTTAAATGGATTCATCAAAGAAGAAGTATATGTAAGCCAACCCCTACGATTTGAAGACTTAGAACATCCAAACCATGTTTTTAGGCTAAAAAAGACCCTATATGGACTAAAACAAGCACCTAGGGCTTGGTATGAACGTTTGTCTAATTATCTAATATCAAAAGGGTTCAATCAAGGTCAGATAGATCCAACTCTATTTGTAAAAACCTTAGAAAAAGATATTTTTATAGCCCAAATTTACGTAGATGATATAATTTTTGGATCAACCAACTCTAAATTTTTAAAAGAATTTACCAAATTAATGGAAAATGAATTTGAAATGAGTTTGGTCGGTGAGCTTAATTTTTTCCTAGGTTTACAAATTAAACAAACTAAAGATGAAATTTATATTTGTCAAACTAAATATGCTAAAGAATTAATTAGAAAATTTGGAATGGAAAATTCAAAAAATATTAATACTCCAATGGCTACTAACATTAACATGGACTCTGACTTAAAAGGAAAATCAGTAGACTTGAAATACTATGGAAGTACGATAGGAAGTCTACTCTACCTAACTACTAGTCGACCGGATATCCTTTTTGCAGTAGGTATGTGTGCAAGATACCAATCTTATGCAAAAGAGTCTCACTTAACATATGTCAAAAGAATACTTAGGTATATTAAGGGAACTTTAAATGTAGGACTTTGGTACCCTAGGTCTTACATCTTTAACCTAATTGGCTATTCTGACTCAGACTATGCCGGGTGCAAACTAGATAGAAAGAGCACAAGTGGTAGCTATCAATTTCTAGGCCAGTGCCTAGTAAGTTGGTCAAGCAGAAAGCAACATTGTGTTGCTCTATCCACTGCTGAAGCTGAGTATATAGCCCTAGGTGAATGTGCATCTCAATTATTATGGATGATGCATACCCTAAAAGACTATCAACTAGAATATCAAAATACTAAGATTTCAATTGATAACATAAGTTCAATTAATCTAACCAAGAACCCAATTCATCACTCAAGGACTAAACATATAGAAGTAAAGCAGCACTTTGTAAGGGATCATGTAGCTAAGGGTGATATTGTACTTAACTATGTTGAGTCAAAATCAAACTTAGCTGACATATTCCCAAAACCCTTACCTGAACTTGAGTTCAGTGCACTTAGAAGACAAATAGAAATGTGCTTAGTAGAATAAAATTTATTACTATACTTTTATTCAGCTTGTTTTTAATTGGTTTTAAAATCCTAGGAAAAATATTTTTCAAAATTCCAACTTTTGTTAGTTTTTCAAAAAACTGATTTAGCCTAGGAATTTACCCCCTAAAAATTATGTACCCCTAGTTTCAGCCAGAGCATCTCACAAACACCCTAGGTCTAACTTGCTTGTGTTTGAAAATACTTAGAATGGTGTGAGATGCATAGAGTACTGCTTGGACTTCAGTATGCTTATATCTGTGCATCGACATAAGTCTGGGGTATAAACACCAAATTTACATTAATCAAGTTAAGTTATCCTGTCTTAGTCAAAACTAACTGGATCACTAACTTAACTTGACTAACCAAGTGAAAACTATTGCCCTCTAGGTAAACAGCTAGTAGCTAATGGTTAGACATGTGGCTAAGGAAATTAAGTTACTCATGTAGGGGATCAGTGTCCGGCTTAAAGGGGGGTTGGATAGACGACACCCCCAAATACTCGCTTCCTACACTTGTTAGTTTGCGCAGCAGAAATACAAACTAATATGAATACAAAGAAAGCTAAAGACAAGAAAGAAATCAAACCAAGCTACACAATTATTTAACGTGGTTCGGAGATTGCTTGCTCCTACTCCATGGCATGTCGTTGAGGTGGGCAATCCCTATCCATCGGTGGATTAGCCCCCGGCAAACTCCGGCTATCTCAAGTCACTCCTTGTGGGTGGAGAAACCTCACCACAACACCAACCAAGACTCTTGAGACTAGTAGACTACTAATTAGGGTTTACCATCACTAATTTTGTAATAGATAACCAAGCTTCCAAGCCTTGGTTATATAGGCCGCGGGTTGAAAACCCCGCCTACCAGTCGACTGACAAAACATGCAATCGACTGCCCTTGTAAAAATTCGACCGTTACATCCCAATGGCTCGATACCAGTCGACTGCTAAAACTAGTAGTCGACTGCTCCACATTGATCAAGTGAACAGAAACATTCTATTCGCTGCCAGTCGACTGAACCAGTCGATTGCACCAGTCGACTGGTGAAAGCAGCAGTCGACTGGTACCCGAGTACATTCTCTCAACACTCGGACCCTCACCCTTATGACTCACTTGACGCTTCTTTGCAGCCTTGACCTCTTGCCTTCAAGCCTACTTCCTTTGGCTCTCGTCTCAGATGCATACAAGCCCGCGGCTCATCCCCAATGCCATCCTTTGCGTATGCCTCGAAGTCGCTTCCCTTGGCCCATGTCCTCACTTCCTTGTCCACGGTCCCTCGGATGCATACAAGCCCGCGACTCGTCCCCAATGCCATCCTTCACTGGACCCGAAGCCATCAACCTGAGTCACATGTGTATCCTGCAGTCCTGCATAAATCAAGTACACATATCAAATACAAGGGTGAACCTAACTTAAACCCTTTGCCCAAACACCGAAACACATGGTCACACGGACCATTGGGATTGCTCCAACAATCTCCCGCTTTTTGATGTTTGGCAATACGTTTAAGTTAGGAAAAACATAATAGCAAAACAATATGCTAAAAACAATGGACTTACGATGTCAAGGCTACACACTTGGACTTACTCCGCCGAATGCACTTACATTGCCAAGACTATACACTTGGACTTACACTGCCGAATGGACTTACGTTGCCAAGGCTACACACTTGGACTTACACTGCCGAATGGAAAATAATGCAACATGCATTGGAACCTATCCCAAGGCTCCCCCTACACCTATGCTCCCCATTAAGCTTGGAATTTTATCACAGGCCTATTTAAGAACCTATCACAAGGCTCCCCCTACGCAAAGGCACTAAAGGTTTTCCCAACTAAACCTGACTTCTCCCCCTTTGCCTAACATCCAAAAAGCTTTCCAACAATATCCTAATTGTTGAAAACTTATCATCCAACTAACCCTAAACTCATGTATTCATCCTCCATGGATCTCATACATCTCAACGAGTTGACCCGGTCACAATCCAGTGCTGAAAATACTTTCAGACTAGTATCAGTCGACTGCCCTAGTCGAATGCCCTTATCGAAACAGCACACAGAACCATTCTATGCTCGATTTTCACTGTTACCAATCGACTGGTAACTGTACCAGTCGACTGGTACGTTGTTTCAGCCCTTTTCAACATTCTGAACCCAATTCCAGAAATGCGCCAATAATTCCACAGACACCCAAAAATTCTCAAATTTTATGGAGAGGTTTGTTTTACCCATGTCTACTTGGGAAAAATACATTTAAAAATGTATCTATCACCAATCCCAAGATTGACACAAAACCCAAAACTAGTTAAATAGTTCAATTGAACCTTGACCTAAAGTCCTAGTTTTGGCTTGCTCTTGATGTATTTGCCCATACTAACCCACAATGCATCCCTAGCATTGGTTTATATGGAATCTATACATCCAAAACCAATTATCATGCTATATGACCCCAATGTCATATTTCTAAGCATGAAACATAAACCAATTGTACCAAATCCCTAGGTTTGAGACTCAAGTCCGTCTCCAAACCACTTGGCATATTCTATGGCTTGTCTAGACTCCAAAGTAAAATCCACCTAAGATCCATTGGCCATGGGTCCCAATTTGACTCTTAGAGCTCCCCCTAGAGCTCTTAACCTTAGTCACCTCCCTAGGTGACTCATCTACAATAGCTAGGCCACATCGGTGCACCTCTGGTGACACTTGGCCTACAAACCTAACCTTCTTAACCTTGGATACCTTGTCATTGGTTAATTTCTCCTTACCTTTAAATGACTTTCCCTTTCCATTTATTGACTTCTCCTTGCTATAGTCATATGCAACCCTAGCATAAGACTTTACCTTAGCATTGGAGACATTAGATCGGTATCCCAAACCTGATCTATCATTGTTGGGTTTTTGACTACCCAACACCATGCTTAACCCTTTAGATCCAACATTGAATCTATCTAGGGTTTTCTCCAATTAATCAAGCTTTGCTTTTAAAGCTTGATTTTCCCTTTCTAGGTTCCTAAACCTAGAGTTAACATATCCACCATGGACATTCCTAGACCTAGCCATTTTTCTAGGCATATGTCTCCCCTTCTTGGGATTAATGCCTTGGGTCTCCTTAGGTCTACCATTTCTAGAGTTATCATGAATGGATTTCCTAGGGTTATGATCCACATTTACCCTACTCCTATCATGATATTTAAAACCGAAGTTATGCATGGGTAAATAATAACAATTATTTCTAGCATGCATGGAGGAGTTTAAATTTGAATTAAACTTCAAGTTAGGATATACCTCCCTTACCCTTGAAGCTCCCCTTTGATTTGAGCTCCTCTTCTTCTTCTCCCACTTCTTTAAATGTGCAAGCTTCTTGATCTTCCTCTTCTTGGGGCATTTTGTGTGGTAGTGCCCCTTCTCCCCACATGTGAAGCATACAATGCACATTCTCCTTCTTTGAGCTTCTTCATTCCTACAACCCTTGTTAGTGTTTAAATTAATTTGAATGAGTTTAGGAGTTACCTTCTTCTTACTTAATGGACACCTACTCTTGTAGTGCCCCTTCTCATTGCACCTGAAGCAAATGATAATGTCTTTTGACTTTGCTTCGGTGGAGGTGCTCACTAGTTTGACCTCCAAGACCTCTTCTTCGTTTGTCTTGGATTCTTCTTCAACCCTTGAGGATGTGGATGATTTTAGTTAGAGCCCTAGAGCCAATCATATGATGATTGTTATATGGACTCATTGTATCATATTCCTATGTATATAAAGGCATTTGTTTTGGTTATTATACTTACTTGTATTGGTGCCGAATAACTAAGTATAATAGCGTCCTTGAGTAGAAGGTTCTTATCTATATCAATCGATTGGTTGAATCGATAGTGAGAGGATATAGAGAACACTACTCTTAATCATTCCTAGTCAAGTATTAACATTCAGGGACAGTGTTAATGCGACGAGACTAGCATGTAGGTCAACTCGATGACTTGATCTCACAAGTCATGGATATAGAGATATCAAGTTGGCACATGGGTATGCATTGGAGAATGTATACTGAATGATCTGCCATGAGAAAGTATCATGGATCGTTATATGAGTGTCATATACTTTCTCATGTGGCTATTAGTATGACTATTAGTCCTTGGACCTGAAGTCACCATGGTTCCCTACATAAGGAGTTGCATACTTTGGCTTCGTCAAACATCACCCGTAATTGGGTGGACTATAAAGGCGATTACTGGATATGTAACAAATTATGCGGAGGGATGTGAGTGATGTAACACCCATAGGATATCTAGCAAGTTTGCATATTTTTACCATGGTTTAAAATAGGCCTTAGGTGGAAATTAGCAAAAATAATAAAATAGAACCAAAAAGAGATGACCAAGGTTTGAACCTTGGACCTCTTACTAGATACATGTATGTGATAACCAATGAATCAAGAGAATGCATTGTTAGGAAAAGAAGGGACAATATAGTTAAGAGTAAGAGAAGGTTTCTTTCATTTAGGAAGAGAAGTTGGAATTGCCTTCTCCCTCTCAAAGGAAAAGATGATTCTTACTCTCTCTTTTCATTAAGGGTTGAGTAAAAGAAAAGAGAAGGAAAAATTCATTTTCCCTTCTTCTTTTCACGAGGAATAAAAGGAGAAAAAAAAGAGAAAACATTCATTTTGCTTCTCTTCCTCCTCCCTCCTCCTCTCCACCGAAACCTCTCCTCTCCCTCACCATTGCCGAACCAAGCCAAGAAGCAAGCTCCTCTCTAGGAAGGCTCCACAAGCAAGGTTTCTTCCCTAAGTAAATAAAGCAAGGATGTGAGTATCCCCTCACTGTAGTACAAGTAGTTGTCGGTTTGTTTCTTATGAAAATGTTTTTTTTTTAAAACCGTAGAGATTTCCTTGTAAGCTATGGCCAAGATAGATTGGTGGTCACTTAGGATTAACAAGTTTACAAGTTATGCTTTATGTTGTACAAAAAAAAAAAAAAAGAATCTAGAACCTCACCTTGAATTTTCGGCTAAGACAAAAAGAGAAGGTCTAGAGCAAGGTTTCTTTTGGTAACATGCTTTCCTATGCTCTTATATGATGTAGGATCCTTCATATATTGTTAGTTTAAGTTTTAAGGCTTTATATGTTATTAAAAGATTAGGAACCCTAACCTAATGTTTCGGCCAAGATGAATCATAGGGTTTAGGGCAAAGTTTTGAAAAGAAAATATATTTGTTATGCTCCTTCATGATGTATGTTTTTATAGGTTTATAGCTTAGTTTTTTTCATGCTCCATGTTGGATGAAATTTGGAGAAATCTATCTTCAAGTCTCGGCCAAGAATAGAAATGAAGTTTAGAATAAGGTTCTTTTATGATAACATGCTTTGATAAATGAACTCTTATGTGATGATAGTTTAGGTGTATGCTTCATGTTGTAAAAAAAAAAAATATATGAAAACCCTAGTAATAGTTTCGGCCAAGACAAGATATGAAGCTTAGGGACAAGATTTTAAACCTAATCATGCTTGTTTATGCTTATTCATGAGGTATGATATCTTGTATGTGGTTAGGCGAAGTCTTTATATTACATGTTTCACTAGAAGAAATGGGACCCCACTTGTAAGTCTCGGCCAAGAATAGAAATGAAGTTAGAACAGGGTTTCTTTTATGATAACATGCTTTGATGAATGAACTCTTATGTGATGATAGTTTGGGTTTATGTTTCATGTTGTATAAAAAAAAAAAAATGAAAACCCTAGTGAAGTTTCGGCCATGGTAAGATATGAGGCTTAGGGTTAGAATTTAAAACCTAAACATGCTTGTTTATGCTCATTCATGAAGTATGATACCTTGTATGAAATTAGGTTAAGACTTTATGCACTAGAAGACTTGAAACCCTACTTGTAGGTTTCGGCCAAGGTAGAGTGTAAGCTTAGAGTTAAGTTTTTCTAACCTAATTATGCTTAGTTATGTTTCTACATGTTTTATGATCTTGTGTATGAGATTAGATAAGTCTCCATGCTACATGTTGTACAAATGAATCTTAGAACCTCATCTTAGGGTTCGGCCAAGCAAGTATATGAGTTAGAGCAAGGTCTTGAAATTTAACTATGCTTGTTTATGCTTCTTTATGATGTATGATTATTTATCTATAGTTGGTGGAAGTTTCATGCTCTTTATGGTGGCCAAAGGTTAGAATTCATGCTAGTAAGGTTTCGGCCAAGATTGAAAGAATAGGTTTAGGGAAAAAAAATTCTTGAATCTAACTATACATGCTTATGTTTCCTCATAATGTATGATTCTTGATATATGGTTAGTTTAAGTTTCCATGCTTTATGATATGTTACATGCTATGATTCCATAATATGATATGCTATGTTTCATGGAATGATATAGGCTACACTTCATGATATGATATATGTTATGCTTTATGATATGATATGCTATGCTTCACGATATGATATATGCTAAGTCTCATGAGATGATATGCTATGCTTCATGATGTGATATATGCTATGTTTCATGTAACATGCTACTCTCTATGTTATGATAAGAACATGTTATGGTTTATGAGATATAATATGAAAGGCTTATGTAAGAAGAAAAGCCTAAGAGATGCTTCCCTTGAGTTGGGATTAAGAGCTCTCTTCATGATATGACACGTATGATAAGACAAGAATATGATATGTATGATGACATGATAAGAAATATGATACATGATATGTATGACATGCTATTTTACTTTTTGTATGGCTTGTACCAAGGGTGGACTCCATAAACGCCCTGAGGTCGATGGTTTATGAAACGGGCCTCGTAAAAAGGGATGGTCTCCTTAGTATGCCCCTAGGTCGACGAACTATGAACGGACCTAGATCCCTAGTAGGTTCGGGGCTAGCTACCCTGTCCTAGGGATTGCGCGCATTTATGTATGTATGTGGTACAAGCCAGGCCCTTATGTTGATATTATGTTCAAGTATGTATATGATATGAAAAAAAACACATGTTGCATATGTTCATTTCATTATGCATGTTTTCAAAGGAACATCTTGCATCTACATGTACATGTTATATGATTTCCTTAACACTTATTTACTTTTGGAATCATGTTTATGATGTTGGATGATCATGTTATTAGTTCATGTTATGTATTCACATGTTATGATATGTTTCATGTTATGACCTCACATGCTATGATATGTTTCATGATATGTTCTCACATGCTATGATATATTTTATGTTATGTTCTCACATTCTATGATATGGTTATGTTATGTTTTCACATGCTATGATATGTTTTATGTGTACGTATGATTTATGGTTTTATGAGTAGGAAAGGAACTTACTAAGCCTTAGGGCTTATAGTTTTTATGTTTCCTTGTACTGCAGAGAAAGGCAAGGAATGGATGAACTAAGGGGAGTAGCAGGAAAGGCAGGAAGTGTGTGTGGAAGTGGCATGGTGGATAGATCTAATTTAGTTTAAAACTTTATTTGGTTGAATTGTGCATGTGAACTAAGTTTGGACCTTATGTTTATGTTGATAACTTGAACTAGTATGTTATGCATTTATGATGTTTTATTTCATGTCAGTAGATTTATAAGATCATGATTCATGTTCAAGTAGTAAATATAGATTAAGTTATGCATGAGTATTAGTATGATTTACGGTTCACATGCCATGTTAAAAGAAAAGATGCATATGATTAAATAGAATGAAAATTTGTTAAGTATCTTCCGCTGCCATGAGATCATATACACATGTATGTTAAGTAGGTGTAAGTAACCCCGTCCCTTAGGGTAGCCTTAGCGCCCCCGGAAGGGGCGGGCGTTACAAGTGATGTAGATGGGATCTATCCCTTCTATATAACGGGAGTGACATCGTTATTCTTGATAGAGTGAGACCACTAAGTGCATGGCCATGCCCAAATAAGTCAATATGAGATATTGAGCTCATTTGATTATAGTGAGTCTACTTGGAGTTCAAGATTTAGATTGATCAGAGGATGACACCGTCTATGCCTCAAATTGATCAATCTAGATGTCAAGGATAGAAGGACATTGTCATATATTGTGAAAAGTCACAATTAGTAGTCACAAAGTGATGTTGGATCTCAACATTCTTGTAACTTGGGTAGTAATGATGTGTTGCTAGATACCGCTCATTACTTATGCTTCTAAATGGGTTTAGGAGCATTGCCAACATTACAAGAACCTATAGGGTCACACACAAAGGGCAATTAGATGGAGATTAGGTTCATATGATGAACCAAGAGGATTAAGTTCATATGATGAACCAAATTGGATTAAGAGTAATACTAATTAAACTAATTGAGTTAGACTCAATTTGGTTCGTGTGTTAAATGAGTCTAATTAGATTTGGATTCATTGAGTCAATTTAATTCAATGGATATAGATTCATTAAATTAAATTGGTTTGAATCAAATGGTTAGATTTGATCAACCATGGGAGAGAAGAGGTCAAGTTTGACTTAACTTGAGAAGGGAAGATGAAAGGTCAAGTTTGACTTGACCAATGCCACCTCATTTGTGAGTTGGCATAGAATGGGCCAATGATGATGTTCCACATCATCAAGGATAGTACATGTGTGTGCCACCTCATGAGGGAGATCAAGAGTTGTGACTCTTGGTATTCCATGGAGTTTAAAAACCCCTCTTGAAGTGGCCGACCACTTTAAGTGGTGTTGAATGTTTTGTGTGCTCATTTACTACTCCTTCTTCTTCCTCCTCTCATCTTCTTCTCTCCCTCTCCTCCACCTTGGCCGAAACCTTCTAGAGTGCTAGCACACTCTAAGGTTTCTTCTCCATTTCTTGCTCGTGTGGATACACATAGAGGGGTGTTCACTTGACACCCTTTAGATCCGGTAAATTTTGGACGAGCGGGATAAGAAAAGGGCTTCGCATCAAAGGTATAACTTCTCTACCATGTAGATCTAGTGTAGATCTAGGATTAGAAAACATGCACACGAAAATTTTAATCTTCGCACGGATCCGGTGGCATGGAACTTCGGGGTTTCAGCAACGCAAAAAGCGGTTTTTGCGGCCCGAAAGTTCCAACAGTGATATCAGAGCCACGTGCGAAGCGTGTACTTGTTTTTATTTTAATATTTATGAAAAATTATAGTTCTGTATGTTTCTGTGATTTTATTAATTTTATGGTTTTTAAGAGTATTTTTCTCGTAGAAGCGAAGGAACAAGTGTTTGAACACTTGTAGGCTTCGACAACCGAGAAACATCTTCCATAACGGTAAGGTCTCGCCCAAAATGTTTTGGGACAGCGGCTAAAGGCGGTGTAAGATCGTCGTGGGACACTCGTGAGACTCATTTTGTGAGAAGGGGTGCTGCCCCTAACCCCACAAGGGGCATTGTCCTGCGATCGAGCCCGAAAATCGCTAAACGGGACCGCCGGGAAGTTGTGACTCATAAAATCATAAAAATAGTAATAAGGAAAAGCTCAATGGAGCTAATTTCCTGGATTGGTACAGGAACCTGAGAATTGTTCTCACTCAGGAAAGGAAACTGTACGTCCTGGAGACGCTCATTCCTGAGGCACCTCCTGCCACTTCCACGCGAGCTGACCGTGATGCTTATAAGAAGCATCAAGATGACGCATTAGATGTGTCCTGTCTCATGCTCGCGACCATGAACTCTGAGCTTCAGAAGCAACATGAGTTGATGGGTGCTTATGATATGGTTGAACATCTTCGTCAACTATATCAAGGACAAGCTAGGCACGAGAGATTCGAGATCTCTAAGGCACTATTTCAGTGCAAGATGCAAGACGGGACTCCCGTAGGCCCATATGTACTCAAGATGATTGGATACATAGAAAACCTACAGAGGTTGGGATTTCCCCTTGGCCAAGAGCTGGCCATTGACTTGATCTTGCAATACTTGTCGGAGAGCTACAGTCAATTTGTTATGAATTACAACATGAACGAAATTGATAAGCCACTGCCCGAGCTGCTTAGCATGTTGAAAACTGCTGAGCTCAACCTTAAGAAGGTTAAGCCCAACTCCATTTTGATGGTACAAAAACATAAGGGCAAGGGCAAGCCTAAAGGTAAGGGAAAGTTCCAAGCCAAGGGCAAAGGCAAGGCACTGAAACCCAAAGGAGGGGTTGCCAAGGAAGCTACGTGCTTCCACTGTGGTCAGACCGGGCACTGGAAGAGGAACTGTAAAGTGTACCTAGAAGATCTTAAAAAGAAGAGAAGTGAGACTTCTACTTCAGGTATACATGTTATAGAAGTTAATCTCTCTATTTCTTCATCATGGGTATTAGATACCGGATGTGTTTCTCATATTTGTACTAATGTACAGGCGTTGAGAAATAACAGGGCATTGACGAAGGGCGAGGTGGACCTACGAGTAGGCAATGGAGCACAGGTTGCTGCTGTAGGGACTTACTATCTATATCTGCCCTCTGGGCTTGTACTAGAACTAGATGAATGTTGTTATGTGTCTGCTCTTACTAAGAACATAATTTCAGTTTCTTGTTTGGACAAGAAAGGTTTTTCATTTATAATAAAAAATAAATATTGTTCAGTTTATTTAAATGATATGTTCTATTGTAGTGCACCTCTGATGAACGGACTCTACATTCTAGACTTAGAGAACCCCATCTATAACATAAATACCAAGAGGTTCAAATCAAATGAAATGAATCAAACCTATCTCTGGCATTGTCGCTTAGGTCATATAAATGACAACACTTATCCCAGCTCCATAAAGATGGTTTGCTGGACTCATTTGATTTCGAATCATATAAGACATGCGAGTCATGCCTACTGGGCAAGATGACCAAGACTCCCTTTAGTGGACATAGCGAAAGAGCGACTGACTTGTTAGGACTTATACATAGTGATGTATGTGACCCTTTTAATATCGCTGCCAGAGGTGGTTATAGGTACTTCATTACATTTATTGATGACTTCAGTAGATATGGTTATGTGTATCTGATGACACATAAGTCAGAATCCTTTGAAAAGTTTAAAGAATTCAAGAATGAAGTGCAAAACCAGCTTGGTAAGAGTATTAAGATACTTCGATCAGATCGAGGTGGTGAATACCTTAGCCATGAGTTTCATGACTATCTAGCTGAGTGTGGGATTCTATCCCAACTCACTCCTCCTGGAACACAACAGTGGAATGGTGTATCTGAAAGGAGGAATCATACCCTATTAGATATGGTACGGTCTATGATGAGTCACACAGATCTTCCTATATCTCTTTGGGGCTATGCTATGGCCACAGCAGCCTTCATACTCAATCGTGTTCCATCCAAGGTTGTGATAAAGACACCATATAGGATATGGACTAGGAGAGATGCCCATGTATCTTTTATGAGGATTTGGGGTTGTGAGGCTTACGTTAGACGTCAAGTCTCGGACAAACTGTGACCCAAATATGATAAGTGCTATTTTATAGGATATCCCAAGGAAATGAAGGGATATTACTTCTATATTCCTAGTCAACACAAAGTAGTTGTGGCTAAGAATGAGATTTTTCTAGAAAGGGACTTTGTTTCTAGAAAAACTAGTGGGAGTACATTCAATCTTGAAGAAGTTCAGGATATGGACCATAGCACTGAAGCCTTAATGGAAGTTGAACTGGAACCACAAAGTGTTGTGGATGATGAGATTGTTCCACAAGGAGTTGAGGAACAACAACCAGTTCAAGTAGACCTACCTCTTCGGAGGTCTGATAGGGTACGTCGTCAGCCTGAGAGATACTCATTTCTCTTGTCTGACCATGATGACGTTATGCTCATTGAGAATGAGCCTACCTCCTATAAGGAAGCTGTGATGAGACCAGATTCTGAGAAATGGTTAGAGGCCATGAGATCCGAGATGGAATCCATGTACACCTACCAAGTATGGACTTTGGTTGATCCACCTGAAGGGGTCAAACCCATTAGGTGTAAGTGGGTCTTTAAGAGAAAGACTGACATGGATGGACTGATATATAAGGGTCGTCTGGTAGCTAAAGGTTTCAAACAAATTCATGGTATTGACTATGATGAAACCTTTTCTCCAATAATGATGTTTAAGTCCATTCGGATCATGCTTGCTATTGCAGCATACCACGATTATGAGATCTGGCAGATGGATGTCAAAATCGCGTTTCTGAATGGAAACTTGCTCGAGGATGTGTACATGACACAACCTGAGGGTTTTGTAGATCCACAGCATACTGGCAGAGTATACAAGCTGCATAAGTCCATTTATGGACTAAAGCAAGCTTCTCGGAGCTGGAATCTTCAATTCGATGATGCAATCAAACAGTTTGATTTAATCAAGAATGAAGATGAACCTTGTGTCTACAAGAATGTTGTAGGGAACACAGTTGTCTTCCTTGTGCTGTATGTGGATGACATACTACTCATTGGAAACGACATCCCTTTACTGCAGTCTGTAAAGGCTTGGCTAGGGAATTGTTTCTCAATAAAGGACTTAGGTGAAGCAACCCGTATTCTAGGCATACAGATATATAGAGATAGATCTAAGAGATTGCTTGGCCTAAGTCAGAGTACATATTTTGACAAGGTATTACTACAGTTTTCCATGTAGAACTCCAAGAAGGGATTTCTACCGATGTCACATGGTGTGAGTCTTTCGAAGACTCAAAGTCCCTCTTCTAGAGAGGAGAGAGACCGCATGGATACGATCCCTTATGCCTCAGCCATAGGATCTATCATGTACGCCATGCTATGTACTCATCCTGATGTTTCATATGCTTTGATCTTGACGAGCAGATACCAGTCAGATCCAGGTGAAAGTCACTGGATAGCAGTCAAGAATATTCTTAAGTACTTAAGAAGGACTAAAGAATATTTCTTGATATATGGAGGCGATGATGAGCTAGCTGTAAAGGGTTACAGTGATTCCAGCTTCCAGACTGACCAGGATTATTATAGATCTCAGTCTGGGTTCGTGTTTTGCTTGAATGGTGGTGCTGTAAGCTAGAAGAGTTCGAAGAAGGACACAGTTGCTGATTCTACAACAGAGGCCGAGTATATTGCTGCATCATAAGCAGCAAAGGAGGCAGTTTGGATCCGCAAGTTCATTACTAAGCTTGGGGTGGTTCCTAGCATTGCAGATCCTATTGAGCTCTATTGTGACAACAATGGAGCAATTGCGCAGGCTAAGGAACCTCGCTTACACCAGCGGACCAAACATATACTACTGCGCTTCCATCTCATTCGAGAGATTATCGATAGAGGAGATGTGAAGATTTGTAGAGTACCCACAGAGGCTAACATCGCTGATCCCTTGACCAAGGGTTTGACACAGAGAAAGCATGATGGTCACACTAGGTCATTGGGCCTTAGAGCCTACACTGATTGGCACTAGTGCTAGTGGGATATTGTTAGTTAGAGCCCTAGAGTCAATCATATGATGATTGTTGTATGGACTCATTGTATCATATTCCTATGTATATAAAGGCATTTATTTTGATTATTATACTTACTTGTATTGGTGACGAATAACCAAGTATAATAGCGTCCTTGAGTAGAAGGTTCTTATCTATATAAATCGATTGGTTGAATCGATAGTGAGATGATATAGAGAACACTACTCTTAATCATTCCTAGTCAAGTATTAACATTCAGGGACAATGTTAATGCGACGAGACTAGCATGTAGGTCAACTCGATGACTTGATCTCACAAGTCATGGATATAGAGATATCAAGTTGACACATGGGTATGCATTGAAGAATGTATACTGAATGACCCACCATGAGAAAGTATCATGGATCATTATATGAGTGTCATATACTTTCTCATGTGGCTATTAGTATGACTATTAGTCCTTGGACCTGAAGTCACCATAGTTCCCTACATAAGGAGTTGCATACTTTGGCTTCGTCAAACGTCACCTATAACTGGGTGGACTATAAAGACGATTACTGGGTATGTAACAAAGTATGCGGAGGGATGTGAGTGATGTAGATGAGATCTATCCCTTCTATATAATGGGAGTGACATCGTTATTCTTGATAGAGTGAGACCACTAAGTGCATGACCATTCCCAAATGACTCAATATGAGATATTGAGCTCATTTGATTATAGTGAGTCTACTTGGAGTTCAAGATTTAGATTGATGAGAGGATGACACCGTCTATGCCTCAAATTGATCAATCTAGACGTGAAGGATAGAAGGACATTGTCATATATTGTGAAGAGTCACAATCAGTAGTCACAAGGTAATGTTGGATCTCAACATTCTTGTAATTTGGGTAGTAATGATGTGTTGTTAGATACCGCTCATTACTTATGCTTCTAAATGGGTTTAGGAGCATTGCCAACGTTATAAGAACCTATAGGGTCACCCACAAAGGGCAATTTGATGGAGATTAGGTTCATATGATGAACCAAGAGGATTAGGTTCATGTGATGAACCAAATTGGATTAAGAGTAATCATTATTAAACTAATTGAGTTAGACTCAATTTGGTTCGTGTGTTAAATGAGTCTAATTAGATTTGGATTCATTGAGTCAATTTAATTCAATGGATATAGATTCATTAAATTAAATTGGTTTGAATCAAATGGTTAGATTTGATCAACCATGGGAGAGAAGAGGTCAAGTTTGACTTGACTTGAGAAGGGAAGATGAAAGGTCAAGTTTGACTTGACCAATGCCACCTCATTTGTGAGTTGGCATAGAATGAGCCAATGATGATGTTCCACATCATCAAGGATAGTACATGTGTGTGCCACCTCATGAGGGAGGTCAAGAGTTGTGACTCTTGGTATTCCATGGAGTTTAAAAACCCCTCTTGAAGTGGCCGACCACTTTAAGTGGTGTTGAATGTTTTGTGTGCTCATTTACTACTCCTTCTTCTTCCTCCTCTCATCTTCTTCTCTCCCTCTCCTCCACCTTGGCCGAAACCTTCTAGAGTGCTAGCACACTCTAAGGTTTCTTCTCCATTTTTTGCTCGTGTGGATACACAAAGAGGGGTGTTCACTTGACACCCTTGAGATCCGACAAATTTTGGACGAGTGGGATAAGAGAAGGGCTTCGCATCAAAGGTATAACATCTCTACCATGTAGATCTAGTGTAGATCTAGGATTAGAAAACATGTACACGAAAATTTTAATCTTCGCACGGATCCGGTGGCATGGAACTTCGGGATTTTCGCAACTCAAAAAGCGGTTTTTACGGCCCGAAAGTTCCAACAGATGATGTCTCATTTTCCTCATCCACACTTGTGGATGACCTCTCTTCATCCTCCTTCTCCTCGGGCGTGACCGAATTCACTTCCTCTTCTTCTTTTGATGTTGAATTGGTCTCCACATCCGATTGATCCTTCTTCTCCTCTTGGACCACTTCATCCTTTTCTTCAGATTTTTCCTCTTCATGTGTAGGCATGAGTTCTTCCCATTGAATCTTCTTTATCTTGCTCTATAAATTGTGAGCATTCTCGTATATACCTACACACCTCATCACATTAGAAGGCAACATTTCAATTAAAATTGATATTACCTTATTGTTTGTCTCCGATCTTGAGGTTTGCTCCTCCGTCCAATATTATGGTCAGAGATTCTTCTCTTTCTTATCTTTCAGGACTTCGAACGGTTCCTTGATCACCATCATGGTATCCCAGTCCGTGTTGAAGAAGACCTCCATCTTCATCATCCAATACGTGATGTCCCATAAGCCCCTGCCTTCGAACTTTGGTGGTTCTATCAAGCCGGTCATCTTGTGCTTCCTCGGTGGTTAGTCCGACGGAGAGCGGCCTTCCTCTGATACCACTTGTAGGGGATCAGTGTCCGACTTGAAGGGGGGTTGGATAGACGACACCCCCAAATACTCGCTTCCTACACTTCTTAGTTTGCACAGCGAAAATACAAACTAATATGAATACAAAGAAAGCTAAAGATAAGAAAGAAATTAAACCAAGCTACACAATCATTTAACATGGTTCGGAGATTGCTTGCTCCTACTCCATGGCGTGTCCTTGAGGTAGACGATCCCTATCCGTTGGTGGATTAGCCCCCGACAAACTCTGACTATCTCAAGTCGCTCCTTGTGGGTGGAGAAACCTCACCACAACACCAACCAAGACTCTTGAGACTAGTAGACTACTAATTAGGGTTTACCACCACTAATTTCATCAGAGATAACCATGCTTCCAAGCCTTGGTTATATAGGTCGCGGGTTGAAAACCCCGCCTACCAGTCGATTGCCCTCTGTGGAAATTCGACCGTTACATCCCAATGGCTCGATACCAGTCGACTGCTAAAACTAGCAGTCGACTGCTCCACACTGACCGAGCAAACAGAAACATTTTGTTCGCTGCCAGTCGATTGAACCAGTCAACTGGAGAAAGCAGCAGTCGACTGGTACCCGAGTACATTCTCTCAACACTCGGACCCTCACCCTTATGACTCACTTGACGCTTCTTTGCAGCCTTGACCTCTTGCCTTCAAGCCTACTTCCTTTGGCTCTCGTCCCTCGGATGCATACAAGCCCGCGGCTCATCCCAAATGTCATCCTTCGCGTATGCCTCAAAGTCGCTTCCCTCGGCCCTTGTCCTTGCTACCTTGTCCACGGTCCGTCGGATGCATACAAGCCCGCGGCTCATCCCCAATGTCATCCTTCACTGGACCCAAAGCCATTAACCTGAGTCACATGTGTATCCTACAGTCCTGCATAACTCAAGTACACATATCAAATACAAGGGTGAACCTAACTTAAACCCTTTACCCAAACACCAAAATACATGATCACACGAACCATTGGGATTGCTCCAACAACTCATGCTTGGGTTGTAGGACTTTTTGGAAAGAGAACCAAATTTTCTAAGTGAAAATGGCCTTAGTTAAAATTTTACAAGTTGATATTATTTTCAAGTTAAGTATTTTTCAAATTTAACTAAATTTTGAATCTCTAAAAATTTCTTTTTCACTCTTTAACTAAAGTTTTTTTTCATAGTTAGCTAAGTGATCTTTTCAAAGATAAATTAGTTTCTTAGCTAAATTTTCTCTCCAAACCTTTTTGAGCAATTTGTTAAGGAAAAGTTTCTTCTCAAAATCTAATTATTTTAATTACTTATCTCAAAAGCTAAGCATTTTTTTCTATTATACTCTCTTCTTTTAAAATTAAGGATTTAACAGAGTATTCTTTTTGAAAAGTTTCTTTAACTCAAGTTAGCTAGTCACTTTTCAAGTTAAAAACTTTTCTTTAGCTAAAAATATCTTTGTAAACTTGGTTTCTGAAATTTATTTTTAAGAAAAAGGTTTTCTTTAAAAAGCTCCATACTTGACTTTTTGATAAAAGTTTTTACTTAGCTAAAAAGTCTTCAAGAAAATTCATTTTCAAAAGCTAAGAGGATTTTGTGAAAAGCTAAAGTTTTTTAAGGTTAAATCTTTAAAACTATGTTTTTTTTTAAAAGCTAAGTTTTTTTTCAAAACCTTCTAAAAAGCTAATATCTTTTTCATATTTATTATTAGCTAAATTTCTAGCTAAGGCCCAATGATCACTTTCTCTATTTTTCTTTCCCATCTTTTTGTTGTTGATGATTTTGATATATGGCAAAGGGGGAGAGTATAAGAAAATTCAAAGAAATTTTAAATTTTAAAAATTTGTGGGAGCTTTTATTAAGAGGGAGTCTTTATACTTAAGATTTTACTAAGGGAAAGCTCTTCATTTAATCTTATGTTTGTACTATCATACATATGCTTGTACTATCATGCTTATGCAAAATCTTTTTATAGCATTATTTTTCTTAACTTTGAATTTTTATTGCCATAATCAAAAAGGGGGAGATTGTTGGTGCGGGAAGCATTCGACGATCGAACCTAAGTTTGATAATGGAAAAGGATTCAAAGTTAAGGTTATTTGTTATCTAACATGTGTGAATGAGTTTGCAGGAAAGTCCTAACTGCGGTTAGGCAGGTGGAAACCCCTAAGGGGTGGTAACTGTTAGAGTGTATACTAAAATCATAGTTTTTTGTAAACATTTATTTTGAAATAAAGAATCACATTGGTCAAATGTCTACATTTATATGCTAAGTGTAGTTGTTCAATTAATTTATATTGAAGATAACATGATTTGTGGTGTCACATACAGAAGATCATGTTATCAATTCCTTATAAATTATAAATAGAAACTCATGACTAAGATGGAAAGGAATAAACCATTGAATAGCCATAGTGTAATTTAGTATTAGTTTATCTTAACTATAAAATTGCACTAGTACAGTCTGAGTGTATTGAGCAGAACCATTTAAGGTAAGTTCTTTTTATACTGACTGTATAAAAGAACAAGACCTTTGTTATTATGGAAGTGTGTACTCTTAATCATGATATAATAATAAGCACATATACTCAATATTCATTTCTTTAATTTATCAAAGGGTGTGATTTAGTTCGATAAATCAATAGGCTCGATAAGTTAGGAAATAGTATTATTTATATGGTGTGTTGTTGATTATAGAATGAAATTGTGTCCTAGTAATCTAGGTTGATGATGTCCCCAAGAGGAGCTCATAAGGATTGTCATGTAAACCCTGCAGGTGGACTTAGTCCGACATGACGATAAGGTTTAGTGATACTACTCTTAACGCTAGATATTAATTAAGTGAGTTGTCAGTAACTCATTTAATTAGTGGACATTCTATATCTTAAACACAGGGAGACTAACACACTTATGATAAGAAGGAGCCCATATAGTAATATGGGATTGGTGTGGTAGTTCAATAATAACTCTTTAGTGGAATGAGATATTATTGATGAGCTCGAGTTGGGTGTTCGGGGCGAACACTGGAAGCTCAAGTTCATCGG
The DNA here is from genome assembly GCF_018446385.1 of Zingiber officinale. Lineage (NCBI taxonomy): Eukaryota > Viridiplantae > Streptophyta > Magnoliopsida > Zingiberales > Zingiberaceae > Zingiber > Zingiber officinale. Next base: position 91,088,194 of record NC_055991.1, read on the forward strand.
GAGACCAAAACCAATTCCTCATCTTGGTCCCTGTCGTAGCCTCTTATTTATAAAGTGTTATACCCACCCATACCCATATTCTTACCCATCTTAAGGTGGCCGACCAAGCCTAGCTTAGAGCCCAAGCTAGGGTCAGCCAAACCAAGGTGGGATGGTTTAAAGAGGTGGTCAGCCCTAGCTTGAACCTAAGCTTGGTGTGGTAGGCCACAATAAATTAAAATAATTTTATTTTTTAAAAATTTTTCTTATGTGGAAGCCATGGTTTTAAAATAGAGTTAAAATTTAAATTTCCTTTTACAGTTTTCTACAAAAGATTAAGAGAAAGGTTTGATATCTTTCCTTATTTGTAGTTAAAAGGAAGATTTTAATTTTTGATAAAGCTTTCCTTTTTTGTAACCATCCTCATGATTTAAAAGAGAGTTTTAAAATTAAATCTTTCCTTTTATAGTTTCTAAAAAAGATTAAAAGAAAGGTTTGATATCTTTCCTTATTTGTAGATTGAAAGGAAGATTTTAATTTTGGAGAAAACTTTCCTTATTGTAATCATCCACATGTTTTAATAGAGAGAATTTTAATTTATAAAAGTTTCCTTTTATAACCAACCATGAAGGAAATTTTTTAAAGAGAAATTTTTATTTTAAAAATTTCCGGAAACAAATTAGGAAGTTTTAATTTTTGTTTAAAATTTCCTTGTATGGAGGATGTTGAGGTGGCCGACCAAATAGAAACAAGAAAGGAAATTTTAATTAAATTTTCCTTTCATTGGCAAAGAGGATAAGGAATGTTTTATTTAAACTTTCCTTATTTGCCAAGACCAAGGAATATAAAAGAGAGGGTAGAGGTGCCTCACCTAAGAATAACCTATCATCTATTCCTCTCTCTTTTCTTCCTTGGTGTGGCCAGCCCTCTTCCTTCCCCTCTCTTCTTCTTGTGGCCGAACCTCATCTTCTCTTGGAGTTCTTGTGGTGGCCAGATCTTGCTTGGAGAAGAAGGAAAGAAAGGAGGCTTTGTTTCTAGCATCCCTTGGAGCTTGGTGGTGGTGGTCGAACCTCATCTTCTCTTGGAGTTCTTGTGGTACGTGGCCGAAACTTGCTTGGAGAAGAAGGAAGCTTGGGTGGATTCTTGTCTCGGTAGATCGTCGCCCACAAGACGTTCGAGATAAGAAGAGGAATATGACAAAAGATCGTGAGGTCTATAAGCTATAAAATGTATAACTAGTTATTAGTTTCCGCATCATAACTAGTTCATCGTTTTATTTAGATCTTGAAATACCAAACACAAGAGGCTAATGAATCTAGGTAATCAAATTTATGTTTTCGATTTTATGTTTCTTTTGTTTTTCTAACTTGTGATTCGATTGTTCTTTTTAGTTAAACCTAGGATTACTATAAGCAAATTAAATATTAAATTTTGTTGAAAGGCTTTGTTTAGGAAGTGGTGGATGCTCCCATACACAAGAAGACATAGTGCCTCACCATGTTTAACCTGGAAGTCGATCTCTGAAATTAATATTAAATTGAATTTGTAACATGGGTGGATTTGGATCTGTTGGTGCAATATTCCCTAGGTCAAGGTTGACCTGGTTGACTGAGCTTGAATTGGTTCAAACTCGAGTCTTAATGTTTGGCTTTCGATGTTTGACAATACATGTAGACAACACATGGAGATTGCAGGTGCGATTGTTCATGTAGGGAGATTGTGAAGGAGAGTCAAGTAGGTCAAGGTTGACTAGATACTTGACTGGAAAGTCCTAGTGAGTGAAGCTAGGCGGAAGGAAAGTCCTGGTGAGTGAAGCCAGGCAGATGGGAAATCCTAGTGAGTGAAGCTTGGTGAAAGTCCCGGTGAGTGAAGCCGGGCAGATGGGAAATCCTAGTGAGTGAAGCTAGGTGAAAGTCCCGGTGAGTGAAGCCGGGCAGTTGGAAAATCCTGGTGAGTGAAGCCAGGTGAAAGACCTAGTGAGTGAAGTTAGGCAGTATGGAAAGTCCTAGTGAGTGAAGCCAGGCAAATGAAAAGTCCTGGTGAGTGAAGCCAGGCAGATGGGAAATCCTAGTGAGTGAAGCTAGGTGAAAGTCCTGGTGAGTGAAGTCGGGCAGCTGGAAAATCCTGGTGAGTGAAGCCAGGTGAAAGACCTAGTGAGTGAAGCTAGGCAGTATGGAAAGTCCTGGTGAGTGAAGCCAGGCAAATGAGAAGTCCTAGTGAGTGAAGTTAGGCAGAAGGAAAATCCTAGTGAGTGAAGCTAGGTGAAAGTCCTGGTGAGTGAAGCCAGGCATAGGAAATCTAGATGGATCAAGTTTGATCAGACATCTGGTGTTGGGAAGCCCAAGTAGGTCAAAGGGATTGACCGGTTACTTGGCACGGGAAATCCAGGTGGATCAAGGTTGATCGGACACCTGGTGGAGATAAGTCCAAGTGGGTCAAGGATGACCGGACACTTAGCACGAGGAGAAAAGTCCAAGTGGGTCAAAGGGATTGACAGGACACTTGGTGAGGGAGTTCTAACAGGTCAAGGATGACTAGATGCTAAGCATAATGTACTAACAGATCATGGTTGACCGGATGTTGGTTTAGGGGACTTTGGACTTGGTTTTGGGAAAAAAAATGAGCCGGATCGATCAGCCGATCGATTGGCTCATGCCCAATCGATCGGCTGATCGATTGGGTGAGTCCCCGTGACAAAGGCTTCCCTAATCGATCAACTGATCGATTGGGGAGAATTGTCGATGGCACAGAATGCCTCCCAATCGATCGGCTGATCGATTGGGAGCTGCGATTTTTTGCGATAAGCCCTGGATCGATCAACCGATCGATCCATGCAATTCCCAAGAGCACAGAGGTGCTCTGGATCGATCGGTCGATCGATCCAAAGCCTCCCCAATCGATTGGGATTTGACCGTTGGCGCAGGATATAGCTGTTGGTGAGCGTTTCTCTCGGTAAAACTTCCACAGCTTCGATCCTTCTCTTCAACGATCTTCACAGCGACTCCACAAAGTTCTCACCGCCAGTTCTTGAAGGTTCTTGGAGGCTTGTGCTGGTGCACGTCCAAGTCAAGAGGCGAGGAAGAAGTTAGGGTTAGGGTTTTCTTGTGCAAACTTGTAAGATCTTATTGTATTTTGTTTCCCTTTCCTTTCTTCTTGTACTGAGAGCTTGTAAGGCTTCTCTGCCTTCAGTAGTTATCGTAAAGGAGTGTTTTTCATAGTGGAGGGTGCGTGAGTGTGTGGATCCTTGGACTAGTCACCTCTTCTTGAGGTGGATACCAAGTAAATCCCTAGTGTTAGCGTTGTGTATTTGTTTCTTTATATTTTCTGCTGCATTTCATCACAAGAAGCAAGCAAGACGAGCACAAGATCGCGCCGAGCTATTCACCCCCCTCTAGCTACATTTCGGTCCCAACAAGTGGTATCAGAGCAAGGTCGCTCTTCACCGGAATCATCGCCGGAAGGGGCAACAAGGCTAGAGGGTGTAAAAGTTGGAGCAAAATTCTACAAGTTGAAGACTTCATCAAAAGGCTCAACTTCAAGATGGAATTCCAAGATGGACTTGGATTCGATACAAGGGTGCCTCCACCATATGTATCCACGAGTTTTGATTCTTGGAAATCAAGAATTGAAAATTTTCTTATGATGGAGATAGAGCAATGGTTTGCTCTAATGGAAGGCTTCGAAGCTCCAAAGAATTCAAAGGGCAAAATCCTCAAGAGGAGCAAGTGGAGTCAAGAAAAAATTCAAAGGTGTGAGGCTAATGACAAAGTGACCAAGCTTTTGGTCAATCTATTACCGAGCAACATCTTGGAGAAAATTAGAGAATTTGAAGATGCCAAAGAGCTTTGGAGCAAATTGGCCAAGCTTCATGAATACCCCTCCACTGTACAAAATCAAGACCAAGAGGAGAAGGACTCCGAAGTTGTGAGATGCTGAGCTTCCAAAGAAGAAGTCCAAGAAGCCTCATCTTCAAAGGAATACAATGAAGAGGGCAAAGAGGGAGCATACTCTTTATTCCATGTACAAGAGGAAGATGAAGAAGCCTCCACCTCTAGGATTGAGGGGGAGCAACCTTTGTTGACATCGGATCAAGAAGAAGAAGAAGCTTCTACATCTGGGTCAAATGGAGAAGAAGACATTACATCCTCCAAAGATCAAGAAATATCAAATGGAGGATCAAGTGTCATCCCTATATGTGAAGGTAAAAATATTACCATTAAAAATAAAAATCACATCATATGTTTTGAATGTAGGGAACATGGGTATTATAAGAGCAAATGCCCGAAATTGGCCAAGAAGAAGGGCCAAGTGGCACCAAAGGGCAAGGAGAAGCCCAAAGAGACCACTTCTGGAACAAAGAAGAGCAAGGAGCACATTGTGTGCTTCTCTTGCAATCAAAGGGGACACTATCGAAGTCAATGTCCCAAGGGGAAGAAAGTGGTCAAGGCTCAAGGAGGAAGCATAACTCAAGGGGGAGCCTCAAGATAAAATGAAAGGTATCTTTTATTGAGCCTACCCCTCTAAATAATGGTAAAAAACATGCTAATTCTAATTTTTATGATTTTAATGCTATTTACCATAAAAATAGGGAGCATGATAGTATTAAAGAAAAACATATAGCTCTCCATGCTAAGACTACCACACCTAGGGTTAGGAAGGTAGGTAAAAGTCTAGGCAATAACACTAAGGACCATAGTTATAAGCCTTGAAATAAAAATGCTCAAGGATTTAAAGAAAAATCAAAATCTAGGGAGTTATGGGAAGAAAATCAAGTCTTGAGGTCAAGGCTTGATAAAATGAAAAAGACCCTAAAAAGGATGGAAAATATCCTAAAAGGGTAAAATGAGCAAAATCTAGGTTTAGGACAACAAGGGTCATCCAAGGGCCATAGGGGTTTGGGATACAAACCTAAAACTAAAAAGGATGTGCCTTCTTATCATATGGTTCCATATAATTATGGAACCAACCCTAGGTCAAATGGTCAAGTCAAAAATACTAGGAAGGTTATTCCTAAGAATATTTTTGCAACAAAAGTGACTAAGACTTCTAAGAAGTCCAAGAAAGTCACAAAGAAGGTCGCAAGGGAAGAAATCCCTAGAGTTGATCTAGAAAATGTGACCAAGGCTTCTAAGAAGTCTAACAAGGTCACTAGGAAGGTATCTAGGGAGGCTATTCCTAGTGAATACCTAAAGCATCCAAAGAGCACCAATAGGTTTTGGGTTCCTAGGAGCATTTTCTCTACCCCTTAGATGGGTTAGAGAGTGTCAACTCTAATTGAAAGGGTAGTTAACCCAATCATGATAAAGTTGTCACTCTAAGAGCATTTCAAGGTTATTGTTAACCTTTGAAAATGATATGGATTGAACGATTACTCTTGGAAAGGGTAAGATGTGCCATAGTGTGAGAAATTTGATTCTAAAATTAAATTGGCACATTTAAGAAAATCATAAGAACTACCAAGTTGGGATTGTGGTATGTTCTTAGGAAATTAGAGGCAGCTTAAGCCTTAATTTAACTTATTACTCTTGGAAGAGTAAATTGTGCCAAAAATTTGAGGAATTCATTTAATTTAAATTGGCACAAAATTAGGAAAATCAAAAGAAATGTCAAAAATTGAATTTTGGCATTTTTCTTGGGAAATAGTGGCTAATCTAGTTTTTAAAATATTAATTTAGCTAAGGATTAAGGATACTTAGATAGATAATCTAGGTATTTCATTTATGCTAACTTGTCATGCTTTGTTTGCCCATCATATGCCATGATATCATATTTATTCTTGCACTCATGATTTATTATGAAAAACTCAAAAATACAATGCCATGCCATACAGACATCATGTAGTTCTAGGAAAATTTTCTTTTGAAAATTATTTATGTTTGATGTATGTCATATCACATCATGTATAATTTTTAAATTCCTTGAAATTAAGGACAAATGACATTTGTTAACACGTAACATCCTTGGTGGATGTTCATAATCTCAAAATGCCTAGATAGATATACATGACCCTTAGATTAGGGCAAAACCAAAATTTACATCTCACTAAGAACTATAAGGTGACTTGTATGTAATTTCGTACACATTAAATACAAGTGAGATGTTAGGATGATAAACGAAACTCAAGATGTTGATTTAGTGCATTCTTTTGAGTTTTAAATTCATCAAAACACATAGTTTTGTGTTTTCCAATCATTGGGAAAGCTAATGTACAAGTCATGTGCATTTAGCCCAAAGAATACGGTTGGATATTGGTTTTAAAAATGATTTTAAATATACTTTGAAAAACCTTGATGAAGACTACTTTTTGATAGTAATCATCATTGAATAGTTGAGCACAAACTTGAAAGAAAACACTAAAATTTTTAAAAGTTTCAAAGTTTGTGTCAATCTTTCAAACTAGAAAGTATTTTCATAGAAAACTATTTTTTCTTGATAATATATGCCCTAAGGAATGTCTACATGAATTTTCATAATTTTTTGAATTTTGTAAAATTTTTGGGGAGTTTCTGAAATTGACAGAAAGTGAATTTTAGCTTTTTCAGAGCTTCAATCGATCACCCGATCAATTGAAGTGCCTCAATCGATCGGGCGATTGATTGAGAAGGCATCTCTCACGAGCAGAAGCTCGCTGGATCGATCCACCGATCGATCCACGCAGTCTGAATCGATCAGTGGATCGATTCAGCAGGGTTCAATCGATTGGGACCCAACTCCAATCGATTGGGGATGCTGATTTTGGCTGGAAAAACTTATGTTCAACATTCTAAATCATTTTTAGTCTATAAAACCTTTCCTAACCCTTCAAAAAACATTTATATACATTTAGGGGGAGTTTTCATGATGAAAACAAGGACAGATTGGTTAAGGGAAACTAAGTAGAGGTTTAGGTTGATGTTTGGTTTCAATATTGAATTTTTGAATCACAAAACTCCTAAATTAAGGTTTCCTAAAATTTTAGGGATTCCAGTCATTGTTGGTGCAATGACAGAAGTTACGTGCATGTCTTTAGGGGGAGTTACTCTTTAAGGACATGAAAATATATTTTTTTCATACACCTTGGAAGGTGGTTAACCTTCTTTAGCGAAAATGCTCAAGGTTGGGCATTTGAATATAATGGAGAGTGGATATCTTCATTATTCAAGTGGTGTATGCTCACGGATGAGCATTTGATGGCAATGAAGGGTATGAGACCTTCATTTGAATCGTGTGTGAATATACCAAATGGTTTATGCTCAAGGATGAGCGTTAAAAATAATGAAGGGTATGAGACCTTCGTTATTGTGTTGTGAACAACGAGTGAAGTTGTCAACAACGTTGGGTAACTCTTCAGGGGGAGAGTTTTTGATGTGTGCCAATAGGGGGAGAATGTGTGGTTAAGTTAGGCCTTCATTACCTAAAGAAGGAGTTTGCTCTCTAGAAAAGGAGGAAAATAAAGAAAACCATCATTCTTACATTGGCATGAAGGAGAGTTGAGGCTATGAGATTATCCTAACTTAAAGGTATTGTCAAACATCAAAAAGGGGGAGATTGTTGGTGCAATATTCCCTAGGTCAAGGTTGACCTGGTTAACTGAGCTTGAATTGGTTTAAGCTCGAGTCTTGATGTTTGAGTTTTGATGTTTGACAATACATGTAGACAACACATGGAGATTGCAGGTGCGATTGTTCATGTGGGGAGATTGTGAAGGAGAGTCAAGTAGGTCAAGGTTGACTGGATACTTGACTGGAAAGTCCTAGTGAGTGAAGCTAGGCGGAAGGAAAGTCCTGGTGGGTGAAGCCAGACAGATGGGAAATCCTAGTGAGTGAAGCTAGGTGAAAGTACCGGTGAGTGAAGCCGGGTAGATAGGAAATCCTAGTGAGTGAAGCTAGGTGAAAGTCCAGGTGAGTGAAGCTGGGCTGCTGGAAAATCCTGGTGAGTGAAGCCAGGTGAAAGACCTAGTGAGTGAAGCTAGGCAGTATGAAAAGTCCTGGTGAGTGAAGCCAGGCAAATGGGAAATCCTAGTGAGTAAATCTAGATGAAAGTCCCGGTGAGTGAAGTCGGGCAGTTGGAAAATCCTGGTGAGTGAAGCCAGGTGAAAGACCTAGTGAGTGAAGCTAGGCAGTATGGAAAGTCCTGGTGAGTGAAGCCAGGCACAGGAAATCCAGATGGATCAGTATTAACATTCAGGGACAATGTTTATGCGATGAGACTAGCATGTAGGTCAACTCGATGACTTGATCTCACAAGTCATAGATATAGAGATATCAAGTTGACACATGGGTATGCATTGGAGAATGTATACTGAATGATCCGCCATGAGAAAGTATCATGGATTGTTATATGAGTGTTATATACTTTCTCATGTGGCTATTAGTATGACTATTAGTCCTTGGACCTGAAGTCACCATGGTTCGCTACATAAGGAGTTGCATACTTTGGCTTCGTCAAACGTCACCCGTAACTGGGTGGACTATAAAGGCGATTACTGGGTATGCAACAAATTATGCAGAGGGATGTGAGTGATGTAGATGAGATCTATTCCTCCTATATAACGGGTGTGACATCGTTATTCTTGATAGAGTGAGACCACTAAGTGCATGGCCATGCCCAAGTGAGTCAATATGAGATATTGAGCTCATTTGATTAGAGTGAGTCTACTTGGAGTTCAAGATTTAGATTGATTAGAGGATGACACGGTCTATGCCTCAAATTGATCAATCTAGGTGTCAAGGATAGAAGGACTCTTGTCATATATTGTGAAGAGTCACAATTAGTAGTCATAAGGTGATGTTTGTTAGGTTCGATGGACGCGGCTAGAGAGGGGGGGGGGTGTGAATAGCCGTCCCATATCGTTCGTTTCTTTCTACAAATCAAGGTTAGCGCAGCGGAAATAAACAATAGAAACGACAACGGAGAATAGCAAACCTCAAACTCATCGATGTAACGAGGTCCGGAGATGAAACTCCTACTCCTCGGCGTGTCCGTAAGGTGGACGAAGCCTATCAATTCGTCGGTGGATGAGTCCCCGGAAAATCGGCTAATAAGAACACTCCTTCTGGGTGGAGAAACCTCGCCACAGAAACTTCTTGCAACAGCAAGAAAGGTGTACAAAAATACAGCACAAAATAAAAGACAATATGAATGTACAAAACAAAGCTTGCCTACTGTTCTTGTCAACTGGAATCCGAAGCAGCAACTTCAGGAAACTCACAGCAGCAGCTGATAACCCAGTCGAGGAAGCTCACATGAAGTTTCAGGAATAGGGAGATCAGCAAAGCTCAGATCGCAAGAGTGAGGAAGAGGCAAGAACTATTTCTGTAGAGGCACTCGACCTGTTATATATCCTGCGAAGAAGAAGACACATAAACTAGCCGTTGTGTCGCAACGGCTAGGGCCTGGACCGATCAGGCACACTCCTGATCGGTCCAAACCTTCTCTGATCGGTCTTGGGGACCGATCAGGACCTATGCTGATCGGTCCCCAGACCGATCAGCACACTTCACAGAGAGTTTGCGCAACTCTCTGATCGTCTCCTGATCGGTCTGTGGACCGATCAGGGTGCATGTGGATCGGTCTGCAGACTGATCCCCTCCTTTTCTCTTTGCCTTCTGTTCGCTTTCTGATCGGTCTGCAGACCGATCCAGATACCCAGTGTATCACTGGATCGATCCACTGATCAATCCAGAGCTTGGTTTTTGCCCCAACCCAAGTCCCAAGTCTTTCAAACCAACATCCGGTCAACCTTGACCTGTTGGTACATCATGCTTAGCATCCGGTCACTCCCTTGACCTGCTAAGACTCCCCACCAAGTGTCCGGTCAATCCCTTTGACCTACTTGGTCTTTCCAACACCAGATGTCCGATCACCCTTGATCCATCTAGATTTTTCCCTTGCCCGGCTTCACTCACCAGGACTTCCCAATTGCCTAGCTTCACTCACTAGGACTTTCCCTTGCCTGGCTTCACTCACCAGGACTTCCCAACTGCCTGGCTTCACTCACCAGGAATTCCCAACTGCCTAGCTTCACTCACTAGGATTTTCACCTGGCTTCACTCACCAGGATTTCCCGACTGCCTGGCTTCACTCACCAGGACTTTCCGAACTGCCTGGCTTCACTCACCAGGACTTTTCGAACTGCCTGGCTTCACTCACCAGGACTTTCTGAACTTCCTAACATCCCAGTTAGGACTTCCCAGTCAAGTATCTGGTCAACCTTGACCTACTTGACTCTTCTTCATCCAACCTGATCAGACCCTGATCAGTATCTCTCCACATGGACAACTGCACCTGCATTGTCCATGTCTACATGTCTTTCTGTATTGTCAAACATCGAAACCATGACCAAGGTTTACGCTTGGTCAACTAGGTCAACCTTGACCTACTGGAAATTGCACCAACAATCTCTCCCTTTTTGATGTTTGACAATACCTTTAAGTTAGGCTAATCCAATAGCCTCAACTTTCTTCATGCCAATAGGTAATGAAACATAAGTTACAACCTTACATTCTCCTTCTAAGAAGGCAACCTCCTTCTTAGATAATGAAGGCCTAACTTAAACCCTTCATTCTCCCCCTATTGGCACACATCAACAAACTCTCCCCCTGAAGAGTAAGTTATCATTGTTCACAACTTCACTCGTTGTGAACAACAAACTCTCCCACTAACTCCAATGTTCTTCCTTGAACATTCTCTAGACATTCTCCATTCTCCCCCTTTTTGACACACATCAAAAAGAGTGAATAAAGGTCAAGAGTTTCTTCCTAATGAAAGTCCCACACCTTTCATTGAAACCCTTAATTTCCCCCTTGATACTAAGGTCCAACAATTAACTTAGTGATAATCCCATATCACTCAAGTCTTTAGGAGTAAAAACTCTCCCTAAAAGTCAACTTCCCTTGACTAATAGGTAAAATTCCCCCTAAAGGTCAACTCCCCCTTGACCATTGCACCAACAATGTCTTGGAGAGTTTCAAACCTTCAAAATACCAACTCCCGAGCTGAAAATTCAGACAACCAGTCGAATTTCAGCAACTTGGCACACCCTGATCGGTCACCAGACCGATCAGGTCTTCCCTGGATCGGTCACAGTGACTGATCCACAACTGCCTGGACCGATCAGACTCCCTTCTGATCGGTCCACGACCTCTGATTTTTTATTTCTGAATTTTTCTTCTCCCGAAATTCAGAAACCTCTAGAAAATCACAGAAAATTTCAAAAATTGTAATATTTTGAGGATACATTCCTCATAACATATACTATCATGGAAAAATAGTTTTATATGAAAATAAGTTCCATTTTCAAATCTTGATACAAAGTTCAAAAGTCTTTGAAATAGCTCAAAGTTAACTCATCTTTGTATCACTTTGCTCAATGATGAATGCTATCACTAGAAAAGCTTCATCAAGGTTTTTCAAATCAATTTTGAAATGATTTTAAACCATTTAATTTAGGACCACAATCTTTGGGCTAAATGTACATGACTTGTACATAAGCTTTCCCTATGATCCCCCTTTAGAATTAGGTTCATCTAGGTACAAGAACCATGCACCTTGATCCTAACTCATCATCCTAATATCTCACACACATCTAAGGTGTATCAAACACATCCAAGTCAATTTTGATGTGAGATATGGGGTTAGGTTATCTTAGGCTAAGGTCTCATGCATTTTCTAAACATCAATTTGATCTCCATATCAAATTGTATTTTTAACCTTAAATCAATTTCATTGATTATAAATGCAAGAAATGATGACATGGCATAAAATGATATTATACATAATAACATGTGCCAATGTCATGATGTCATGGCATAAAGTATGAAACTTAAATAAAGCATGACATATAAATAACCTAAGCATTATCATGACATTTTAAATGATCATAAAATAAATATGATGTCATGACATGGCATATGACAAACAATATATGGAAAATAGCACATAAAGGTATAGAAAATACCTAATTCTAGCCTTAGTTGCCATTTTTGATAATTTTGATCATTTTGCCATAAATTCTATATTCCTAAGTGTAATAGACCTAAAATCAAATACAAAAGATTTTTAGATCACTATGTGCCAATTAGATTGACTCTAGAAAATTCCTCAAATGTGGTTGGCACATCCTAATCACCTTAGGAATAATTTTCCATTTCATTTTCAAGGCTTGATTACACCTTGAAAATTCCTAAAGTGCCACCTTTTGCTATGATTAGGTTAACTACCTATTCAAGTAAGGTTGGCACACCCTAACTCATCTAGCGTGATGAAATCACGCTCCTAGGAACCCAATACCTATTTGAGCTCATTGGGTTCACTAAATATTCACTAGGGATGACTTCCCTAGCAACCCTTCTAATGACCCTCCTAGGCTTTGAAGCCTTGGTCATTTGGGACTCATCAAGATCAACTCTAGGGGTGACTCCCCTTGTGACCTTGGTGATGGTCTTCCTAGCCCTAGATTTTGTTCCATAATCGAATGGAACATTGTGATAAGTGGGCTTGACCATTTGGGACTTCGGTTTGTGACCCAAACCTTTCATGTCCTTGGGCTTTGGTTTTTGCCCCTTAGACCCTATATTTGACTTTTCCAAAATTTTAAGGGTCTTTTCTAACATGTCAAGTCTTGACCTCAAGACTTGATTTTCCTTCTTTAATACCTCAAGACTTGATTTGTCATTTTTCTTTGAGGCATTCCTAGGCATGTGTCTAGTTGATTTGGGATTCCTACCTAGGTTTTCCTTAGCCTTAGATGGGTTAATTCTAGGGTTGGCTTTCCTAGTGTTATCCTTATCTAGGCTCACATGTTTGGCACCTAAGCATGTGTATCGATTTCTAATGTTATCATGCTTACCATTATTAACAATAGCAATAAGGCTACTAGCATGTGTCTTATTATTATTGCAATAATGTGCCTTAGAGATTACCTTAGGGTTTGCCTTAGCTCCCCCTATCGATGTGCTTGTCTTCTTGTCCTTGTGAGGTTGCCTCCCCCTCGGACATTGGCTCCGATAGTGTTCCCTTCGCTTGCATTGGAAGCACACCACGTGCTCCTTGCCCTTGCGTGTTGGGACTCCGGATTCCTTGACCTTTGGCGCCGGTGGAGTCTTTCTAACCCTCTTTGGACATTTACTCTTGTAATGTCCAAATTCCCTACACTCAAAGCACATTATGTGTAATTTGCTAGAAATTAAAATGCTTGAGTTACCTAGGTTTGAAGGTGGATGAAAGCTCTCTTCTTCATCCCTTCCGGAGGTAGACGCTTCTTCTTCTTCTTGCTCCGAACTTGAAGAAGAACTCTCCTCCTCTTCATCCTTAGATGTTGAGTAGCCCTCAACTTCTAATTCAACACTTCCATGATGTGAGCTACTTGGCTCACTTGACTCCTCTTCATGGCTTGAATTGGAGCTCTCCTCATGGAACTTCGCCAAGTTGTTCCACAACTCCTTGGCATCGTTATATCCACCTATCCTACACAAAACATCATTAGGTAAAGAAAATTCAATGATTTTTGTTAACTCATCATTGATGGTTGATTGGTGGATTTGCTCCTTTGTCCACTTCTTCTTCTCCAAAAGTTCTCCTTCTTTATCCAATGGAGGAGTAAAACCTAATTGCACACACCTCCAATTTTCTAGGTTAGTCATAAGAAAGTACTTCATTCTTACCTTCCAAAACGTGAAGTCGTCGCAATCGTAGAAGGGTGGAATCGTGACATCTTCTCCAAATAGATCCATTCTCTAGCTCGTGCTCCCCCGGGTGTTGATCCAATGAAGAGCGACCTCGCTCTGATACCACTTGTTAGGTTCGATGGACGCGGCTAGAGAGGGGGGTGTGAATAGCCGCCCCAAATCGTTCGTTTCTTTCTACAAATCAAGGTTAGCGCAGCGGAAATAAACAATAGAAACGACAACGGAGAATAGCAAACCTCAAACTCGTCGATGTAACGAGGTTCGGAGATGAAACTCCTACTCCTCGGCGTGTCCGTAAGGTGGACGAAGCCTATCAATCCGTCGGTGGATGAGCCCCCGGAAAACCGGCTAATAAGAACACTCCTTCTGGGTGGAGAAACCTCACCACAGAAACTTCTTGCAACAGCAAGAAAGGTGTACAAAAATACAGCACAAAATAGAAGACAATATGAATGTACAAAACAAAGCTTGCCTACTGTTCTTGTCGACTGGAATCTGAAGCAGCAACTTCAGGAAACTCACAGCGGCAGCTGATAACCCAGTCGAGGAAGCTCACACGAAGCTTCAGGAATAGGGAGCTCAGCAAAGCTCAGATCGCAAGAGTGAGGAAGAGGCAAGAACTATTTCTGTAGAGGCACTCGACCTGTTATATATCCTGCGAAGAAGAAGACACATAAACTAGCCGTTATGTCGCAACGGCTAGGGCCTGGACCGATCAGGCACACTCCTGATCGGTCCAGACCTTCTCTGATCTGTCTTGGGGACCGATCAGGACCTATGCTGATCGGTTCCCAGACCGATCAGCACACTTCACAGAGAGTTTGCGCAACTCTCTGATCGTCTCCTGATCGGTCTGTGGACCGATCAGGGTGCATGTGGATCGGTCTGTAGACCGATCCCCTCCTTTTCTCTTTGCCTTCTGTTCACTTTTTGATCGGTCTACAGACCGATCCAAATACCCAGTGAATCACTGGATCGATCCACTGATCGATCCAGAGCTTGGTTTTTGCCCCAACCCAAGTCCCAAGTCTTTCAAACCAACATCCGGTCAACCTTGACCTGTTGGTACATCATGCTTAGCATCCGGTCACTCCCTTGACCTGCTAAGACTCCCCACCAAGTGTCCGGTCAATCCCTTTGACCCACTTGGTCTTTCCAACACCAGATGTCCGATCACCCTTGATCCATCTGGATTTTTCCCTTGCCCGGCTTCACTCACCAGGACTTCCCAACTGCCTAGCTTCACTCACTAGTACTTTCCCTTGCCTGGCTTCACTCACCAGGACTTCCCAACTGCCTGGCTTCACTCACCAGGACTTCCCAACTGCCTAGCTTCACTCACTATGATTTTCACCTGGCTTCACTCACCAGGATTTCCCGACTGCCTGGCTTCACTCACCAGGACTTTCCGAACTGCCTGGCTTCACTCACCAGGACTTTCCGAACTGCCTAACATACCAGTTAGGACTTCCCAGTCAAGTATCCGGTCAACCTTGACCTACTTGACTCTTCTTCATCCAACCTGATCAGACCCTGATCAGTATCTCTCCGCATGGACAACTGCACCTGCATTGTCCATGTCTACATATCTTTCTGTATTGTCAAACATCGAAACCATGACCAAGGTTTACGCTTGGTCAACTAGGTCAACCTTGACCTACTGGAAATTGCACCAACAATGTTGAATCTCAACATTCTTGTAACTTGGGTAGTAATGATGTGTTGCTAGATACCGCTCATTATTTATGCTTCTAAATGGGTTTAGGAGCATTGCCAACGTTACAAGAACACACAAAGGGCAATTAGATGGAGATTAGGTTCATTTGATGTACCTAGAGGATTAGGTTCATGCGATGAACCAAATTGGATTCAGAGTAATTCAAATTAAACTAATTGAGTTGGACTCAATTTGGTTCATGTGTTAAATGAGTCTAATTTAGACTTGGATTCATTGAGTCAATTTAATTCAATGAATAAGATTCATTAAATTAAAATTAACTTGAACCAAAGGTTGGATTTGATCAACCATGGGAGAATTTAAGTCAAGTTTGACTTGACTTGAGAGGGAAGATGAAAGGTCAAGTTTGACTTGACCATTGCCACCTCATTTGTGAGTTGGCATTAAGCGGGCCAATGATGATGTTCCACATCATCAAGGTTAGCACATGTGTGTGCCACCTCATGAGGGAAAACCAATAGCCATGACTCTTGGTCTTCCTTGTGTGGCCGGCCACTTAAAAGGAGGAATTAGTGCATTTGTGTGCTAATTCAAGGAAACCTTAACTTCATCTTCTTCCTCCTCTCTTCTTGCTCTCCCTCTCCTCCTCCTTGGACGAACACCATTAGAGTGCTAGCACACTCTAAGTGTTTTCTCCATCTCTATTGTTCGTGTGGATACATATAGAGGTGTGTCCACTTCAACACACTCGAGATCCGACAACTTTTGGATGAGCGAGATTCGCGAAGGGCTTCGCTACAAGGGTAATCTCTTAACCATGTAGATCTAATATAGATCTAGGGTAGAAAAACTTGTACATGTAAAATTTTATCTTCGCACGGATCTGGTGGCATGGGATTTTGGGGTTTCCGCAACGCAAAAAGTGATTTTTACGGCTTTAAAATCCCAACAGTGGTATCAGAGCCACGTGCAAACATGTACTTGTTTTTATTTTAATTTTTATGAAAAATTAAGGTTCTGTAAGTTTCTGTGATTTTATGTTTTCTTATGGTTTTTATGAGTATTTTTCTCGTAGAAGCGAAGCAACGAGTGCTAGGACACTTGTAGGCTTCGACTACCGAGAAATATTTTCCGAAACGGCAAGTTCTCACCCAAAATGTTTTGGGACAGCAGCTTAGGGCGCTGTAAGATCATCGTGGGGCACTCGTGAGACTCATTTCACGAGAAGGGGTGCTGCCCCTAACCCCGCAAGGGGCATTGTCCCGCGATCGCGCCCGAAAATCACTAAACGGGATCGCCGGGAAATTGTTACTCAAAAAAAATTGTAAAAATAGCAGTAAAATCACAGAAATTTATATAAAATACATAATTTAGAATTATGTATGATATTGTGATGGTCATATCCCAAATAACCTAATTTGATTGGAAATATTATGTTGTAATTCATAATATGGCTTGCGTGCCATTTTGTGTGTTTGTGCGTGTTGTATATGATCGCAACCTGCGCGTCGTGCCTTCCTTTATTTTATATTCCTGTTGTAATTAGTTTAGACTTGAATGTAACTCGAGTTTCAAATTTGTAATGTACAAAATTGGAGTGGTGGAAGGTCTACTCGAAGAGGAGTTACGAGGAGGGTGCGAGCAACACGTGGCGGTCAAAGGGAGGAGCTTGGAGAAGCTGTTGACCCTAGGTTGACCATCCGATCTTCTCATTGGCTTGAGAAGATCGTAATAGGGTCATGAATAATCATAATTTAATTAATTGCTTGTGTGTGTGTATGTGATGCATGCAAGAGTAGAGTAATTAATTAGTGCTTTAACGATTAGATTAGATCTAAATCGCGTATATGATGCACCACGATTAGATTAGATCTAAATCGCGTCAACTCGAAATGCCTACCATGCCGTGATACCCATCACTACCTCGATCACATGTTGTTGTTGAATCTGTCAAAGCAGAGCAACGCATATTATCTTGGTAGGGTGCGAAGGGACAATCTTGGTACCGCCTATCAACGCATGAGTGAGTACAAACTCAATTAGATTGAGTAAAACTAGTTAAACTCAATTGGATCGGGTTTAACTATAGACATTTTCCAATGGTTGATAGATTGGTTAAAATCACATTTATATTAATTCTTGGGCGATTTAGCCAAAGTTAACTCAAGTTTTAATATATATGCGGATCTTGATCCTATAAACAAGAGTTGCATAGAGATGTAATTGGTAATTAGTTACCTACCGATCATACTAAGTCTTGGGCGATTTAGCCAAAGCTAACTCAGGGCGTAGTATGATGTGGATCTTGTCTCGCAAGAATTATAGCTAGTTGGTTAGAATCTAATGAGTGTGGTTTGACCACATCCATGACTTGATTCTACAAAAGTTCTATAATTCAGTGGGAGCATCATTTAGTTAAAGGCCTAATTAAATTATTAATGGAATATGATTATTTATTTTCTGCATTTTCTATTGTAGATTGCCATGTTGTCAAACACGAACACCTTCTCCCTGCGTTCTGTCCTTGATAAGGACAAGCTCAACGGATCTAACTTCCTTGACTGGTACAGGAACCTGAGAATTGTTCTCACACAGGAACGAAAACTGTACATCTTGGAGACACCCATTCCCGAGGCACCTCCTGCCACTGCCACACGAGCTGACCGTGATGCTTATAAGAAGCATCAAGATGACGCATTAGATGTGTCCTGTCTCATGCTCGCGACCATGAACTCTGAGCTTCAGAAGCAACACAAGTTGATGGGAGCTTATGATATGGTTGAACATCTTTGTCAACTATATCAGGGACAAGCTAGGCACGAGAGATTCGAGATCTCTAAGGCACTGTTTCAGTGCAAGATGCAAGACGGGACTCCCGTTGGTCCATATGTACTCAAGATGATTGGGTACATAGAAAACCTACAGAGGTTGGGATTTCCCCTTGGCCAAGAGCTGGCCACTGATTTGGTCTTGCAATCCTTGTCAGAGAGCTACAGTCAATTCGTCATGAACTACAACATGAATGAAATTGACAAGCCACTGCCTGAGCTTCTGAGTATGTTGAGAACTGCTGAGATCAACCTTAAGAAGGTTAAGCCCAACTCCATTTTGATGGTGCAAAAGGGCAAAGGCAAGGGCAAGCCTAAAGGTAAGGGAAAGTCCCAAGCCAA
Organism: Zingiber officinale; assembly: GCF_018446385.1. NCBI lineage: Eukaryota > Viridiplantae > Streptophyta > Magnoliopsida > Zingiberales > Zingiberaceae > Zingiber > Zingiber officinale. The sequence continues at coordinate 91,106,688 of NC_055991.1, forward strand.
GGGCAAAGGCAAGGCACTGAAACCCAAAGGAGGGGTCGCCAAGGATGCTACCTGCTTCCACTGCGGTCAGACCGGGCACTGGAAGAGGAACTGCAAAGTCTACCTGGAAGATCTTAAGAAGAAGAGACGTGAGACTTCTACTTCAAGTATATATGTTATAGAAGTTAATCTCTCTATTTCTTCATCATTGGTATTAGATACCGGATGTGTTTCTCATATTTGTACTAATGTGCAGGCGTTGAAAAATAGCAGGGCATTGACGAAGGGCGAGGTGGACCTACTGTTGGAGTGTATACTGAAAGCGTAGCTTTTGTAAACATTTATTTTTAAAATAAAAGAATCACATTGGTCAATATCTGTATTTATTTGTTAAATGTAATTGTTCAATTAATTTATATAGTAGATAACATGGAGTGTGGTGTCACACTCTGAAGATCATGTTGTTGGTTCTCTATAAATTACAAACAATAGCTCACGACTAAGATGGAAAGGAACAAACCATCAGAATAGTCGTAGTGTAATTAAGTATTAATTTATCTTGACTAATAAATTATACTGATACACTTTAAGTGTATTGAGTAGGATCATTTAGGTAAGTTCTTTTTGTACTGACTTAGTAAAAGAACTAGACCTTAGTTATTATGGAAGTGTGTGCTCTTAATCCTAATATAATAACAAGCACATATATGTAATATTTATTTCTTTAACTTATCAAAGGGTGAGGTTTAGCTCGATAAATCAATATGCCTGATAAGTTGGGAAATGATATTACTTATAGTGTGTGTTGTTGATTATAGAAGGAATCTGTGTCATAGTTATCTAGGTTGAGAATGTCCTCAAGAGAAGCTCATAAGGATTGCCATGGTAAACCTTGTAGGTGGACTTAGTCTGACATGACAATGAAGTTGAGTGGTACTACTCTTGGAGCTAGATATTAATTAAGTGAGTTATCAGTAACTTACTTAATTAGTGGACATTCGTAATCTTAAACACAGGGAGACTAATACACTCATAATAAGAAGGAGCTCATAATGTAATTTGGGATTGGTGCGATAGTGCGGTAATAATTCTCTAGTGGAATGAGTTATTATCGATGAACTTGAGTTGTGTGTTCGGGGCGAGCACGGGATACTCAAGCTGTAACGACCACCCTTCCTACTACTACTACTCTCTAAGGATGACCGTTACTTAACTACTAACTCTACTTAACCGGTATGATTAAAAATCACATGGAAACCCTACAGAAAAATTTCGGTAGAATCTCCCCTGTACCGGTGACCATATTCAACAATACATGCAATATATACTCAGCCACAAGCGGCTGGAACACATATCAATCAACCACGCAGTATAATAAATCCAAAATAAAGAAAACCATACCACAACTCATCACACCATATCACAATTCATCTACTATGTCCTAATCACATCACAATATCATGTACTATCTCAAATACTTCTAACATAACAAAAGACAATAGAAACTAGAATAAAACTCTTTCCTAGTCCCAAGGCTTCCATAGTCCTGGCATCACACATCCTTCGAACACATCCTTATCGCCTTTCTTTCTATATCTTTTCCTTTCCTGAATCTGCAGTAAGAGGAAGTGTAGTCTATAAGCAAAATTTGCTTAGTAAGCGCTATCTAACTCACAAAATCTCGATATGCATGAGGATATACTGAAATCTAAAACTGAATGCTCAAAAGGAAATCTACTCATGCTCATCTACTAGTGAAAGAAACATACTGAAAGGCTAAACATGTAAAGCAAAGCTATACAATCATGCTAGCATAAAGAAAGCTAAACTTACTGAATTCTAACCATCTTCTGAATCTTATTTCACTTGCTTTTAGACTTATTATTTAATACTTATGTGAAACTTCTTTTACTTGTTCAAAAACTTATACTTATAATACTTCAAAATAATAATCAACTTCTTCTTGGGCCCAGGCGTAGTACCATCTTATGCGCGTTCCCTAATAGGTTGGGGTAGCGAGCCACCAATCCTAAAAGAGCAGACCTCGGTCTACCAGGGCCAAGACCTCGGAATTGGATACCTGGATTTGTTTAACGACAACCTCGGAAGTCGGGTACTAGCCTCTTCTTAAAAGTAAAATATTTATAATCTTAATTACTTCTTCTTTTAATGCCTTAGCATTTTAATAGGCACCTTGTGTGCCAAAATCCCTAAAGTCTTGACTTTTGGGATCTACTTAAGGCCTCGGCCTTTTCTTTCTTTTCTCTATCTTTCTTATACTTTTCTTATAAAAGAATGCTTCTTACAAAACTGAAATGTTTAAACAAATTCTAACACTACAATGCTTAAACAAAATCTGCATACAAGTTTAAACAGAATCTGCATATTAAGCTTAACTAAAATCTACATATTAAGCTTATCAAAAATCTGCATACTAAGCTTATATAAAATCTGCATACTAAGCTTAACAAAATCTACATACTAATACTTTATAAAAATCTGCACTTGCTACATGGATTTAAACTTCTATGTGATTCACACCTACTGCATGATCAAGAAATCTGTTCATGTATATCTAATAGCAAAGGAAACTAAAAGGTATCCCCGTGCATATCTAGTGGCAAAGCAAACCGAAATGCTGAAACTATAACAGGAAAAGCCTAATCTCTGTTTTAGTTCCTTGAAGAACAAATCTGAAATGCTATAAATGCATGCTGTCCATGCTTGTAAGAATAGCAGAAAATAGATACTGATATGCTAAAAGACAAGGCTGCACATGCTACTAAATCGACGACAAGGGCTAAATCTGAAATGCTACTAGGTGCAGTTCGTACTTGTGAAATACTCAGAACTAACTAGGTAAATCTGAAACTGTAAACAACTAAAGACCGAAAACTAAATCTGCATGCTTAAAACTTATAACGGAAAGATCTAAAACAGCAATTAAACTAAAGGCGAACGAAACTAGAAGCTAAATGAGAAATCTGCACCGTTTCATCTATTGATCACGCCTACTGCCAACACAAGAACTACAATAAACTTAAATGGGAATTCTGTACTGATATGCTTAATAGAACCACATGCTTACAATTAATCTACATACTAAACTTAATCCTTAAAGCCGTTTACACCAAAAAGGAAAATCATACTGAGCATGGACGAAAAAAGAAGGCTAACAGCAATCTAATCTACTTTACAGCAACCAATAAAACTGCAATCAAACTAAATGTAAAGGAACTAATCCCCAATTAAAAGCTAGGGTTCGGATCAAGGAGAAAGATCAAATTCATTCACTTGCATAGCACTAATGGTAAGGAACAGAACCGAATCAAGAAGAACAACTCCAGCAATAACAAGAAGGAACGATTCTAGTTGTAACAAAAGAATCAATCCATATATTTCCCTAACGATTTAAGGAAACTCCTAACAAACTCCTAGAAACTTCTAGGGTTCATGCATGCTTCGGGAACAAAAAGAGGGACAAAGAGATTCGGAGCAATCCTACTGCAGGTGAGTAGCGACTTACATGCGTTCTTGGACTCACTCCCGAAGAAACTGCTAGGGCTTCGGATGGCTCACGGTTCTGGCTCTCCCTCGTGCTCCCGAGCTCCCCTCAACGAAGAGGTCGTGATGGTGGAGAGAACCCCTTGAAGAACACCTCAAGCCGACGTCGGAGACAACCTTAATCTTGGCTTCGGTTTCGCTCGGGCAGAATCGCCGCGCACGCGAGAGGAGGAAGAGAGGAATTAGGCTTCGGTGATTAACTCAATCCCTAAGTTCTCCCTTTTTATAACCTTAATATTCTGTTAACTATCTTTAAATAAATTTGCTATCAATTCTAAACAGAAAAATCCGTCTGCCCACCTGGTCAGTCGGGTTTTGACCGAGTCAAAGGTCGTGGGTTCAATTCTCGCCTTGGACATTTTTTTGTCGAAACTTCCTTCGTTTAGTAAAAATACCAAACGACCTCCAAAAATTACATAAAAATACTCTAAAAATTTCTAAAAATCTCTAGAATTTTTCTATATCATTTATAAATATTTTTAAGAACTTTTAGAACTCCTAATGAGGAAAATTGGGTGGTTACACAAGCTCATCGGAAGGTAAAAACCAATTTCTCCTCTAGGTCCTTGTCGTAGCCTCATTATAGCCTCAAGTCCATCCAAATGTAAGACTCTTCTTGGTGTCCAAGAAGTGGGACGGTCCAAGGCTTGGTGGCCAAGCAAGGGCCAGCCACATCCTCTTCTATAGGGGCCTACCCTTTGCTTGGTGACCAAGCATGAAGGGGCCGACCACAATATTCAAACAAGGAGGGTTGTTTTTGAATTTTTAAAATATTCTCTTTATAGAAAACTATAAGTTTTAAAAGAGAGATTTTAATTTTAAAAACTTTCCTTATTTGAATTTGGCCACATGTTTTAATAGAGAGTTTTAAAAGTTTTAAAACTTTCCTTTTTTAACCATCCTCATGGTTTAAGAAAAAAAGGAAGATAAGTTTTAAAATTAAAATTTTCTATCATCATGTTAAAAAAGGAAATTTTATAAGAGAAGTTTTAAATTTTAAAACATGGTTTTAATTTTTAGAACTTTCCTTTTTAACTCCTACTTTAGGAAAGAGAGCTTGTAAATTTTATAAGAAGATTTCTTCTTGTAAAATTTTTAAAAATATATTTCCTTATTCCTCTTGATGAGGTGGCCGACCACCTTGCTTGGTGCCCAAGCAAGTGGCCGGCCATAATAAAATAAATAAAATCATCACAAAATCAAAATTGGTGATTAATTCAATCAAGAGGAAAGAAAAGGAAAAATTAAAAGGGAAAATGGAAAACTCTTGGATGATTTTATTTTTTATAAAAAGTTTTTCCTTATTTGCCTTGGATAAGTAATATAAAAGAAAGGGTGAGGGGGCTTTATGAGACATAATTCTTATTCTCTTGCTTTGAGATCATCAAGTGGCCGGCCCCCTCTTTCCCTTCTCTTTTCCCTTTTGCTCTCTTCTCCTTGGTGGTGGTGGTGGCCGGATTTTAGAAGAAGAGGAGGAAGCTTTTGGGTGGTGTTCATCTTGGAGGATCGTCGCCCACACAACGTCCAAGGCGAGATGAGGAATACGGCAGAAGATCTCGAGGTCATTAGCTTACAAAGAGAAGGTATAACTAGTAATTTTCTTCCGCATCATACTAGTTATTTTCTTTGTAAGAATTCTAAAAACAAGAGGCAATTAGATCTAGTTTATCGAATTTATTTTTTGAGTTTGTGTTTTCTTCTTTTTCGAATTTGTGATTCGATTGTTCCTTTTGGTTAACCTAGAGTTATTTAAGGAAATAAATATTAGCTTTCCTTAAAAGGCTTTGCCTAGGTGGTGGTGGTTGCTCCCATATCCAAGAAGGCCATGTGCCTCGCCATGCAGTCCTGGAAGCCAATTTTGGAAATTAATATTTATGGAATTAATAATTTAGGTAGATTTGAATCAATAATGTTAAGTTCCGCTTGCGATTCAAATCTAAACCATTAAGAATAGATAAGTTAACTTTGGAATCAATGATGTTAAGTTCCGTCTGGGATTCCTAATTTAATTTCTAAAGAACATAATAGGTTATTTAAGGAAATGTTCGACACTTGTACAAAATTTTTTGTACAATGGAACCGGTACATTTTCCTAGGACTAACCAACAATTGGTATCAGAGCTAGGGTTTGCCTCTATGTGTTTAGAATTCAAATAGGTTATGCACATGTCATACATAATTTAGGCAGGATAGTAGTAGGATGTGCTAACTCTTTGGTTGCAGGCTCCAACTATTATGGCTTATAGATGTTGTGTGTGATTGGATCCTTGGACATGTCAAGGGCATTATTTTGTGTGCATGATTATATGTATCAAATACAGCAGGAGCTGTATTAGTTTTTAGAATTTTATTTTTTGTTTGATCTAGAATACATGTACATTCTCTCGTAGAATATAGGATCGATATATGTAAAATTCTATTTTTGTCGCGGATCGGATTCTTGCGAGGCGTGGTACTTTTGGAGCACCAGAGGCGCAGCGGAATAAGAAGCAAGATGGATGCGACGACTCGACCCGATGGCGGTGCCTATAGATGGCAGCAGCTAGGGTTGAAGCATACTGAAGACAGTGAAGGAAAATGTCATAATAGTTAAAAAATTAATTTCCAAATTTATTGCTTTTATTTACTGTGATGTTTATGTGCATGTGATGTATGCTAGCATAGGTTAAAATCCTCATTTTTAAATAACTAAGTGGGAGAGGGATTTTAATAAATCCCATGGTCTCCATTACTGGTTTGTAAGTGATGCAACAAGCTTGCGTGTTGGCTCTGAGTGCCTCCCTCCACAACGGATGGGTTTGTTGCGGATCACTAGATCAAACTTCCTTTTATGGATGGTTATAGGAAACTATTTAGGAGCATGCGATCTTCTCCAACTGAAGGGGCACAATCCTATTTAATGGACTTAATATCAAGTAATGGTGGTATACACTTAGACGCATTCAATAGTATCCTCCCCAACGGAGTCACTGCTATTGTTTTGTGTGACCAAAGTGAAACCAACTATTAATTTTATTTGTCATAAAGTTAGGATGACAAGATAATAAAATTAATGGGTCACACCCTCCTCTTACAAATGTTGAATTTGTATACGTCCACACTAACGTGGCATGCAATATTCACGGTGATTTGAGGTGTTGGTTAATTTAAAATAGTATTGTTTGAGGAATTAATATTATTCTAAATTTAGAGTCTTTACCAAAGTTTATTTTTGTGATTCTTAGGATGACTTTCAACCCACTGGCCATTATACTGAAAGAGAACAAACTTACTGGTCACAACTATATTGATTAGAAAAGAAACCTGGACATTGTTCTTACTGCTGAAATCTATAAGTTTGTACTGACTAAGGCTTGCCCTGATGCACCTAACGGTGACTCTACCCCAGAGGAGATTGAGTATCATAAGAAATGGGTAAAAGCTGATGAGAGGACGCGGTGTTACATTTTGGCATCAATGTCAAATGTATTGCAACATCAGCATCAAGATTTACCAATAGCTTATGATATAATGAACAATCTCAAAGAATTCTTTGGGCACCAGAGTCGGACTGCTAGGCAAGAGGCAATGAGAAAGCTAAAGACAGCCACCATGTCTGAGGGGACACCCGTAAGGGATCATATCCTCAAAATGATGGCCTATCTGAACGAAATACAAGTTCTTGGAGGAGAAATCGATGGGGAAACCTAGGTCGATATAATTCTCCAAACGCTACCCATAAGTTTTGAGCAATTCCGCCTGAACTATAACATGAACAAAAGAGAGTATACATTGGCAGAACTTCTGACAGAACTATAGGCAGCAGAAGGTATTTTTCGTCAAAGTTCTCAGATTCACTATGCTGAAAATGGTTCTACTTCTAAGTCGAAAGGCAAGAAGAAGAAGAAACATGTCTTTTCAGCAAAGAAGGTGAATAAACCTCAGAATACAGGATAGAAAGCTGAAATGAAGAAGCTGAAGGGCAAGTGCTTCATCTGCAAGCAGTCTGGACATTGAAAAGCGGACTGTCCTCGTAGGAACCAAAACAATAAAGGTATATCTCATACTCTAGTAGTTGAAACATGTTTAGTGGTGCTATCTACCAGCACCTGGTGTGTAGATACGGGAGTCACTGATCATATTTGCAATTCTTTGCAGGGGTTCCAGGAAACCCGACGACTATTTGATGGAGAGATAACTGTCTACATGGGCAATGCTACTAAGGTGGCGGCTGTTGTAGTGGGAGACGTCTACTTATCATTTGATAGGAATAGAAATTTGATTTTAAGAAATTGTCTTTATGTACCCAGTTTTAGAAAGAATTTAATTTCAGTTTCTAAACTGTATTTGGATGGATATTCAGTTTCCTTTAGTAACAATGTCGTTATAAAGAGAAATAAGGTGATTATCTGTTCTGGTGCATTAGTTGACAATTTATACACTTTAAATCCAATTTCTCCCAAAAAGCAAAATATGGAAATTAATAACACATCTTCTAACTCTAATAAGAGAAAAGAACCTTCGGAAATGAACCAAACGTATCTTTGGCATCTAAGGCTTGGACATATTAACTTAAGTAGGATTCAAAGGCTTGTAGCCGATGGACTCTTGGGTTCATTAGAGTTGGAAAACTTTCCAACATGTGAATCTTGCTTGGAAGGTAAAATGACCAAGAGACCTTTTAAGGCCAAGGGGTATAGAGCCAAAGATGCGTTAGAACTGGTTCATTCTGATTTGTGTGGTCCTATGTCTATCCAGGCAAGAGGTGGTTATGAATACTTTGTCTCCTTTATAGATGATTATTCAAGATACAGATACATTTATCTAATGCGCCGTAAGTCTGAATGCTTTGACAAGTTCAAAGAATATAGGGCTGATGTGGAGAAACGTCTTGGTAAAAGTATCAAGACACTATGGTATGATCGTGGTGGCGAATACCTCTTTGGAGAGTTTAGGAATTACTTATCAGAAGTCGGGATTCAATCTCAATTGTTTGCACCTGGTACATCCCAGCAGAATGGTATGGCAGAACGAAGGAATAGGATTCTTATGGAAATGGTTAGATCAATGATGAGTTATTCAGAATTACCAAATTTATTTTGGGGATATGCTTTAGAAACAGCAGTGTACATTCTGAAATTGGCGTAAGCCTAGTCTGAATCATATCCAGATATGGGGTAGTCCAGCACATGTGCTGAAGGGAGATACTGACAAGTTAGAATCACGTACAGAAGTTTGTCTGTTTGTGGGATATCCTAAGGGAACAAAAGGTGGTTTGTTTTAAAATCCTAAAAATCAGAAGATCATTGTTAGCACCAATGCTCGATTTTTAGAAGAAGATTATGTAATGAACCATAAGCCCATGAGTGAAATAGTTCTAGAAGAAATTAGAGAGGACACGTCTACTTTAGTACCAACAGTACAAGATGAAGTACCACAAGAAACTGCAACACGAGTCACACATGATACACAGCCAGAGACAGTGCCTCGTCGTAGTGGGAGGGTTGTGAGGCAACCTGAGAGATTCATGTTTTTTGGAGAGTCTTCGGACTTGATCCTAGGTAAACATGAACCTGATCCCCGAACATATGACGAAGCACACCAAGATATAGATGCAGTATCTTGGCAAAAGGCAATGAATTCCGAAATAGAATCTATGTATTCTAGTAAGGTCTGGAAGCTTGTAGAACCATCTGATGGTGTAAAAGCCATTGGATGCAAGTGGATCTACAAAAGAAAAAGAGGGATAGATGGGAAGGTAGAAACCTTCAAAGCAAGGCTTGTTGCGAAAGGGTATACTCAGAAAGAAGGAATCGATTATGAGGAGACTTTTTCACCGGTAGCCATGCTTAAGTTTATCCGGATACTCTTATCCATTGCCGCTCATATGGATTATGAGATTTGGCAAATGGATGTCAAGACAGCATTCCTTAACGAAAGTCTTGAAGAAAACATCCATATGAAGTAACCAGAGGGATTCATTAAAAAAGGCAAAGAGCATTTAGTGTGCAAACTCAATTGGTCCATTTATGGACTGAAGCAAGCTTCAAGATCTTGAAATATCCGGTTTAATGAAGTAATCCAGTTATATGGATTTATTCAGTGTCCAGATGATTCTTGTGTATACAAGAAGTGTAACAGAAACGTGGTGGTATTTCTTGTACTATACGTAGATGATATTTTGTTAATTGGCAACAATGGCAATGTATTATCGAACGTAAGGGTATAGTTGTCCAAACAATTTGATATGAAGGACTTAGGAGAATGTGCACACATTCTTGGGATCAAAGTTATAAGGGATCGCAAGAAAAGAATGTTGTGCCTATCCCAAGCTTTATATATGGATACAATCCTTGCTCGTTTTAACATGCAAAATTCCAAGAAAGGTTTCTTACCTTTTAGGCATGGAGTAGCTTTATCTAAAGAGATGTCTTCGAAGACATCAAAGGAGATAGAGGACATGAAGGCAGTTCCTTATGCCTTGGTTGTAGGAAGCCTTACGTATGCAAAGCTGTGTACGAGACCTGATATCTGTTTTATCGTGGGCAGATATCAGAGTAACCCTGGACAAGGACATTGGACTGCGGTAAAGCATATATTAAAGTACCTGAGAAGGACTAGAGACTATATGCTAGTTTACCAGGCAGATGATTTGCTCCCTGTGGGTTACACGGATTCGGACTTCCAATCAGATAGGGATAATAGTAAATCTACGTCAGGCTATGTGTTTACTCTAGGAGGTGGAGCCATTGCATGGAGAAGTGTTAAGCAGAAATGCGTCTCGGACTCAACCATGGAAGCTGAGTATGTGGCAGCCTCTGAGGCAGCCAAAGAAGCTGTATGGCTAAGGAACTTTCTAATGGACTTAGATGTGATTCCTAGTTTGCCCAAGATCATCACAATTTATTGTGATAATAGCGGTGCAGTTGCAAACTCGAAGGAACCACAAGCCCATAAAGCAAGTAAACATATAGAGCGCAAGTACCACCTGATACGAGACATCGTCAAGCGAGGAGAAGTTGTCGTCGCTAAGATTACATCAGCAGATAACCTGCCAGATCCATTCACTAAGGCCCTTCCGACAAAAGCTTTTGATCGGCAGGTGGAGGGGATGAGAATCAGATGTATGGCAACAGATATGACAGCTTATTCTTTTAGTATAAGTGGGAGATTGTTGTGTTAGTTAGAGCCCTAGAGCCAATCATTTGATGATTGTATGGACTCATGTATATCATATTCTTGTATATTAATAAAGGCATTTGTTTGGTTATTATACTTATTTATATTAGTGCCAAATAGACTAAGTATAATAGCGTCCTTGAGTAGAAAGTTCATACCTATATCAATCGATTAGTTGAATCGATAGTGAGATGATATAGGGAACACTACTCTAAATCATTCCTAGTCGAGTATCAACATTCAGGGACAATGTTAATACAATAAGACTAGCATGTAGGTCAGCTCGATGACTTGATCTCACAAGTCATGGATATAGAGATATCAAGCTGACACATGGGTATGCATTAGAGAATGTATACTGAATGACCCGCCATGAGAAAGTATCATGGATCGTTATATGAGTGTCATATACTTTCTCATGTGGCTATTAGTATGACTATTAGTCCTTAGACCTGAAGTCACCATGGATCCCTACATAAGGAGTTATGTACTTTAGTTTCGTCAAACGTCACCCGTAACTGGGTGGACTATAAAGGCGATTACTGGGTATGTAACAAATTATGCGGAGGGATATGAGTGATGTAGATAGAATCTATCCCTCCCATATGACGGGAGCGACATCGGTATTCTTGAAAGAGTGAGACCACCAAGTGCATGGCCATGCCCAAATGAGCCAACATTAGATGTTGAGCTCATTTGATCGAGTGAGTCTACTTGGAATTCAAGATTTATATTGATTAGAGGATGACACGGTCTATGCCTCACATTGATCAATCTAGATGTCTAGGATAGAAGGACACTTGTCATTATTTTGTGAGTAGTCACAATTGGTAGTCACAAGGTGATGTCGGATCTCGACATTCTTGTAACTTGGGTAGTAATGATGTGTTGCTAGATACCGCTCATTACTTATGCTCCTAAATGGGTTTAGGGCATTGCCAACGTTACAAGAACCTATAGGGTCACACACTTAGGACAATTAGATGGAGATTAGGTTCATATGATGAACCAAGAGGATTAGATTCATTTGATGAATCAAATTGGATTAAGAGTAATCCTAATTGGGCTAACTTGAGTTCGACTCAAGTTGATTCATGTGTTAAATGAGTCTAATTTAGATTTTGACTCATTGAATCAATTTAATTTAATGAATTAGATTCATTATATTAAGTTGGCTCGAATCAAATGGTTGGATTAGATCCACCATGGTAGAGATTGAGTCAAGTTTGACTTGACTTGAGAAGGAAGACCAAAGGTCAATTTTGACTTGACCTTTTGCCACCTCATTGGTGAGTTGGCATTAGGTGGACCAATAATGATGTTCCACATCATCATGGGTGCCACCTCATGGAAGTTACAAAGCCACTCTCTTAATGGTTTCATATTAATTGCAATTAATGCAATTAATGTGATTTTATGGTTTCCTACCACTTGGTTTTTGGGTGAAAAATTCATTTTTCATTCACTTGTGTGCATTTTCTTCCTTCTCCCTTTCAAGCTCTCCCTCTCCCTCTCCTCCCTTGGCCAAACCACATAGGTGCTAGCACACCTTGGTTTTTGGTCATCTCCATCTAGTGTGTCCGTGTGGATACTTCTAGAGGACCGGCGCTTGACGGACTTGAGATCCGGCATCATTTGGACGAGCGGGAACGCGAAGGGCATCGCATCAAAGGTATAAAGTGTTTTCCTTTGTAGATCTACTGTAGATCGTAAAGTTTTTCAAACTCGTACTCGTATTTTCGTTCGGTTTTACCTTGCACGAGATCCGTGGCTTGGGCGATTCGGGGTTTCCGCGACGCGAAAATTGGTTTTCGCGGCCCGAAGAACCCAACATGTTGGAGTGTATACTAAAAGCCTAGCTTTTGTAAACATTTATTTTTGAAATAAAAGAATCACATTGGTCAATATCTACATTTATTTGTTAAATGTAATTGTTCAATTAATTTATATAGTAGATAACATGGAGTGTGGTGTCACACTCTGAAGATCATGTTGTCGGTTCTCTATAAATTACAAATAGTAGCTCACGACTAAGATGGAAAGGAACAAACCATCAGATTAGTCGTAGTGTAATTAAGTATTAGTTTATCTTGACTAATAAATTACACTGATACACTTCAAGTGTATTAAGTAGGATCATTTAGGTAAGTTCTTTTTGTACTGACTTAGTAAAAGAACAAGAACTTAGTTATTATGGAAGTGTGTGCTCTTAATCCTAATATAATAACAAGCACATATATTTAATATTTAATTCTTTAACTTATCAAAGGGTGAGGTTTAGCTCGATAAATTAATATGCCCGATAAGTTGAGAAATAATATTACTTATAGTGTGTGTTGTTGATTATAGAAGGAATCTGTGTCCTAGTTATCTAGGTTTAGAATGTCCCCAAGAGGAGCTCATAAGGATTGCCATGTTAAACTCTGCAGGTGGACTTAGTCCGACATGACAATGAAGTTGAGTGGTACTACTCTTGGAGCTAGATATTAATTAAGTGAGTTGTCAGTAACTTACTTAATTAGTGGACATTCGTATTCTTAAACACAGGGAGACTAACACACTCATAATAAGAAGGAGCCCATAATGTAATTTGGGATTGGTACGGTAGTGCGGTAATAACTCTCTAGTGGAATGAGTTATTATCGATGAACTTGAGTTGTGTGTTCGGGGCGAGCACGGGATACTCAAGCTCATCGGAAGGCCAAAACCAATTTCTCTTCTAGGTTCCTGTCGTAGCCTCATTATAGTCTCAAGTCCATCCAAATGTAAGGCTCTTCGTAGTGTCCAAGAAGTGGGCCGGTCTAATGCTTGGTGACCAAGCAAGGGCCGGCCACATCCTCTTCTATAGGGGCCGACCCTTTGCTTGGTGGCCAAGCATGAAGGGGTCGACCACAATATTCAAACAAGGAGGGTTGTTTTTTAATTTTTTAAATCTTCTCTTTATAGAAAACTATAAGTTTTAAAAGAGAGATTTTAATTTTAAAAACTTTCCTTATTTGAATTTGGCCACATGTTTTAATAGAGAGTTTTAAAAGTTTTAAAACTTTCCTTTTTTAACCATCCTCATGGTTTAAGAAAAAAAGGAAGATAAGTTTTAAAATTAAAATTTTCTATCATCATGTTAAAAAAGGAAATTTTATAAGAGAAGTTTTAAATTTTAAAACATGGTTTTAATTTTTAGAACTTTCCTTTTTTAACTCCTACTTTAGGAAAGAGAGCTTGTAAATTTTATAAGAAGATTTCTTCTTGTAAAATTTTTAAAAATATATTTCTTTATTCCTCTTGATGAGGTGGCCGACCACCTTGCTTAGTGCCCAAGCAAGTGGCCGGCTATAATAAAATAAATAAAATCATCACAAAATCAATATTGGTGATTGATTCAATCAAGAGGAAAGAAAAGGAAAAATTAAAAGGGAAAAGGGAAAACTCTTGGATGATTTTATTTTTTGTAAAAAGTTTTTCCTTATTTGCCTTGTGCAAGTAATATAAAAGAAGGGGTGAGGGGGCTTCATGAGACACAATTCTTATTCTCTTGCTTGGAGATCATCAAGTGGCCGACCCCCTCTTTCCCTTCTCTTTTCCCTTTTGCTCTCTTCTCCTTGGTGGTGGTGGTGGTCGGATTTTAGAAGAAGAGGAGAAAGCTTTTGGGTGGTGTTCATCCTGGAGGATCGTCGCCCACACGACGTCCAAGGCAAGGCGAGGAATACGGCAGAAGATCTCGAGATCATTAGCTTACAAAGAGAAGGTATAACTAGTAATTTTCTTCCGCATCATACTAGTTATTTTCTTTGTAAGAATTCTAAATACAAGAGGCAATTAGATCTAGTTTATCGAATTTATTTTTCGAGTTTGTGTTTTATTCTTTTTCGAATTTGTGATTCGATTGTTCCTTTTGGTTAACCTAGAGTTATTTAAGGAAATAAATATTAGCTTTCCTTAAAAGGCTTTGCCTAGGCAGTGGTGGTTGATCCCATATCCAAGAAGGCCATGTGCCTCGCCATGTAGTCCTGGAAGCCAATTTTGGAAATTAATATTTATGGAATTAATAACTTAGGTAGATTTGAATCAATAGTGTTAAGTTTCGCTTGCGATTCAAATCTAAACCATTAAGAATAGATAAGTTAAATTTGGAATCAATGATGTTAAGTTCTGTCTGTGATTCCTAATTTAACTTCTAAAGAACACAATAGGTTATTTAAGGAAAGGTTCGACACTTGTACAAAAATTTTTGTACAGTGGAACCGGTACGTTTTCCTAGGACTAACCAACACCTACGAGTAGGCAATGGAGCACGGGTTGCTGCTGTTGCTATAAAGACTTACTATCTGTCTTTGCCCTTTGGGCTTGTACTATAACTAGATGAATGTTGTTATTTGCCTGCTCTTACTAAGAACATAATTTCAGTTTCTTGTTTGGACAAGAAAGGTTTTTCATTTATAATAAAGAACAAATGTTGTTCAGTTTATTTAAATGATATATTCAATTGTAGTGCACCACTGATTAACAGACTCTATATTCTATACTTAGAGAACCCCATCTATAACATAAATACCAAAAGGTTCAAATCAAATGAAATGAACCAAACTTATCTCTGGCACTGTCGCTTAGGTCATATAAATGACAAACGCTTATCCCAGCTCCATAAAGATAGTTTGCTGGACTCATTTGATTTTGAATCATATGAGACATGCGAGTCATGCCTACTAGGCAAGATGACCAAGACTTCCTTTAGTGGACAAAGCGAGAGAGCGACTGACTTGTGAGGACTTATACATAGTGATGTATGTGGCCCTTTCAATGTCGCTGCTAGAGGTGGTTATAGGTACTTCATTATATTTACTGATGACTTTAGTAGATATGGTTATGTGTATCTGATGACACATAAGTCAGAATCCTTTGAAAAGTTCAAAGCATTCAAGAATGAAGTACAAACTCAGCTTGGCAAAAGTATTAAGATACTTCGATCAGATCGAGGTGGAGAATACCTTAGCCATAAGTTTCGTGTCTATCTAGCTGAGTGTGGGATTTTATTCCAACTCACTCCTCCTGGAACACCACAGTGGAATGGTGTATCCAAAAGGAGGAATCGCACCCTATTAGATATGGTACGGTCTATGATGAGTCACACAGATCTTCCTACATCTCTTTGGGGTTATGCTCTGGACATAACAGCCTTCATACTCAACCGTGTTCCATCCAAGGTTGTGATAAAGACACCATATAGGATATGGACTGGGAGAGATGCCCAAGTATCTTTTATGAGGATTTGGGGTTGTGAGGCTGATGTTCGACGTCAAGTCTCGAACAAACTGGGACCCAAATCCGATAAGTGCTATTTTATAGGATATCCCAAGGAAACGAAGGGATATTACTTCTACATTCCCAGTCAACACAAAGTAGTTGTGGCTAAGACTGGGGTTTTTCTAGAAAGGGATTTTGTTTCTAGAAAAACTAGTGGGAGTACGTTCAATTTTGAAGAAGTTCAGGATTTGGACCATAGCACTGAAGCCTTGATGGAAGTTGAACTGGAACCAGAAAGTGTTGTGGATGATGAGATTGTTTCACAAGGAGTTGAGGAACAACAACCAGTTCAAGTAGACATACCTCTTCGTAGGTCTGATAGGGTACGTCATCAGCCTGAGAGATACTCATTTCTCTTGTCTGACCATGATGACACTATGCTCATTGAGAATGAGCCCACCTCTTATCAGGAGGCTGTGATGAGACCAGATTCTGAGAAATGGCTAGAGGCCATGAGATTCGAAATGGAATCCATGTACACCAACCAAGTATAGACTTTAGTTGATCCACCTGAAGGGGTAAAATCCATTGGGTGCAAGTGGGTCTTTAAGAGAAAGACTGACATGGATGGACTTATATATTGTTGGGTTTTTCGGGCCGCGAAAACCACTTTTTCGCGTCGCGGAAACCCCGAATCACCCTAGCCAATGGATCTCGTGCGAAGAAAAATTCAAAACATACGAGTATGAGTTACAAAACTTCTAGATCTACATAATGAAGATCTTTACCCTTGTTGCGTGCCCTTTTGCGTATCCTGCTCGTCCTCGGTACGCCGGATCTCGAAGTTGTCAATGTAGACAACTCTCTACACGTATCCACATGAACACACTAGGTGGAGGTGACCAAAAACCAAGGTGTGCTAGCACCTATGTGGTTCGGCCAAGGAAGGAGGAGAGGGAGAGCTTGAGAGGAAGAAGATGTAATAATACACTTGAATGAAAAATGAATCCATTTCATTCAAAAATGTGGCCGGCCACTTCTCCATGTGTAAACCCAAATTAATTGCAATTAATGTGAAGCCATTAAAGAGAATGGCTTTGTAACTTCCATGAGGTGGCACCCATGATGATGTGGAGTAACATCATTAGTCCACATCAATGCCAACTCACCAATGAAGTGGCATAAAGTCAAGTCAAACTTGACTTTCTATCTTCCTCTCAAGTCAAGTCAAACTTGACCAAATCTCTTCCATGGTTGATCTAATCTAACCATTTGATTCAAGCCAACTTAATATAATAAATCTAATTCATTAAATTAAGTTGATTTAATGAGTCATAATCTAAATTAGACTCATTGAATACATGAATCCACTTGAGTCCAACTCAAGTTAGCCCAATTAGGATTACTCTTAATCCAATTTGATTCATCAAATGAATCTAATCCTCTTGGTTCATCATATGAACCTAATCTCCATCTAATTGTCCTTAGTGTGTGACCCTATAGGTTCTTGCAACGTTGGCAATGCCCTAAACCCATTTAGGAGCATAAGTAATGAGCGGTATCTAGCAACACATCATTACTACCCAAGTTACAAGAATGTCGAGATCCGACATCACCTTGTGACTACTAATTGTGACTCCTCACAAAATATGACAAGTGTCCTTCTATCCTAGACATCTAGATTGATCAATATGAGGCATAGACCGTGTCATCCTCTAATCAATCTAAATCTTGAACTCCAAGTAGACTCACTCAATCAAATGAGCTCAATATCCTATATTGACTCATTTGGGCATGGCCATGCACTTCGTGGTCTCACTCTATCAAGAATATCGATGTCGCTCCCGTCATATAGGAGGGATAGATCCCATCTACATCACTCACATCCCTCTGCATAATTCGTTGCATACCCAGTAATCGCCTTTATAGTCCACCCAGTTACGGGCGACGTTTGACGAAACCAAAGTACATAACTCCTTATGTAGGGATCTATGGTGACTTCAGGTCTAAGGACTAGTAGTCATACTAATAGCCACATGAGAAAGTATATGACACTCATATAACGATCCATGATACTTTCTCATGGCGGGTCATTCAGTATACATTCTCTAATGCATACCCATGTGTCAACTTGATATCTCTATATCCATGACTTGTGAGATCAAGTCATCGAGTTGACCTACATGCTAGTCTTATTGCATTAACTTTGTCCCTGAATGCTAATACTCGACTAGGAATGATTAAGAGTAATGTTCCCAATATCATCTCACTATCGGTTCAACTAACCGATTGATATAGGTGAGAACCGTCTACTCAAGGACATTATTATACTTAGTTTATTTGGCACCAATACAAGTAAGTATAATAACCAAAATTCCAAATGCCTTTATTTATATAGAATATGATACAATAAGTCCAAAATACAATCATCAAATGATTGGCTCTAGGGCTCTAGCTAACAATCTCCCACTAGCACTAGTGCCAATCAGTGTAGGCTCTAAGCCCAAATGACCTAGTGTGACCATCATGCTTCCTCTGTGCCAAAGCCTTGGTCAAGGGATCTGCGATGTTAGCCTCTGTAGGTACTCTGCAAATCTTCACATCTCCTCTCTCGATGATCTCTCGAATGAGATGGAAGCGCCGTAGTATGTGTTTGGTCCGCTGGTGTGAGCGAGGTTCCTTCGTCAGTGCTATAGCTCCATTGTTGTCACAATAGAGCTCAATAGGGTCAGCAATGTTAGGAACCACCCCAAGTTCGATGAACTTGCGGATCCAAATCGCCACCTTTGCTGCCTCCGATGCAGCAATGTACTTGGCCTCTGTCATAGAATCAGCTGAACTCTTCCAAATGGTGACACCACCATTAATGCAAAATACGAACCCCGACTGCGATCTATAGTGTCGGTCTGGAAGCTAGCATCACGTAACCCTTTACACCTAGCTCATCATCGCCTCCATATATCAAGAAATATTCTTTAGTCCTTCTTAAGTACTTAAGAATATTCTTGATCGCTATCCAATGACTTTCACCGGATCTGATATCTGCTCGTCATGCTCAAAGCATACGAGACATCAGGTCGAGTACATAGCATGGCGTACATGATCGATCCTATGGCTGAGGCATAAGGGATCTGATCCATACAGTCTCTCTCCTCTCTAGAAGAGGGACCTTGAGTCTTCGAAAGACTCACGCCATGTGACATCGGCAGAAATCCCTTCTTGGAATTCTACATGGCAAACCGAAGGAGTACCTTGTCAATGTATGTACTCTGACTTAGGCCAAGCAATATCTTAGATCTATCTCTATAGATCTGTATTCCTAGAATGCGGGATGCCTCACCTAAGTCCTTCATTGAGAAGCAACTCCCTAGCCAGGTCTTGACAGACTGAAGCATAGGGATGCCCTTCCCAATGAGTAGTATGTCATCCACATACAATATGAGGAAGACAACTATATCCCCTACAACCTTCTTGTAGACACAAGGTTCATCTTCGTTCTTGATGAAACCAAACTGTTTGATTGCATCATCGAATCGAAGATTCCAGCTCCGAGAAGCTTGCTTTAGTCCATAAATGGACCTATGCAGCTTGCATACTCTGCTAGTATGCTGTGGATCTACAAAACCCTCAGGTTGTGTCATGTACACATCCTCGAGTAGGTTTCCATTCAGAAACGCAGTTTTGACGTCCATCTGTCAAATCTCGTAATCGTGGTAAGCTGCAATAGCAAGCATGATCCGAATGGACTTAAACACCGCTACTGGAGAAAAGGTTTCATCATAGTCAATACCATGAATCTGCTTGAAACCTTTAGCTACCAAGTGACCCTTATAGATAAGTCCATCCATGTCAGTCTTTCTCTTAAAGACCCACTTACACCCAATGGGTTTTACCCCTTCAGGTGGATCAACCAAAGTCCATACTTGGTTGGTGTACATGGATTTCATTTCGGATCTCATGGCCTCTAGCCATTTCTCGGAATCTGGTCTCATCACAGCTTCCTGATAGGTGGTAGGCTCATCCTCTATGAGCACAACGTCATCATGGTCAGACAAGAGAAATGAGTATCTCTCAGGCTGACGACGTACCCTATCAGACCTGCGAAGAGGTATGTCTACTTGAACTGGTTGTTGTTCCTCAACTCCTTGTGGAACAACATCATCCACAACACTTTGTGGTTCCAGTTCAATTTCCATCGAGGCATCAGTGCTATTGTTCGCATCTTGAACTTCTTCAAGATCGAACGCGCTCCCACTAGTCTTTCTAGAAACAAAGTCCCTTTCTAGAAAGACCCCAGTCTTTGCCACAACTACCTTGTGCTGACTGGGAATGTAGAAGTAATATCCCTTAGTTTCCTTGGGATATCCAATAAAGTAGCACTTGTCGGATTTGGGTCCTAACTTGTCTGAGACTTGACGTCGAACGTAAGCCTCACAACCCCAAATCCTCATGAAAGACACCTGGGCATCTCTCCCAGTCCATATCCTATATGGTGTCTTTATCACGGCCTTGGATGGAACTCGGTTGAGTATAAAAGCTGTCGTGTCTAGAGCATAACCCCAAAGGTATGTCGGAAGATCTATGTGACTCATCATAGATCGCACCATATCTAATAGGGTACGATTCCTCCTTTCGGATACACCATTCCACTGTGGTGTTCCAGGAGGAGTGAGTTGGGATAGAATCCCACACTCAGCTAGATAGTCACGAAACTCATGGCTAAGGTATTCTCCACCTCGATCGGATCGAAGTATCTTAATACTCTTGCCAAGCTGGTTCTGTACTTCATTCTTGAATTCTTTGAACTTTTCAAAGGATTCAGACTTATGTGTCATCAAGTACACATAACCATATCTACTGAAGTTATCAGTAAATGTGATGAAGTACCTATAACCGCCTCTAGCAGCGACATTGAAAGGGCCACATACATCACTATGTATAAGTCCTAACAAGTCAGTAGCTCTTTCACTGTGCGCACTTAAGGGAGTCTTGGTCATCTTGCCTAGTAGACATGACTCGCATGTCTCATAAGATTCAAAATCAAATGAGTCCAGTAAACCATCCTTATGGAGCTGGGATAAGCACTTGTCATTTATATGACATAAGCGACAGTGCCAGAGATAGGTTTGGTTCATGTCATTTGACTTGAACCTCTTGGTATTTATGTTATAGATAGGGCTCTCAAGGTCTAGAATATAGAGTCCGTTCATCATAGGTGCACTACAATAAAACATATCTTTTAAATAAACTAAACAACATTTGTCCTTTATTATAAAAGAGAAACCTTTCTTGTCCAAACAAGAAACAGAAATTATGTTCTTAGTTAATGCATGCACATAACAACAATCATCCAACTCTAATACAAGCTCAGAGGGCAGAGATAGAAAATAAGTCCCTACAGCAACAGCAGAACCCGTGCTCCATTGCCTACGCGTAGGTTCACCTCGCCCTTCGCCAATGCCCTGCTATTTCTCAGCGCCTGCACATTAGTACAAATGTGAGATACACATCCGGTATCTAATACCCATGATGAAGAAATAGATAGATTGACTTCTATAACATATATACCTGAAGTGGAAGTCTCACTTCGCTTCTTCTTAAGATCTTCCAGGTACACCTTGCAGTTCCTCTTCCAGTGCCCGGTCTGACCGCAGTGGAAGCAAGTAGCATCCTTGGCGACCCCTCCTTTAGGCTTCAGTGCCTTGCCTTTGCCCTTGGCTTGGGACTTTCCCTTGCCTTTGGGCTTGCCCTTGCCCTTATGTTTCTGAACCATCAGAACAGTGTTGGGCTTAGCCTTCTTAAGGTTCAGCTCAGCAGTTCTTAACATGCTAAGTAGCTCGGGCAGTGGCTTGTCAATCTCGTTCATATTGTAGTTTAGAACGAATTGACTGTAGCTATCCGGCAAGGATTGCAAGATCAGGTCAGTAGCCAGCTCTTGGCCAAGAGGGAACCCCAACCTTTGTAGGTTCTCTAAGTACCCAATCATTTTGAGTACATATGGGCCTACAGGAGCCCCGTCTGACATCTTGCACTGAAACAGTGCCCTTGAGATCTCAAATCTCTCATGCCTCGCTTGACCTTGATACAGTTGACGAAGATGTTCAACCATATCGTAAGCGCCCATTAACTCGTGTTGCTTCTGAAGCTCAGAGTTCATGGTCGCGAGCATTAGACATGACACATCTAATGCATCATCTTGATGCTTCTTGTAAGCATCTTTGTCAGCTCGCGGGGCATTGGCAGGAGGAGCCTCCGGAATGGGCTGCTCCAAAACGTACAGTTTACGTTCCTGAGTGAGAACTATTCTCAGGTTCCTGTACCAGTCCAAGAAGTTTGCTCTGTTGATCTTGTCCTTCTCAAGGACAGATCGCAGAGAGAAGGTGTTCGTATTCGACGTCATGGTAATCTATAACAGAAATAAAAGCAGAAATAAATACCATATTCTAAATCATTTAATTAGGCCTTTAACTAAATGATGCTCCCACTGAATTCTATAATTCATGTGGGACAAGATCCACATCATACTAACCCTTGAGTTAGCTTTGGCTAATACGCCCAAGACTTAGTATGATCGGTAGGTAACGATTACCAATTACATCTCTATGCAACTCTTGTTTATAGGATAAAATCCGCATTTATATTAAAACTCGAGTTAGCTTTGGCTAATACGCCCGAGAATCAATATAAACGTGATTTTGTCCTACCTTTCCAACCATTGGAAGAATGCCTATAGTTATACTCGATCCAACCGAGTAAACTAGGAATACTCAATCTAATTGAGTTTGTATTCACCCATGCGTTGATAGGCGGGACCAAGATTGTCCCTCCGTACCCTACCAAGATAGTATGTGTTGCTCTGCTTTGGCAGATTCAACAACAGCATGCGATCGAGGTAGTGGTAGGTATCACGGCATGGTAGACATTAGAGTTGACGTAATTTAGATCTAATCTAAACGTCGATGTGTATCAAATATATGATAGATCTAATCTATTCGATAGAGTGCATCTTGTACATGATGTAGATCTAATCTAATCGCAAGGGTGCATCTTGTGCACGATTTAGATCTAATCTAATCGTAAGGCACTAATTAATTACTAAATTATGCATCACATACACAAAATCAATTAATTAAATAATTTTTGTGATTTAGTCATGGCCCTACTACGATCTTCTCAAGCCAATGAGAAGATCGGATGATCAACCTAGGGTCAACAGCTTCTTAAGCACTTTCCTTTTGACCACCTTGTGTTGCTCGCGCCCTCCTCGTAACTCCGTCTCGAGTGGACCTTCCACCGCTCCAATTTTGTACATTACAATTTTTGAAACTCGAGTTACATTCGAGTCTAAATCTAATTTACAACAAGAATATATAAAAGAGAGACACGACGCGCAAGTCGCGAATGATATACAGCACACGCAAACACAAATGACGGCGCGCAGACCGTATTATGAATTACAACACATTTCCAAATCTAATTTGGGTCGTTTGGGCCATGAAAATCACAAAATTAATATATAATTCAAAATTATATATTTCTGTAATTTTTCATAATTTTACAGATTTTATGAGTAAATTTTTCCCGGCAGTCCCGATTAGTGATTTCGGGCGCAATCGCGGAGCAAATCCCCTTAAGGGGTTAGGGGCATTACCCCTACCCGCGATCTAACCATCGCGAGTTGCTCCTAAGCGATCCAAGAGCGCCTTATCCTGCTGTCCCAAAAAGATTTGGGTCGAAACGATGCCGTTTCGGGAAAAACTTCTCGGTAGTCGAAGCCTACAAGTGTATAAACACTTGTGCTTCTCTTCTACCAGAAAAATTACTCTTAAAACTATATAAACCATAAATTTACAGAAATGTACAGAACCTTTAATTTTTCATAAAAATCAAATTAAACTCGTACAAGCTTCGCACGTGGCTCTGATACCACTGTTGGGTTTTTCGGGTCGCGAAAACCGCTTTTTCGCGTCGCGAAAACCCCGAATCACCCTAGCCAATGGATCTCGTGTGAATAAAAATTCAAAACATACGAGTACGAGTTACAAAACTTCTAGATCTACATGATGAAGATCTTTACCCTTGTTGCGTGCCCTTTTGCGTATCCCGCTCGTCCTCGGTACGCCGGATCTCGAAGTTGTCAATGTAGACAATTCTCTACACGTATCCACACGAACACACTAGGTGGAGGTGACCAAAAACCAAGGTGTGATAGCACCTATGTGGTTCGGCCAAGGAAGGAGGAGAGGGAGAGCTTGAGAGGAAGAAGATGTAATAATACACTTGAATGAAAAATGAATCCATTTCATTCAAAAATGTGGCCGGCCACTTCTCCATGTGTAACCCCAAATTAATTGCAATTAATGTGAAGCCATTAAAGAGAATGGCTTTGTAACTTCCATGAGGTGGCACCCATGATGATGTGGAGTAACATCATTAGTCCACATCAATGCCAACTCACCAATGAAGTGGCATAAAGTCAAGTCAAACTTGACTTTCTATCTTCCTCTCAAGTCAAGTCAAACTTGACCAAATCTCTTCCATGGTTGATCTAATCTAACCATTTGATTCAAGCCAACTTAATATAATAAATCTAATTCATTAAATTAAGTTGATTTAATGAGTCATAATCTAAATTAGACTCATTGAATACATGAATCCACTTGAGTCCAACTCAAGTTAGCCCAATTAGGATTACTCTTAATCCAATTTGATTCATCAAATGAATCTAATCCTCTTGGTTCATCATATGAACCTAATCTCCATCTAATTGTCCTTAGTGTGTGACCCTATAGGTTCTTGCAACGTTGGCAATGCCCTAAACCCATTTAGGAGCATAAGTAATGAGCGGTATCTAGCAACACATCATTACTACCCAAGTTACAAGAATGTCGAGATCCGACATCACCTTGTGACTACTAATTGTGACTCCTCACAAAATATGACAAGTGTCCTTCTATCCTAGACATCTAGATTGATCAATATGAGGCATAGACCGTGTCATCCTCTAATCAATCTAAATCTTGAACTCCAAGTAGACTCACTCAATCAAATGAGCTCAATATCCTATATTGACTCATTTGGGCATGGCCATGCACTTCGTGGTCTCACTCTATCAAGAATATCGATGTCGCTCCCGTCATATAGGAGGGATAGATCCCATCTACATCACTCACATCCCTCTGCATAATTCGTTACATACCCAGTAATCGCCTTTATAGTCCACCCAGTTACGGGTGACGTTTGACGAAACCAAAGTACATAACTCCTTATGTAGGGATCTATGGTGACTTCAGGTCTAAGGACTAGTAGTCATACTAATAGCCACATGAGAAAGTATATGACACTCATATAACGATCCATGATACTTTCTCATGGCGGGTCATTCAGTATACATTCTCTAATGCATACCCATGTGTCAACTTGATATCTCTATATCCATGACTTGTGAGATCAAGTCATCGAGTTGACCTACATGCTAGTCTTATTGCATTAACTTTGTCCCTGAATGCTAATACTCGACTAGGAATGATTAAGAGTAATGTTCCCAATATCATCTCACTATCGGTTCAACTAACCGATTGATATAGGTGAGAACCGTCTACTCAAGGACATTATTATACTTAGTTTATTTGGCACCAATACAAGTAAGTATAATAACCAAAATTCCAAATGCCTTTATTTATATAGAATATGATACAATAAGTCCAAAATACAATCATCAAATGATTGGCTCTAGGGCTCTAGCTAACATATATAAGGGTCATCTGGTAGCTAAAGGTTTCAAGCAAATTCATGGTATTGACTATGATGAAACCTTTTCTCCAGTAGCGATGTTTAAGTCCATTCAGATCATGCTTGCTATTGCAGCATACCATGATTATGAGATCTGGCAGATGGATGTCAAAATCACGTTTCTGAATGGAAAGCTGCTCGAGGATGTGTACATGACACAACCTGAGGGTTTTGTAGATCCACAGCATACTGGCAGAGTATGCAAGCTGCATAAGTCCATTTATGGACTAAAGCAAGCTTCTCGGAGCTGGAATCTTTGATTCAATGATGCAATCAAATAGTTTGGTTTCATCAAGAATGAAGATGAACCTTGTATTTACAAGAAGGTTGTAAGGAACACAGTTGTCTTCCTTTTGTTGTATGTGGATGACATACTACTCATTGGGAACGACATCCCTTTGCTGCAGTCTGTAAAGACTTGGCTAGGGAATTATTTCTCAATGAAGGACTTAGGTGAAGCAACCCGTATTCTAGGCATATAGATCTATAGAGATAGATCTAAGAGATTGCTTAGCCTAAGTCAGATTACATATATTGATAAGGTATTACTATGGTTTGCCATGCAGAACTCCAAGAAGGGATTTCTGCCGATGTCACATGGTGTGAGTCTTTCGAAGACTCAAAGTCCCTATTCTAGAGAGGAGAGAGACTGCATGGATCAGATCCCTTATGCTTCAGCCATAGGATCTATCATGTACGTCATGCTATGTACTCGTCATGATGTCTCGTATGCTTTGAGCATGATGAGCGGATACTAGTCAGATCCAGGTGAAAGTCACTAGATAGTAGTCAAGAATATTCTTAAGTACTTGAGAAGGACTAAAGAATATTTATTGATATATGGAGGCGATGACAAGCTAGCTGTAAAGGGTTACAGTGATGCCAGCTTCCAAACTAACCAGGATGATTATATATCGTAGTCTGGGTTCGTGTTTTGTTTGAATGGTGGTGCTGTGAGCTGGAAGAGTTTGAAGCAGGACACAGTCGCTGATTCTATAACAGAGGCCGAGTATATTGCTGCATCAGAAGTATCAAAGGAGGCAGTTTAGATCCACAAGTTCATTACTGAGCTTGGGGTGGTCCTAGCATAGCTGATCTGATAGAGCTCTATTGTGACAACAATGGAGCAATTACGCAGGCTAAGGAACCTCGCTCACACCAGCGGACCAAACACATACTACGACGCTTCCATCTCATTCGAGAGATCATCGATAGAGGAGATGTGAAGATTTTTAGAGTACCCACAGAGGCAAACATCGCTGATCCCTTGACCAAGGATTTGGCACAGAGAAAGCATGATGGTCACACTAGGTCATTGGGCCTTAGAGCCTACACTGATTGGCACTAGTGCTAGTGGGAGATTGTTAGTTAGAGCCCTAGAGCCAATCATATGATGATTGTTGTATGGACTCATTGTATCATATTCCTATGTATATAAAGGCATTTGTTTTGGTTATTATACTTACTTGTATTGGTGCCAAATAACTAAGTATAATAGCATCCTTGAGTAGAAAGTTCTTATCTATATCAATTGATTGGTTGAATCGATAGTGAGATGGTATAGAGAACACTACTCTTAATCATTCCTAGTCAAGTATTAACATTCAGGGACAATGTTTATGCGACGAGACTAGCATGTAGGTCAACTCACTGACTTGATCTCACAAGTCATCGATATAGAGATATCAAGTTGACACTTGGGTATGCATTGGAGAATGAATACTGAATGACCCACCATGAGAAAGTATCATGGATCGTTATATGAGTGTCATATACTTTCTCATGTGGCTATTAGTATGACTATTAGTCCTTGGACCTGAAGTCACCATGGTTCCCTACATAAGGAGTTGCATACTTTGGTTTCGTCAAACGTCACCCGTAACTGGGTGGACTATAAAGGTGATTACTGGGTATGCAACAAATTATGCGGAGGTATGTGAGTGATGTAGATGGGATATATTCCTCCTATATAACGGGAGTGACATCGTTATTCTTGATAGAGTGAGACCACTAAGTGCATGGCCATGCCCAAGTGAGTCAATATGAGATATTGAGCTCATTTGATTAGAGTGAGTCTACTTGGAGTTCAAGATTTAGATTGATTAGAGGATGACACAGTCTATGCCTCAAATTGATCAATCTAGGTGTCAAGGATAGAAGGGTACTTGTCATATATTGTGAAGAGTCACAATTAGTAGTCACAAGGTGATGTTGGATCTCAACATTCTTGTAACTTGGGTAGTAATGATGTGTTACTAGATATCGCTCATTATTTATGCTTCTAAATGGGTTTAGGAGCATTGCCAACGTTACATGAACCTATAGGGTCACACACAAAGGGCAATTAGATGGAGATTAGGTTCATTTGATGTACCTAGAGGATTAGGTTCATGTGATGAACCAAATTGGATTAAGAGTAATCCAAATTAAACTAATTGAGTTGGACACAATTTGGTTCATGTGTTAAATGAGTCTAATTTGGACTTGGATTCATTGAGTCAATTTAATTCAATGAATAAGATTCATTAAATTAAAATTAACTTGAACCAAAGGTTGGATTTGATCAACTATGGGAGAATTTAAGTCAAGTTTGACTTTACTTGAGAGGGAAGATGAAAGGTCAAGTTTGACTTGACCATTGCCACCTCATTTGTGGGTTGGCATTAAGCGGGCCAATGATGATGTTCCACATCATCAAGGTTAGCACATGTGTGTGCCACCTTTTGAGGGAAAACCAAGAGCCATGACTCTTGGTCTTCCTTGTGTGGCCGACCACTTAAAATGAGGAATTAGTGCATTTGTGTGCTAATTCAAGGAAACCTTAACTTCATCTTCTTCCTCCTCTCTTCTTGCTCTCCCTCTCCTCCTCCTTGGCCGAACACCATTAGAGTGCTAGCACACTCTAAGTGTTTTCTCCATCTCTATTGTTCGTGTGGATTCGTATAGAGGTGTGTCCACTTCAACACACTCGAGATCCGGCAACTTTTGGACGAGAGGGATTCGCGAAGGGCTTCGCTACAAGGGTAATCTCTTAACTATGTAGATCTAGGGTAGAAAAACTTGTACATGTAAAATTTTATCTTTGCACGGATCCAGTGGCATGGGATTTCGGGGTTTCTGCAACGCAAAAAGCAGTTTTTGTGGCTCAAAAATCCCAACACCAAGTAGGTCAAAGGGATTGACCGGATACTTGGCACGGAAAATCCAGGTGGATCAAGGTTGATCGGACACCTGGTGGAGATAAGTCCAAGTGGGTCAAGGATGATCGGATACTTGGCATGAGGAGAAAAGTCCAAGTGGGTCAAAGGGATTGATCAGACACTTGGTGAGGGAGTTCTAGCAGGTCAAGGATGACCAGATGCTAGGCATAATGTACCAATAGGTCATGATTGACCGGATGTTGGTTTAGGGGACTTTGGACTTGGTTTTGGGCAAAAACAAGGAGCCGGATCGATCAGCCGATTAAATGATCGATTGGGTGAGTCCCCGCGACAAAGGCTTCCCCAATCGATTAGATGATCGATTGGGGAAAATTGTCGATCGCACAGAATGCCTCCCAATCGATCGGTCGATCGATTGGGAGCCTCCAATCGATCGGCTGATCGATTGGGAGCTGTGATTTTTCACGATAAGCCCTGGATCGATCAGTCGATCGATCCATGCAATTCCCAAGAGCACAGAGGCACTCTGGATCGATCGGTCAATCGATCCAAAGCCTTCCCAATTGATTGAGAGCAATCCAATCGATTGAGATTTGACCGTTAGCGCAGGATATAGCTGTTGGCGAGTGTTTCTCTCGGTAGAACTTCCACGGCTTCGATCCTTCTCTTCAGCGATCTTCACACCGACTCCACAAAGTTTTCACTGCCAGTTCTTGAAGGTTCTTGGAGGCTTGTGCTGGTGCACGTCCAAGTCAAGAGGCGAGGAAGAAGTTAGGGTTAGGGTTTTCTTGTGCAAACTTGTAAGATCTTATTGTATTTTGTTTCCCTTTCCTTTCTTCTTGTACTGAGAGCTTGTAAGGCTTCTCCGCCTTCGGTAGTTACCGTAAAAGAGTGTTTTTCATAGTGGAGGGTGCGTGAGTGTGCGGATCCTTGGACTAGTCACCTCTTCTTGAGGTGGATACCAAGTAAATCCCTAGTGTTAGCGTTGTGTATTTGTTTCTTTATATTTTCAGCTGCATTTCATCACAAGAAGCAAGCAACGATTAGCACGAGATCGCGCCGAGCTATTCACCCCCCCTCTTGTGACATTTCGGTCCCAACAGGATCAATAATGTTAAGTATCGTTTGCGATCCAAGACTAAACCACTAAGAACAGATAAATGGAATTTGGAATCAATAATGTTAAGTTCTGTTTGCGATTCCAAATTTAATTTCTAAAAAACACAATAGGTTGTTAGGAATGGTTCAGGACTTGTACAAAATTTTTGTACAGGGGAACCGGTATGATATTCCGAGTAGAAACCAACAATTGGTATCTGAGCTAGGGTTTGCCTCTGTGTGTTTGGTTTTTAGTTTAATTATGCACATGTCATACATAATTTATGTAGGATAATAGTAGGATATGCTAACTCTGTGGTTGCAGGCTCCAACTATTATGTCTTATAGAGATTGTGTGTGATTGACCCTTGGACATGTCAAGGGCATTTTATTTGTGTGCATGATTGTATGTATTAAATACAGCAGGAGCTGTATTAGTTTTAGGATTTTACATTTTTGTTTCGATCTAGATTACATGTACATTCCTTTGTGGAATATAGGATCGATATATGTAAAATTCTATTTTTATCATGGATTATATCCTTGCGAGGCGTGGTACTATTTGTGGACCAGAGGCGCAGCGGAAAAAGAAGCAAGATAGATGCGGCGACTAGACCCGATTGCTGTGGCTAAAGATGGTAGCAGCTAGGGTTGGCAGCACACGGAGGACAGTGATGGAAAAGGCCATAATAGTTGGAAAATTATTTTTCCATATTTATTGCTTTATTTTCTGTGATGTGTGTGTGCATGGTTAAAATTCCTCACCTTAAATAACTAAGTGGGAGTGGAATTAGTAAATAAATTCCACAGTCTCCATTACTGGTTTGTAAGTGATGCAACAAACTTGCATGTTGGCTCTGAGTGCCTCCCTCCACAATGAATGAGTTTGTTTGTGGATCACTAGGTCAAACTTCCTTTATGGATGACTATAGGAAATTATTTAGGAGTGTGTGATCTTCTCCAACTGAAGGGGAACAATCCTATTTAATGGACTAAGTATCAAGTAATGGTATACACTTAAGCACATTTAATAATATCCTCCCCAACGGAGTCACTGCTATTATTTGTGTGACCAAAGGAATACCAACTATTAATTTTATTTGTCATAAAGTTAGGATGACAAGATAATAAAATTAATGGATAAGACCCTCCTCTTACAAATGTTTGATTTTGTATATGTCCACACTAACGTGACATGCAAAATTCACGGTGTTTTGAGGTGTTGGTAAATTTAAATAGTATTGTTTGAGGAATCAATATTATTCTAAATTTAGAGTCTTGACCAAAACTTATTTTGTGATTCTTAGGATGACTTTCAACCCACTGGCTATTATACTGAAAGAGAACAAACTTACTGGTCCCAACTAAAAAAATTAAAAAAGAAACCTGGACATTGTCCTAACTGCTGAAGGCTATAAGTTTGTACTGTTAGAGGTCTGTCCTAATGTGCCTAATAGTGATTCTAGTGAAGAGGAGATTGAGTATCATAAGAAATGGGTCAAGGTAGATGAGATGGCGCGGAGTTACATTTGGCTTTTATATCAAATGTGCTACAACATCAGCATCAGACCATACCTACTAGCCATGACATGATGTACAATCTCAAGGAACTCTTCGGACATTAGAATTAGGCTGACATGCAAGACTGTATGATCTCTAGGTACTGGACTAAAAGCAGGAATGAAGAAGCCGAAAGGCAAGTGCTTCATTTGCAAACAGTTTGGACATTTGTAGGCAGACTGTCCTCGTAGGAAGAGAGCAATATAGGTATATCTTATTCTCTAGTAGTTGGAACATGTTTAATGGTGTTATCTACCGGTACCTGGCGATTAGATATAATAACCACTGATCATGTCTGCAAATCATTGCAGGGGTTCTAGGAAACCCAACAACTACACGAAGGAGAAATCACTGTTTACATGGGCAATGCTACAGAAGTAGCAGCTGTTGCAGTGGGAGATGTTTATGGGAATAAAATATTGGTTTTAAGAAATTGTCTTTACGTATCAAGTTTTAGAAAGAACTTGATTTCAGTTTCTAAACAATACAAGGATGGATATTCTGTCTATGTATGATAGCAAAGGTGTTATCAAGATAAATAGGGAAGTTATTTGTTCTGGTATGTTCGTTGGTAATTTGTATACTCTCAATCCAATAACTCCCACGATGCAACAAATGAAAATTAATAACACATCTTCTAAATCTAATAAGAGAAAGGAACCTTCGAAAATGAACCAAAACATATCTTTGGCATCTAAGGCTTGGTCATATTAACTTGAGTAGGATTCAAAGGCTTATAGCCGATGGACTCTTGGGTTCATTAGTGTTGGAAAACTTTCCAACTTATGAATCTTGCTTGGAAGGTAAAATGACCAAGAGACCTTTTAAGGGCAAGGGGTATAGAGCCAAAGATGTGTTAGAACTGGTTTATTCTGATTTGTGTGATCCTATGTCTATCCAGGTAAGAGGTGCTTTCGAATATTTCATCTATTTTATAGATGACTATTCGAGATACAGGTACATTTACTTAATGCGCCACAAGTCTGAGTGCTTTGATAAGTTCAAAGAGTACAAGGCTGATGTGGAGAAACGTCATGGTAAAAGTATCAAGACACTACGGTGTGATCGTAGTGGCAAGTACCTCTTAGGAAAATTTAGGAGTCACTTATCAGAAGTCGGGATTCAATCCCAACCGTCTGCACTTGGTTCACCCCAATAGAATGGTGTGGCAGAACGAAGGAATAGGACTCTTATGGAAATGGTTAGATCGATGATGAATTATTCAGAATTACTAGATTCGTTTTGGGGATATGCTCTGGAAATAGCAGTGTATATTCTGAATATGGTACCTTCTAAATCAGTACCCTCTATTCCCATGGAATTATGGAATGGGCATAAGCCTAGTCTAAGTCATATTCGGATATGGGGTAGTCCAGCACATGTGCTAAAGGGAGATATTAACGAGTTGGAATCACGTACAGAAGTTTGATATCCTAAGGGAATGAAAAGTGATTTGTTTTATAATCCTAAAAATCAGAAGATCATTGTTAGCACCAATGCTCGATTTTTAGAGGAATATTATATAATGAATCATAAGCCCATGAGTGAAATTGTTCTAGAAGAAATGAGAGAGGACACATCTATTTTAGTACCAACATTGCAAGATGAAATATCACAAGAAACTGCAACACGTATCACAAATGATACACAACAACAGACAGTGTCTCGTCGTAGTGGGAGGATTGTTAGGCAACCTGAAAGATTTATGTTTTTGGGAGAGTCGTCGGACTTGATCCCAGGTAAACATGAACTTGATCCCCGAACATATGACGAAGCACTCCAAGATAAAGATGCAGTATCTTGGCAAAGAGCAATGAATTCAGAAATAGAATCTATGTATTTTAATAAGATCTGGGAGCTTGTAGAACCACCAAATGATGTAAAAACCATTGGATATAAGTGGATCTACAAAAGGAAAAGAGGGACATATGGGAAGGTGGAAACCTTCAAAGCAAGGCTTGTTGCGAAAGGGTACACTCAGAAAGAGGGAATCGATTATGAGAAAACGTTTTCGCCAGTAGCTATGCTTAAGTCTATCTGGATACTCTTATCTATTGCTGCTCATATGGATTATGAGGTTTGGCAAATGGATGTCAAGACAGCTTTCCTTAAACGGAAGTCTTGAAGAAAACATCCATATGAAGCAACCAGAAGGGTTCATTGAAAAAGCACTACAACAAAAACCCTCATAGACATCGGTTTTCCACCGGTGTCTATTACATTTTCGACCGATGTCTATGAAGGTGATGTAAAAGGTCTGCCATTTTAGACATCGGGTTAAAACCGGTGTAGTATCACTTAACGACACCGGTTTTCAAATCGGTTATTAATCGGTGTAGTATCACTTAACGACACTATTTCATCAACGGTGTAAAACCGATGTAATATTATATGGTAATAACACCAGTTTTGGCAACGGTATACGACCGATGTAATATTAGTTAATGACACCGGTTTTGCTGCGTTGGAAAACCGATGTAATATCAGTATTTTTTACCAACACAAATTTGATTTCCGAAATAGTGAAAAATCGACAGTAACCAAGAAAATACACAAATATTCACAAATTACACAAATATTCTTCATTCAATAGTATCCATAAAATACACAAATATTCACAAATTACATAAATATTCTTCTTACAACAGTATCCATAAAATACACAAACATTCTTTTTACATCAAAAGCTAATAGATATCAAAATCAAGGTAGAACATTCTTTTAACAACACATCAAGGTAGAACATCGTGAGTCAAAAATCAAGCTGAGGCTACATTAAATTATGAGAATCAGAATCTGTTCAACTTGCTATACCGCTCCATTCTTCTTGCACCTTTCATTTCCCTAATCTCACCACTTTTCACCTTCAAATGCCTAGTTTTCTGAGTTAAAACATCCACTGTTCTAATCTGTCAAACAAAAGTATCATTTGGTCTACTTAACTACAGCAAAGAACAAAAACAGAAGAATTATACATGCTGCAGAAGTCTTAGAATATCACCATCAAAAAGAAATTGACATGGGACAATATACGCAATTTACATTCTATGCAAATGCATGCATCATCCAAAGTTTTCAAAAATCAAATATCTTTCCTACTCAAATGTAATCTAGCATGCATTCAGCCCACTCGAACCGCACTTCATCAATTTCAACTCTGGAGTACTTGAGATTTGCAAACTGTAAAAACACATAAATAATATATTAGTAAACCAAGACCAAAAATCATAGTTGAAAAAGTAGTAAGAGCACCAGGTAACAAGATGACTAATTTGAATGCTTAAAAAGAGACACATTCATCATTTATTTCAACCACATCATATAGTGATAGATCTATCATTCCTAGGAACTTAATATATTCCAAACCAGAAATTATTGTAACAAAGTTTTCTCATAGTTGCAATTTAATTAATCAGTACTTGATGGAGGTTCAATCTTTTCATATTCAGAATATCATTCAAACGTCCTGGTGTAACAACAATGATTGGACACTGCGTTCAAAAATTAATCAGTACTTTAGAGCCTTCAAAAATTCCCACTGCGTTCTTCATAGACTCAACATCAATGTCTATTAGCTTTCCTGTGCTTGATGCAATGATTGAACACCTCTTTTTTGGCATTAGGAACAAACGTGTTTGCTTTTTCTTCAGAAGAAAACAATGCAATTCACGGTTAATTGTTATTATTGACACTCGAACGAAATTCTAATATAAGAAACACTATTGACAATATGATGCAAATACACATCCAAGAAAAAATAGAACCATGCTTGCTAGATTAAAGAAAAATCGGAAAGTGATTTACCAATTTCATAGAATATATCGTTGACATTGACTGCTGTTTTAGCAGAAATTTCCATGAAAAAAGACCATTCTCCTGAGCATAGCTCTGGGCTTCCTGCAGTATCACAAATGCATTACTAGTTATGCACCTTATAAAACAAAATGGTAATGCATATATCCATATTTCCATCTTGGCACCTACTTAATGACATATGTATACTGTTGAAACTCAATATCATCAGCCAACAACTGACATGGATAATATACTAATCCTGATGCGACGTTCCATGATGAAACTAGGATTTTCAAAGAGGTGACCCGAGCACAAAAATCCAACTACTATACTTTTAACACCACAAAGACATGGGAACAATGATATCCACTGTGTTAGCTAAAACCGAAAATGCGTTAGTCTGAAGAACGAGTAGGAAAAGACAAACAGTGGAATTGCTCCATTATGGCCAGGGAAAACTAGGATTTAATGAACACCATAGCAACCTCCTGCCGGTTGTGAATTTTCACCACTCAAGATAAATTCAGACGAAACTAAAAATATATTAAACAGTCAATTTGGCAATCATGGGATGCCCATTTTCTTGGCTAAAAAGTAAAGTTACTGTTGGAGTGTATACTGAAAGCCTAAGCTTTGTAAAAATTCATTATGAATAAAGAATCACATTTGGTCTAATTATCTACATTTGTTTGTAGTTGTTCATTTAATTTATATTGTAGATAACATAGTATGTGGTGTCACATACAGAAGATGATGTTATCAGTACCTTATAAATTATAAACAGTAGCTCACGACCAGAATGGAAAGGAACAAACCATTAGAAAGTCGTAGTGTAATTAGGTATTAGTTTATCTTGACTATATAATTACATTAGTACACTCAGAGTGTATTGAGTAGGACCATTTGAGGTCGTTCCTTTTATACTGACTTTATAAAGGAACAAAGACCTCAGTTATTATGGAAGTGTGTGCTCTTAATCCTAATATAATAACAAGCACATATGTTTGATATTTATTTCTTTAATTTATCAATGGGTGAGATTTAGTTCGATGAATCAATAAACCCAATAAATTGGGAAATGGTATCACTCATAGTGTGTGTTGTTGATTATAGAAGGAAACTGTGTCCTAGTGATACTAGGTTGATAATGTCCTCAAGAGGAGCTCATAAAGATTGTCATGTTAAACCCTGCAGGTGGACTTAGTCCGACATGATAATAAGGTTGAGTGGTACTACTCTTGGACTTAGATATTAATTAAATGAGTTGTCAGTAACTCACTTAATTAGTTGACATTCGATATCTTAAACACAGGGAGACTAACACACTCATAATAAGAAGGAGCCCAAAAATGTAATTTGGGATTGGTGCGGTAGTTCAATGATAGTTCTCTAGTGGAATGAATTATCATTGATAAAATTAAGTTGTGTGTTCGGGGCGAACATGGGATGCTTAATTTTATCGGGAGACCAAAACCAATTCCTCCTCTCGGTCCCTATCGTAGCCTCTTATTTATAGAGTACTATACCCACATATATCCACCTTCTATACCCACCTAAAGGGGGTCGGACAAGCTAGCTTGGGAACCAAGCTAGGGTCGGCCTAAGCTTGGGTTTAAGGTGGCCGGCCCTAGCTTGAACCCAAGCTAGTAGGGCCGGCCATAATTAATTAAAAAGAAAATTTAATTTTTATTATGTGGAAGATTTAATTTAAAAGAGAATTAAAATTAAAATATCTCTCTTGTAAAAATTTACAAAAGATTAAAGAAAGAGATTAGATCTCTTTCCTTATTTGTAGATTGGAGAGATGTTTTATTTTCTCTTTAAAATTATTCACATGTTAATAAAATTAAAATTATAGATATTTCCTTTTATTAACCATGAAGAGATTTTAAAGAGAAATTTTATTTTTTAAAATTTCCGGAAACAAATAAGGAAAGTTTTAATTGTTGATTGAAACTTGTCCAATTTGCTTCCTATTGATTTGGCCGGCCATCATTGTTTAATTGGGGAAATATTATTTTATTTTTCTCAATTAAATCATGTCAAGGAAATTAAGGAAAATTTATTGTAATTAAATTTCCTAATTTACCTAGGCCAAGGAATATAAAAGAAGGGGTGAGGGTGCCTTCATGAGACACAACATCTATTATTCCTCTCCCTCTTTTGTTCCTTGGTGTGGCCGGCCATCATCTCCTTCTCTTCCTCTTGTGGTGGCCGAACCCTTCTCTTCCATTGGAGCTCTTGTGGTGGCCGGATACTACTCGGAGAAGAAGAAGAAGAAGGAGAGAAAGCTAGCATCGCTTGGAGCTTGGTTAGTATTTTGGTTTTGCTCCTTGGTGAAGCTTTTCTTTTGTGGCCGAACCTTGCTTGGAGGAGAAGAAGGTGGTTGGTGGTTTCTCATCTTGGAAGATCGTTGCCCACACAACGTCCGAGGTTAGAAGAGGAATACGGTAGAAGATCAAGAGGTTTTTCTACAAGGTATAACTAGTAATTTCTATTTCCGCATCATGCTAGTTATTTATGGAAATAATACCAAATACAAGAGGCTTACGTTCTAGTATTTCGAATATGTTTTTCGAAGTTGTGTTCTTTTGTTTCTTTCTTTTCCTTGTGATTTGATTGTTCTCTTTGGTTAACCTAAAGTTATTTTAGGAAATTAAATATTAGCTTTCTATTAAAGGTTTTGTCTAGTCGGTGGTGGTTGCTCCCATATCCAAGAAGGTCATGTGCCTCGCCACGTCAGTACTGGGAACCTTTTATGGAAATTAATATTTAATGGAATTAATAACTTAAGGAGACTTGGGTCGAACGTGTTAAGTTCCGCAGAAGATCCAAGTCAAAACCTAAAAGAACAAATAGATTAAGTTTTGGATCAAACGTGTTAAGTTCCGCAGGAGATCCAAAATTTAATTTAAAAGAACACATGGTAGCTAGGAAAATGTTCAGATCTTTGTACAAAATTTTTGTACAGTGGAACCTATAGGTTTTCCGAGTAGCAACCAACAATTGGTATCAGAGCTAGGGTTTTGCCTCTGTGTATTTGGTATTTAGTTTAATTATGCACATGTCATACATAATTTAGGCAGGATAATAGTAGGATGTGCTAACTTTGTGGATGCAGGATCCAACTATTATGGCTTTTAATTAATTATGTGTGTGATTGGACCCTTGGACATGTCAAGGGCAATTTATATGTGTGCATGATTGTATTAAAATACAGCAGGAGCTGTATTTAGTTTTATTAGGATTTTATTTTTGATCTAGATACATGTACATTCCTTTTATGGAATATAGGATCAAAATGTAAAATTCTATTTATGTCGCGGATCGAATCTTGCAAGGCGTGGAACCTTCTAAGGACCAGAGGCGCAGCGGAACTCGGAGCAAGATGGATGCGACAGTTAGACCCGGTGGCGGTGGCCAAATATGGCAGCAGCTTCGGATGACAACACACGGAGGACAATTAAAGATAAAAGCCATAATAGTTGAAAATTAGATTTTCTATTTATTGCTTTTATATTGTGCTGTGTGTGCATGTTAGTTTACAAGTTTAGTAGGCTAGCATAGTTAAAATTCCTCATTTATAAATAACTATGGGAGAGGGATTTTAAGTAAATCCCATGGTCTCCATTATCGGTTTGTAAGTGATGCAAACAAGCTTGCGTTGGCTCGAAGTGCCTTCCTCCATAACGGATGAGCTTGTTTATGGATCACTAGAATGACTTCCATTTTGGATGACTATAGGAAGTTAATTAAGAGCGTGTGATCTTCTCCAACGGAAGGGGCATAATCTTATTAATGGACTTAGTGTCAAGTAATGGTGTACACTTAGACACATCTAATAGTATCCTCCCCAACGGAGTCACTGCTATTATTTGTGTGACCAAATAATACCAACTATTAATTTTATTTGTCAAAAAGTTAGGTTGACAAGATAATAAAATTAATGGGTTATAACCCTCCTTTTACAAATGTTGAATTTGTATACGTCCACACTAACGTGGCATACAAAATTCACGGTGTTTTAAGGTGTTGGTTAATTTAAAATAGTATTGTTTGAGGA
The DNA here is from genome assembly GCF_018446385.1 of Zingiber officinale. Classification (NCBI taxonomy): domain Eukaryota; kingdom Viridiplantae; phylum Streptophyta; class Magnoliopsida; order Zingiberales; family Zingiberaceae; genus Zingiber; species Zingiber officinale. The sequence continues at coordinate 91,146,099 of NC_055991.1, forward strand.
ATCAATATTATTCTAAATTTAGAGTTCTGACCAAAAGTTTTTTGTGATTCTTAGGATGTCTTTCAACCCACTGTCCATCATACTTCAACAAAATAGACTTACTGGACCTAACTACATAGATTGGAAAAGAAACCTGGACATTGTTCTTACTGCTGAAAGCTATAAATTTGTACTGACTGAGCATTGCCCTGATGCACCTACTAGTGAATCTACCCAAGAGGAGATTGAATATCATAGGAAATGGGTAAAAGCAGATGAGATGACGCGGTGTTACATTTTGGCTTCAATGTCAAATGTATTGCAACATCAGCATCAAGATTTACCAATAGCCTATGATATCATGAACAATCTCAAGGAACTCTATGGTCATCAGGATAGGGCTTCTAGGCAAGAAGCCATGAGAAAGATAATGACAGCCACCATGCAAGAGGGTACTCCTATAAGGGATCATATTCTAAAGATGATGGCTTATCTGAACGAAATACAGATCCTTGGAGGAGAAATTGATGGGGAAACCCAGATCGATATGATCCTCCAAACACTACCTAGAAGTTTTGAGCAGTTCCGCCTGAACTATAATATGAATAAAAGGATTTATTCATTAGGGGAACTACTGACAGAACTTCAAGCAGCAGAAGGGTTATTTCGTCACAATGCTCAAATTCACTATGCTGAAAATGGTTCTACTTCTAAACCGAAAGGAAAGAAGAAGAAGAAACAAGCTGGTTCAGTAAAGAAAGTGAATAAATCTCAGAGTACGGGATTTAAAGCTGGAATGAAGAAGCCGAAGGGCAAGTGCTTCATCTGCAAGCAGGCAGGACATTGGAAGGCGGACTGTCCTCGTAAGAACCAAAACAAAGGTATATCTCATACTCTAGTTGTTGAAACATGTTTAGCGGTGTTATCTACCAGCACCTGGTGTGTAGATACGGGAGCCACTGATCATGTCTGCAATTCCTTGCAGGGGTTCCAGGAAACCCGACGACTATCTGAAGGGGAGATTACTGTCTACATGGGCAATGCTACTAAGGTGGCAGCTGTTGCAGTGGGAGACGTCTACTTATCTTTTAGTAGAAATAGAAATTTGGTTTTAAGAAATTGTCTTTATGTACCCAGTTTTAGAAAGAATTTAATTTCAGTTTCTAAACTGTTTTTAGATGGATATTCAGTTTTTTTCAGTAACGATGTAGTTATTAAAAGAAATAAAGTGATTATCTGTTCTGGTGCATTAGTTGGCAATTTGTATATTTTAAATCCAAATTCTTCTACAAAGCAAAACATGGAAATTTATAATTCATCTTCTAATTCTAATAAGAGAAAAGAACCTTCAGAAATGAACCAAGCATATCTTTGGCATCTAAGGCTTGGTCATATTAACTTAAGTAGGATTCAGAGGCTTATAGCTGATGGACTTTTAAGTTCATTTGAGTTGGAAAATTTTCCAACTTGTGAATCTTGCTTAGAAGGTAAAATGACCAAGAGGCCGTTCAAGGCCAAGGGGTATAGAGCCAAAGAAGTGTTAGAGTTGGTTCACTCTGATTTGTGTGGTCCTATGTCTGTCCAGGCAAGAGGAGGTTTTGAATATTTTGTCTCTTTCATAGACGATTATTCAAGATATGGATACATTTACCTAATGCGCCGCAAGTCCGAATGCTTTGACAAGTTCAAAGAATACAAGGCTGATGTGGAGAAACGATTAGGTAAAAGTATCAAGACACTACGATCTGATCGTGGTGGCGAATACCTCTTAGGAGAGTTTAGGAATTACTTATCAGAGGCTGGGATTCAATCCCAATTGTCTGCACCTGGAACACCCCAACAGAATGGTGTAGCAGAACGAAGGAATAGGACTCTTATGGAGATGGTTAGATCGATGATGAGTTATTCAGAATTACCAAATTCGTTTTGGGGATATGCTCTGGAAACAGCAGTATACGTTCTGAACTTAGTACCTTCTAAATCAGTTTCTTCTACTCCCATAGAATTGTGGAATGGGCGAAAACCCAGTCTAAGACATATTCGGATTTGGAGTAGTCCAGCACATGTGCTGAAACCAGATGCTGATAAGTTAGAATATCGTACAGAAGTTCGCGTGTTTGTAGGATATCCCAAAGGAACGAAAGGTGGTTTATTTTATAGTCCTAAAGACCAGAAGGTCATTGTTAGCACCAATGCCCAGTTTTTAGAAGAAGACTATATAATGGATCACAAGCCCAGTAGTAAAGTCATTTTAGAAGAACTTAGAGAGGACATGTCTACTTCAGTACCAACAGTACAAGATGAAGTACCACAAGAGACTGCAACACGTGTCACACATGATACACAACCACAGACAGTGCCTCGTCGTAGTGGGAGGGTTGTGAGGCACAGAAGATTCATGTTTTGGGAGAGTCTTCGACTTAATCCGGGTAAACATGAACCCGATCCCCATCATATGACTAAGCACTCCAAGATATAGATGCAAGATCTTGGCAAAAGGCAATGAATTCAAATAGAGTCCATGTACTCTAATAAGGTCCGGGAGTTTGTAGAACCACCGATGGTGTAAAAGCCGTGGATGCAAGTGGATCTACAAAAGGAAAAGAGGGATGACGGAAGGTAGAAACCTTCAAAGCTAGGCTTGTTGCGAAAGGGTACACTCAGAAAGAGGGAATCGATTATGAGGAAACCTTTTCACCGGTAGCCATGCTTAAGTCTATCCGGATACTCTTATCCATTGCTGCTCATATGGATTATGAGATTTGGCAAATGGATGTCAAGACAACTTTCCTTAATGGAAGTCTTGAAGAGAACATCCATATGAAGCAACCAGAAGGGTTTATTGAAAAAGGCAAAGAGCATCTAGTGTGCAAGCTCAATCGGTCCATTTATGGACTGAAGCAAGCTTCAAGGTCTTGGAACATCCGGTTTAATGAAGTAATCCAGTCATATGGATTTATTCAAAGTCCGGATGAGTCTTGTGTATATAATAAGTGTAACGGAAACGTGGTGGTATTTCTTGTACTATACGTAGATGATATTTTGTTAATTGGCAACAATGTCAAGGTATTATCAGACGTAAGGGTATGGTTGTCCAAACAATTTGATATGAAGGACTTAGGAGATTGTGCACACATTCTTGGGATCAAAGTTATAAGGGATCGCAAGAAAAGAATCTTGTGTCTGTCCCAAGCTTCATATATAGATACAATCCTTGCTCGTTTTAGCATGCAGGATTCCAAGAAAGGTTTCTTACCTTTTAGACATGGAGTAGCTCTATCTAAAGAGATGTCTCCAAAGACATCAAAAGAGATAGAGGACATGAAAGCAGTTCCTTATGTTGAGGGAAGCCTAATGTATGCAATGCTATGTACGAGACCGATATCTGTTTTGCCGTAGGCATGGTCAGCAGATATCAAAGTAACCTGACAAGGACATTGGACTACGGTAAAGCATATATTAAAGTACCGAGAAGGACTAGGGATTATATGCTAGTTTACCAAGCGGATGATTTGCTCCCTGTGGGTTACACTTTTGATTTTCAATCGATAGGGACAATAGTAAGTCTACATCGGCTATGTGTTTACTTTAGGAGGTGGAGCCATTTCATGGAGGAGTGTTAAGCGAAATACGTTTGGACTCAACCATGGAAGTCGAGTATGTAGCAGCCTCTGAGGCGCCTAAAGCAGTATGGCTCGTGAACTTTCTAATGGACTTAGATGTGATTCTGGTTTGCCCAAGATCATCACAATTTATTGTGATAATAGCGATTGCAAACTCGAAGGAACCACGAGCTCATAAGGAGTAAACATATAGAGCGCAAGTACCACCTGATACGAGATATCGTGAAGCGAGGAGAAGTTGTCATCGCCAAGATTGCATCAGCAGATAACCTGGCAGATCCTTTCACTAAGGCCCTTCCGGCGAAAGCTTTCGATCGGCATGTGGAGGGAATGGGAATCAGATGTATGGTAGAAGATATGGCAGCTTAGTCATTAGTATAAGTGGGAGATTGTTGGAGTGTATACTGAAAGCGTAAGCTTTGTAAACATTCATTATGAATAAAGAATCACATTTGGTCTAATTATCTACATTTGTTTGTAGTTGTTCATTTAATTTATATTGTAGATAACATAGTATGTGGTGTCACATACAGAAGATGATGTTATCAGTACCTTATAAATTATAAACAGTAGCTCACGACCAGAATGGAAAGGAACGAACCATTAGAAAGTCGTAGTGTAATTAGGTATTAGTTTATCTTGACTATATAATTACATTAGTACACTCAGAGTGTATTGAGTAGGACCATTTGAGGTCGTTCCTTTTATACTGACTTTATAAAGGAACAAAGACCTCAGTTATTATGGAAGTGTGTGCTCTTAATCCTAATATAATAACAAGCACATATGTTTGATATTTATTTCTTTAATTTATCAATGGGTGAGATTTAGTTTGATGAATCAATAAACCCGATAAATTGGGAAATGGTATCACTCATAGTGTGTGTTGTTGATTATAGAAGGAAACTGTGTCCTAGTGATACTAGGTTGATAATGTCCTCAAGAGGAGCTCATAAAGATTGTCATGTTAAACCCTGCGTGGACTTAGTCCGACATGATAATAAGGTTGAGTGGTACTACTCTTGGACTTAGATATTAATTAAATGAGTTGTCGGTAACTCACTTAATTAGTTGACATTCGATATCTTAAACACAGGAGACTAACACACTCATAATAAGAAGGAGCCCAAAATGTAATTTGGGATTGGTGCGGTAGTTCAATGATAGTTCTCTAGTCGAATGAATTATCATTGATAAAATTAAGTTGTGTGTTCGGGGAACATGGGATGCTTAATTTTATCGGAGACCAAAACCAATTCCTCCTCTCGGTCCCTATCGCAGCCTCTTATTTATAGAGTACTATACCCACATATACCCACCTTCTATACCCACCTAAAAGGGCCCGGCCAAGCTAGCTTGGGAACCAAGCTAGGGCCGGCCTAAGCTTGGGTTTAAGGTGGCCGGCCCTAGCTTGAACCCAAGCTAGTAGGGCCGGCCATAATTAATTAAAAAGAAAATTTAATTTTAATGTTTATTATTATGTGGAAGATTTAATTTAAAAGAGAATTAAAATTAAAATATCTCTCTTGTAAAAGATTTACAAAGATTAAAGAAAGAGATTAGATCTCTTTCCTTATTTGTAGATTGGAGAGATGTTTTATTTTCTCTTTAAAATTATTCACATGTTAATAAAATTAAAATTATAGATATTTCCTTTTATTAACCATGAAGAGATTTTAAAGAGAAATTTTATTTTTTAAAATTTCCGGAAACAAATAAGGAAAGTTTTAATTGTTGATTGAAACTTGTCCAATTTGCTTCCTATTGATTTGGCCGGCCATCATTGTTTAATTGGGGAAATATTATTTTATTTTTCTCAATTAAATCATGTCAAGGAAATTAAGGAAAATTTATTGTAATTAAATTTCCTAATTTACCTAGGCCAAGGAATATAAAAGAAGGGGTGAGGGTGCCTTCATTTGACACAACATCTATTATTCCTCTCCCTCTTTTGTTCCTTGGTGTGGCCGGCCATCATCTCCTTCTCTTCCTCTTGTGGTGGCCGAATCCTACCCTTCTATTGGAGTTCTTGTGGTGGCCGGATACTACTCGGAGAAGAAGAAGAAGAAGGAGAGAAAGCTAGCATCTCTTGGAGCTTGGTTAGTATTTTGGTTTTTCTCCTTGGTGAAGCTTTTCTTTTGTGGCCGAACCTTGCTTGGAGGAGAAGAAGGTGGTTGGTGGTTTCTCATCTTGGAAGATCGTTGCCCACACAACGTCCGAGGTTAGAAGAGGAATACGGTAGAAGATCAAGAGGTTTTTTCTACAAGGTATAACTAGTAATTTCTATTTCCGCATCATGCTAGTTATTTATGGAAATAATACCAAATACAAGAGGCTTACGTTCTAGTATTTCAAATATGTTTTTTTGAAGTTGTGTTCTTTTGTTTCTTTCTTTTCCTTGTGATTTGATTGTTCTCTTTGGTTAACCTAAAGTTATTTTAGGAAATTAAATATTAGCTTTCTATTAAAGGTTTTGTCTAGTCGGTGGTGGTTGCTCCCATATCCAAGAAGGCCATGTGCCTCGCCACGTCAGTACTGGGAACCTTTTATGGAAATTAATATTTAATGGAATTAATAACTTAAGGAGACTTGGGTCGAACGTGTTAAGTTCCGCAGGAGATCCAAGTCAAAACCTAAAAGAACAAATAGATTAAGTTTTGGATCAAACGTGTTAAGTTCCGCAGGAGATCCAAAATTTAATTTAAAAGAACACATGGTAGCTAGGAAAAGGTTCAGATCTTTGTACAAAATTTTTGTACAGTGGAACCTATAGGCTTTCCGAGTAGCAACCAACAGTTACAACTTTGACTAGTCTACCATGTATTTATAACGACCACTTCCTCAATTAGAGTAGGTGGAAATGAACTTGGTTTAGTCACAAACAAGTAGCAAAAATGTAGGGCAATCACATAATAGACGAGTATAAAATAGGGAAGCCTCTTTGCATAAGCCACTTGAGAATTCAATAGATCAACCTATAAGCCCAGAGATGAGCAAGAGGCGAGTGTTTTTTTGTTCAAACAGTTGGAAACAATAAATGACCAAATAAAGAGATGATAAAGGACCAATAACGATCTTTGTTGATCAGAAGGCAATTGAATGAAAATGAGACAAATTCATGGTCTGAATTACCACCTAGGTGATTTGACTATCTTGAGGTTTTTCAAGTTAAACAACAGAACTAGTGAATCTAAGCAGAATAATCATTTGATATAATCCTGCTGGCCACTCTTGACTCTCAAGCTTGATTTATTTAGTATATACAGTAGCAGAAAAACCAATTAATCTAGAGATAAGCTTAAAGTTACAAAATACAAACTATCAAATATATGATTTTAGGTTAACTTCTTTCCTCCTAATCAGAAGCATATTTCCTTTACTGCTACAGGTTCAGCTTTAGATAAGATGGCAGTAGCCCGCCTCAAAGAACAAGGCCTCAAAACATATTATTAGCAAACTGTGTTACAATATGATATGAAATAGCAGTGATGATGGAAGAAACTTGCCTCAGCAGAAACCTGTCTAGATTCCAACAGGTTAGCTTTGTTACCAGCAAGTGCCATTATAGTGTTTGCGCTACCTAACACAGTATGTGGCACCGTCAACATTCCATAGATTAAATAAGTGAGAATCGTGTAACACATAAAATTTAGAAATTAACAAATTCTGATGAGAAAATAACTTGGCCAATTGTAAATGCTAGTTGCTTCTGTAAAAAAGATTGCAGATATTCTGTGTGCGCATTATGAAAGCTCAAAACCTTCACATAAGTTACAGTATCTAATCAGGAAGGATGAATATCAATGATGTATTATATAGAGGCTCCATGAGTTACCCTCCCATGGAGCCTCTATATAAAACAATGCCTATGCGCTATAACTCATGATATATGTCATGCAAACTTTATATGCATTCAGTATCATCAGTTTATGGAGGTATTAAGGAAAGATTAAAGTGGTTGTTGTCTAATTCATAACCAATTCTGCCTTGATCATTTCCAGCTTGATGTATTACCATATTAAAATTCCTAATTGCTTTCGCATGATGTGATTTTTCTCTATTCTTGTCCATTGTTTTTATGTAACTGCTAAAGTACTGCTTGTGTTAACTATGAACTCTGAACAATGCTGAACAAATCATCAAGAATATTATTCTTTCCACAAGTTCTCACAAAATTGTGTATAATTGATCTAAATAGTTAGCAAATGCAATTTTGTGATTATTTTTTCAGAAAGATATATAAAGAAAGCCCTTGAGTCTCCATCCCCCAATAACTTATAATTGTTGTAAGACATTGACATTGTTGTAATACAATTTCAAAGTGTGTTGTATCCCAAAGGTTCAACTAACTGGGGCTCTGACAATATTAATCTTAACTCACCAATTAGCTTATATTGCTAGTAATACCATAGTTATCCTTCACACACCTTTTACTTAAATCACAACTTAAAGGCCTAGATAACCAAATAAAAGGATTGAACACAGAGTTAAGACAAAATGACCTCGGTTTGTTGCGAGCATTAGCGAGTTGCAGGGCAGCAGTGTTTGTGGCAATTACTCCGATTGCATCATCAACGAGAGCTGCTAGCTAAGGATGCAATTGCAAAGCAAATTAGTACTGAATGCACTTGAAATATAGAAGAGGATAAGCAATTAGATTTAGGATACCTGGCCAGGAGTGGTAATGAAGAGGATATGTGTGTCATCTCTGACCACTTCCTCTACATCCTCCCTCACTTTCTCATGTGGGATGACAAAGAGAGGCTTCACACCCCTGTTTCCATAAGTTAATAAGATGTATCTAATATGAAATCAATTCTTGAAGATTTGATATCCATAAGAATAGGACACAGAATTCTAAATTCACTTTCCAAGAGTAAGTATTCTTCTGCAGACCATCAAGAACAACAACTGTATGAATTAGACAGTGAACTAAATTTTCTATGCAAAGCAAGGATACATTACCACCATCACAAAGGGAACTATAAGATTATATTGTCTTGGCTTCTTTATTCATGAGCTGAAAATCACCCATCTTATGTGTACTGATCTAGTAGTTAAAGTATGCACATGAGTTAATATCTAGTAATTAAAGTGTCATTCATGTCTAGATTATAGATTCTACATGATGGCAGTAGTGTCTTCCGTGTATACTTTGTTCTTGACTGCTTCTTCCACTTGACTGAACTTATTGTAGATAGCATGGTTTCACTCTATAAACTTGTATCTCTACAAAGGAGTTCTGCATACCTCAAACCTTTTACTATTTCAACCCAAACTTGGATCGGCAACAAGCTATCATTGTCCCCCTTGGATCTCATTGAAGCCACAGAATCTGTTTCAATGCCATGAATGACAACAAATCCCCCCTTTTGAACTCCGACTTTGCTATATTTTTCTTCCACATAGGCCCTGAGCTTCTTTGAGATGGACACTCTAAGAGGAGACACTGGGTGCCTTGGCACACTGCGAAATGGTCTCCCTAACCATTCCTCCATTTCATCGTACCTGAAACACCACAAGTATCACAAATGAACAATCCACAACAACAAAAGATTTTTTTGTTTGTTTGTTTAGAATTGAGGCATCAATGGTGGTTGCCTCACATGTGGTATCCACGTTCGGAGAGGTTCATGGTTGGAGAAGTGAAGGTCTCTGTGAGCAGCAGGCCTGCGCCTGCTGCATTGACATTAGGGTACACGTAGCTTACTTTGTCCCGAGCAGATGTCATGAACAGGAATGCCGCATGGCCAAGTCCAGCAAGCTTGGTCGACAAGCTCGAATCATAGTATCGATTCTGTCAAAAATTCGTAAAAAGCTAGTGAGATTTCTGCTGTCATTCCATTTCAAGGATCATGTGTTTTTCCCCCTTTCATTTGTACCTTTAACAGACCGATCATGTTGACGTACTCTGCCGGCTCCGGGAAATCTTCGTCAGGGTCATACACATTCACCCACCTCACATTCTTGTTCACCTCATACACCTGCTTCCCCCTGGGCGAGGCAATGACATCAATCTGCACGTCGAGGTACCTATCCTTGATGAGCTGGATCACGGGGAAGAAGAGGAGGTTCTCGTAGACTCCGCCGGAGATGACGCAGCAGCAGAGGCGCACGTCGCCGCGGACCTTCGAGGCGAGCGAGGCGAGCTCGACGTTGAAGCCCATGGGAAACTTGAGGAAGTCGTAGGGGTTGGAGGGGTTGTTGGGAGGGCGAGGGTCCTCCTCCTGCTTTCCGTCGATGAAGAGGGATCCGTACTTGATGTCGGGGTCCTCTCCGCAGTCGAAGGGGTCGAGCCAAGGGTTTTTCTTCTTCTTCGCGGCGGCGGCGACGAATTGGAGCCGTCCTCGCTGAGGATGGTACGCCGAGAAAGAGGATAGAGCATGGATGTGGATTGGGGAAGGGAATGCGTGGGAGATGGGGAAGGAAAAGCTACAGGAATGTGAAGAAGGTCTCCTCTTCTCACCCAAAGGGAGGAGTTGGAGGAGATGCGGTGTGGTTAGATGAAGAAGGAAGGGGCGTTGATCTAGGAAGGGGAAGAGGGAGATGAGGTTGAGAGAGATGGTCAGGTTTAAGTTTAGGTTTAGGCTGAGAGAGATGGTCGGAGGAAGGGGCGTGATATAGGTTTAGGTTTGGAGGGAACTTTGTGAAGTGATGCAAATTTTGGCTGGTGGAAAAATTAAAATATTTTATTTTGGTTCATTAACACCGGGTTTTAAAAACCGCTGTTAAAATCGGTGTCTAGTAACGAAAAAAAGGCGCTCATAGATATCGCCTAAAAAACCGATGTCTATGAGCGAAAATCTACGCTCATAGACATCGGTTTTTGGAAAAATCGGTGTAAAATACTCAAAGACATCGATTTTTGCTTAAAATCATTGTTTTCCACCGATGTCTATGAGGGTTTTTTCTTGTAGTGAAGGCAAAGAGCATCTAGTGTGCAAGCAAAATCGGTCTATTTATGGACTGAAGCAAACTTCAAGATCTTGGAACATCCGATTTAATGAAGTAATCCAGTCGTATGGATTTATTCAGTGTCCAGATGAGTCTTGTGTATACAAGAAGTGTGATGGAAACATGGTGATATTTCTTGTACTATACGTAAATGACATTTTTGATAGTTAGAAACAATATCAAAGTGTTGTTGGAAGTAAGGGTATGGTTGTCCAAGCAATTCGACATGAAGGACTTGGGAGAATATGCACATATTCTCGGGATCAAAGTAATAAGGGATCGTAAGAAAAGGATGTTGTGCTTGTCCCAAGCTTCATATATCAATACAATCCTTGCTCGTTTTAGCATGCAAGACTCCAAGAAAGGTTTTCTACCTTTTAGGCATGGAGTAGCTTTATCTAAAGAGATGTCTCCGAAGACATCAAAGGAGATAGAGGACATGAAGGCAGTTCCTTATTCTTCAGTTATAGGAAGCCTAATGTATGCTATGTACGAGACAAGATATTTGTTTTGCCATGGGCATGGTTAGCAGATATCAAAGTAACCCAGGACCGGGACACTGGACTGCCGTAAAGCATATATTAAAGTACCTTAGAGGGACTAGAGATTATATGCTAGTTTACAAGGCAGATAATTTGCTCCTTATGGGATACACAGATTTTGACTTCGAATCAAATAGGGACAATAGTAAGTCGACCTCGGGGTTTTGTGTTTACTTTAGGAGGTTAAGCCATAACAATAGAGGAGTGATAAGCATAGATGCTTTTCGGACTCCACCATGGAAGCTGAGTATGTGGCAGCCTCTGAGGCAGTCATAGAAGCTGTATGGCTCAGAGACTTCATGATGGACTTAGATGTGATTCCTGGTTTGCCCAAAAAATATTACAGTGTATTAATAAGTGGTGCAGTAGTAAACTCGAAGGAACCACGAGCTCATAAGGTAAGTAAACACATAGAGCACAAGTACCACCCAATACGAGACATCGTATAATGAAGAGAAGTTGTTGCTTCCTAGATAGCATCAGATGATAATCTGGGAGATCCTTTCACTAAGGCCCTTCCGGCAAAAGATTTTGATCGACATGTTAAAGGAATGGGAATCAGATGTATGGCAGTGTTTATGACAACATAGTCTTTTAGTATAAGTGGGAGATTGTTAGAGTGTATACTAAAAGCCTAGCTTTTTGTAAACATTTATTTTGAAATAAAGAATCACATTGGTCAAATGTCTACATTTATATGCTAAGTGTAGTTGTTCAATTAATTTATATTGTATATAACATGGTGTGTGGTGTCACATACAGAAGATCGTGTTATCAATTCCTTATAAATTATAAACAGTAACTCACGACTAAGATGGAAAGGAACAAACCATTGGAATAGTCATAATGTAATTTGGTATTAGTTTATCTTAACTATAAAATTACACTAGTACACTTTGAGTGTATTGAGCAGGATTATTTAAGGTAAGTTCTTTTTATACTGACTGTATAAAAGAACAAGACCTTTGTTATTATGGAAGTATGTGCTCTTAATCATGATATAATAACAAGCACATATACTCAATATTCATTTCTTTAATTTATCAAAGGGTGCGATTTAGTTCAATAAATCAATAGGCCCGATAAGTTGGGAAATGGTATTATTTATATGGTGTGTTGTTGATTATAGAATGAAATTGTGTCCTAGTAATCTATGTTGATGATGTCCCCAAGAGGAGCTCATAAGGATTGTCATGTAAACCCTGCAGGTGGACTTAGTCTGACATGACGATAAGGTTGAGTGATACTACTCTTAGAGCTAGATATTAATTAAGTGAGTTGTAAGTAATTCATTTAATTAGTGGACATTCTATATCTTAAACACAGGGAGACTAACACACTTATGATAAGAAGAAGCCCATATAGTAATATGGGATTGGTGCGGTAGTTCAATAATAACTCTTTAGTTGAATGATGATATTATTGATGAACTCGAGTTGGGTGTTCGGGGCGAACACAGGAAGCTCAAGTTCATCGAGAGACCAAAACCAATTCCTCCTCTCGGTCCCTATCGTAGCCTCTTATTTATAAAGTGTTATACCCACCCATACCCACCTTCTTACCCATCTTAAGGTGGTCGGCCAAGCTAGGGCCGGCCAAACCAAGGTGAGATGGTTTAAAGAGGTGGTCAGCCCTAGCTTGAACCCAAGCTTGGTGTGACCAGCCACAATAAATTAAAAGGATTTTATTTTTTAAAAATCTTTCTGATGTGGAAGCCATGGTTTTAAAAGAGAGTTTAAAATTTAAATCTTTCCTTTTATAGTTTTCTACAAAAGATTAAGAGAAAGTTTTGATATCTTTCCTTATTTGTAGTTAAAAGGAAGATTTTAATTTTTAATAAAACTTTTCTTTTTTGTAACCATCCTCATGATTTAAAATAGAGTTTTAAAATTAAATCTTTCCTTTTGTAGTTTCTAAAAAAGATTAAAAGAAAGGTTTGATATTTTTCCTTATTTGTAGATTGAAAGGAAGATTTTAATTTTAGAGAAAACTTTCCTTATTATAATCATCCACATGTTTTAATAGAGAGAATTTTAATTTATAAAAGTTTCCTTTTATAACCAACCATGAAGGAAATTTTTTAAATAGAAATTTTTATTTTAAAAATTTCTGGAAATAAATTAGGAAGTTTTAATTTTTGTTTAAAACTTTCCTTGTATGGAGAATGTTGAGGTGGTCGGCCAAATAGAAACAAGAAAGGAAATTTTAATTAAATTTTCCTTTCATTGGCAAAGAGGATAAGGAAGGTTTTATTTAAACTTTCCTTATTTGCCAAGACCAAGGAATATAAAAGAGAGGGTAGAGGTGCCTCACCTAAGAATAACATATCATCTATTCCTCTCTCTTTTCTTCCTTGGTGTGGCCGGCCCTCTTCCTTCCCCTCTCTTCTTCTTATGGCCGAACCTCATCTTTTCTTGGAGTTCTTGTGGTGGTCGGATCTTGCTTGGAGAAGAAGGAGAAAAATGAGGCTTTGTTTCTAGCATCCCTTGGAGCTTGGTGGTGGTAGGCGAACCTCATCTTCTCTTAGAGTTCTTGTGATAGCCGAAACTTGCTTGGAGAAGAAGGAAGTTGTAACGCCCGAAAATTCTCAAACATGCATTAGAATTATTCTATAATTTTTCTGGAATTTTTAGATATTTTTTCGGAATTTTTCGAGTAGCGAAAGTAGCAAAAACAATTAGAAGAATAAAAAGGCTTAAGCGGGAATCGAACCCGGGACCTCTCGGGTCCGCTAAACCTTTAGTTAGCCTTAGTAACCGGTGAACCCAGCAGGGCCGTGCTGAAAGAAAGAGGAACCAATTAGATTTATATTAGAGTTGGGTTCAATAATCCACTTAATATAAATTAAGAACTTAAGTTGGGTTTGGTTTAATTTGGTTCGGCAGCCCTCTCCTCACAAAACCCTCACGCCGAGACCCAACACCACCGCCGCCTCTCCCTTCTCCTCCTCTTCCTCACGCACGGCACACCAAGCCCCAAGGGCCAAGGGAACTTCTTCCGGCGAGATCTTCGATACGAGGACGTTCCCCTTCGCGAGAAGAACATGTAGACGCGAGCGGATCGTCGAGAAGATCATCTCCACCGGAGTTCTAGCGAATAGAATCGTAAGAAATTCCGAATAGGAGGTAAGAAACCCCTCACCTGCAGTATAATAACTTTCGTTTAATTGCATACTTTTAGATTTAGCTATATGCAGGTTTTTTCGGCACATAGGGTGTGTTTTAACCCTCCTCGAGGATTATGGATCTAGTTGAGCACCTCTAGACGGGCCGGACACGTTGTTCCCCTTTAGTTGGAGATTCCAGACGTTGTCGGGTGCCTAGAGGTGATCTCCCTATTAGAGGAGAGAGTTTGAGCACACTAAGTGTTCGGTAAAATGTTAGTGTAGCTAAATGTCACCTCAGTTATGTTTAATAGCTCAGTTAAATGCATTAGGAGCGTTTAAAACAGCACATTAGTTTAGTCCAGTTTTATGGGACTACGGTCCAATGGGTGGGCTCCCACATTCGCCTCTAGGTTCAGATAACCTAGCTCTAGGTTCAGATAACCTAGAAACAACAAGTTAAAACAGTTAGCTATATTCAGTATTTTATTTTCAGTGGCACTATACTGGATCAGATATCCATTGGGTTGGACTCCCACAGTCGTCCCTAGATTTAGATAACCTAGTTAACCCTACTAAATTCGGGACTTGCAAACCCGGGTCTAGTTAGGGATGCGCGCACAGCAAGTACAGTTGCCGGGCCCAAACAGCATGATTATGTATTTTCACTTATTATGAATTAGTTTTCCAAACTCAAAATTTGTTATGTTAGTTGAGTTTGAAATCAGTATCAGTTTAGCTTCAGTTTAGCTCATTATATGTTCAGCCAGTTTTTCTATGATTGGGTATGATAGCTCTATGTTCAGTTCATGTACACATGCTTTAGATGATAGTATGCCATGACTAGCTTTGATTGCTATGTATTGTATGATGGTACGCCATGTTTTAGTTCAATCAGTACATATTTCAAACAGCATGTTTTAAAAGCATATTGCATCGAATGCATGTTTTTGTGAGGTAGATGGTTTCTTACTAAGCTTTAAGCTTACAGATTCTACTTTTCCTTATACTGCAGATAAAGGTAAAGGAAAGATGGACTAACAGAGAAAGCTGGAGGGCAATGCAAAGATGGTGTGTGTGGCAGGAACTGGAATCAAAGATCTTTAGGGGACTTAAACATTCTAGCTTAGAATTATGAACTTTTAGTATTTTGCTTTTTATGCATTTTAAGTTGTTCAATGCTAGAAATTAAAGAACCATGCACTATAACAAGTTAGATTGCTAGTCATATGTTATTAGAGTGTTTATTATACATTAGATAGTTGTAGTGTGAGGTTTTGGCACGAACCAGTGCTGAAATCAGAGTTTCAGTGCGAAATCAGACACCCCAATCGATCGGTGGATCGATTGGGGGGTCCCAATCGATCAGCTGATCGATCGGGCAACTTGCTCCGCGAATGTCCGGATCGATCATCCGATCGATCCAGCAATTCTTCGCCGCGAATAGAAGGTTCGGGATCGATCCTTGATCGATGGTCACCGATCGATCACCGATCGATCCGCATTTCGCCCCAGCACAGATGCGTCGATCGATCACCGGATCGATCCAACCTATGTCCCGCGTACAGTAGCCGGCTGAATCGATCCTAGATCGATTCGACATTCCAATCGATCAACGGATCGATTGAGAAGGTCCAATCGGTACGCTTATTTCAGCTCCTTGACCATAAGGGATGTAGTATATGTTAGGTATACTTTAGATTACATCCTGCAGCATGTAGAACTAAGAATAGTTATCGGTTAGCAACTAAAATTTAAATTAGATCTTTTCCGCTAGCTCAAAGATAATCAGAAGCGATCTACCCTAGTAGTAGAAGGCGGTTGTTACAGAGTGGTATCAGAGCAGTGTTCCATACTTCCTACACACACATCAGCATTGAACCTACAGCTTCCAAGTAAGAATACCTCTACTTTATTTATGCTCCTTGTTTTGGTTATTACAGTTCATGTTTATATGCCTACTGCTTGTTAGTATGTGATAGTTTTGAACATGATGTCAGTAGTTATATAACTGTGATTACCTTAGTTATGTTATGTTCTCTATGTCTTTAGAAATGGCACGAGGACGCCCAGCTAGAAGGGCACTAGCTACTGAGCCCCAGCCTCCTCCAAACCTTACAGCATTGGTGGCTCAGTTACAGCAGCAGCTAGCTGAACAGCAACAGGAAATAGCCACCTTAAAGGCTAATCAGCAGAGTACCCCCACAGTCACCCCGAAACCGAATTTGACGACTCCGGTAGTCTTAGAGGTTCCACCAGCTCTGCCTACAGCACCAGCACCGGCACCAATACCAGCAGCCCCAGCAACTGAGTCAAGAAAGGAAGCCTATCTGATCCAGTGGTAGCGAGTCAAGCCAGAGAACTTCTCAGGCACTAGTGAACCATGGGATGCACAAGCCTGGTTCAAAACACTGGAGAGCACGATGGAGTTTCTGGACTGGCCAGAACATGAGAAGGTGAAGTGTGCCTCCTTCTGCCTGACAGGAGATGCACGCATGTGGTGGGAAAGAATCAGAACAAAGCGCCCAGTGAACCAGATGTCATGGGTTGACTTCGAGAAGGAGTTCTTCGAGGAGTTCTTTCACATACGGGTCACAAACCGCCACTACGACGAGTTCACTGAGTTTCGTCAGGGCAACCTTTCAGTTGAGGAAGCCGTGAAGAAATTCAACAGGTTGGCTCATCTATGCCCAGAGCTAGTCAGCACAGAGAAGGAACGAATCCGGTTGATGCTCAAGATGCTAAAGCCAGAGATAGCAGTGAACGTGGCTGGTGGCATACATAGGCCACAAACCACATAGGAGTTAGTGAGCAGTGCCTTGACCACAGAGCATTACCAGAACAGCATGAAGCAGCAGAAGCAAGTCTCCTCAGAGTCCAAGGGCCAAGGAAACACTCACACTCAAAAACAGCAAGGCCACAGCTCGAACTGGAAAGGGAACTCCAACAGCAAGGGCAAATCAGGGAGTGACCCAAAGGGAGGACCATCTGGCAAGCGACCCAGTTATCCAAAGTGTGCTACTTGTGGGAAATTCCACCCAGGGGTTTGTCGCAAGGGCACACGAGGATGCTTTGAATGTAGACAAGAAGGGCACATGGCCAAGCAGTGCCCGAACAAGACTGGTCTTCCTCAGCCACAGCAGATTCAGTATGCAGGCCAGCCAGCTCAGTTATATCAGATGCAGGCCGCTCTAGAAGGTCCACTTATCAGCCAGGGCAGATTAGAAGCCCCTCCAGCTATGGCGAATGCGAGGATCTACTCACTCACCAGAGAGGACGTAGCCAATGCCTCGACAGTTGTCACAGGTCAGATTAGCATTTTTCAGTATAGTGCTACTGTTCTATTTGATACTGGGGCAACCCATTCATATATAGCCAGGATGTTCTCCGAAAAATTAGAAATACCCTCAGAGGTACTCAGTGGTCAGTTTTTGACGGCATTACCTTCAGGAGAGATCATGGCATCCACGCACTGGCTCAGAGCAGTGCCGGTCATTATAGCAGACAGAGAGCTCTTTTGTGATCTGATAGTGCTAGAGATGACCGACTATGACGTTATCTTTGGAATGGACTTTCTGATCAGATACGGTGCTACCATAGAGTGCCGTAAACAGAAAGTCATCTTCCAACCTGAAGCGGCAGTGCAATTTGAATACAGTGGAGAACCAAAGAGAAAGGCCAAGAAGTTTCTCTCAGCTATGAAAGCACAGAAGCTACTGGATTCAGGATGTACAGGATTCCTAGCACACGTAGTCAACGCCAGCCAGGACAAGAACCAACAGCTAGCAGAGGTTCGAGTCGTATGTGACTACCCAGCAGTCTTCCCTGAAGAGTTACCAGGCTTAGCACCAGACAGGGAGATTGACTTTGAGATAGAGCTCATTCCCGGTACAAATCCTATCTCCAAAGCGCTATATCGCATGGCTCCAGCAGAACTGAAGGAACTTCAGGAGCAACTACAGGAGCTGCTTGACAAGGGCTTCATACGCCCTAGTCACTCACCGTGGGGAGTGCCTGTATTGTTCGTGAAGAAGAAGGATGGAAGCATGCGACTGTGCATAGACTACAGATCACTGAACCAGGTCACGATCAAGAATAGGTATCCCCTTCCCCGAATCGATGACCTGTTCGACCAGCTGAAGGGAGCAGCAGTGTTCTCCAAGATAGATCTCAGATCAGGTTATCATCAGGTCAAGGTTAAAGAAGGGGATATACCCAAGACAGCATTCAGAACCAGATACGGACATTACGAGTTCGTAGTCATGCCCTTTGGCGTGACCAATGCTCCAGCTACATTCATGGATCTCATGAACAGAGTTTTCAGGGAGTATTTAGATAAGTTTGTTATTGTGTTTATCGATGACATTCTTATCTACTCAGGAACTCAGGAAGAACATGCAAAGCACCTGAAGACAGTACTACAGACACTTCAGCAGAACCAGCTATACGCCAAGTTCACGAAATGTGAATTTTGGTTAGATCAGGTGTCCTTCCTGGGTCACATCATCTCCAAGGATGGTATTATGGTAGATCCCAGCAAGATAGAAGCAGTAAGTAACTGGAAGAGACCTAAGAATGCCAGCGAAATCAGGAGCTTTCTGGGATTAGCAGGATATTACAGAAAATTCGTAGAGGACTTCTCCAGGATAGCCTCCCCACTGACAGCTGTTACCAGAAAGAACAGGAAATTTCAATGGACAGAGGACTGTGAGAACAGCTTCAGCGAGCTAAAAAGGAGATTGACCAGTGCTCTTATTTTGGCTCTACCAGACAACACCAGCAGCTTTGACATCTATAGTGATGCCTCTAAGTTGGGACTAGGAGCAGTACTGATGCAAAATGGCAAGGTAATCGCCTATGCCTCCAGACAACTCAAGGATTATGAGAAGAATTACCCTACTCATGACCTTGAGCTTGCAGCAGTAGTGTTCGCTCTCAAAATTTGGAGACATTACTTATATGGAGCTCAGTGCAGAGTGTATACAGATCATCAGAGTCTGAAGTACTTCTTCACTCAGAAGGATCTGAACATGCGACAGTGCAGATGGCTTGAGCTGGTCAAAGACTACGATATAGACATCCTCTACCATCCAGGGAAAGCCAAT
Organism: Zingiber officinale; assembly: GCF_018446385.1. Lineage (NCBI taxonomy): Eukaryota > Viridiplantae > Streptophyta > Magnoliopsida > Zingiberales > Zingiberaceae > Zingiber > Zingiber officinale. Next base: position 91,165,405 of record NC_055991.1, read on the forward strand.
AAGGTAGCCGACGCACTTAGCAGAAAATCCAGTGCTACCTTATTATCTCTTACAGCCATGTCACTGCCCCTACAGAAGGAGATCGTAGATTTCGGTCTCGAACTCATCGTTGGACTGCCCTCTACTATGACCTTAGAGTCTACCTTGCTTGGTGATATTCAGTCAGCTCAGGAGGACCCCGAATTCATAAAATCAAGCAAGGGCTAGCGTAATCAAAAGTAGAGAATTCAGAGTGTCCGATAGCGGGTGTTGTATTTGGTGACTGTGTTCCCGATCGTGAGGAGCTACGGAGATGATTTTAGATGAGGCTCACAAGACTTTATGCGATGCATCCAGGTTCCACCAAAATGTACCAAGACACGAAGAACCATTTTGGTGGCCCGGATGAAGCGAGACATCGCCAGATATGTTAGCATCCGCCTCACCGCCGAGGGTCAAGGCGTAACATCACGACTGGAGGAGTTCTGCACTTATCTGATTCCGAGTGGAAGTGGAGGATATCTCTATGGATTTCATTGTGGGACTTCCTGAACCACAAATGGTTTTGACGCCATCCGGGTAATAGTCGACAGTTAACTAAATCAGCCCACTTCTTAGCTATCAAGATATCCTACTCCATGGAGAAGCTAGCTCAGTTGTATCTGGAGATCGCCGACTACATGGAGTCCCACGAACCATCATTTCGGAGAGACAATAGATTCACATCACACTTCCGGGAGTGTGTACAACAACACTAAGTTAAAGTTCAAGACAAAGATTCCATCCTCGCATGATGGTCGACGAGAGAGTAAACCGTACTCAAGATATGCTCCGAGCGCAGCCCTAGACTTCAAGGGAAGTTGGTGCAAATATCTGAGCTTAGCAGAATTTGCATACAACAACAGCTATCAGGCCACTATCGGCATGGCACCTTACGAGGCTCTCTATGGGCGGAGGTGTAGGTCTCCAATCTGCTGGTATGAGAGTGGTGAACAGAAGGAACTAGAGCTTCAGACAGATCTAGTCGCAGATACCACAGCAACCATATAGCAGATCCGCCAGAGGATAGAGACAGCTCAGAGCCGCCAGAAGAGCTATGCTAATACGCGGCGCAGACCCTTAGAGTTTTCAGTTGGGGATTCAGTGTTCCTCAAAGTGGCTCCCATGAAAGGAGTAATGCGTTTTGGGAAAAAGGGCAAGCTAAGTCCCAGATATGTGGGGCCATATCTTATCAGCAGAAGAGTGGGCAAGGTAGCATATGAGCTAGAGCTACCCCAGGAAATGTCAGCTGTCCACAACGTATTTCATGTCTCTATGCTGAAAAAGCATACCCCAGATGCCACCCAGGTGATTGAGCCCAGTCGGTACAGATCCGCGAGGACCTCAGCTATGATAGTCGGCCTATTCAGATAATAGACCGAGCAGTTAAGAAATTGCGGAATAAGGAAGTACCATTAGTCAAAGTCATTTGGCACAGTCACACAGCAGAAGAGGCAACTTGGGAGACAAAAGCCAGCATGAGACAGAAGTACCCAGAGTTGTTCTAAGTTCGAGGACAAACTTTTATAAGGTATGGGAAATTGTAACGCCCGAAAATTCTCAAACTTGCATTAGAATTATTCTATAATTTTTCTGGAATTTTTAGATATTTTTCCGGAATTTTTCGAGTAGCGGAAGTAGCAAAAATAATTAGAAGAATAAAAAGGCTTAAGCGGAAATCGAACCCGGGACCTCTCGGGTCCGCTAAACCTTTAGTTAGCCTTAGTAACCGGTGAACCCAGCAGGGCCGTGCTGAAAGAAAGAGGAACCAATTAGATTTATATTAGAGTTGGGTTCAATAATCCACTTAATATAAATTAAGAACTTAAGTTAGGTTTAGTTTAATTTGGTTCGGCAGCCCTCTCCTCACAAAACCCTCACGCCGAGACCCAACACCACCGCCGCCTCTCCCTTCTCCTCCTCTTCCTCACGCATGGCACACCAAGCCCCAAGGGCCAAGGGAACTTCTTCCGACGAGATCTTCGATACGAGGACGTTCCCCTTCGCGAGAAGAACACGTAGACGCGAGCGGATCGTCGAGAAGATCATCTCCACCGGAGTTCTAGCGAATAGAATCGTAAGAAATTCCGAATAGGAGGTAAGAAACCCCTCACCTGCAGTATAATAGCTTTCGTTTGATTGCATACTTTTAGATTTAGCTATATGCAGGTTTTTTCGGCACATAGGGTGTGTTTTAACCCTCCTCTAGGATTAGGGATCTAGTTGAGCACCTCTAGACGGGCCGGACACGTTGTTCCCCTTTAGTTGGAGATTCCAGACATTGTTGGGTGCCTAGAGGTGATCTCCCTATTAAAGGAGAGAGTTTGAGCACACTAAGTGTTCGGTAAAATGTTAGTGTAGCTAAATGCCACCTCAGTTATGTTTAATAGCTCAGTTAAATGCATTATGAGCGTTTATAATAGCACATTAGTTTAGTCTAGTTTTATGGGACTACGGTCCAATGGGTGGGCTCCCACAGTTGCCTCTAGGTTCAGATAACCTAGCTCTAGGCTCAGATAACCTAGAAACAGCAAGTTAAAACAGTTAGCTATATTCAGTATTTTATTTTCAGTGGCACTGTACTGGATCAGATATCCATTGGGTTGGACTCCCACAGTCATCCCTAGGTTTAGATAACCTAGTTAACCCTACTAAATTCGGGACTTGCAAACCCGGGTCTAGTTAGGGATGCGCGCACAGCAAGTACAGTTGCCGGGCCCAAACAGCATGATTATGTATTTTCACTTATTATGAATTAGTTTTCCAAACTCAAAATTTGTTATGTTAGTTGAGTTTGAAATCAGTATCAGTTTAGCTTCAGTTTAGCTCATTATATGTTCAGCCAGTTTTTCTATGATTGGGTATGATAGCTCTATGTTCAGTTCATGTACACATGCTTTAGATGATAGTATGCCATGACTAGCTTTGATTGCTATGTATTGTATGATGGTACTCCATGTTTTAGTTCAATCAGTACATATTTCAAACAACATGTTTTAAAAGCATATTGCATCGAATGCATGTTTTTGTGAGGTAGATGGTTTCTTACTAAGCTTTAAGCTTACAGATTCTACTTTTCCTTATACTGCAGATAAAGGTAAAGGAAAGATGGACTAACAGAGAAAGCTGGAGGGCAATGCAAAGATGGTGTGTGTGGCAGGAACTGGAATCAAAGATCTTTAGGGGACTTAAACATTCTAGCTTAGAATTATGAACTTTTAGTATTTTGCTTTTTATGCATTTTAAGTTGTTCAATGCTAGAAATTAAAGAACCATGCACTATAACAAGTTAGATTGCTAGTCATATGTTATTAGAGTGTTTATTATACATTAGATAGTTGTAGTGTGAGGTTTTGGCACGAACCAGTGCTAAAATCAGAGTTTCAGTGCGAAATCAGACACCCCAATCGATCGGTGGATCGATTGGGGGGTCCCAATCGATCAGCTGATCGATCGAGCAACTTGCTCCACGAACAATAGGTTTCTGGATCGATCATCTGATCGATCCAGCAATTTCTGTCGCGAACAGAAGGTTCGGGGATCGATCCCTTGATCGATTGGTCAGTCTGGATCGATCAGCCGATCGATCCAGAATATCGTCCCGAGCACAGTAGCGTGCTGGATCGATCACTGGATCGATCCAACCTATGTCCCGCGTACAGTAGCCGGCTGAATCGATCCCTAGATCGATCCGACGTTCCAATCGATCAACGGATCGATTGGAATGTCTGATAACAGCTGGAAAACGTTTATTTCAGCTCCTTGACCATAAGGGATGTAGTATATGTTAGGTATACTTTAGATTACATCCTGCAGTACAGGTAGAACTAAGAATAGTTATCAGTTAGCAACTAAAATTTAAATTAGATCAGTTTTCCGCACAGTTAGCTCAGCATAACTGTAGCGATCGACCTTACAGCCTAGTAGTAGAAGGCGGGTCGTTACAGAAGTTTGGGTGGATTCTCGTCTCGGTAGATCGTTGCCCACACGACATCCGAGATAAGAAGAGGAATACGACAGAAGATCGTGAGATCTATAAGCTATAAAAGGTATAACTAGTTATTAGTTTCCGCATCATAACTAGTTCATCCTTTTATTTAAATCTTGAAATACCAAACACAAGAGGCTAATGAATCTAGGTAATTGAATTTATATTTTTGATTTTGTGTTTCTTTTGTTTTTCGATTATTCTTTTTGGTTAAACCTAGGGTTACTATAAGAAAATTAAATATTAAATTTTGTTGAAAGGCTTTGTCTAGGAAGTGGTGGGTGCTCTCATACCCAAGAATGCCTAGTGCCTCGCCATGTTTAACCTGAAAGCCAATCTCTGAAATTAATATTTAATTGAATTTGTAACATGGGTGGATTTGGATCAATAATGTTAAGCATCGTTTGTGATCTAAGACTAAACCACTAAGAATAGATAAATGGAATTTGGAATCAATAATGTTAAGTTCTGTTTGCGATTCCAAATTTAATTTATAAAGAACACAATAGGTTGTTAGGAATGGTTCTGGACTTGTACAAAATTTTTGTACAGGGGAACTGGTACAATATTTCGAGTAGCAACCAACAGTAACCCTAGGTCCTAGGGGGTGGTAACCCTAGGTGGTGGAAAACCGTAAGGGGCGGTAACCTTAGGTCCTAGGGGGTGGTAACCCTAGGTGGAGGAAAACCCTAAGGGGCGGCAACCTTAGGTCCTAGGGAGTGGTAACCCTAGGTGGTGGAACTCCTAAGGGGGGTAACCTTAGGTCCTAGGGGGAAGTAACCCTAGGTGGCGGAAAACCCTAGGGGGTGGTAACCTTAGGTCTTAGGGGGTGGTAACCCTAGGTAGAAAGTCCAGTCGATCTGGAGGACAGGACTGGTAACATATATGCTCTCTTGAGTGGAGTAAGTGAGGACGTGTTCCCCGCGGAAGGAACAGTAGGCGTCGGTTCAACCTAGGGTTTCCGGTAGAAAATTCGAAGTAAGAACCAGACAGGCTGAAAGCTGTCAACTTATTTGTTTTATGTGCTATTTGTCTAACTCTGTTTTGCAAGAAACTAACATTTCTACAGGGTCAGACTCAGCCATGATCGATCGACCGAAAGGCTTGATTGGTCGACCGAATCGCAACACAAAAGTACTAGATTTCTAGATTGCAGACCGAGTTCAGTTGAGGGATCGGTCGACCGAACTTGGGGATCAGTCGACCGAACCAAGGATAGGACTTGACCAGATCGAAGCGGAGCGAGCGGATCGGATGAGGAGGAGATCATTTGATCGGTTGACCGAACGTGGGTATCGGTCGATCGAACGTGGGTATCGGTCGACCGATCCACTTTGGGTCAAACCTGATCCCTAACTTTGAGGATCTGGATCAGTCCTGCAGAGACTATAAAAGGAGCCTCGGGAAGCAGCTTCAAACACAACAAAAACAAAACAACTTGTGCTCTTGTGTGCTGCTCCTAACGCTTCAACAACACTCTGCTGTTCCGACAATCGACGACTACTTTCTTCATTTTGTATTGTCGGTATAATCATTCTTTAATATGTACTTGTACTTATATTCCTGTAAAGAATTTTGGATCTATAGTGATTGCCCAACGAAAGCGATCAATGATCGCGGACCTTGGATTAGGAGTCGCCACAGGCTCCGTACCAAGTAAAAGAAACTGTGTTAGCGTTGCTTCTGTGTTTATTATTTTTTCGTTGCATATTTACTCAAATGTTTTCGAAAATGAAATAGCCACGAGCGCTATTCACCCCCCCCTCTAGCGCTTTCGATCCAACAACATTATATCAGGCTTAACGTATGTCTGATATGATATCATATCAGGCCCAACGTGGGTCTAATACGATCCCATATCAAGCTAACGTGGGCTTGATATGATCATATAAGGCCCACGGTGTGCCCAATACTTATGTATATGTTCGTAGATGTCAACTAATCATTTAACATGGTTAGGTGTTTTGATTGTCTTCACAAGAAAAGACATTTCATTGCTGCTTGGTATTGCAGACCGAGGAGCTTTGATTCAGATCAATTCAAATAAAGCACCCAGGGACCTCTTTCTAACATACTTCTCAAACAAAAAAGAACGACTAGATCAAGAATTGAGGGGTTGCTTAAATTTTATGTCAATCCGTTGAAGGAGAAATTGATGTTTTATTATTTTGTATATATTTGTTTGTGTCTTATTTTCTTCAAGTATATATAAGATCCTGTTATATCTTATAGATATAGTAGATGATTTTGAGAATTTTGCTATATTCAACTGGGTTGAAGCTATCCATGAATTTATGCCTCCACAATTACCTAAGATTGGAGACATATTTTCATCAACTCGGACAATACATGCTAACACCAACCTCCCTTACCTAAAGGGCTTTGATGTTCTTTTGGCAGTAAGTTTATAAATGATGTTAAATTTAACAATAATTTGTGGACATGTATGAATAGTTAACACTTGTGATGGTGAATCAGGTATGGTTTTTGGAGCATGTTCCAATCCAAAAACCGTACAAAATAGAAGGAGCAAGAATAAATAAGTGGAAGAATATTCCTTCACATATTAGTAAGGTGAGGGATTTGTTCGATCGAGTCTCATCTGAAGAGGTAAATTTTCATTACTGTGACTTTAGTTAGGTTAAAATCCTTTTTTAACATGTGTTTTAATAATTTGACAGGTTTAATTGACCTAATCCCTACCGAATATGAGAAATCATTGGCTGAGAACCTTGTTGGCGTTGATGACATTCCACGTGCAATGGAGACATCACAATTTGAAATAAATGAAGAAGGAATCCAAAGTAATAAGGAATGTTGTAATTGCATTATATAAGCAAATAGAATTAAGGAGCTAACAATGGAGAACATGCATTTGAATGATAGGGTAAAAGAATTACTTAAAATATTAGAAAATAAAGGCATGCAATCTCAATATAGCGAGTCTGTAGACGATCATCAATGTGAACCAGTAGCTTGTGCAACAAGAAGTAGGAAGGGACGTGACAGAAGTCACTATGATTATAGGGATACTCCAATTGATAGTCCATTGTGGCTCAAAATTTTACCTAAGAGGCAGCGGAGAAATATACAAATATGTGAGCCTGCGGAGAACGTTTCAAGACAAGTAGAGAGAAAAATTTTTGTAAAAGAACCTGATGTTCTGGAGAAGGGGAAAGGAAAAATTAATATGGATGATATGGAAGAAGAAAGAGACATTGTACACTTGAAGGAAGACAATTCTGAAGAAGAGGCAGAGAAGGATGCAGATAGGATTACCACACATAACAAAATGAGAAAACAAGCCATTGATGTATGCTGATATTTGCTAATTTTATAGTAATTTTTTTGATTTAAATCATTAATTAAATTCCTTTTATGTTGATGGGCATAGTTTGTGAAGAAGCAATTTAAGACTTTGAAGAAAAGAAAATAAGATGAAGATGTGGCGTACTTGTTAAAAGTGTTGGAGAAACTAAAGTATGTGAATTATATAGTTGATTTAATTAATTTATAAGTCAAGACAATTATATGCTTTTATAATTTAGATAATTATATGGTTCTCTAATTAAATTTTATGAATTATAATCATTGATTTACTTTATAGGTTTACAAATGAATTAGTTTGGGAGGAACCACCCTTTGTTTTAAATGTGTATTCCCTCTTATCCGGTGTGAATGGAGAGATGTTAACAAATGCGGAGGTAATTGACACGTATTGTAAAATTCTATTTAGGGGGCATCCTCGTCTGGTAGGACATACAGCAAGTCTATTTATTGTTCAACCTTCTTCACAGTAAGGAATCTATTTAAGCATAGTTAAAATTTGAATACATTTTATTGGTGTAGGAAGCATCCGACGATCGACAGTTGTTTTGATAATGGCAAAAGAATTCAAAGTTAAGTTGTTTTGTGATCTAACGTACTTAATTGAGTGTTTCAGAAAAGTCCTAGCTGTAGTTAGGCAAGTGGAAAACCCTAGGGGTGGTAGCCCTAGGTCATAGGGGGTGGTAACCCTATGCGGAAAGTCTTGGCGGGTCGAGAGCTTCAGGCAAAAGTCCTAGGGGGGGTAACCCTAGGTGAAAAGTCCTAGTGTCGCGAACCAGGTGAAAGACTAGACGGGCCGGAAAGCGGAAGTCCAGCAGAAAGTCCGAGAGCTCCGAACGCTGAGCAAAAGTCCAGTCGATCTGGAGGATCGCACTGGCAACAGGTAAATCTCCTGAGTGGAGTAGGTGAGGACGCGTTCCCCGTAGAGGGAACAGTAGGCGTTGGGTCGACCTAGGATTTTCGGTTGGAAATCCGAAGTCAGACCCAGACAGTCCGATGACTGTCAATTATATCTATCATATTGTTTCTGTGCTAACTTTGTTTTGCAGAGATTGTGTTTGGGACTAACACATTTTGCAGGATTAAAGAAGCACACTTAGCCTCGGATGAACAGTGTCCGAGGTGCCTCCATGGGGCTTGGAGGTGCCTCGGTTGCTAGCCGAAGCCAGCTGTCCAAAGAAGCTGGAGGCGCCTTAGACCAGGCGTTGGAGGCGCCTTGGAGCAGCTTGGAGGCACCTTCAATGGGATAAGGTGCGACCAGATCAGAGCTGATCCACGCGTGCGACTCGGCGGCCTGGAGGCACCTAGGACAGGCTTGGAGACGCCTCCATCACTGTTTATAAGGAGGGTTCGAGCAGCAGCTTAGAACAACAATGCTCAAGCGACCTTTCTCCTGTGTACTGCTAACAAGACGACCTAAAAGTGCTACGACAAGTTACCGACGACCCGGAGCTGCGATTCTTGAATTTGTTATTGTCGGTATTATATTTCAGTTTACTTTGGTGTAATCCTTATTGTACTTCAGTTGTAATATTTTTAGAGCTTATAGTTGTTGCCCACCGGAAGCGATCAACGATCGCGGGCCTTGGAGTAGGAGTTGCCACAGGCTCCGAACCAAATAACTCCTCGTGTCCTTGTGTATTGTTTTTGTTCCCTTTTCTTTATTCCGTTGCTTAAACTCGTATGATTTACGAATTCGAAAAGAGTGAAAGCCACGAGCGCTATTCACCCCCCTCTAGCGCTTTCGATCCAACAATTGGTATCAGAGCGGGGTCGTGTTGATCTGGTGCAACCACCAATCACGCAATTTTTCATGGTATTTTCAGTTTTACGGAGTCAATTAGAATTAGCTTAATATCTATTCTAATTATTTTTTTTCGAATCGACTGTTGCTCGAGGTTGGTGTAACACCACTCGAGTTCGTTATTTCTTAACCTTATTTCCTGCACTGCTAATCCAAGACATAGTCTTGGGATATTTCTTCTATTTTTGTTTTGCATATTTAACAAATGGCCCAACAAGAGGGTTTCAGCACTGTTCGTCCCCCGCTCTTCTCCGGAGAAGACTTTGGGTACTGGAAGGGACGAATGGAAACTTACCTGAAGATCCAGTTTGATACCTGGATGATTATCAAGACTGGAATACAACTGCCAACCGATGAAGATGGCAAGCTGACACCTTGTGAAAAATGGGAACCGACTCTAATCAAGAAGGTGGAAGCTGATGCCAGAGCGACCTACACCCTCCAGTGCGGACTGACCAAGGAGGAGCTCAACAGAGTTAGACCGTTCTCTAGCGCAAAAGAGCTTTGGGAGAAGTTGATCGAACTCCACGATGGCACCTCTGACACCAAGGTCAGTAAAAGAGATCTTCTATTCAATAAACTATATAATCTAAAAATGCAGGAAGGAGAGACGACAAGTCAACTCCACGCGCGCATACAAGATGTTCTCAACGCCCTCCATGCAATCGGGCAGAAAGTCGAGAACCGAGACATCATAAGGTACGCACTAAACTCGTTTCCAAGGAGTACATTGTGGGCATCAATGGTAGATTCCTATAAAGTCTCCAAGGATCTATCTTCTATAAAGTTAGATGAGTTATTTTGTGAGTTTGAATTGCATGAACAGACTAATACACAGCCAACCGAGAAGGGTGTTGCTTTGGTTGCAGGTACCAGTCGAACATGAGAACCAAAATCACGACGAAGAACTAAACCGGAATCGGAAGTCGAACCCGACTCAGACGATGAAGATGATGAATTGACAACCGAACTAGTAAATCTTGTGAAGAAACTCTACAAGAAGAAGAAGGGCTTCAACAAGAGAGACCAAAAGAAAGCAGTACAATCCAAGGAAGGTCAACCCAGCTCAAGAGTCAAGTTCAAGGTGATCTGCTATGGGTGCAACCAGAAAGGGCACATCAAGGCCAACTACCCAAACCAAAAGGAAGCAAAGAAGCAGAAGAAAAGGAAGGTGCTGAAAGCAACTTGGGAAGAATCCTCAGAAGAAGACACCGATGATGAACTCGATCAGATGAGTCTACTTGCGCTGATGGCCCGGGACCAGATTGAACTGTCCGAGAGCGAGTGCGAGTCAGAAGCCGAGTCCGAACGAAGCCACGGATCCGTATCCGTTTCCGAAGGGCCTGACCCCGCTGTAAGTGTTCCTCGACTTAACAATTTAGTTAATTACTTACTACGCAAATTAGCTAAGTCAAAACTAAAGGTCAAGTCACTTCTAAAGGAAGTAGAAGTCCTTAAAGAAGTGACTAACCCCAAGACCTTGCCTGACCCAGTTCAGACTGGAAGTTCAACTCGAGTTAAAAAACTTGAGGAAGAAAACTCTAGTCTGAAAACTCAGGTTAAGGATTTAAAAAATATATTAGAACGGTTCTCTTTGGGCACCAAGAAGCTTGACCTAATTTTGGGACACAAAGAGTCATTTACAACAAAACTGGGCTAGGTTATAAAACTAAAAGAAAATATAGATCCTGCCTGTCCTTAGTAAATAGACAAAATAATAAATCAGTTCAAGCATGGATACCCAAGTCTAACCTGGTTAATCAAGTTAGACTTGGTCAATATTGGGTCCCTAAGGATCAAATACATTACCTCGATAGACCATATCGAGACTATGATCCAGGGGGAGCTAGAAGAAAAATAATAAAAATAAAACTAAATTAAATAAACTTAAAATAAAACTAAATTAAAAATAAAATCAAATTAAGTTCAAATTAAATCAAATTAAAATCCAAAGGAAGACTCCAGAATAGCTGGCACCTTCGAACTTAATCCACCCGATAAGGGTAACCAAGAGTAGACTACCCGACAGGGTAATTAAGGTTAGATTAAACTTGGCTAGGTTTAACTTGACTCACGGTACTGGTGAAGTATTGGATGATAGTACGTTGGGGAAGCTTAGTCATCGCATGTCTAGGAAGATATGACTTCGACCTGGTGCATTTGGCTAAGTGGAACTGACCGAAGCTACCCTTTATGGATCCTAACCAGTTAGACCAAGGTTTTGTACTAAGTTCAATGGGTAGAACTATTTGGAAAACCTCGAAGGCATGGTTACTTTAATGATGTCCTTGTGATTCGCCATAGCCCAGAAGTTTATCCAAAGAACACCTATTTGTTGAACCCAAAGCTAAACCTGGATCTAACATAAAGTTAAACCACACTCAAAAATTGAACCTAATTCATCTCACAAAAATTATAGGACTACCTGATTGAAAATTCAGAACGAGTGAGATAACTAAGGAATAGAAATTAAAAGTAAATCAAATTTGAAATTCAAATACAAACTCGAAATTCAAAATTCGTAATTATTTCTAATTCAAGATTCAAATTCGAAATTCGAATTAAAAATTAACTCAAATATTTTTCAAAAATTTAATTAACTTAAAATATTTTTTAAAAATTTAATTAACTTAAAATATTTTTCAAAAATTTAATTAACTTAAAATATTTTTCAAAAATTTAATTAACTTAAAATATTTTTCAAAAATTTAATCAACTTAAAATATTTTTCAAAAATGTAATTAACTTAAAATATTTTTCAAAAATTTAATCAACTTAAAATATTTTTCAAAAATTTAATTAACTTAAAAATTTAATTAACTTAAAATATTTTTTCAAAAATTTAATTAACTTAAAATTTTAATTAACTTAAAATACTTTTCAAAAATTTAATTAACTTAAAATATTTTTCAAAAATTTAATCAACTTAAAATATTTTTCAAAAATTTAATCAACTTAAAATATTTTTCAAAAATTTAATCAACTTAAAATATTTTTCAAAAATTTAATTAACTTAAAACATTTTTCAAAAATTTAATTAACTCAAAAATTTAATTAGCTTAAAATATTTTTCAAAAATTTAATCAACTTAAAATATTTTTCAAAAATTTAATTAACTTAAAATTTTAATTAACTTAAAATATTTTTCAAAAATTTAATCAACTTAAAATATTTTTCAAAAATTTAATTAACTTAAAATATTTTTTAAAAATTTAATTAACTTAAAATATTTTTCAAAAATTTAATTAACTTAAAATATTTTTCAAAAATATAATTAACTTAAAACATTTTTCAAAAATTTAATTAACTTAAAACATTTTTCAAAAATTTAATCAACTTAAAACATTTTTCAAAAATTTAATTAACTTAAATATTTTTCAAAAATTTAATTAACTTAAAATATTTTTCAAAAATTAAATTAACTTAAATATTTTTCAAAAATTAAATCAATTTTAAAACTCAACCATATCACAATCAGTCATAGACATAACTGATTGTTAATATAGAATGAATAAGATGGAGAATTAGAGAGATTATTTCAATCAAACTATCTGTTGATCCATCGAAATAAATCCAATTCAAATACCTTATGTGTAGGAATTGGATCAATGGATGTTGGATAATGGATGCTCCAGACATATGACTGGAGATAGATTGAAGTTCATTAAGCTCAAATACAAGAACCTAGGATCAGTTGCATTCGGCAATGACAGTAAACTTAAGGTAATCGGAAAAGGTAATATCGAACTTAATTCCGATTTTATTATTCGAAATATTTTATTAATTGAAGATTTTAACTTTAATTTACTAAGTATAAGTCAATTGTGTGATAGTGGCTACCTAGTTATTTTTAATAAGTCTAGGTGTTTAGTTAAAAATATTGATAACCCCGAAGTCATACTTAAGGGATTTAGGAAGAATAACATCTACAATTGATTTACCCAAATCATCAATAAAGTGCCTCTTGACACAACAAGAGGAAACCACCCTGTGGCACAGACGACTGGGTCACACTCATGCCAAACTCATTTCAAAAATGAGTCAAAATGGCTTAGTTAGAGGGCTACCCAAATTAAGAAACTTAGAAAATACAGTTTGCCAAGATTATCAACAAGGTAAGCAAACCAAATCAACCCACAAATCAACCAACCTAGATAGAACTGATTCCTTACTTGAGCTCCTACATTTAGACCTATTTGATTCACATGGAGCCAAATTACTAAGTAAGAACCAGTACTGCTTAGTGATAATTGATTATTACTCTAGGTTCACTTGAGTAAAATTTCTAAAGACAAAGGATGAAACCTTTGAAACTTTTAATAATTTCTGCAAGTTAATAGAAAATTAAAAAGGCACCAAAATTAAAAGAATAAGAAGTGATCATGGAGGTGAATTTAAAAATCAAAGGTTTACCCAATTTTGTAAGATTAATGGATACAAACATGAATTTTCATGCCCTAGAACCCCTCAACAGAATGGTCTAGTGGAACGGAAAAATAGAACCCTACAAGAGGCCGCTAGAACTATGTTAAGCGAGTATAACTTAAATCATCAATTTTGGGCTGAAGCAATAAATATGGCAAACTACATTCAAAATCGAATTCTAATTAACAAACTTCAAAATAAAACCCCTTATGAAATATATTATAATAAAATTCCCAACTTAAACTATTTAAAAGTATTTGGATGTAAAGTTCATATCTTAAACACTAAAGATTACTTAGGAAAATTTACACCCAAATCAAACCAAGGAATCTTTTTAGGATACTCCTCTACTAGTAGGGCCTTTAGGGTATATAACCAAAATACTTTAAAAGTTGAAGAAACAACTAATGAATCTTTGATGAATACAATAACCTACCCAATATAAATGAAAACGTTGACATCAATGCAAAAATTATAGAAGACGATGAAATTCAACCTAACATTAGTAAACCAGAGGAACTAACTCCTAACACAAATATAAGACCAACAAGAATAAGTACTACTCACCCACCTGACCAAATTTTGGGTGACCCAAACCTAGGAGTTAGAACTAGGTCTTCTTATAGAAACTTGAGCCAGATTGCCCTTATTTCTAAAATTGAGCCTAAGATTATAGAGGAAGCCCTACCTGACCCAAATTGGATCATTGCCATGCAGGAAGAGTTAGCTCAATTTGATAGAAACCAAGTCTGGGAACTTGTAGCTAAACCCGTAGATAAGTCCATAATTGACATCAAATGGGCATTTAGGAACAAATTGGATGATCAGGGTGAAATAATTAGAAACAAGGATAGACTAGTAGCCAAAGGTTTCAGTCAAGTTGAAGGTTTAGATTATGACGAAACCTATGCACCAGTAGCTAGACTCGAATCCATTAGGATGTTGCTGGCCTATGCAGCACATAAAGGATTTAGATTGTGTAACATCCTAAATTTTCTTGTTTTGAGTCCTAAAAGTGCTTATAAATATTTAGAAATGCTTTATAAATATTCTAGAGATTTTTATAAATTTTTAGAGTATTTTTATAGAATTTTCGGAGGTCGTTTGGTAATTTTACAAAAAGAAATAAAGTTGCGGCAAAAAGTCGTCAAGCCGAGATTCAACCCCGGAACCTCTTAGTAAGCAAAGTCTTAAGAATTTTAGGATAACCAGGTGCCCCAGCAGGGGTATGCTGAAAGAAAAGAGAGCAGAATAATTTTATGCAGAGAAAAGTTAATAAATACCCTTAGGTATAAATAGAAGAACTTAAGTGAAATAAGGGGATTCTCGACCTAATTCCTCCTCTTTCTTTTGTGCGCCGAATTTCTCCTGGGTTTGGGCGAAAAACAAAAGAGGCCTAGGGCTTCTTGTGGTGGCCAGCTAGGACAAGTTTTGAGGGACCTTTTGGATATTTCCTGACTCGTCTCGACGAGAGGAACGCGTGGACGTAAGCAAAGCGCGAGGATATCAAGTTTCACCGAAATCCTAGAGAGTTTTCGCGTTAGTAAGTTCAAGATAATACGGTAAGTACTGCTCACCTGCAGTAAGAGGTGTTTTCCGTTGATTTCTCGTCGTAGAAATATTATATGTGCAGATTTCTTTTGTGTTCTATGCATGATTGTGTGTTACCTACTTAGTTTCACTTATAGATGCATATGGAAAAATACCCTATCAGTATTTTGAGTTTAAGAAAAGTATAAGAAAGATAAAGAAAAGAAAGAAAAAGGCCAAGGCCTTAAGTAGATCCCAAAGTCAAGACTTTAGGGATTTTGGCACACAAGGTGTTTGTTAAAATGCCAAGGCATTTAAAGAAGAAGTAATTAAGATATTTTACTTTGAAAGGCCAGTACCCGACTTCCAAGGTTGTCATAAATAAATCCAGGTGTCCAATTCTGAGGTCTTGGCCTTGGTAGACCGAGGTCTGCTCTTTTAGGATTGGTGGCTCGCTACCCCAACCTATTAGGGAACGCGCATGAGATGGTACTTACGCCTTAGGGATCCCAAGTGAAGATATTTATTTTCAAGTATATGCTTTAGCAAAGTTTTCAAGTTTAAAGAATTTCCAAGTTTCAAGATAAGTTAAGAAAAAGCAAGTTTAACAAAGTTAAATGCTTGTTTATGTTTAAGAAAGTTAAATGCTTGCATATGCTTGTTGCCTTGAGTTAAACATATTTTAGTTCCTCTATTAGTACAAAAGTATTTACGCATGTTTATCAGTACTATCAGTGTAAGTAATATTAAAGGTTCTAGCATGAAAAGTATTTTAAAAGCATATTTGCACATTTCAAGATTTTTATGAGCTAGATAGTACTTACTAAGCCTTGTTGCTTATTAGTCGCATTTTCTCTTACTGCAGATAAAGGAAAAGAAAAACAATAGTGAAGGAAGGCGACAAGGGGATGCGTGATGGTGTGTGTGTGATGCCTGGACTATGGAAAGCCTTGGGAATTCGTTGGGAGCATATTAAGATATCCTTTTTAAAATTGCTAGTAAAATTTTAGAGATTTTACTTTTTAATTATTGTTAAGAGGATGTCATAAATTGTTAGTTTTGCATGGGTCGAGTGTCGTCTAGTATTTCTGTTATTAATGATTGAATAGACTAGTTTTGGTGGATGCTTATTAGATATTATGATTTCATATTTTCCTGAGATTGATGTTTTTGGCACATGAGGTATACTATTTGATACATTATATGTAGATTAGTTTTAAAGAGTGCAAGAAATTCATTATGGCCCTTTGCATGCTATTATAGTTAGAAATGCTTTAACTGCTTTAGAATTATGAGTTGAGTGTTGAAATGAATCATTTACGTTCCTTTATATGTTGCATGTTTAGTAAGAATGTATTAAGAAGCTAATAGTACTTATGTTACTTAACTGCATGTTATGATGTCACTCACCGTAAGAACCAAGTTAGTGGAAAAGTTCTGCATCTAAGTTTAGAAAATTTTATGTACTACTATCATTAGCATAAGCAACACTGGGTAAGTAAAGTTTATAGATAAGTATCATTCACCCTAGAGAGCACTAGGAGGGTGGGCATTATAGGTTGGTATCAGAGCGATTCTCATTCTCCAGCATCACACACATCAACATCAGCCTTGCCGCTTTCAAGTAAAAATGTATTTATACTTTCTTTTATGTTTTTCCTTTATTGCTTGCAAAATAGAGAAATGTTTAGAAGTACCTACTCATATGAGTTTAAAGTCAAGAATCATGCTCAAGTAAGATATATCTAGAAAGTATAGTGATGATTTCAAGTTTTCCCTCTGCATGACTAGATGGCAAGAAGAGGATGTCCCCGTACCACTCGTACTGAGAACCGAGCTCAAGAGAACGAGGAGCCCAGAACAACTGAGACCAATCTTTTTGAAGTTGTTGCTCAACTCCAGAGACAAGTAGCAGAGTAGCAACAAGTGGTTGTTAATCTGATGGCTAATCAGCAGCCAGCCCCTACCACTCCCCCAACTGTAAACATGGAGACTCCAGTGATGACTGAGGTTCCACCAGCTGCCCCGGAAGTCGCCACAGGGATTAAAAGACAAGAAGCATACCTTATCCAATGGCTGAAGCTGAAACCAGAAAGTTTCTAGGGCACGACTGAGCCCTGGGATGCCCAGGCTTGGTTCAAAATGCTAGAGAGCACAATGGAGCTTCTTGACTGGCCAGAAGTTGAGAAGGTCAAGTGTGCCTCCTTCTGCCTATCTGGAGATGCTCGTGTGTGGTGGGAGAGAGTTAAGAGAAAGAGAGCAGCCAACCAGATGAGCTGGGCTGACTTCGAGACAGAGTTTTTCGAAGAATTCTTCCGCCAACGGATCACCAATAAACATTATGAGGAGTTTATAGAATTCAGACAAGGTGACCTGCCAGTAGAAGAAGCAGTCAAAAGATTCAACAGGCTAGCTCGTCTCTGCCCAAAGTTAGTAAGTACAGAGAAAGAACGAGTTAGACTGATGCTCCGAATGCTGAGGCCAGAAATAGCACTTAACGTGAGTAGTGGAACTCACCGACCACAGACTGGTGAAGAGCTGGTCAGCAGGGCATTAGTCGCTGAGTACTACCTGAACAGCATCAAGGCACAAAAAACACAGCTCAAGCCAGTCAAGATAGAGGACAAGACAGCGGGAAGTTAGAAACCCCAGTCAAGTAAGCAGAACTGGAAGGACAAAGATAACAAAAGGAAATGATGGAATACAGGAGGCAGCCAAAAGGGAGGTCCAGTAAACAAGCAGGCCAAGTTCCCTCCCTGTCTTAAATGTGGGAGACTACATCTAGGAGCATGTCTTTTGGGCATGACTGGATGTTATTCGTGTGGTCAAGAAGGACACCTGGCTAAGGCATGTCCTAACAAACTCAAAGCACCTCAGCAACAGGCAGAGCAATATGGGAACAAGCCTCAGTTACACTACATGCCTGCAACTCTGGACGGACCCCAGCTCAGTCAAGGAAGGTTGGAAGCCCCACCAATTTCAGCCAGTGCCAGAGTATTCTTCCTCACAAAAGAGGAAGCTGCTAGTGCCTCCACGGTCGTAACAGGTCAAGTAGTTATTTTTCAGCATTTAGCTACTACACTATTTGATACTAGGGTGACCCATTCTTTTATATCAGTACCCTTTACCAAAGAATTTCAGGTGCCTACAGAGAGCATGAACTCCAAGTTCTTAACAACCCTACCTTCTGGAGAAGTCATGGAGTCTAACCAATGGCTCCGGGTTGTACCAGTCAGAATTTCAGACCGAGAGCTATATGTCGATCTAGTCGACCTTTCGATGCAAGATTTTGATATCATTCTGGGTATGGATTTCCTCAGCAAGTATAGTGCCTTGGTGGACTGCCGCAGAAGGAAAGTGATTTTCAGTCTAGAAGGTGAATCATCCTTTGAGTTCACGGGAGTCCCAAAGAGGAAGACCCAGAAATTCCTCTCTTCTCTAACAGCTCACCAGATGTTAGCTAAAGGGTGTGCTGGTTTTCTTGCATACATTGTGAATGCAGAAGAAAAGAAGGGACTCAAGCAGGAGGATGTTCGGGTAGTTTGTGAGTATCCAGAGGTATTTCCAGAAGAGCTACCTAGACTACCTCCCAACAGAGAAGTGGAGTTCGAAATTGAGTTGGTTCCTGGTACCGGTCCAATTTCAAAAGCTCCGTACCGGATGTCTCCAGCAGAGCTCAAAGAGTTATAAGAATAACTTCAGGAGCTACTTGACAAAGGTTTCATCCGCTCCAGTCATTCACCATGGGGAGCTCTAGTGTTGTTCGTTAAGAATAAAGATGGATCTATGCAGATGTGTATAGATTATAGAGCACTGAATAAAGTAACAGTTAAGAACAAGTACCCTCTTCCCAGAATAGATGATCTCTTTGATCAGCTAAGAGGGGCCACAGTTTTCTCGAAGATATATTTACGCTCGGGATATAACCAGCTGAAGGTTAAAGAAAGTGACATACCCAGAACAGCATTCAGAACGAGATATGGTCACTATGAATTTGTAGTGATGCCGTTTGGAGTGACCAATGCTCCAGCAGTCTTTATGGAACTAATGAATCATGTCTTCAGGGAATATCTAGATAAATTCGTGATTGTGTTCATCGATGATATTCTGATATATTCACAAACTCCAGAGGACCATGCTATACACTTGAGAATAGTGCTGCAGATCCTTCAACAGAAATAGCTCTATGCAAAATTCTCAAAGTGTGAGTTCTGGTTAGACCAAGTAGCATTCCTAGGACACGTCATCTCAAAAGAGGGCATCAAAGTAGATCCTGCTAAGATAGAGGTAGTCAGCAACTGGTGTAGACCCAAAAACACCAGGGAAATCAGAAGTTTCTTAGGTCTGGTAGGGTATTACAGAAAGTTCATGGAGGACTTTTCCCGGATAGCCTCTCCACTTACAGCCCTGACCAGAAAGAACAAGAAGTTTGAGTGGTCAGATAAGTGCGAGCACAGTTTTCTAGAGCTGAAGAAAAGACTGACCAGTGCCCCCATTCTGACTATTCCAGAGAGTGACAAGAATTTTGATATATATAGTGATGCTTCCAAGATGGGCCTTGGGGTTGTACTCATGCAAGAGGGGAAGATTATAGATTATGCTTCCAGACAACTCAAAGACTATGAGAAGAACTACCCTACTCATGATCTTGAGCTAGCAACTGTTGAAAATTTAGCTAAGTATTTTCTAACAAATTTTCAAATTTAGCTCTAAAACATGTTTTTTCAAAGAATTCAACTAGGTTTCAAAATGGCTAAAGTTACATTTCAAAGTCAACTTTTTATTAGCCTTTTAAACTCAGTTGAAAGAAAAAATGCTCTTGCGACTTTGATTTCACTTAGCTAAGACTTTATAATGAATTATAAAAAGCTAATTTATAAAATCTTCTTAGCCTTTTAAAACTTTTTATTAGTCTTTTTTCCTCTTACCTTTTTCCTAAAATCTTCATAAAAAGTTAAGATTTTTTTCAAACGTGTTTATTTTTTGATAAATAGCAAAGGGGGAGAGTAGGGAAATTCAAAAGAAAATTTTTATAAAGAAAGTTTTAAAGAAAGCCTTGATTAAGGGGGAGCCTGACAAAGTTTAAGTTTTAGCTTAACCATGCTGACATTCAAAATTTGTTAAGTCTGCTTACTTAAACTTTATGCATCAATTTTACTTAGCTTTGAATTTCAGTTGTCATAATCAAAAAGGGGGAGATTGTTGGTGCGGGAAGCATCCGACGATCGACTGTTGTTTTGATAATGGCAAAGGAATTCAAAGTTAAGTTGTTTTGTGATCTAACGTACTTAATTGAGTGTTTCAGGAAAGTCCTAGCTGCGGTTAGGTAAGTGGAAACCCCTAGGGGGTGGTAACCCTATGCGGAAAGTCTTGGCGGGTCGAGAGCTTCAGGCAAAAGTCCTAGGGGGGTAACCCTAGGTGGAAAGTCCTGGTGTCGCGAACCAGGTGAAAGACTGGACGGGCCGGGAAGCGGAAGTCCAGCAGAAAGTCCGGGAGCTTCGAACGCTGAGCAAAAGTCCAGTCGATCTGGAGGATCGCACTGTCAACAGGTAAATCTCCTAAGTGGAGTAGGTGAGGACGCGTTCCCCGTAGAGGGAACAGTAGGCGTCGGGTGACCTAGGGTTTCCGGTTAGAAATTCGAAGTCAGACTCGGACAGTCCGATGACTGTCAATTATATCTATCATATTGTTTCTGTGCTAACTTTGTTTTGCAGGGATTGTATTTGGGACTAACACATTTTGCAGGATCAAAGAAGCACACTTAGCCTCGGATGAACAGTGTCCGAGGCACCTCCATGGAGCTTGGAGGCGCCTCGGTTGCTAGCCAAAGCCAGCTGTCCTGAGAAGCTGGAGGCACCTCAGAGGAAGCTGGAGGCACCTTGGACTAGGCGTTAGAGGCGCCTTGTAGCAGCTTAGAGGCGCCTTCAATGTGATAAGGTGCGACCAGATCAGAGCTGATCCACGCGTGCGACTCGGCGGCCTGGAGGCCCCTCGGACAGGCTTGGAGGCACCTCCATCACTGTTTATAAGGAGGGTTCGAGTAGCAGCTTAGAACAACAATTCTCAAGCGACCTTTCTCCTGTGTGCTACTAACAAGACGACCCAGAAGTGCTACGACAAGTTACCGACGACTAGGAGCTGGGATTCTTCAATCTGTTGTTGTTAGTATTATATTTCAGTTTAGTTTGGTGTAATCCTTATTGTACTTCAGTTGTAATATTTTTCGAGCTTATAGTTGTTTCCCACCGGAAGCGATCAACGATCGCGGGCCTTAGAGTAGGAGTCTCCACAGGCTCCGAACCAAGTAACTCCTCGTGTCCTTGTGTATTATTTTTGTTCCCTTTTCTTTATTCCGTTGCTTAAACTCGTACGATTTATGAATTCGAAAAGAGTGAAAGCCATGAGCGCTATTCACCCCCCCCCCCTCTAGCGCTTTCGATCCAACACATTTTATTATTTGGTTAAGTATGTATGACTTTGTATATTTGTAGTCATTAATAACATTCTCACGCAAGGTTGCCTTCCAACAACTGATAAAGACAGATACAGAAGATGAAGAGGTTAGGTATATTTTTATTCCTTTGTGCAGTGATAATGCACACTTCCTCTTGTTGATGGTGGGCACCAAATCACTGACGTTCAATCATTACAATTCTTTAGCAAGTGGAAGAAAATACAAATATAAATTTGATGCAGCGGTGAGCATCCAATATTCATGTGTACATTTGTATTGTAGTATAAATGCTAGTTGATGTAAAATTTAAATTTCCTCTTCAATCTTACAGGTATCAGATTTAAAACTCTATAGTCATGAGAACCTTGCTTCTATTGATCCAAATTTGAAAGGCATCATCCCTTCGATCAATGGATGTCTCGCATAATAGAATGTCCATAACAAGAATCCAGGTAAGTTGAGCAAATAGTGTGAATAGGAAATATTGATATGCAATATTGTACATTAAATTGGTGATGTTATTTATAGCCTTGACTGTTGCTTCTTTGTGATCCAATATATTTGATGTCTTCTATACGATATGAAGATAGACTTCAAATAAGGAGACATGAAAAAAAAATAGAATTGATGTAATTATATCAATTTTGAGGGATAAGTTCTGTAAAATATTGGATTAAATATCCATAGTGTTGTAAGCCAAAAAGTTGGTAGGGAATGTAAAGCTACAATTACGTAGTGTTGGTAATTTTATATCTTTGTATGTAGTCTATGTTGTTTAATACAGTGGTATTTATGATATGAGAAGAGTATACTAAACTGTCACATGAATAATAATATTATTGCATAGTGATTAGTAAACTAAAAATCATAATATCCAAATTGTCATGATGGTGCTTATAATTGAAAAGAGACATAATTTATATAACTTATATTACACACCATATCTATCTTTTGAAAACTAAAAACTTTGTAACGGATGGGATCGATTTTTCAGAAATCAAAATAGGATAGGTCCAACACTCAATTTCAAGCGTACAAGGTCTGCATCAAAATTTGAATTAGGCATGTAATTATGGAACTCTAAAGTAACTAAGTTAAGAGTAAAATAAAAAATTGGTTGTTAACCCGGTAACTAAAAGATTCTCATGTTCTGTGCTAAATGGCACGGAGCAAGAACTTCTTATCCAAGGTGTATAACTAATTCTTGACACCATATATACCATCTCCCCTCTCAAACCTTCATAGGGAACCTGATTTCAAGTAAATCCAAGTAACGTAGGGTCATAAGTGAGTTTTGGTCAAAACCTATTGATGGACCTAAATACTTCTTATTGGACCCATTCAAAGTCCAATTAGATTCTGGTATTGCAAGGACTCCAATGGTGTTATCCATTACTACGTATATTATCTGTCTTCCGAACATCCAACGACTTTGCATAATCATCAGCATTGATGTTTATAGGTTGAACTCGCACACCTGAAACATATCCCCACATAGATTTTTCCCACAAGAAGTTTTTTATCCCCAATACGAATAATTTTTTTCATCCAGTCAGACATTAATCGATTGAAGCTAATAATCTGTGTGACCACTCATGATGATAGAACGAATTGTATTCACGAATAACCGAACAATAAATAAAACCAAGTTGATACAAAAATAAAAGAAACCTAATTAAAACTGTAAGGTTACGACAAAAAATTTTTTGGGGACTTCGCCCCGAACCCCGAGCGGGATGCGCTGCTGTGGATCGAATTAACAGTTCTTCAATCAAATTATCAAAAAATATAGAAATGAAGGCTATGATACCAGGTAAAAATTGACACCAAAGGAAAAAAAAAAAGTAGTCATCTTGATTTGATAAATCTAACAAAACCTTATATAATTAATTAGAAAAAGAACTTAAACCCTAAATTAAAAAGACAAAAGACTAACTTACTTTAAAACTATAAATAAATCATTCTAATAAAATTATATAATATAACACTTCTTACATATTACAATTCCAAATTAACGTGCTGATATTCTTATAAATTTAAGATTTATGTTTCTTATTAATTTATTTTTTAAAATTTTTCAGTCTATCGAATCTTAGTCAAAAGTCATTGGTGATGACAAGAGTCGTCGTTACTCTGATCGGCCCCTAAATTTATCAATATTTTTATTTTTAAATTTAAAATCTTAATAAAAAAATCTAAAAATTTAAAAGCTTAAAAATATTTTATTATTTTAGTTGTCTATTGTTTTTAAGTAAATAATTACAAGAAGGAAAATAATAATAACAAAAAATAAAATTACCTTGGAGCTCTTTTAGTCAAAGCTCTATAGATGGAGATTAAAATATTTAGGGGGCGTTTGGTTCTTTCCTAGGAATAGGAATCGGAATGGGAATCATAATATTGTGGAATTGGAATGGGTATAAGCATGAATATCACTCTTAAAAGCAATGTTTGGTTAGTTGAATATTTTCTATTGGAATAAATCAAAATTTTCTTTTTTACCCTTAAAGGGAAATAAGAGAAAAAATTAGATGTGAGAGAAAGTTGAATGTGAGAAAAATATGATGAGAGAGAATAATGAGAGAGAAAGTATGATGGAAAAGAATAAAGAGAGAGAACATGAGGAAAGAGAGTATGATGGAGAGAACATGATGATAGAAGATGAGAGAAAAAATATGATGAGAGAGGATGAAGAGAGAGAAAGTATAATCAGAAAAAATAAGGAGAGAAAGTGTGATGGGAGAGATTGAGGAGAGAGAAAGTATATGAGAGAGAAAGTATAATGAGAGAGAAAGTATGATGAGAAAAATAGGAAAGCGAATGTGATGAGAGAGATTGAGGAGAGAGAAAACATGATGAGAGAGAAAGTGCATTGAGAAAAAAGGGTGAGAGTGTGATGGGAGAGATTGAGGAGAGAGAAGGTGTGATGAGATAGAAAGCATGATGAGAGAGAAAGTGTGATGAGAAGAAAGAGAAAAGAGAGTGTGATGTGAGAGATTGAGGAGAGAGAAAGTATGATGAGAGAGGAAGTGTGATTGAAAAAAAAGAGAGAAGAGAGTGTAATAGAAGATATTAAGGAGAGAGAAAGTGTGATAAGAGATAAAATGTAATGAGAAAAAAAGAGGAAACAAAATGTGATGAGAGAGATTAAAGATAGAGAAAGTGGGTGATAAAATGAGGAGAGAGAAAATATGATGAGAGAGAATATGGAGAGAGAAAGTAATATGAAAGAAAGAATAAATAAATATATTTTGATATTTTATATTAAGGGGAAAAAATTTAGTTTTGGGTCAAGGGTATTTTTGGAATAAGGGAATATTTTGATTATTGAAAATAGAGTAATGACTCATTGAACGAGGGAGACACGGGAATGAGTTATTACCCAATTATAAGGATTCATTCCGTTATTTGTATTTCCATTCTTATAATCCAAACATCAACAATGGCAATCAATGATTGCTATTCTCAATCCCCACGCTTATTCCCCTAAACAAACACCCCCTTAGCCTAATAAAATTTAAATTGTCCTATCCTTTTCGCAAGAGTTTCATTACAAACAGCGTATGAACACGAAGCGACTGGCCATTAATTGCTTGTTTGGCAACAATTATTAGGAAGGAAAACAAGATACAACAATTAAATTTTATGAAACTAATTATATGAATGTTTATATACGTTGTGATGCGGCGATAAGGAGGTGCCCATCCAGACGTTGGTCAGTTGTCATGATGGAGGTCAAAGTTAAGAAGGTCAATCCTTAGGTATTATATGGCCATACGGATGATAATCGTATGGGTCGGTCAGACGAGTGAGTCCCCCGACCGGGAGGAGGAGGTGTCCGGTCCGACCCCACCTTTGACTTGGGGAGGTATGTCAAACAGCTCGAGTTTATTATTGGACGTCGAGCGGAGGAGAAGACTATAGGTGGAATCCTGACCAAGCAACTACCCCGCTTGGCCTAGCAATAGGACTCAGCAGTCACAGCAGAGTTCCGGCCGACCGGACGCGCCACAAGCGCAGCGAAGTTCCATCAGAGCGGACGGGACACAGGAACAATAGTTCTGGCCGAGCGGCTAATCCGATCAGCCTAGTGACAGATCCACTGTTGTTTCTCAACATCCTTTTGGGAGTTAGTACCGTTGACAGCAGGCATGGTTGACAAGGAGATCGTACGACAAAAGCTTCCATTGTCACATCAGATATATGCTCGCTTGTTAAGATATTGTGTTAGGGACATTTTACTGGCAAGTCTTTTCAGGGAAAACTTTGGGAAGCGTGCTCGCTTGGGAAACGTGCATGCGCGCTATAGGAACTCTATATAAAGGGGGTCTAAGCATCGGCGGAGGTACGCGATATACACTATTTGTAATATAGTCTTCATTCTTGTTGCTCCGCCTTCTACATCATCGCCGGTGACTGACTTGAGCGTCGGAGGACCAACACCTGGAACCCCTTCCCTGGCTCGGCATCGACGTCATCTGTCTTGCAGGGTGGAGTGGAGTCTACGAGCGGTTAGCAGGACATCCACGTCCCCAGCTTTCCATCTCATCGACTTTCGGACAGGATCATATTGGTGTCGTCTATGGGAAATTAGCCTGCATCGGAATCGAGAAGATGGAGGACGACTCACTACCGTGATACTCACCAAGGAGGAGCTCGACATGCTCATGCAAGCCCGAGCGGCAAAGATAGTCGAGCAGTAGCAACAACAGGCGTTAGCCGATTGACAAGCACAGCAGCCGGCGACGTCGGCAGCAGGAGGGCGAGCAAGATTAGAAGATCGAGCAGAACAAGTCTCCGTATGGGGGCAGAGTAGGAAGCCGACTGGCACACAGGGGGAAGCACCGCCCGCGCCGATCCCCTTCCATCGCGTGTTGTTCCAAACCCCCTCAGAAATAGCCCAGGCGAACCAAGAATGGGGATCATCTTCGGATGACACTCCCGTTTAGGACACACGAAAAGGCAAGGCGCCCAGAAGTCAAGCTTAACCCGAACGGATCAATCAACAGTTCTCTGAGGAGATCTTGTAGGACCCTCTGCCAAGGTACTATACTCCGTTGGTGATCGGAGAATACAGCGGACCGACTGACTCAGATAACCATCTGGATAAATTCGACAATGCGGCTACACTCCATCAGTACACAAACAGGGTGAAATACCGGATCTTCCTCACCACTCTCTCTAAATCGGCGCAGTGTTGGTTCAGACGATTACTGGGCGGATCTATACGCAGCTTCAAGGACTTTCGAGCTACTTTCTTACATCATTTCGCCAACAGTCGACGCTATCAAAAGATGAGCGTCTGCCTCTTCTCCCTGAAGCAAGGATCCAAGGAAACACTCCGAGCCTACATCAAGCACTTCAATCAGGTGGTCATGGACATCCCATCGATCTCATATGAAACGATGATGAATGTCTTCACACAAGGGCTCGTCGAAGGAGAGTTCTTCTGATCACTCATCAGGAAGCCGCCTAAGGACTTCGACCAGCTGCTCAAGAAAGCCAATGAATATATAAACGTAGAAGAAGCCCAAGAGGTAAGGAAAAAAGAAATGTCGATCGAACCCCCCGCGACATTCGAGCGTCGACCATCGAACAACCACTAGCTGCCTAAAGGGCCAAGGGCAGAGGGAGTGCGACCACACCAGGAGACCAGGATACATGTTGTGCAGCATGTGGCTTCCGATCGGTAGAAGGCGGCCAAAGGCAAGGTATGGATACCAATGTTCTGCTCCTTTCATCAGTCAGTGACACACAACACGCGTGACTGCTATGATCTGACACCGATCATCAGCCGACCGGCTCCAAGAGGATACTGTCGCTGATCTCCTTCTCTCGATCAGTGCCATAGGCATAGATCCACCGGGCAGCGTGACGAGAGAAGGGTGCCCGGGTGATGTGACCATCAACACCAGCGTAGAGATGACACGGGTCCCTCTCGACTCCCTGCTAAGCACAATAGATCCTTCGCTCGGGAAGAAGAAAACAAAAACAATGCCGCCCAGGGTGAAATAGGCATGATCGTCGGGGGGCCGACCGGCGGGGACTCCAACAGAGTCAGGAAGTCTCACGCTTGTCGACTGGAAATCCATGTCGTGGGCTGTAGCAGGGAGAAGGCCAAAGGGCACGAGATCATCTTCGGTCCTAGAAATTTAGAGGGAGTAGAGATCCCTCACGACGACGCGCTGGTCATCGAGCGGTAATTACTAATTACACTATTCACGAAACTTTTATTGATACAGGGAGTTTGATGAACTTCATCTTCAAGAAGGCATTCGATCAATTGCAAATCGATTGAAGTGAGTTGCTGCCTATGACAACCCTTCTCTACGATTTCACAGGCAATGAGGTATTGCCGCTCGGACAGGACAGGCTGACCATCTCGCTTGGAGACGAGCGGCTAAGGAGGACCAGGACCTCAAACTTCATAGTGGTGGATGTACCGTCGGCTTACAACGCCATCTTGGGCTGACCGACCCTGAATGAATTTCGGGCAGTGGTGTCTACATACTGCCAAAAGATCAAATTCCCGATGGACCACCGGGTGAGAAAGGTCAAAGGCGACCAATGGGTCGTTCGGTGATGCTAGGTTGAAAGGGTCAAGTCAGAAGGCAAGAATGCTCGGAAGAATCCACGCCTGGAGGTAAACACAATCACCGAAAACCCCCCCCACATTGGTATACGTAGAAAAGGAGGAGGTTCAAATTCACCAAAGCTGGATGAAAACAACCACCTTCATCACCACCGATCTGGAGAGCAAGAAGAAGGCAGAGCTGGTCGCATGTCTTAGAAATAATCACAATGTGTTCACTTGGTCGACACATGATCTCCCCGGTATCTCCCCGAGTGTGGCTCAACACGAGCTTCATGTCCGACCGGACGCTCGGCCGGTGAGGCAAAGAAAAAGGGACTTCAGTGCAAAACAGAATTGTATCATCCGAGCGGGGATATAGAAGTTGCTGGAGGCTGGCCATATAAGGGAAGTTCAGTTCTCGAGTTAGCTAGCTATTGTGGTACTGGTCTCCAAGCCGGGCAACAAATGGCGGGTCTGCATCGACTTCCGTGACTTGAACAAGGCGTGCCCAAATGACTTCTATCTGTTACCCAGGATAGACTAGATGGTGGATTCAACGACGGGTTGCAAGCTGATTTGCATGCTCGACATGTACCAAGGTTATCATCAAGTGTATCTGATGTGCGTAGATTTTATACACTTGTTTAGCATGCTTTGACGCACATTCACATATTTTGCGCATGCTTTATCTATGCATTTTCGTACTTCCAACTTTTCTTTTAGCATATTTACTCTTTTTGTTCGGAGATCTTCTTTTGTGCATTTTCTGTACGCAGGAGTCGTATTTGGAGAAGAATTTATGATCGATGCCAAATCTGCAAGCTAACATAAGGAGGAAGACACCATCTTGGAAGTGCCACGCGGCCATGTCTGGGAGAGTGACCTGGGTCGTGTGGTGATGCTCACCCATGCAGCATTGGCATAGCAGAGGAGTGTCCAGGCCGTGTGGTGAAGCTTTCCCGTGTAGCTTCTGCAGAAAAGGAAAAGGCCACGGTCGTGCGTGCATCACACAGCCGTGCCAATTTTGAAGCCCAGAGAACCATGACTGTGTAGATCTACACGACCGTGCAAGCCTTCCAGAAGCCAAATAAACCATGGTTGTGTCCCAAACACGGTCGTGCATGAGTTCCAGAGCTGGAGGCAACACAGGCTATGTAAATCTATATGGCCATGTGAGATGGGCAGTGGCAAAACATGTCACGGCCGTGTGCACCACACGGTCGTGTAAGATGGTCAGTGAAGAGAATGAGCTAGGCCGTGTGAGCTTCACACGGCCGTGTCTCGGGGTAATGTGGCGCCCAAAGCCCTACTCTCTATAAGGGTCTCTTCCATCATTTGAAGGGGGGGGGGGGAACAAGATTTGTGCGATTCCTCACTTTCTTGGAGGGATTTTCCGGCGATCTAAGGGAATATCTTCAACGAATCGACTCCGAGATCGAGGATTGGATCCGAAGACCTTTCTTCATCATAGATAAGCATTTCTTCCCTTTCTCTTCTTGGATTTTGGGATCAAGATGCTTATGATCTTCTTGTCTTTGGGTTTCTTTTCTTGTTCTATGGATTAGATCTCCTTGTTCTAGGATAGAGGGAGTATTTGTAATATGATTTGATGTAAACTCTTGTAGATTTTCCAATTTCCTATTTCTATGATTTTGTCTTGTTTGTATCTATTTGATCTTGTGTGGATTGTTGCGATTGGACTTAATTACCATACTTGATTGAATGTTTGAGTATCTTGTGGATCTTGTAGAGGTAATTCCTCATTCGATTATCCAAGGGGCGTACGTGACAGACAAGCCCGTGTAAGGACGATTGAGGGATAATCTTGAAGGTGAAATAAGGTCATTCAAGGGGATAGGATAGATTGTATGCATTAATCTTTTATATCTTGATATGGTTTGAGAAGTAATGAATTTCTATGTTAATTATCCGAGGGACGCATGTGACAAGCAAGCCTGTGTAAGGACATCATAGGAATCATTCCTAATTGATTATATTTAGATATAGATTTTAGTCCTAAGTCGGTTGTCTATTGCAAGAGAGAATCAACAACCTTCTACAAATGATGTATAATTGAGGAATAAGATTTGGTAGATCATTTACATTGAATAACATTACAAAGAAACCAAAACTCCTAGAACATCCTTTTATCATAGCCTTTATTCCTATTTTTATGTTTTTACTTCTATGCTTTACTTTTCATAGTTGCACTTAGTTTTTATAAATCAATTGATTAGTTGTTTCGCTGATTCATGTTGAGATATCTTTAGTAGTTATTGTTGGAACCCCAAGGTTGTTTTGGTGTGATCAACAAGTTAAGTTAGGTCCTGTTTGTTTCTAACCTATTGTCTAAGTGTGTAGGAGCTTAGGAGCACAGGTAGTCGAGCGGAAGACGCAGCCAGTAAGAAGGACGGCACGCGGTGCGTCTGAGGGACGAGGCGCTGCAGAAGAGTACACCGGCGGACGAGAAGGAAGCGTGCGGTGGTTCCAAGGAATGAAAACCGAAGCGGAAGATTGCTCAAGGAGCAAGAGACGCAGCTAGCGAGAAGGACGGCACGCGGTGCGTCCAAGAGACGAAGACTGCGGATGAGTACGCCGGCGGACTTGAAGGGAACACGCGGCGATTCCGAGGGACGAGAAGCCGGAGGGAAGCCCGCTCGGGAAGACCGGAAGTTGGGTTCGGGTGAGCCCTTTTCCGGATGGCAGAGATCACCCAAGCGAACGGATCCGGAGTAGAAGACCCGGACCGAGGCGAACTGAACCGGAGCAGTGGTCCCCAGATGAAAAAGTCAACATCAGTTGACTTTAGGCTCCGGGGCGCCTGGAGCAGTCTGGGGCGCCCGGACCTGGTTTGTTGACCAGATCGTGTCAAACACGATCTGAACATTGGGGATAAAGTTTTATCCCCCAGGGTGCCCGGAACCCCTTCCAGGCGCCCCGACCAAGGCTATAAATATAGCCTTGGTCCAGAAGCTTTTAATCAACTCAATGCATTCCATTTCCAACACTTGTACGCTACTGTTCTAGATTAGCTTCTCTATTTTACGCTTTCACTACTGTAAGAGGCTTCTCCGTCTGAAGGAGATACTAGTGCTACATTCCTTGGATTAACAACCTCCTTGGTTGTAACCAAGTAAAAACCTTCTACCTCTTTCTTTCTGCTTTTTATTTACTACTTCAAATTTATACAAGTGTTCTGTTGAGAGTTCGAGAAAGGGTTGTCTTATTTTTGCAGGCTATCCAACCCCCCCTTCTACCCGGCTGCAATGGTCCAACAAGTGGTATCAGAGCCAAGATGCTTCAGTAGGACTAACCGCCGAACAAAGCAACGAGATGGCCGGATCTAACATCCACCCGCCAAAATTCAAGGGGGGCTTTGCAAGCTGGAAGAAGCACATGGAGGTATTTTTCGGTACCGATTTCGATTTCTTACTAACAATGGAACTCGGTTTTGAAGCTCCCGAGGGCAAAGCGAAAAATCAATGGACAAAGAAAGAGCAGGTCGAGTACGTGGCAAATAAGAAAGCAGAATTCCATTTGCTAAGCGTACTTCCGCCACAAGAAGTCAACCATGTCGACACCTACAACTCGGCAAAGGAGCTTTGGGAGAAGTTCCTTAAACTACACGAAGAAACATCCGAAGCCAAGCTTGCGAGACAGGACTTACTTCGCAACCAGCTCACCAACCTCCGTCTTGAAGAAGGTAAAACAATTGCACATCTACACTCGAGGATACAGGAGCTCATCACCGGACTTTCGAATCTCGGAAAAGAGGTAAGTAACCGAGATTCGCTCAGGTACACTTTAAATTCCTTTCCTAGAAACTCAAAATGGACATCACTAGTAGATGCCTTTTACATTTCGAAAGATCTAGAAAAAAATTCATTAGACGAATTCTTTTCAACATTTGAAGTGCATGAGTCAAGATGTTCAGGAATGAAGGAGCCCAAGAATAACGTCGCCCTCAAAGCTTTGAGAGACGAACCTGAGTCAGAATCTTCTCTCGACGACAAGGAAATGGTAATGATGGTAAGACGATTTAAGAAGTTATACAATTCTAGAAAAACTAACTATCCACAGGGTAGAAAGAAAAGAACGATCCACTACTACCATTGCGACGAAGAAGGGCACGTCAAGGACAACTGCCCCAAGCTAAAGAACAAGGATAAAGATAAAGGTAAAAAGCCTGTTCAAAAGCGCAAGGCCCTAAAAGTGACGTGGGATGATACATCGTCCGAATCGGAAGTCGAAGCATTCTCCGGACTCGCACTGATGGCGAGTCATCAAGACGATGACTGCGATTCAAGTTCCTCCGAGATGAGCATTGAAAGCATCGATGAAGGGGGAGCTTCCTCGGAAGAAAGCAGCAGTTCAGGGGGAGACACGGACAACGAAATCAAGGTAAGTCAGGTATGTTCACTTCCTCCCGACAAACTCTTTAAATTTATTAAATTACTAACTAAAGACTGCTGCAAGTTAGAAAAAGAAATTAAAAATTTTAAAGGAATATTAGCTGAATCTTGCCCGTTAGAAATGTTAGACAAATCAAAACTAGAAAATGAAAATTTAAAGTTAGAAATTCAAATTTTGAAAATTCAAGTAGAAAACTTAAAAACCCATACATGTCCATCTAAAACCAATTTTAGAAGATCTAATAATTTAAATTGGAACTTTAAATATCACCTTGGACAAATTAGAAACATTTCAAGAAAATATGTCCCTAAAAACTTTTAAATTAATGCAATGGGTTGGAACCTATATTGGGTTCCTAAATCATTCTTAAACTAATTTTAAAATTAGCGCTTTAAGTGAGAAACTTAAATAAAGAATTTCTATATGAGGCTTTGTCAAGGAAGTGGTTGTTGCTCCAATAACCAAGAAGGCCTAGTGCCCCGCCACGACCTGGAAGACAAAATATTGAAATAAATGTTTAATTAACTTACTAATGAAGCATTAATACAAGAATTAATTAGTGCTTTAAAAAGGTTATTCAAAACATTTTATTTCAATTTAGAAATTTACTTACTTAGAAATTTTGTTTGCCTAAGCCTTTTTTTAAATGTGCTTAAAAATTCTCAAAGATTTAAGTTAGAATTTTTTAATTTCAAAAATTTGTTACCTAGGATTTTTTTTACTTAAAAAAATTCTCAAAAATCATTTTCTCCTAAAAGTTAAAAACTCTTTTCTGAAACTAGAAATCTCAGCTTAAATTACTTAGAAACATGTTCTAAATTTCTTAAAAACTTAGAACTTTTTTATAAATATTTTTTCTAAGTCTTTAACCCTTAGATTATTTTTCTTGGAACCCCATTTTTTTGTGATCAAAGGGGGAGAAGGGAAAGTATAAGTCTAGGGGGAGGTAGATAGATTTAATTTTTTTTTGTCTATCTTTTTGCACTTAAATTACAAATTAAGTTAATTTACTTAATTTAATTTAATGTCTATTTTAACCCTAGCATAACTTGGGTTGATCACACCAAAAAGGGGGAGATTGTTGGAACCCCAAGGTTATTTTGGTGTGATCAACAAGTTAAGTTAGGTCCTGTTTGTTTCTAACCTAGTGTCTAAGTGTGCAGGAGCTTAGGAACACAGGTAGTCGAGTGGAAGACGCAACCAACGAGAAGGACGGAACGCGGTGCGTTCGAGGGATGAGGCGCTGCGGAAGAGTACACCGGCGAACGAGAAGGAAGTGCACGGTGGTTCCGAGGAACGAAAGCCGGAGCGGAAGATTGCTCAAGGAGCAAGAGACGCAGCTAGCGAGAAGGACGGCACGCGGTGCGTCCAAAGGACGAAGACTGCAGATGAGTACGTCGGCGGACGAGAAGGGAGCACGCGGCGATTCTGAGGGACGAGAAGCTGGAGGGAAGACCGCTCGGGAAGACCGGAAGTTGGATTCGGGTGAGCCCTTTTCCGGATGGCAGAGATCACCCAAGCGAACGGATCCGGAGTAGGAGACCCGGACCGAGGCGAACTGAACCGGAGCAGTGGTCCCCGGATGAAAAGGTCAACATCGGTTGACTTTAGGCTCCGGGGCGCCCGGAACTAGTTTGTTGACCAGATCGTGTCAAACATGATCTGAACGTTGGGGATAAAGTTTTATCCCCCCAGGGTG
Organism: Zingiber officinale; assembly: GCF_018446385.1. NCBI lineage: Eukaryota > Viridiplantae > Streptophyta > Magnoliopsida > Zingiberales > Zingiberaceae > Zingiber > Zingiber officinale. The sequence continues at coordinate 91,199,637 of NC_055991.1, forward strand.
CCCGGAACCCCTTCCAAGCGCCCCGACCAAGGCTATAAATATAGCCTTGGTCCAGAAGCTTTTAATCAACTCAGTGCATTCCATTTCCAACACTTGTACGCTACTGTTCTAGATTAGCTTCTCTATTTTACGCTTTCACTGCTGTAAGAGGCTTCTCTGCCTGAAGGAGATACTAGTGCTACATTCCTTGGAATAACAACCTCTTTGGTTGTAACCAAGTAAAAACCTTCTGCCTCTTTCTTTCTGCTTTTTATTTACTGCTTCAATTTTATACAAGTGTTCTGTTGAGAGTTCGAGAAAGGGTTGTCTTATTTTTGCAGGTTATCCAACCCCCCCCTTCTAGCCGGCTGCAACGGTCCAACAGTTATAACCAGTCCCTGTGGATATGATATCTTTCTTTATTACTGACAACGTATCTGTACACTTGCGGAACGTTAACAGCCGCTCACCCAAGAAGACCAGTAGAAGGTCAACTTTATCATGCCCGATGGGACGTACTGCTATAACGTCATGCTGTTCGGACTAAAGAACGCCAGTGCCACGTACCAGAGGCTGATGAACAAGGTGTTCCGATGGCAGATTAGCCGTAACATAGAGGTATACGTCAATGACATATTAATAAAATTCCTCCGAGCTACTGACCTATGCATAGATGTCGAGGAGACCTACCGAACTCTGAGGGCTTATGGAATAAAGATGAACCTAAATAAGTGTCTGTTTAGCGTGAATAGCGGTCGCTTCTTGGGTTACATCATCACCGAGTGGGGCATCGAAGCCAATTCGAGCAAGGTTAAGGCGTTACAAGACATGCTGCCGCCTCGGAGCTTGAAGGAAGCTCAACGGTTGACCGAGCGGATCACGACACTGTCCAGATTCATATCCAAGCCATCCGACCAGAGTTTGTCATTCTTCAAATTGTTTTACCGAGCTACAAAATTCCAATGGGATGTTGTGTCAGGCCCCGGAGGAGTCTCTGTCCGAAGAAATTTCGGCAGCATCTCCCCTGTACAGCGGACAATCTGAAACTTTTCTACAAGCACTATATACCTCAGCCACATGCGGCTGGAATAATAACAATAAAAGGAAAGAAACACCACGCAGTTAATATCAAATTCAGCCTCTGGCTGACACAACCACGCAGTTAAAAATAAAGCAGCCCACTCGGCTGTACCAAAACCAAAACACAAAACTGCTAGCCGGCTAGGCTTACACAACCAACAACAAATACAAAATACCACATAACAACATCAACACTCCAAAAATAAAACCAGAGTACAGAGTTAACAAACTGATACATAAAACAAAACAAAACATACGTGAAACCGATAAGTCTTCTGATGTGACGTGGGGACCAGCAGACAGGATGCTCCAAGCGACACCCTAAATAACCTGGTACCTGAAAAAGATAGTGTCAACGGGGGTGAGTTCAACAACTCAGCGAATACCAATGGACATGAGTAGTAAGATATATCTAACAGCAACAAACATGGAATACAACTTCCTAATCATATATAGGGAATATGCAAAACTGAAAGGTAACTGAGGAAACTGTACTCACCAGGAACTCCTATCCAGACAAAAGGGTCGTCAAACCGAAAGTGTCAATAATCCTGTATGCAGGTCAAAAGTATACATCCAACCAAAATGCATCAACCAAATGCAGCAAACACAATCATAAGAATATAAATGCATCAATGCATATGATGCTAATGATGCGGCCTGGTCACCCCTGACGCCAGTCAGTCATCTCACACACAAATGGTGAGACCGAGTGGGTAGGGCTGTGACAACCGTGCACTCTGTCGTCACTACTCCTGATGAGTGACCGAGTGGACGGGATGCTGTCGGAGTACTCCTGTCCTGTGACCCCAAATCATAAATGGGGGAGCTCAATGCTCTCAACTCCCGGTACACGATGACGGGGAGGTATCTCTGTCGGCTACCACGCTGAGTCACCTGACCAACGGAGCCAAACAGAGTCCACCGTCTGCCGGCTACTATGCTGCTACACTAAATGCCAGCGGAGCCAAACAGAGCGGAACTGTCATATGACCAACGAAGCCAAACAGCAGAACCGCCACACACCTGCCTGATATACCACTAAACCATGAGTGGGGGTGTGCGCAGTACATGTAACTGGCGATGGGCTCAACCATAGTGGAGCCAACAATCGCACAGCATGCAATCATGATGCATGTCACTATGCATAACAAAAACTAATCATCATAACCCTATCCATATATACAAAATGGGTACTGTAAAAGCGATGGTCACATACCAAAATCTATAGTACACAGGTCAGATAGAATATCAAAAACCTATGTCCTGAACATAATAAGTATGGAATATCCTGATCAGCACAGAAAAATCCATATATACATAATATGGGTACCACAGTATCAGTAGGTCAATCCACGGATCTAGGGCATACAAGTCATCTATGGTATAGCAACCTAGATCCTAAACATATCTCCTTTCATAACATATGTACCAACAATATGCACATATCAAGAATCAAGGTCTAGGTACACGAATCATATATGATATACAAATAGAGGTACACAAACCAGTCACGGCATAAAACCTAAGTATCAGATAATCTCGATACACATGACTGAAACCAAAAGTCCAGAACCTAGTCCTAACCTCGGTAAAACATGGTATGTCACTTATTCTAGAAACTAAGATACTCATGGTAATACAGTACTCATGGCAATAAATTACATGATATAAGCACGGATACGTCACAGGCGATAAACCTAACATGCTATGGATATCAAACAGTGACATACCAAAGACAAACATGTTCATTGCTTGTAGTTATAAAATACTATGCATATCCAAAGACAATATCATAAAAGATAAGTCAAGAGGTACCCGCCTCCAATAGAAAGGGTCGTATCCGATCCAAATCCAACGTCGAGTTGCTCATCTCGCGTCACAGTCCTGTAGTACATAGTATACAGATTTAGCTAATTAAATACCAATTAATTAGCTAAATCAAATCCTCGAGAAACTAACATAAATCCAAATCCAATTATAAACCCTAATTGGATCATTTAACTCCTCAATCAATTCTAATTAATTCATTCGAATTAGGGCTTGCAATAAAATAACCAATCATAGTATCTTACTTGATTTAGCCCTAATTCAATACATACCTAATTCATCAACAACATGAATCAATTTCCCTACTTCATACCTTAATCCACAGCCCAACAAATCCATAACAAAGACAACTTGCTGTCGGAACAGAGGTAGCTATTGGAAATCAAGAAACGCCCTGCAATGCACTGTCTAGATCAAAATGAAGCTCAAGAAATCGACATCCAAACAACAACCAAATTCCCAGAACAACCTGAGCACCTTACCTCTTCCTCTAATCGCCTGCGATGACCAAGAACCCGACGAAGCTGCTGCTGGAAACCTTAATACCAGAGACTCAGGTCAATAACAAGCTGGCGGCTGGCACTGGACGGCTGACAGACCAGTGCTAGGGCAGAGGACGATCGGAGTGGCGCCGGGAAACTAGGGCTCGGCGTGGAGAGGCTGGAACAGCCCGATCCGGCGGTCGGCAGTGGTACACAAGGACAGATCTAGGGCACGGCTCGGCCCTTGGTCGAAGGTTTGCACCGGCGACCGTGAGTCGGAACTAGAGCAGAGGGAAGATGGTTGCCGGCGCTAGGGCACGGGGAAGACAACGCCACACCGGCATTGTTCTGGAAGGAGACTCCCGAGTGGCGCTCAGGCCGAAGAAGTCGCGGTCGGTGCTAGGGCACAAGCGCGCCGACGGTGGATCGGCGCTGCTCCGTTTGCCTCAGGCGGTGGCGGCGCCTAGTACGGCTCGAGAAAGAGCAATTGAAGAGGTGTTCGACGCCGAGAGGGAGGGAAGCCGAGGAAGGGAATCGACCGGTGGTGGCGTCTGCTAGGGCAGAGGATGCTGTCGCCGTGAGGGGCAGAGGGTGAGGAAGAAGGAACGGCCACGAGGAGATTAGGGCACGGCGTCGGGTTCGGCAAGGGGAGAAAGAGGGGAGCGCGCGGGAGAAAAAAAAACAAGGGAAAATGAAAAATAAAGGAAAAATAAATAAATAAATAAACTTTTCCTCGTTAAAACAGGGTAGCCTAAACAGGCTTTCCCGGACCCCGTTTTTATCCCCGCAAACTCATCCATATGAGCTCCGAAAAATTCCCGAAAAATTTCCAAAAATTTCGGAAAATTCCCTTATTAATATTCGCTTATTTTCGATATTTTACATGTTGAGTGTGACCGGGCGCTAGAAGAGCTTAAGGAATATCTTTACTCCCTGCCTGTATTAGCCAAGCCGATTGTTGGTGAGCCACTCTGGATCTATCTATCATCCAACGAGCATACGGTTGGATCGACTCTAGTTAGGCAGAACGGTCAAGAACAATAGCCTATATATTTTGTAAGCCACATCTCGAAGGATGTTGAGTCTTGCTACACTGGTCTAGAAAAATTAGCTTATGCATTAATACTCGCCACTCGGAGGCTTCGTCCATATTTTCTAGCACACTCAATCATCGTGCTGACTAACAACGCCTTGGGGCGAGTCCTTCTCAACCCTAAGGCATCTGGGAGGCTAATCAAATGGACTACTGAGCTAAGTGAATTCGACATACAATATCAACCCCGAACGATGATCAAGGCCCAGGCCTTAGCGGATTTCGTTACAGAGGTCTAGAAAGTCAAGCTAAAGGCAACGTGGAAGATATATGTTAATGGCTCGTCCACTTGACAAGGTAGCGAAATCGACATCTTGCTCATTTTATCATGGGAAGACCGGACGTAGCTTTTCGATCGACTTGACTATCGCACCACCAATAATGAAATTGAGTATGAAGTATTGATTGTCGGCTTATAGGCATCCCGATATGTGGGAGTCATTAAAGTCCTCATTCACTCAGACTCTCAATTGGCCACTCAGCAGCTATCAGGGATGTTCGAGATAAGCAATGCCCAACTCAGACTCTATGAGGAAGCCTTCAAGAAGCTGAAGACCAACTTTCAAGAGGTCATTATACAAAAGATCCCCAGTCAAGTAGCGGATGAGTTGGTGAAATTAGCCAGTTCGTTGTCACCAATCGTCATAGGGCAGTCGATCGAACAAGTCTTGCTCGTGGCACATATTGACCAAATGGAAGGAATAACCTTCCCTAACGACTGGAGGACGTCCCTAAAAGAGTTCTTGCGGTCGGGAGTTACACTTGTCGATGAGGAAGAAGCTCGCTTTCTAAAGAAGAGGGTCAGACAGTTCACCTTGGTCGGGGACCAGCTTTATAAGAGAGTCTTCTCCTGACCTCTACTTAAGTGTGTTGGATCAAAAGATGTCGAATACATTTTGCGGGAAGTGCACCAAGGTTCCTGCGGAGGACATCCGGGCAGCCGTTCGTTGGCTCGAAAGATACTCACAGCCGAATATTTTTGGCCGACCCTCCAAGAAGATGTTGCTTGGATGGTAGCCACCTACTTGTCCTGTCAAAGGTATCACAACCTTTCACACCGGACAACCGAGGAAATGAAGGCATCCATAATATCTTGCCCGTTCGACCAATGGGGCATGGACATCGTTGGGGCATTCCCCATGGCGGTAGGTCAGCGGAGATTTCTGCTTGTCGTAGTGGACTACTTCTTGAAGTGGGTGGAAGCCGAGCCACTTGCAAGAATAACTGGGCATATGGTCATAAAGTTTGTTTGGCAGAACATCATATGCCAGTTCGGCATCCCACGCCAGCTCGTATCAGATAATAGGAGACAATTTGCCGGTCAGAAGCTCAAGGAGTGGTGCGAGGACTATGACATCCAACAGGCCTTCACATCTGTGGCCTACCCCAAAAGCAACGGAGAAGCAGAAGTCACCAACAGGGAAATCCTCAAAGTTTTACATGCTCATCTCAACCACGCCGGAGGCAGCTGGGTCAATGAGCTCCTCAGTGTGTTGTGGACCCTTCACAGGACTCCAAAGGAGGGGATCAGCGTGACTCCTTTCAACTTGGTATACGGCGGAGAAGCAGTCGTCCCCGTAGAGGTTGAAGTAGAATCCGATCAGGTGCAGTACTACGATGAAAGAAACACCGAATGGAGGCTCATGGAGCTCGACTTGATGGACGAAACATGGGCTAAAGCAGCCGTCCGACTAATGACGTACCAGCAATGGATGAAGTAAAACTACAATCGGAGGGTGATCCTGAGGTCCTTCCAGGTCGGCGATCTCGTGTGGAAGAAAGTGAAGTCGGCCGGCGATGTCTCCAAGCTCGAAGCCCCATGGGCGGAACCTTTTAAGGTCATGCAAAAGCTCCACTCAGACGCCTACTACTTGGAGGATGAGGGAGGAAGACAACTTGAGCGCCCGTGGAGTGCGAATCATCTCCAACCCTATAGGGCTAGATGAGAGGTGCGCGAGTGAATACATGTATGTGTATGTTTCCTGAATGCAGGGCAGATATGAATAAAAGCGAAGTAAGCCACTCTGGAGCTAAGACCTTAAACCCTCATCTTCATCAACTGTCGAGTGGTGACCTTAAACCCTCGTCTTCATCAATGATTAAGCAGTGACCTTAAACCCTCGTCTTCATCAATGGTCGAGCGGCGACCTTAAACCCTCGTCTTCATCAATGGTCGAGCGGCGACCTTAAACCCTCGTCTTCATCAATTGTCAAGCGGTGACCTTAAACTCTCGTGTTCATCAGCGGTCAAGTGGCGACCTTAAATCCTTATCTTCATCAGCGGTCGAGCGGTGACCTTAAACCGTGGTCTTCATCAGCGGTCGAGCGGCGACCTTAAACCCTCATCTTCATCAGTGGTCAAGCAGCGACCTTAAACTCTCGTCTTCACAAATGATCAAGTGGCGACCTTAAACCCTCGTCTTCATCAGCGGTCGAGCGACGACCTTAAACCCTCATCTTCATCAGTGGTTGAGCAGCGACCTTAAACTCTCGTCTTCACCCATGGTCGAGCGGCGATCTTATAACGCAAGAACAATGAATAACCGACCGTGAATGCACGCTACTCAAAAGCTCCAAGTCTTCAAAATATGATGACCGTTCGGGCTTATTCTGCTCTAACTTCTTGTCACCGATCAGAAGATCACAAGGCCACAATAAGCAACTCGCAATCTCTCTCGGGAGTTTACGTGGCAACAAACAGCTTACATGAAGATTACAAATAGAAGGGGGAATAAAAAATCACTCGAGCAAAGGTCACTCTAGATAATCAAAGATATCATCGGGCAGCGATTCAGTAAGCTTGTCCTGACTGATGACCGTACTTGATAGAGCAGCAAGGAGGTAGCTGCCTTCCCTAAGTTGGTCGAATGTCTCTTCGATCGCCAACTCGAACAAACGAAGTGCCTGGTCAGCGACCTTGTCATTAAAAATATCCCAGCTGATGTAGGCTTACTTTATGAGTTCGAACATACTCGACTTGGCTCCCTGATAATCATGATTTTACTATATTATTTTGATTCATATATACATGGTTTGATGTTGATTTCATAGGTTTAAATCATGGTTACATCATATTTTATGCATTGTATCGATCTTGGACTTAATTGCAAATTATTTTATTTTCATGTTATTTGATGCTAATATTTGATTCTTATTTTGTAGGCATCAAAGGATCTTAGATTTGGATCTATTCGAACCGAATTTGTGCTCGAATCGGAGTTTAAACGAGAAGATCAAGCTGCGGAGTATTATGGGACGTTCATCAAAGATTGGATAGATCTGAACCATCCAATGAAGATCTGGTCCATCCAACCTAAGGGAGAGTATATCCAGACCCTTGATCAAGATCAACACCTTCAGATCAGATTTTTAGAGACTTTTCACCGTTGATCAAGCTCCAAATCAGTTTTCGCCGTCCAATCAGATCTGGATCTGATTCAAAAAAGAAGCTACCCTTTCTCTTCGTCGATCTCCTCCGCAGCACAACGTTCGCATCGAGTGGCGTTCTCCGAGATTCCGACCCCATCTCTACTTCCAGATCCATTTTCCGGTAACTTCATCGACGACGATGCTCTCAGATGCTTGCGACCAGCTTCCGACGATCTGACCTCGCTCCAAGGCATTCCAACGACGAGAATTGTTCTCTGCGATACTCTGTTCTGCTGCTGCCGATTTGGAGGTGTTCCTCCAATCGGTGGTTCAGCTTCCCATCAGTGAGCTTTGGCGGCGTTCGTCCACTTCTTCTGGACTATTCCCGACGACATTCCATCCATCATCTTCTCCACATCAGATCTGAGTTTGCAGTTCACAGATTGGCAGATTTCCTGAGTTGGGTGGCTCCAATTTTCATCAGCTTCGCTTGGAGAGGTGTCCGGTGAATCTGGTAAAGGTTGAGCTGAGTTTAGCTACTGAGATTGTCTTCCCCGATTGCTGAAGTGAGGTTTCATGAATGTTTCCTTGTGTGACGGCAAGGAGAAGATGTCGTGTAGATTGGTTTGGTGTTGAGATGGATTAGGGTTTAATTTTTGCATTCTTTTTATTGTTGATAGATTTAGATTTCAGTTTATGTTGTTGGATTCAGTAATCATAGTTCTTTTTAGTTTAATAGTTTTAATTCAAGTGTTTTGGGTAATTTAGTTTCAATTGATGTTTGAAATTGTTCTTAATTCTACTTTATTTTAATTCGTAGCACTGTTGAGTAGCTTAGTTTTTGTAGTTAAGATTTAAATGTTGCTTTAGATTGTATTCCATTTGTGCCTTGCTATTTTGTTTGATTTTTGTTGCAGGCGAGACCAGGATATACATTCAATAACCATGGAGCCATATCAGCATTTTAGAGATTGGATGGAGAGTTATTACGATCAGCCTCAAACTCAGTTCTATCAGTTTGAATCTCAGTACTACCTACCTATGGAGCAGCGGAATAGGTATGAGGAAGTACAAGAACAATTTGCAGAGTCAGTATGGAAATGCAATGAGGTTATGCAACAAATGAGAGAATATCAAGAGCAACAATTTGCAAGGATACAGAACATATAGAGTCAGTTAGATCAAATTACATTGTCCATCAATCATTTGCAAATACAAAACTCCAGCGAGGAGATGGATAGTAGAGATTCTGTCAGGCCTGACCCTACTTCCATTTCTTCACAAGATTTATCTAGATTTATTTGTGATGATGATGTAATTGTTTAAATTTCTGATTCTACTAATGTTGTTGCTTTATATGTTGGAAATGATGCAGGTATTGAGGTTGAAGATAATTTAAGTGTAGGGGATTGCTTACTGGAAGCATTACCCCAAGAATCACCAAGAAAAAAGGATGTAAGTGTAGGGACTTGTGCTATGGAGTCAAGCACCCAAGAATCACTACATGAAGTTGTACACTTACCAGAACTAGAGTCTGAGCATTTACTTGGTGGAAAGGAGGTAACAATCACCACTTTAGGTACCTTTCAAGATGACAAGGTGAGTATTTTTTGTGATTTTTCAGAAAATTTAATAGAGGTACCATACATTGATTTTATTAGATGTGATTCATTTCTCAATATATTTGCTACCCACACTAATATTCTCCTATTTTCTTCTTATCCCACATGCGTGTGGGAGGTGTTTTCTTTGATTGATGTTGTAGGAGAACATAAGCTTCTGGAGTGGATGCTTACACTGAACCACCTTCGACCTCCAAAAAGAATGGTGAAAGGAAAAATGATTAATAAGAAGAATTTGAGTTGAACCATGATTACTCCACTTCCGGGATGGATTCTAATTCTAAATCTTCTTCAACCACCGGGAATTAAAGGGGAGTTGGTTCCACTTTCGCTTACTTTTGCATTTTAATTCATGCTTTGTGTCTAATAAATTCTTTATATGTTCCTTGAGTTCCATACTTTGCATTTTGCATTTCACTTTCATATTTTACATTTTGATTAGTTTACATAGCATGCCATTTGAATAAAATTCTTCATGGGAATTTTCTAGCAAAATTTTTAAGATGGTAAAAGTTTCTTAAATTTGATCATCAATTTTAGGTCATGCGACATGATTGGATGTTTTTCTTGCATGATATTGGTTAAAATGGTGGTGGATTCTATTTTGATCCATTGAGCTTGATTGCATATATAAAAATAATACCTAGAGAGGACCACTTTAAGCCTAAACACTATTATTTTCTTTGGTATGGCATGTACCCATAACAATGGAACTCTAGAACTTGCATAGTTTCTTTTCAAAGTCACAATTGCATATGTATGCATGGAAATAAAGGATATTTGTCATTCTTGTTCCCTCATGATTTTAATTTCTTTCCTCATAATTTTCTTTAAATATTTCATCTAGCATTCTAATTCTTGATCACCTTGCTTTGCTCTATTTTGTTGAGAGTTTTGGATTAATTGCTTGATGAGTTAACTTGACCGAGATGGGGATAAAGGATAAATGTGGGGGAATTAATTGATGAAGTTTGGGAGAATTTACTTAGTCAAATTTGTGAATTAAAGAGGTATAACTTGTTTTGATTATTTGAAGTAAAAAAACCAGTTGATTTGTTTCTGTTGGGAGATTGTTGAACTTTGGAAGTTTGAAGATTGATTAGATACTTATCAATTCGAATTTCTATTGGCTATTTAGAAATGCATTTGGTTTTGTTGTTGAACTCTCTTTAAGAGTGATGTAACAGAAGTTGGATCTAGAGAATGGTTTGTGCAGGAAATTTTCAGAAATCAGAAATTACTGTCAGCAACAATTATGGAACTTAAAGTCTGAACGATTCTTAAGAAGTAGCAGATGGAGTTGAAAAAGGTTGACTGTTGACAGAATCATTGTTGAGATAACAGTAGATTCTGAAGTATGAAACTTAAGTCTAGAAAAGGCTGGAAATTCCAGGATTGAGCTGATTTCTGAAACTGAAAAACAACAGTGCATGCCTTTGAAATTCTGCAATTGGAATAAGCATCAAGTCTGAATTTATTGTGATTTGGATTTTAAATATAGTGTGCCAAGTTTTGTTGTAAATTTCTGGAATTGATGAAGTGCAAAAAGACAATGGTTACAACAACAGCTAATACATTTTGAAACTGTGCAACAGAATTGTAAATTTGGTGCCAATATATTTATGTAATTTTTGGAAAATAGCCATCTGAATTTGAACTTCTAGCATTCCAGAGTCAAATGATACCCTCATGCTAGCTGGATTCTATTTGATTTGAGCTAAAGCCACCTTAGAATCTCAATACTGAAACTTATAATACAGAATCAAAATGTAATGCTGAAGCTTAAAATTACAGAATTCTGAATTCAGAATTTGACAGGAGATCAGGAATCAGATCAAACTGGAATGTTTTTCTGCAGAGTAGAAGTAAACTGAGTTAAGAAAAGAGCTTGAGAAGAAGATTAGTTGAATTCGAATCATCTCTGGGATTGCTACAAATTATGTGGTGTTAAATAGACTTTGTTTCAGTTTTTTACTTAAGCAGGAAGAATGCAACTTTTAAGATGTTTAGACAACAAGTTAATTTACAGCAAATGTGCAGGGGGATGGAATTAAGAGATGTAAGAAACCTTTGGTTGATTCTTAAATTGAAACGGATGTAGGCAACTAACCTATTCTGGATTGATGCATAACTAGAGTCTGTGAAATAGATATAGGAGTTGATTTTAGCAAACAGCTTGTGTTACTGAAACAAGGTATAAGAAGTATTGGATTGCATGGAAATCTGCAGCTGAATATGAAACAGGAGTTTGAATCTGATATAGATGCAGTAACTGGAAGCTGGAAATGTCTACAGTTCTGGTTAAAAATTTTCAATAGGAAACTTTTAGATTGAGCAACTTCATTAGCTTCAACTCATCAACTCCACTGCTGAAGGCAACAAGCATCTGATCAGTGAATAACCAGCATGTTTGTGATATTGAAATCTGTAGCAGCAGATTGCATTATCCATTTCCAGAATCCAACAGAACTTTCTAACATTTCTGCAAATGTGACTATGGTGTTTGAATTTATGATGGTGAACCTATTGGAAATAAATGTCCATGTTAAATATGCCATGCAGAAGGATAGAATCTGAGTTTAGTAACACAAAGGTTGAGTATTAAGTTGAGGGCACATTGTATCAAGGTTATTGGATAGCTATCCAATTGAAGAAGAGTTTGGTTTAATCTTTTGTTTACTCATTGACAAATGGTATTCAAGTTTTAATATTTGGAAATCTGGAAAATTCTTGAAGATTGAATCTAAAACAATCTGTGGAAGAAATTGCAAGGTATCTATTCCCTAAGTTTGAACATGTCAAGAACAAGCTTCTATGCTCAAACATGGAAGTCTCAGCCATTTTGAACGTCACTAATTTTGGAAACATCACTGATTTTGAACCTTTCTGTTTTGGAAACATAGAAGCTGGGAAATGCTGGGATGTTGTGAGAATTTCAGTGAGGACGCAAATTGAAGTGGGAAAAAATTCAGAATGAAATTTATAAAAGAAACAGGAAATCTGTAGAAACAAGAAAGCTGATGTTTAACAAATGGTGTATCAAATACAGTAGCAATTCCCATTTCTGCAGAATTCAAAACAGTAATAATGAAATCAGAGTTCTGATGTTAAATCTGGAATCTGGATTTTGGAAAACATCCTGCTGAAATGATCATTTTGACCAGTGGACTGAAATCATTTGTGAGATAAAAGCTGTTAGATCAGAATCTGAATTCAATTACTTGAGTTTCAAAAAGATTGAAAAGTAAATAGAGAATAATAAAAAGAAAATTGTTCAGTGCTAAATTGGAAGCCTGTCTTCAGATTTTTGGAGAAGCAAAAAACATACAGAGATGGACAAAGCTGAAACCATACAAAAATTGAAGAGAGCAGGATGATAAGAAGATAAATTCAGTTGTAATGCATTGAGCTGATATCACATTGAATTCCAATTGCTAAAACTTAATACATGAACCTGATATTTGCTGTAGCTAAAAATGTTAAAGGGGTTTTGTCTCCTTTATAGAATCTAAATGGGAACATGTGCTAGCTCATTGATAAAGGTTTAATTCTTGGAGAAATTGAGGAATTAGTCTATGAATAGTTGTAAATCAGAAAACTAGAAATCTAAATCAGTGAGTTGGGTTGAGTTGAAAATCTTGAAGTTAAGTTTCTGTCAGAATCAGAAGCAAATTAACAAAACCTTGTAGCTAGGAAAGTTGTTGCAAACTCTTGAAGTTTTGCTGAATTTGATTGCTGAATTGCTAAAATATAGAAACTTCATAGAAACTAAATTCTGGAAATTTTTAACTGATCAGTTTTGGAATTTCATAAACTGTAAAAGAACTGATTTCTTTAACTAGAATTCAGTGTTGTTATCAGAAGTGGAAGATGGGTAGCAGTAAGTGTATCAGAAATTCATTTCTTTGATCACTAGAGCTCTTTACTGTACTAATGGTTGTTATTCAAGAAAAACAGTTGATTTTTGACAGTTGAGAGGAACTATGAAAGTATTGAGCTGAATTTGATGATTTATTGTGCATCTGAATTGGTGAAATTACAGAATTCAGAGCTGAACCAGTAAGGAAAAACATAGTTGCAGATGTATAAATTTCAAGGATTTATATTCTGAAGATCATTTCTGGCAGGTTTCTGAACTCGGATTTTTGAAGATCTAAGAACCGTCAACAGCTCCTTGAATTCTAGCTATGAGACTGAAATCTGAAATCATAATTCGAAGTCAGTTTTGAAGTGGATCAGCTGGACTACTGCAGAATACAGTTGGTCCTTTATCTATTGAATACTTGGTGAGATTTCTGAAATTGAAGGATTAAAGTTTAACTCTTGTATGGTTTAAAGCATGCAATTTCAATGGATGAAATTTCTGAAACCTGAGGTAGCTTAACTTAGCAAGTTAGATGCAGGAATTTGTTTGTCTAATTTTACAACAGTGAAGACATAAGAACCAATGAAACTCAAGGATTTGGATTCAGCTGATAAGAGCTGTTAATGAAAGTATCAAATTAAGCATGATGCATGTCAATTCGTATAACAATTTTTCATTAGCAAATGCTTCCATTTAAGGTTCCACTTAAGTTGGAACTTTGTAAGTATACAAATTTTGAAATTGAATTGTGAAGTATCGAATTCTAGAAATTAACATCAGTTCTTGGATTTCCCTGAATTTCTCCTTGAGTCTGAATTTGAATTCTAAATCCCTGAACCCCAGTTTTTCTAATGGTGGAAAATAGACTTTGTTTAAGTTTATTTATCAACTCTTAATGAAGTTGTTTTCCAACAGAAACCTCAATTGTTCAGTAATCAGTTTTCTGATAAGTGAGAAGTCAAAAAAATCAGAGGAAGAACTTGGAATTGTCTGGCTGCACTGCAGTGCAAAATGTGCTGAACCGTTATTCTGAATTTGTGTAGATTGTAGTGCGGGATTATAATATAAGCTTTGAAATGGAATACAGAAAACTGATTGGAATTGGAATTCTTGAAACCAGTTCTGAAACTGATTTTTAGGTGACAAATGGAGTGCTTGCAACTAAGGAATTCGTAAGATGAGTTATTTTAAGTTGTAATTCAGGAAGTCAATTCTGCAGTTTTGATCTCATTACAGATTTCGAAGAATCAACTAATAAAGTCTAGCAGAATTGTCAAAAACCTGCAGAATAAAGGAGGAAAAAGTGGCTAGAGGTGTATAAATTTTTAGAAAGCATGATATTTTCCTTGGTCCGAGACGGCCAATGTTTTAAGTGTGGGGGAGGGAATTTTCTTCATAAGTTGATGTGAGATCATTTTAGTTTCCAAGTGTGGAATTGAAGTAAAAAAAACAGTGTAAAACAGTGAATAAAAAATGGCAAGACAAAGAATATCAAGTATGGAAATAGAGTATCAATATTTTCGATGGCCATCAAATTGAAGGGGAGGTTAGCTTGGTCTTTTGAATTGATAAAAACAAATGGTATTCATCTATTTTCACATCAAAATAGTCAACTCATCAAGTATATTCTCCCAATACTCTCATCTTCTCAATTTTCCATTAAATTCTTTTCTTTTGCCAATTTCATTCACTTTCATTATTCTTTTTTATTCCATTTCAATTCTTGATGATAAAATCCTTTTGATTCATGTATGCTATGTTTATAGTGGTGGAGAATTAGAAAATAAGCAAGCTTATGGTAGTGAAATGTTGTGAGTTGCATTGAGTGAGCTCCACTTATACACATGCTTGAGTGTGAGAGTTAGAAAAGGTAAAAACCTTGTGAGCTTGCAACTTGCTTAATTTTTCAATTGGATTAAAACTACCATACCTACTGATTATTGTTTGGATTGTATTCATGATTGTTTGTGATCTTGAGATGATCTTAGTTAAATTCCTTTTACTATCTTCTAGGTATTGATAAGGAATTTTTTTGTGGAGATGATTTTTGGTTTTCTTTACTTGCACGGGACATTCAAGGCTAAGTGTGAGGGATTTGATAATCATCATTTTACTATATTATTTTGATTCATATATACATGGTTTGATGTTGATTTCATAGGTCTAAATCATGGTTACATCATATTTTATGCATTGTATCGATTTTGGACTTAATTACAAATTATTTTATTTTCATGTTATTTGATGCTAATATTTGATTCTTATTTTGTAGCCATCAAAGTATCTTAGATTTGGATCTATTCAAACCGAATTTGTGCTCGAATCGGAGTTTAAACGAGAAGATCAAGCTGCAGAGCATTATGGATCGTTCATCAAAGATAGGATAGATCTGAACCATCCAGTGAAGATCTGGTCCATCCGACCTAAGGGAGAGTAGATCCAGACCCTTGATCAAGATCAACACCTTCGGATCAGATGTTTAGAGACTTTTCACCGTTGATCAAGCTCCAAATTAGTTTCAGCCGTCCGTTCAGATCTGGATCTGATTCAAAACAGAAGCTACAGTACCTTTTCTCTTCGTCGATCTCCTCTGCAGCATAGCGTTCACGTCGCGCGGCGTTCTCCGAGATTCCAACCCCATCTCTACTTCCAGATCCATTTTCCGGCAACTTCATCGGCGACGATGCTCTCAGATGCTTGCGACCAGCTTCCGGTGATCTGACCTCGCTCCAAGGTGTTCCTACGGCGAGAATTGTGCTCTGCGATACTCTGTTCTGCTGCTGCCGATTTGGAGGTGTTCCTCCAATCGGTGGTTCCGCTTCCCATCAGTGAGCTTTGGCAGCGTTCCTCCACTTCTTTTGGACCATTCCCGACGACATTCCATCCATCATCTTATCCACATCAGATCTGAGTTTGCAGTTCACAGATTGGCAGATTTCCTGACTTGGGTGGCTCCGATTTTCATCAACTTCGCTTGGAGAGGTGTCCGGTGAATCTGGTAAAGGTTGAGCTGAGTTTAGCTACTGAGATTGTCTTCCCCGATTGCTGAAGTGAGGTTTCATGGATGTTTCCTTGTGTGACGGCAAGGAGAAGATGCCGTGTAGATTGGTTTGGTGTTGAGATGGATTAGGGTTTAATTTTTGCATTCTTTTTATTGTTGATAGATTTAGATTTCAGTTTATGTTGTTGGATTCAGTAATCATAGTTCTTTTTAGTTTAATAGTTTTAATTCAAGTGTTTTGGGTAATTTAGTTTCAATTGATGTTTGAAATTGTTCTTAATTCTACTTTATTTTAATTCATAGCACTGTTGAGTAGCTTAGTTTTTGTAGTTAAGATTCAAATGTTGCTTTAGATTGTATTCCATTTGTGCCTTGCTATTTTATTCTTAGTTTAAGTGAGTGTTGATGGTTTAATCACAACGTAAGGTGACAATGCGTTATGGTTTGATTATTGGCACCTAGTTAGATTTTCTTTATGCATTAGATTAGTTCTTAATTTCTGTGCTTTTCATTTGTTAGATTTATATTCAAAGCTTAAACCCCTCATTTTCATATTAAAACCCCCAAAAACAAGAATAACGTACAATCCTAGGTTATCATTCGACCGCTAGTTTCTTGAGAGATCGATCCTGGGTTCGTTATTACAATATAATTGTGTAGTTAAGGGTTCATGGAATATACATTGTTAATTTGTTTTACGAGTGTGACAGACTTGTTATCACTCCCTGATATGTCTCTAAGACCGCTCGGGAGGCCTCAAGTTCTTCCTTCAACCGGGCCAACTCTTCGTCCTTGGCGTCGAGTTGGGTCTTCGTTGAAGTCTGCTCGGCCAACCGTCCATCCCTCTCAGCCTTCAGTGCGGCTCAGCATCCTTCAAGTTTTGAGCCAACTCCTGGAACTCTTTATTCTTGATCTCCAGATCTTCAATAGCACGGAGTTTCCTGGTGTTGGTCGAATAGATTTTGGCGTCAAAGGTGTTGGCCTGTTTATTATGCCGAGCTATTTGGGCGGCCTGTTTGGCGTTTTTTTCCTTTCTCCGCCTCCAGCATCTCGGCGCTCTTAGCCAGATCGGCTCTTAGCTGAGCCATCTCAGTATTCATCTGCTCCACCCGCTCCTGAGAAGCAGATGGTTGGTCGCTCAACGCCTTCGATTTCTTAACCTCCTGCTCCAAAAAAGCAAGCCTTTGGGACATGGCCAGACTCTCTACCTAATACTGCGAGTGACCAGGAAAATATAAGCATTGATCGGAGGTAAGTTAAGAAAATACAACACTTACCCCAGTGGACATCTGAGTGTGGATGTCTACGAGTGCCCCCGGAGGCAAAACTGTAGTGCGAGCTTGAGCGTCAACCCATATTTGTGCTAGTAGCCCCTGAATGATTATCTGGTGCTCAGGGGCTCAGGATTCAGCACCAGTCGACTCACTCCACTCCTCAGTCGGAAGGTGGAGAACCGCCGTTATGTGGCGCTGGCCGCTCAGGGCTGACTGAGCCGAGGTTGCTCTGCCGGGCGGTAAGGAAGATGATGTCGGACAGATGCCAAACTTTTGAACCTTCGATGGTGGCGGCATGAAGGCAACTGGCGGCGCACAAACGGTTCCCTGCGGCAAACCGGATAGTGATGGGGGTCCGATCAGACGACGTAAGGGGAACCGTCAGCGGAGCTAGAGCTAGGGTCGAAGTTTCAACCTGCTCGATGGAATGGCGTGGGCTAGTTCTGATAGGGTTCTGCACCACCGAGGAAGGGAAGTGTGATGAAGTCTCTGCCTAGTGCCTCTTGTGCCTTATCAGCGACTCTCTAGAGGAGTTTGAATCCGACGCCCTCTCAGCCTCAATAACTGGCAGTCATTCGGGATGGGGGCGCGGTCCACCAGTCGCTCCACTGCTGGGCGTTTGGCTAGCTATCCTTTCGCTCACTAAGGCGGGATCCCCCTCGCTCTCGCCATGCAGGTCATCTTGTGAGCTGACTGGCTGTAGACCGCGACTCTCCAACTCAGCCACGGCCACTGCGTTGATCACATCGTCCGCAAGCTTGACATTTCAAGCCAGATGCGCACGCAACATGATGTCAATTGCAAAATAAGAAGAGAAATCAATTAGAATCAAAGAAAGAAGTGAAGAAGCTGCATACCTATGTTGGACAGAAGCCTTGTGTGGATCGGACTCAAACTGAAAACGTAGAGGACACCCTCCAGCAGCAACTTGTGGATGTCATATTTCTGACCAGCTAGCATTGAGGATGCATTAAGGTAGTCTGATTAGCTCTTTTACTTTTTTAGGGGAGGCTGACCCACCACTTCAAGCTGCTAGTTGGTCGGGAAGTCGTGCCGTTCGGGAAGGCACACAAAAAAGAAGTACTCCCTCCAATGCTTGTTGGAAGTCAGCATTTTATCGAAAAAAAACTAGGCCCACTCAGGCTTGGAAAAGAAAAGTCCTCGACTTGGACAATTTGGAATAATAAAAATAATGAAAAAGCCGGGGAGTGAGAGGAATGTCGTGCAGGCGGAACAGAATTACCACCCCGCACAACAACCGAAAGGAGTTTGACACTAGTTGATGGAGAGAGATGTGAAAATATTTACATACGGTAGGAAAGAAGGAGTGGATAGAAAACCGCAGACCGGCGATAAACTGATCCCTAAAGAGATAAAGACAGTCGGGCGGTGGAGTATTTGGTCGATCGGAAGGAGAGGGAAGAAGAACTTGGTAATCGGAAGGAAACTCAAAGGTGGCTGTCAGGCTTTCAACGTCACCGGCATCAAACTTGAACTCAGTATAGGTGTACCAAGGTCCAAGGACGGCGACGAGAGGCTGTGAAGCACTCGCCATCGCAAAAAAGCAAAAGAGGTAGCGAAAAGACGCGACGCAAAGGGGGAAAAAGGGCGCTTACTGAAGGTCGCTTGGAGAGCAACGGAGGAAGAAAAACGTGAAGGAGCAGAGATAGAATGTCGCCGGAGAACTTGAAGATAGAGATACACAAAGGAAGGCGGTGACACAGGTTTATAAACCTCGGGGCTGGTCGTCTGAATCCGTCCGATCTAGGTCGCGGATACACAGGCAGGAATCTGGTCGTTAAATTCGAAGCGCCAAAGGTCACGTCGCTAGCAGATATACACCTGCCACGTCAGCCATGCGGCAGCCGTAGGCGAGACACATGGCGCTTAACCACGGGATGATATTTAATGCAGGCAATTAAGAGGCTTGGAGGCGCGCTCAGCCATAATGAGGAGGGATTTGCACACTCTCCTAGAAATATGGATGGCGTCAGCCTAGCTCGCGCTCACCCAAGAAAGCACGAGGAAGTGTGGATATTCGTTGGGCTTGTCGAAGGAAGCGGATGTACTACCGAACAACAACCTTTGAGGGGTCGATCGACCGAGAAAGGTGTTAGCACATTCACTCAGTTACAAGGAAGCGGCCACATAGCCGACCGGCAGGATACGTCAGTTCGATCATAATCTATGGAGTGTCATAGGCCGATCAGGTGAAAGGCGCCACTGACACCATTTGTCCAGTCAGTCGGACTTGCAGCCTCCTTCAACTAGACTTGAAGGGGAGGCATGTGATGCGGCGATAAGGAGGTGTCCACCCGGGCGTTGGTCAGTTGCCACGGTGGAAGTCAAAGTCAAGGCGATCAACACTCAGGTATCATATGACCACACAGATGATAATCGTATGGGTTGGTTGGGTGAGCGAGCCCTCGACCGGGAGGAGGAGGTGTCCGGTCCGACCCCACCTTTGACTTGGGGAGGTATGTCAAACAACTCGAGTTTATTGTTGGACGCTGAGCAGAGGAGAAGACTATAAGTGGAATCTTAGCCGAGCAGCTACCCCGCTCGGCCTAGCAACAGGACTCAGCAGTCGCAGCAGAGTTTCGGTCGACCGGACGCACCACAGGTGCAGCGAAGTTCCATCCGAGCGGATGGGACACAGTAACAACAGTTCTGGAAGAGCGACTAACCCGATTGGCCTAGCGACGGATCCACTGTTATTTCTCGACATCCTTTTGGGAGTTAGTGTCGCTGACACCAGGCATGGTTGACAAGGAGATCGTATGACAGAAGCTTCCACTGTCACATCAGAGATATGCTCGGCTTGTTAAGGTATTGTGTCAGGGATACTTTACTGATAAGTCTTTTTAGGAAAAACTTTGGGAAGCGTGCTCACTTGGGGAAGCGTGCACGCACGCTACAAGAACTCTATAGAAAGGGGGGTCCAAACATCGGCGAAGGTACGCAATATACACTATTTGCGCTACAATCTTCATTCTTGTTGCTCCACCTTCTACATCATCGCCGATGACTGACTTGAGCATCGGAGGGCCAACGCCGGGAACATCTTCTACACCATTCCTTCTGAGTAGATTTCGTGCAAGATCACCTGAAGTTCCTGGACTTGGCTAATTACCGTCTTTGAGTCAACCATCTTGTAGTCCAGGAATCAACCCACGATGAACTTCTTGGCCCCTGCATCCTCTGTCTTGTACTTCTTGTCCAGGAACTCTCACAGCTCCTTCTCGTTCTCTTCATGCTATACACAGGGTACAATTAGTCGGCAAGACAATTAAAAATGTAGTTTTGGCAAAGGAACTCAGAATGAGTTCATACCTCCACTGCACTGATGGTTTGCGCATCAGCATCCTCGTCATGCTTGGGAGGGTTCTCGGCCAATAATCGAGATAGATTGAGCGTGATCAAGTAGAAGAGCATCTTCTGCTACCACCTCTTGAAGTTCAGTGTACTAAACTTCTCTGACTCTTCCCTGTGATTGATTGGCATAGTTTCAATCGGGGCAAAGGGGGCATTCATGTGTTAAATTTGTTGCACCTCAACATTCTGTTCTATAATCATCTCAACATAATCGAATCTATTTTTAAATTATTTTTTCCAACAAATCCATCCCATACACATACGCGCACACACTTAATGCATTTATCCAACAACATTACAATCTCGTAGCAACATGCTCACCAAATGTTGATCCTGGTGATGATGAACAGAGGAATCAAGTAGCAACATGCTCACCATTTATCCATACTTGGAGATCTTGTCGAAGTCTTGATCTTGCAATTTCTGGATCAGCTCAGGGCAGTTATTAATGCTCAAAAACTGAAGATTGCTCAGGAATCCATTGCACGAGAGGCCCGGGCAATCTAAGATCTCAAGATGTGCAAGTGAGTTCATGTTCCTAAGTCCAAATGGAAGATGCTTGAGCTGCTTGCAGTTTTCGATCACCTGATCCTCTAACTTTGTCAGCCCGATCACTCCTGCAGGCACATTTTACAGCATAGGACAGTGTCTGATGACAAAGATCGACAAACACGCAGGTAGCCAACAGTCAGGAATAAATTTCAACTGAATGCAATAACTGATCTGTAACCGATGGATGGACGCATGGAGACTACCTATCTCGAAGGGCAGGCCCGCCCTTGTCAGTCCACTGAGAGTGAGAGAGGGAAGCAAGGAAATAGCTACCAAGGATCTCCAAATCCTGTCATCGGTTGTCTTTACTTGTAATGATTGGAGTTTTGGGAAATATGTTAAGCCGGCAAAGTATGGGGATGCTTCGATCCCAACTTTGTCGGAGATGGGACTTCATGTATAAGCTGGAGCAGTGCAGGGCGGTGCTTGATAGTGAGCTCACGGAGAGAAGGCAAAGCACAATGATGATCCCCCAACCATTCTTGTAGTCCTGACATTTTCTCCAAATGTAGCTTTTCTAACTTTGGGAAGTGTATCTCGTTCCTGCCACAGAATGAACAGTCAAGATGCTTCAGCCCATGCATTTCCTCGAGAAATAGATGCTTGAGGTTGGTTAATTGGCCGAGCGGTGGGAGGTTCAGGCAACTGTATGTTTTGGAGATCCTCACTGTTACTAGATTGTTCAAGGAAGAATCTCCCATCCATGTAGGCAGCAAGGTTCCTTCACACCCGACTACTCCGATCTCTTTCAGTCTGTGATGAGGTTTGAGGTATTCAAGGATGTTTTCTCTACTGTTAATGTAGATACTGTAGTTCCATGTTAACTCTGGTCTGTGAATATGTTCCTTGTTCGATATGTTGGCCTTCTTAGCATCTTCCAGACTAGAAACAAGGTCAAGCCTTTCAATTAGAAGCTCATTGCGGAGATCGTTCAAGTTCTCCAACTGAGATAAACCACACTCATGCCTTTTACAGTTTACTAACAACAAACCTGTTGAGTGTCCGGAGATGAGTTAATACTCCAATTTTTGGTGGCATTCATCTCAAGGTGCTTTGTGAATTGCCATCTAGATGAAGATCAAGGTGCCTTAGATTAAGCAACTTCCTCATATCCTTTGGAAGTTCTTCTAAATCGTAACAGTTTCTGAGTCCCAAGGTCTGTAGGTTGTAGAGGTGAGACACAGATTCAACCAACCTCTTTATGATTGGGTTCTATAGTTGGAGACAGTGCAGGTGCCTCAGATAGCCTATTGATTCAGGCATTTGAGTCAGGGACAAGTTGGTGAGCAAGTGCATAGGCTACTGAGTCTCTCTGCGAGATCGTCAGGAACAACCACTTTTGGGCCACTCTTGGAGTTGCCGATCAGTAGCAATGACTACAAGCCTTTGCATTTGTACACTTGCTTGCATAGATCACCGCGATGAGGGACTCTTCTTACTAATTCTTAGTAGTTCACCGATAAATGGTGAACACTAGCTGAGAGATGCAAATCTATGCCAGGTTACATGACATAGCATTCCTCTATTAGGAAATAATTATTATTAGTAAATACTTATTTATTTCCTAGTTATTAGAAATTATTATTATTAAGAAATACTTATTTATTTTCTAATTATTAGAAAATAATCATTATTAGGAAATACTTATTTGTTTTATAGTATTTTATATGTTTTCCTATTTTATGTGTTTTCTTATTTTTTACTAGTATTTATATACCACATATTATCATTAATAAAGTGTATAAATTCTATTGTCAATATGATATCAGACTGTTAAGCTTAACAATAATCTTTTTTCTTTTCTCCACAATATCCACCAGCCGCCTTCTACAATGGTTGTTGCCGCCGACATCACTCGCTGGCTATCTCTCACAAATACTCCTGATTCACCTTCTGCCCTTGTGGTTCTCAACGTTAATGCTCAAGCATCGTTGAAACTCACCACCTCCAATTACTCTACTTGGCGCTTGCAGTTCACATCTCTTCTATTCGGATATGACTTACTGGGTTTTGTTGATGGCTCACGTTTCTGCCCCCCTACACAGATAACGCCTACAGACGCCACGCTCCCTCAGGCAAATCCTGATCATATTCTCTGGCTCCGTTAGGATCAACTTCTCCTCAACGCTATTATAGGTTCGATGTATCCTACTCTTGTGCAGTTTATTTCTTCATCAACTTCATCTAGAGACGCATGATAGATGCTGGAGAGAACGTACGCTGCTCCCTCACGTGGCAGGATTATGACTCATCGTCAAAATCTTGCCAGCCCTCAACATGGTAACAGATCTATCACTGATTATATGTAGGACATCAAAAGAAATATTGATGCTTTTGCACTTATGAATGTCAAAGTTTATTTTGATGAGCTCTCCATTCGTGTCCTAAATGGTCTTAGCCAAGATTATTGCAATATCTCACATGCTCTGCAAGTTCGTGACGTCCCTATTACCTTTGATGAGCTATTCGAGCAGCTCCTCAGCTATGAAGCCCAATTAAAAATCTCGACACCATCTCCATCTTTGACGCTAATGGCTGCTCTTGAGGCTCTAGCAGGGAATTCTTGTAATCGGTATTCAAACTATCATGGTGGTTGCCAGCAGGTTCCGTCGATGTTCCATCAGCTGCGCCTATCTACTCCTAGGTTGTCTGCGTGTCCTCTTGCACATCCAGCTGTGTCATGCCGCAATCGTTATCTTGGGAGCTGTCATATCTGTGGTGTTCAAGGTCACTCTGCTCACCAGTGTGGTCATATGATTGCCTCAATGCTTGCTATGATTCCGCCGACTCCTCCGCTTACTCCACGTCCAGCGTATAGTGCACCATTTGCACACACTACTATTCGTTTTACACCTCTGTCTGATTCCCGAGAATGGGTGGTCGACTCTGGCGCCTCTCATCATGTCACCATTGATCTCACTACTCTTTCATTACATGAGTCTTACTCTGGGAATGATAGCGTCATCATTGGTGATAGTTCTAGACTACCCATTACCCACACTGGTTCTTTCTCTTTCTCCACTCTATCTTTCCCTTTAGTTTTCTCTAATGTTTTATTTGTGTCATCTATGTTAAAAAATTTGATTTATGTCACTGCACTTTGTGCTACTAATCCTATTACATTTCGTTTCTTTGATTCCTATTTTTAGGTGTTGGATCGTCATACGGGAGAGACACTGGTCAGTGGGGTCCATAGAGATGGTGTCTATTACTGGCCAAAATTTGTGTCTCCGCTATCATCCCCTTCCGCCTTTTCTGTGTCTATCTCGTCATTTATTTCCTTATGGAATAATCCTTTAGGTCATCCATCATTAGATGTTTTGCAACGTTTTTTGTTATCCTTGGGTCTTTCATTTCTTACGGATACTTTGTTTAATTTTTCATGTACTTCGTGCAATATTAATAAGAGTCATAAATTGCCCTTTCATAAATCTAGTATTTTATTTCATGCTCTTTTGAATATTATCTTTTCTAATATTTGGACATCTCCTATATCATCATTTGATGGGCTCAAGTATTATGTTATCTTTGTTGATTATTTTACAAAGTATATATGGCTTTATCCCTTACGCAAAAAATCGGATGTATACTCTACCTTTATTCTATTCAAAACTTTTGTTGAAAATCGATTCTCGATGACTATCAAAATACTCTTCACTGATAATAGAGGTGAATTCTTAACTCTTCGCACCTTTCTTACTACTCATGATATCAGCCACCTTACCACTCCTCCACACACTCCTGAACACAATAGATACTTTGAACATCATCATCGTCATATTGTCGAAACTGGTCTCACTTTATTGTACAGAGTGTTTATTCCACTCACTTTTTAGCCTTATGCTTTTGTTGCGGCAGTCTATTTGATTAACCGCATGTCTAAGGTCGGTCTTTCCCACATGCCCTCTTTTGAAAAATTGTTCACCACCATTCTTGATCTGTCTAAGCTTCAAGTTTTGAGCTGTCTATGCTTTCCATGGTTGCGCCCCTACTCTCACCAGAAGCTTGATCCCAAGTAAACCTCTTGTGTGTTCCTTGGCTATTCTCTCACCTAGAGTACCTTCTTGTGTTATGATGTCACTCTTAAAAGAGTTTTTGTATCTCCTCATGTTAAGTTTGTGGAGCATGTTTTTCCATTTGCCATCACCTCCTCCTTGGATTCCACAGTAATAGACATTGATTCTGAGCTCTCTGCTGCACCAATCCTCTTGTGGGGCCCTTCAGCACCGGTTCCGCAACCTGCCACTAGCTGCAGCTCCCGCAATCGACTTTTTCACCGCTGTCATCACAGCCGCCATCACCGCCTCTTGTTGTCGGGCCATCCACGCTGCCTGGTGGCGACTGACTCTCTATCCCACCGCCTCTCTATCCCCCTCTCGCTTCTCAAAACCAACATCCCATGCAAACTCGCTCCAAAAATGTCATCTACAAACCCAATCCAAAATATCTTCTTCATACTAGCCTTCCACAATCCTGTGAACCCTCCTCTGTCATGCAGACGCTTAAAGATCCGAATTGGGTACAGGTCATGCACGAAGAGTATGATGCTCTTCTCCGTAATCAGACTTGGACTCTTGTCCCGCCTTCGCCAGACCAAAATCTTATGGGTAATAGGTGTGTGTTTCGCATTAAGCATAATTCTGACGGTTCAATTGATCGGTATAAGGCTCGCCTTGTTGCCAAAGATTTTCATTAGCATCCTGGTGTTGACTTTCATGATACATTCAGTCCTGTTATTAATCCAGTAACAATGCGCATTGTTCTTAGTTTGGCTGTGAATGGGAGGTGGTGTCTTCACCAACTTGATGTCAACAATGCATTTCTTAATGGTCTCCTTGAAGAGGAGATTTATATGGTGCAACCTTCGAGTATGCGCAATGCTGAGTTTCCGGATCATGTGTGTCGTTTGAATAAGACGCTTTATGGCCTGAAGCAGGCTCTGCACACTTGGTATTTGGAGCTTCGCGCTTTCTTGGTCTCTCTTGGCTTTGTCGAATCTCGAGTTGATACCTCCTTATTTGTTTATTTTCTGGATGGTACTCTTATCTATTTCCTTGTATATGTTGATGATCTAATTATTACAGGGAGTGATGATTCTTCTGTTGACGTTATCGTATGTAAACTTCATGCAAAATTTACGATTAAGGATCTTGGGGCTCTTTCCCTCTTCTGCGGTGTTGAGGTTCGTCCAACCTCAAATGATCTTCTTTTGTCTCAGCCAAAGTATGTCATTGATCTTCTCTCCAAACACCACATGCTTAAGTCCAAGCCGGTCTCCACTTCTATTGCTGCTGGCTCTCGTTTTACTATACATGATGGGTCTTCATTTTTTGATGCGACTAAGTTCCGACAAGTAGTTGGGAGCTTACAGCATCTCCGTATAACTCGTCCTGATATTTCCTTTGTGGTCAACAAGCTCTTATAGTTTATGCATGCTCCTTCAGAGATGCATTGGGGCGCTGTGAAGCGTCTACTTTGATATCTCAATGACATTAGAGATCTTGACATTCGTCTTCTTGCGGATACACCTCTTACTCTTCATAGTTTCTCCGATACAAACTGGGCAGGAGATCCAGATGATTGATGTTCTACGGGTGCATTTATTATTTTTCTGGGTGCTAATCCGATTTTCTAGAAATTTACCAAACAGCGCTCGGTTGTGCGCCATTCGACTGAGGCTGAATATCGTGTCATTGCTTCTGCGACATCTGAGATCCAATGGATTAAGTCACTTTTAACAAATCTGCTTCTTCCAGTTACCACGCTTGCTGTGCTCTTCACTGATAATTTGGGTGTCACATATCTTTCAGGTAATCCTGTTTTCACTCTCGGATGAAGCATCTGACTATTGACTATCACTTTGTCCGTGATCTGATACAGGCATCCGAACTACGTTCATGGAATTCATCACTCATCACGTACCTTTGCTGGTGCCTATCGTGATTGAAATGTGAATACTGCATGAGAGAGTTGAGGTAGTCGCTGCTGAGTGCTGACGCCTTCCATCTGTTCCGTCTCTCTCGGGCGGATGAAGCTTTGGGCCATCCACAGTTGAATGATGAAATCCCCTCCAACTCCCAGCCTTTTGGAATTATGGAACAAGTATGCAAAGCACGGCTTCAGATAGTGGGGCAAGTGTGTGTTGGTAGCTCGGGCTGAGAGCCTCTACGAGCCATTGCCCTGTGTCAAGTTGGACAAGGGGCATCTCTTCGCTATTTTGTCCAGCTCTTCTTCGATCGATTGTATCCTATCGTATATATTTCGTTGAAATAAGAGACGCATAGGATTCACAGGGCCTAGGAAATTGCCATGAAAATAAAAAGTATATTGATCTAAATCGAAATTGATTTAGATTTAATTTAATTAAGTTATAATCGAACTAAAATTAATTGAATTAAAGAAGTTCAATCGATTTAAATTGGGTTAAGAATTTTATGAGCAAACTTATCTTCTTTCTTCTTCTTTTTTTATTCTCCGCCTCATTCTTTTTTATTCTCCGCCTCATGCACAAGCAGAGACGGATCTAGAATTAGAGTGGGGCTTGAACTTCTTGTAAAAATTGAAGCTTCTTGTAATAAATGGGAAAACTATTTTGGTGAGTTATTCTTTACGCTAGTATTTGACTGCGGATGAGAAATAAAATAAATTAAAGACCAAAAATAAACCAATTAGAACAGTCGAAACTACGGTTGCTTTGATTGAATTGGCCAAAAGAAAAATAAATAATAAATAATTATAAGGATGAAAAGAAAAGAAAATAAAAATCTTACTCTCTTTTTCAACGGACGCGATTAGCTCCGACAATTATATAAAAGATAAAACAAGAACAACTGTTATTGGAGAGGAAGACTTCTCTCAATTGTTTTAAAGCAACCCTTCAAATAAAATTAAAAACGATAAAAGTTAATAATAATAATAAGAAGAAGAAGAAGAAGAAGAAGGTGTCCGAACTCCCCACAACTCCCCTTAAGTTTTTAATGGAAATTTTAAACAATTTTTCCCCTTTTAAATAAAATTAAAAAATAATAATAGTTCAAAATAAAAACTAATTAAAGAGGATGAGACCGTGAGAAGTTGACCGAACCCGAAGTCCGGTGGATAAAAAGCGACAATTGAAGAACAAAGTAAAACTAGACGCTCTAAATTAAAATTTCCATTTTTAATTTTTTAAATTCTTCGAGCTACAATTTTATTGGTGTATTCATCCTTAGATAAGGTTATCAATTAATTAAGCTCGAGTAGATTTGAGTTTATATTTTGATATTTAAATAATATATTTTAGACAATATATGAAAAATAGTTAAGTAGTTCAAAATTAACCGAATACTTGACAGTGTGTGAGAGAGAAGTCGAGTAGATCATAAAGGATCAGATACTTAATTGAAAAGTCCTAACTAGAGATTAGGCAAAGTAAAGTCCTAACTCGAGGGTTAGGCAAAGCAAAGTCCTAACTCAAGAGTTAGGCAAAGCAAAGTCTAAGTCGGTCAAGGAGGATCACACATTGGTAAAGAGAAGTCCTAACTGTAATTAGATAAACAAAGTCCAAATGGGTTAAAGAGAACCGCAAGTTGACAAAGAAAAATCCAAGTGGGTGAAGAAGGATCACACTTTGACAAGGGAAAGTCCTAACTGAGGTTAGGCAAGAGAAATATCTAAGTGGGTCAAGCAAGACCACCTTTGGTAATCGAAAGCC
Source organism: Zingiber officinale (assembly GCF_018446385.1). Classification (NCBI taxonomy): domain Eukaryota; kingdom Viridiplantae; phylum Streptophyta; class Magnoliopsida; order Zingiberales; family Zingiberaceae; genus Zingiber; species Zingiber officinale. The sequence continues at coordinate 91,228,852 of NC_055991.1, forward strand.
CAACGAAAAGTTGGCAAAGAGAAAGCCCAAGTGAATCAAAGGTTGACCGGACACTTGGCGGTCATAAGTCCAACAAAGAGTTGACATGAAGTGAGGAAATTCGAACGTAGCAAACTTCCAAAAATTTATAGCTTTTGACTTGGATATCGGAATGAGATGATTTTGGATGAGAAACAAAGCTTGTTTAGAGCTTTACACATTTTACTGCTTACCAATTGATTAGATAATTGTTTGGGGGAATCCATCAAGTAATCGATTGGTTAACGGACCATAGTACAGAAAGTGTCTTGATCAATTGGATAATCAATCAAGATCTTTTCCAATTGATTGGGTAATCGATTGGGAGAGTTTGTGAGTGAACAGTGAGCTTCTAAATCAATTAGGTGATCAATTGAAGTTGTCAATCGATCAGGTGATCGATTGAGAGCATTTCTTCACGACGAACAATGAGTTTTCCAATCGATTGGGAAGAGAAACTTGTGATAAATAGTGGGCTTCTTAATCGATTAGGTGATTGATTGAAGCTGTGTAATCGATTGGCTAATTGATTGAGAGAAAAAGGAAAGAGACGTTGCGAGGTTTGGATGGTCTATTTGCTTGGATCTGACGTGATAATCGATTGAGAGTAAGACCAATTGATTGGAAGCCCTAATCTGTGGATATAAAGGCGTTCACAAGGATTCAAATAAACTTCTTCTTCTCCACTCTTCACCACCGGTTCTTGGAAGATTTTGAGGGAAGTGCTACTACATTTTTGAGTCTACAATTGGCATTTCAAGCAACAAGAGATCTAGAAAGCAATGCTCTCATTTGTATTGTATATTTATATCTTGTTTTCATTTTATTTTTATATGTGAGATTGTACGATTGTTTCCGAGAATGATTGTTTTTTATAGTAGTGTCTGCACTGTGTGAATCCTTGAATTAGTCACCTCAAGGAGGTAGATGTTGGTCCTCTGTGGTCGGCAAGAGGGGGATGAATTACCCTAAAAATGCAAAATACCCTTTCCAGAACTTTTGACTTTAATTAAAATAAACACTTTAATAAACGAACTAAAATGCATAAAAAGAAGTATGAGACAAAAGTATTTACTTGGGTTGCAAGTAGGGAGGTTGCTAATCTAAGGCAAGTGAAACTCAACTAGTCGACATCTTCTTTGACACAAGTTGGAGGCGGAGAAACCTCGTACAGAATGTTGAAAGCATAGAACTTTGAAGAACAGAATGGAAAACAAATACAGAAAGTGTTGTTTTTCTACTGAAGAAGACCAGAGCTCTATTTATAGTCTACTGGTCGAAACTAGCCGTTTGCTAACGTGGCATCTCTGGGCACTTGGACCCTCTCCGAGTGCCCCTAGAAAGGGAAGTTCTATCTTCATGCAACGACTTTGGAACGACTGATTTTTTCATGTCTGGGCATCTAGATCGGTCTGGGTGCTCGAACCGATGTTGATGTGGATCTGAAAGTGATTCTATAGCAATGGCTCTATGATGAGGCGCCTATTAGGTGCCTTGGTGGTCCAAGCGCCAGGACTAGGTGGTCCGAATGCCCTGACAGTTTAAGCGCCCGAACTAGGTGGTTTGGACTTTGAGACGGTCTGGGCACTCAGATCGGTCAGCCACCTGTTGACCGTTTAACTCCTTCTCCAATCGCTGGCTTTATCTTTGGTTGTTTGGGTGATCCTCCGGCCTTCCAGAGTTGAGCTCACCCAAGCCCAACTCCGGTCTTCTCTTTGAATAATCTTCTGCTCTGGCTTCTCATCTCTCGGAAGCATCGTGCACATCCTTCTCACTCCACTGGTGTACTCTTCCATAGCTTCTCATCCCTTGGATACATCGATCTCATCAACTCAATTCCCATGTCATCTTTCTTATTAGCTGCATTTTCTACTCGACTTCTTGCATTCCTAAGCTCTTTCACACTTAAATACAATGCTCAAATACACAAGACCTAACTTAACTTTGTTGATCACATTAAAATTAACACGGGGTACTTACAGTGGATACCAAGTAAATCTTAGTGTTAGCAATTGCTTCAAGTTTTCCAATGTAGATCATCATCAACAAAGTGATTGAAGCTAATTACCCCCTTCTAGCTCCTAGAGTGTCCTAATAAATGATATCAGAGTGAGATCACTCTTTATTAGACTAATCAGTGAGAGAGTCACGAGCTAGAGGAAGAAGAAGAGGTTGAGGCTTGAAGCCCTAATTTCAACAACTTAAAGACTTATTTTCAAAGGAGCTTAAGTTCAAAAATGGAGTGCCAAGATGAATTTAGATATGATATACGAGCACCTCCACTCAGAATTGAAAGCTTCGACATTTGGAAATCGAGGGTTAAAAACTTTTTCATGATAGAGATAGAGCAATGGTTTTCTCTAATGGAGGAATTTTAAGATCCAATGAATAGCAAAGGGAAGCTTCTTAAGAAAATCAAATAGACTGAGGAGCAATTAAGAAAATTCAAGGCAAACAATAAAGTAACCAAAATTTTATTTAATTTATTTCCTAACAATATTTTGTGCAAAATAGGATATTACAATAATGCAGACAAATTATGGAGTAAATTCGCTAAACTCCATAAATTTCCATTCTCAGCGAAATGTAATGAAAAAGGTAAAGAGGGAAACTCTTTGTTTCAAATACAAGAGGATTTGGATGTTGAGAGATGTTCAATATCCGAGGAAGGAATTTAAGAAGCATCAATCTCAAGGATTGAGGGGGAGAGATCATTGACATCGGGATAACAAGAAGCCTCATCATTTGGGTTAATAAAAAAGAACATGGTGCCACCTCCACAAGTTAGCAAAGCACAAATTGCGAAGGTATGTCAATTTCAAGTTGTAAAAATAAAAATCACATTATATGCTTTGAGTATAGGGGAAAACGACACTATAAGAGTAAGTGTCCAAATTGGTGAAGAAAAAGGCTCAAATGACTCTCAAGTTGCAGGAGAAGCTAAAAGAGGCAGCCCCGTGACACGCAAGGGTAAGGAATACATTGTGTAATTTTCTTATAATAAAAAAATTACATTATCAGAGTCAATGTCCAAATGGGAGAAATTTGACCAAGAAGAGAGGAGGAAGCTCAAGTCAAGGGGGATCTTCAAAGGATAAACCCAAGATACCACTAGTTAATGGTACTTACTTATGTCATGATAAAGAGCATGCAAGCTTCCAAGGATGAGTTGGAAGCTTCCAAGGACGAGCTGACAAGCTACAAGGCAGGGGAGCATGATCGGCTTGGGGTATTTTGAGTGGAGTATTTGAGCTCCAAGGACTTCAATGTGATGATGACCAATCGGACCTCCAAAATGTTTGATTATGGCGCAGAGGGAGCTATTAAACAACTATGGGAAGCAGGCCACTTAACTGCCAAGCTTCCTAGGAACTTCATTCGGCACCAGAAGATTTGGAGGGCATTCCAGAAAACTTAAAGACTTGTGTCACCTTGACTACGTATATTTCTCTCGTCCACTATTTGCCTTTGATGCTTGTTTCATAGTCTTATGCTATGTCTTTTTTTCTTGGCATAGCGTTACTTCACTTACTCAAATTCAAGAAAGTAATAGTTGAATTATGGTCAGCTTATGCAAGTAACACTTCGATCACTTAGGAAACTTCACACTCACGGCAGGAAGGCCACATGCTCGAGTGAAATCCCGCTTATAGCTCAGCTTTAAGGCTCGAGAGTTTACAATTGAACTGAGGCATGTGAGCAAGCATGCTTATAACTCGACCGAGTGGCTCAAAAGTCTGGGACTTAGTCATGAGAACATGCTCACTTATAACTCGGTCGAATGACTCGAAAGTTAGGGACTTAGGTATAAGAGAATGCTCACTTATAACTCGATCGAATGGCAATAGATTCTAGGACATAGGTGTAAGAGCATGCTCACTTATAACTCAGCCTAATAGCTCAAGATTTTGGGACTTGGGCATGAGAGCATCCTCACTTATAACTCAGTTGAATAGCTTGAGAGTCTATGACTTGAATGAGAGCATACTCACTTATAACTCAGCTGAATAGCTAGAGAGTAGGGGACTTAGGTGTGAGAGCATGTTCATTTATAACTCGATCGAACAACTCAAGAGTCTGGGACTTGAACATGAGAGCATACTCACTTATAACTCAACTAAATAGGTTTAAAGTCTAGGACTTAGGCATGAGAGCATGATCACTTATAACTCGGCCAAACAGCTTGAAAGTCTAGGACTTGGTCATGAGATCATACTCACTTATATCTCGGTCGAACGACTTGAGACTCTGGAACTTAGGCATGAGAGCATGCTCACTTATAACTTAACAAAATGGCTTGAGGGTTTGGAACTTGGGTGTGAGAGCATGCTCACTTATAACTCTATCGAATGGCTCGAGGTCTGGGGCTTGGGCGTAAGAGCATACTCACATATAACTCAGCCAAATGGCTCGAGAGTCTGGGACATATGCGTGAGAGAATGCTCACTTATAACTTGGTCGAATGCTCAAGAGTCTGGGACTTGGGCGTGAAAGTAAGCTCACTTATAACTCGATCAAATGACTCGAGAGTCTAGGACTTGGGTATGAGAGCATGCTCACTTATAACTCGACTAAATGGCTCGAGAGTCTAGAACTTGGGCGTGAGAGTATACCCACTTATAACTCGGTCGAACAACTTGAAAGTCTGAGGCATAGGCGCGAGAGTATGCCCACTTATAACTCGGTTGAACGGCTTGAGAGTCTGGGACTTGAGAATGAGAACATGCTCACTTATAACTAGGTTGAACAACTCGAGAGTGTGGGATTGGGTGTGAGAACATGCTCACTTATAACTTGTTCAAATGGTTTGAGAGTCTGGGACTTGAGCGTGAGAGTATGCTCACTTATAATTCTATAGAATAGTTCAAGGGTTTGGGATATAGGTGTGAGAGAATGCCCACCTATAACTCGGCCAAATGGCTCAAAAGTTTGGGACTTGAGCATGAGAGCATGCTCAATTATAACTTAGTCAAACGACACAAGAGTCTGGGACCTAGGCATGACAGTATGCTCACTTATAATTCGGATGAATGACACGAGAGTCTGGATAATAAGATTTTTCAAGCTAAATTTTCATGCAGTTTTATTAAGCACAAACATTTAACAAGATACATATTTATGTAATACAAGCATGCCCTCAGGCCCGATAAGGCTACAAGTGATTTGCATTCTATGGTCACTCTAAATTTCTTCCCTCAGTGCCTTGAAGGTGATAGAAGCTCGAAACGAGTCTATGCACTACCTTGTATGCCCCCTCTTATTTTGGCTCCAACTTGTTGACATGCTCAACCGACTTGATCTACTTTCATACTAAGTCACCAACCAAAAAGAACCTAGGGATGACCTTGTGATTATAGTTCTGCTTCGTTCGCTATCGATAGGAAATCAATCGAGCGACTATTTTATTTCTAGTTTTATCTATTAGATCGAGCTCCATAAAACATTGACCGGAATTGTCTTTGTCATACAGTTGTCTCCAATCAGACTTGACACCTACTTCCACTGGAACTTCTGCCTCCCCTTCATAGGCAAGGTGAAATGGTGTTATACCTATAGCTTCTCGAGGCATAGTGTAATAAGTCCACATCACACTAGGTAGGTCATCCACCTGGCTTCCTTCAACTTGGTCTAATTTGGTTTTGAGTCCCCTAATTATTTCTCTATTGTGACCTCTGCCTAGCCATTAGTTTAAGGATAGGCCACAGAGGTGAAAGCATGTATGATGTCGTAACTCGAGCATCATTCCCTGATGTTTTGAGCCTAGAACTATCTTTCGTTGTCTGAGATGAGTTTATAAGGAATTCTGAATTGGCATACAATGTTTTAGTATAGGAACTTGATTACCATCCACTCAATGATCTTTGCAAGAGCCTCTACTTCAAACCATTTGGAGTAATAATCTATAGCTACTATAAGAAATTTTTTCTATCCATACACCACAGAAAGAGGTTCTAAAATATCCATCACACACTAGTCAAATTGATAGAAAACAATTGAAGCCTTCAACAATTCTGTAGGGTGGTGAGAGATGTTTTAGTGCTTTTGACATGATAAACAAGTGACTATCATCCAAACTAAGTCGGCTTGCAGAGTGGGCCAAAAATATCCGGCTAACAAAATTTTTTGAGTGAGCTACCGTCCACCCGAGTGGTTGCCACACAAACCTTGATGAACTTCTTATAAAATGTAATGCATATCATTTGACCCAATGCACTTGAGCAATGATTGGGAGCAAGTCCTCTTGTATAAGTTATCTCCAATCATTTTAAACCGATCGCCCCTCTTCTTAATTATATACGCTTGTTCTCGATCGGAGGGTAAAATTTCTTTGTTGAAGGAACAAAATCAGCGGTGCTCTCCAGTCGCTCTATAATTCTAGCTTTACCTTTCAATGTGAGCTATCAACAATGTTTATTTCACCGACTTGTCCAAAGTCCATGGGATTAAAGAGCCAACCAATTTGCTAACTCGTATGCATTCTAATTTTCTGCTTGGGGATTTTCTATAAGGTCACTTATTAAAACCCTAGTTTCTGTTGGACCGATGCGGCCGGCTAGAAGGGGGGTTGAATAGCCCTGAAAAATCAAACACAACCCTTTCTCGTACGATTAAGCTAACTCATAAAAAGTAGATTAAACAGAAAATAAAGCATAAAAACGAGGCACCGAATTTGACTTGGTTACAACCGGGGAGGTTGTTAATCCAAGGATGAAGATCGCACTAAGAGCTCCTTCAGGCGGAGAAGCCTTGTTTACAGCAGTGTAAGCACAGAAAGACAGAAGCTAATTTAAACAGTGGAAGCACACAAGTGTTGTTTACAATTTCTGAACTGATGAAGAGCTTCTGGACCAAGGCTATATTTATAGCCTTGGTCGGGGCGCCTGGAAGGGTTCCGGGCGCCCTGGGGGGGATAAAGATTTATCCCCCAACGTTCAGATCGCGTAAATCGCGATCTTGGTCAAAATCAGGGTCCGGGCGCCCGGAAGCATTCCGGGCGCCCCGGAGCAAAAAGTCAACTCCGGTTGACTTTTTGTCCGGGACCACTTCTCCGTTAAGTCCCCGTCTCGGTCCGGGTCTTCTGCTCCGGATCCGCTTGATTGGGTGATCTCTGACATCCGGAATAGGGCTCACCCGAACCCATCTTCCGGTCTTCTCGAGCGTGCTTCCCTCCGGCTTCTCGTCCCTCGGAATTGCCGCGTGTCCCTTCTCGTCCACCAGCGTACTCATCCGCAGACTTCGTCCCTCGATCGCACCCCGTGCCGACGTTCGCGCTAGCTGCATCTCTTGCTCCCCGAGCAATCTTCCGCTCCGACTTTCGTACCTCGGAACCATCGCGCGCACTTCCTTCTCGTCCGCCGGTGTACTCTTCCGCAGCGCCTCGTCCCTCGGACGCACCGCGTGCCGTCCTTCTCGCTAGCTGCGTCTTCCGCTCGAGTACCTGTGCTCCTAAGCTCCTGCACACTTAGACACATGGTAAGAAAACAACATAACCTAACTTAACTTGTTGATCACACCAAAACCAACCTTGGGGTTCCAACAATCTCCCCCTTTTTGGTGTGATCAACCCAAGTTAAGCTAGGGTTAACTAGACAAAAAATAAACTAACTAAATTTATAATTTAGTGCACAAAGATAGAAAAAAATAGTTTTAGGCTACCTCCCCCTAGACTTATACTTATTCTTCTCCCCCTTTGATCACAAAAAAATGGGGTTCCAAGAAAAAATCTAAGGGTTAAAGACTTAGAAAATTTTGAAAAGCTACCCTTAAAAAAAATTTCTAAGTCAAAAGATTCTAAGTTAGAAAAAGAATTTTGCAATCAATAAAACTTAATTAAATATTTTGAAAAATATTTTTGAATCAATAAAAGCAGAAAAAATTCTAAGTAAAATTTTAAGTAAAAGAATTTTGAGATTTATTTTATTTATTTATTATTATTATATTTTATTTTTTTTAACTTAGGAAAAAATAGTTTTTGAAAATTTTCTAAACACTCTAAGTAAAAGTTATTTTTGAAAATAGAATTTAAAAAAAACTAATTAAAAAAAAAATTAAGTCAAAATTTTGAACCATGTTTGAATAACTTTTTAAAGCATTAAATAATTTTAGTATTAATGCTTTATTAATTAAACATTTATTTCAATATTTGGCTTCCAGGCAGTGGCGAGGCACTAGGCCTTCTTGGTTATTGGAGCAACAACCACTTTCTAGTCAAAGCCCATAAAGAAATTTTTATTTAATTTTCTCACTTAAAGCGCTAACTTTGATTTTAAAATTTACACTAAGCAAGATTTAGGAACCCAATAAAGGTTCCAACCTACTGGATTAACTAAAAATTTCTTAGGGACATATTTTCTAGAGATATTTTTAATTTGTCCCTGGTGATATCTATAATACCAATTTAAATTATTGAACCTTCTAAAATTGGTTTTAGATGAGCAAGCAGAGTTTTTCAAGTTTTCTACATGAATTTTTAAATTTTGAATTTCTAATTTTAATTTTTCATTTTCTAAATTTGATTTATCTAGCATTTCTAACGGACAAGATGTAGCTAATATTGCTTTTAAATCTTTATTTTCATTTTCTAATTTGCAGCAATCTTTTGTTAAAATTTTAATGAATTTAAACATTTTATTAGGAGGAAGAGATCGTACCTCACTTACCTTGTCGATCTCGTTGTCGGTTTCTCCCCCTGAACTGCTGCTTTCGACGTGACTCCCCCTTCATTGATGCTTTCGATGCTCATTTCGGAAGAGCTTGATTCGCAGTCGTCGTCTTGATGACTCGCCATTAACGCGAGCCCGGAGAACTCCTTGACTTCTGATTCCGACGACGTATCGTCCCACGTCGCTTTTAGGGCCTTGCGATTTTGGATAGGCTTCTTACCCTTGTCCTTCCCGTTGTTCTTCAGTTTAGGGCAATTGTCCTTGACGTGCCCTTCTTCATCGCAATGGTAGCAGCGGATGGTTCTTTTCTTTCTTCCCTGCGGATGGTTAGATTTCCTAGATTTACAAATATTTTTAAATCGTCTTACCATCATTACCATTTCCTCGTCGTCGAGAGAAGATTCTGACTCAGGTTCGTCTCTCGAAGCTTTAAGGGCGACATTATTCTTGGGCTCCTTCGAACCTGCACATCTTGACTCATGCACTTCAAAAGTTGAAAAGAATTCGTCTAATGAAATTTTTTCTAGATCTTTTGAAATGTAAAAGGCATCTACTAGTGATGCCCATTTTGAGTTTCTAGGAAAGGAATTTAGGGCATACCTTAGCGAATCTCGGTTACTTACCTCTTCTCCGAGATTCGTAAGTCTGGTGATGAGTTCCTGAATCCTCGAGTGTAGATGTGCAATTGTTTCACCTTCTTCAAATCGGAGGTTTGTAAGCTGGTTACGAAGTAAATCCCGTCTTGCAAGTTTGGCTTCGGATGTTCCTTCGTGTAACTCAAGGAATTTCTCCCAAAGCTCCTTTGCCGAGTTGTAGGTACCGACTCTATTGACTTCTTGTGTTGGAAGTACACTTAGCAGATGAAATTCTGCTTTCTTGTTTGCCACGTGGTCAGCCTGCTCCTTCTTTGACCATTGATTTCTTGCTTTGCCCTCTGGTGCTTCATAGCCAAATTCCATTGTTAGTAATAAATCATAATCTGTTTCAAGAAATACCTCCATTCGCTTTTTCCAGCTTGCGAAGTCCCCTTCGAATTTTGGTGCGTGGATGTTGGATCCGGCCATCTTGTTGCTTCGTTCGGCGGTTAGTCCTCCTGAAGCGCCTCGGCTCTGATATCACTTGTTGGACCGATGCGGCCGGCTAGAAGGGGGGTTTGAATAGCCCTGAAAAATCAAACACAACCCTTTCTCGTACGATTAAGCTAACACATAAAAAGTAGATTAAACAGAAAATAAAGCATAAAAATGAGGCACCGAATTTGACTTGGTTACAACCGGGGAGGTTGTTAATCCAAGGATGAAGATCGCACTAAGAGCTCCTTCAGGCGGAGAAGCCTCGTTTACAGCAGTGTAAGCACAGAAAGACAGAAGCTAATCTAAACAGTGGAAGCACACAAGTGTTGTTTACAATTTCTGAACTGATGAAGAGCTTCTGGACCAAGGCTATATTTATAGCCTTGGTCGGGGCGCCTGGAAGGGTTCCGGGCGCCCTGGGGGGGATAAAGTTTTATCCCCCAACGTTCAGATCGCGTAAATCGCGATCTTGGTCAAAATCAGGGTCCGGGCGCCCGGAAGCATTCCGGGCGCCCCGGACAGCTCCGGGCGCCCGGATTGGTTCCGGGCGCCCCGGAGCCCAAAAGTCAACACAGTTGACTTTTTTATCCGGGACCGCTTCTCTGGTTCAGTCCCGCCTCGGTCCGGTTCTTCCGCTCCGGATCCGCTTGATTGGGTGATCTCTGACATCCGGAATAGGGCTCACCCGAACCCATCTTCCGGTCTTCTCGAGCGTGCTTCCCTCCGGCTTCTCGTCCCTCGGAATTGCCGCGTGTCCCTTCTCGTCCACCAGCGTACTCATCCGCAGAGTTCGTCCCTCGATCGCACCCCGTGCCGACCTTCGCGCTAGCTGCGTCTCTTGCTCCCCGAGCAATCTTCCGCTCCGGCTTTCGTACCTCGGAACCATCGCGCGCACTTCCTTCTCGTCCGCCGGTGTACTCTTCCGCAGCGCCTCGTCCCTCGGACGCACCGCGTGCCGTCCTTCTCGCTAGCTGCGTCTTCCGCTCGAGTACCTGTGCTCCTAAGCTCCTGCACACTTAGACACAAGGTTAGAAAACAACAGAACCTAACTTAACTTGTTGATCACACCAAAACCAACCTTGGGGTTCCAACAGTTTCAACCTCTCATATGCTTCCACATATAGCCTTAGTCGCTCATTATTAATTTTAAAATTATCCGACAGTTGCTGAACAATTAACTGAGAATCCAAGTATATTAAGACTCGAGTTGCTCCCACATGCTTTACAGCTTGTAGTTCGGCTACAATGCCTCGTATTTTACTTCATTATTGGTGGCTTGGTAATCAAGCTAAATGGATAGCTGCAATCTATCTTCTCATGGCGATATCATGAGAATCCTGACTCTACTATTTTGTTGAGTGAACGATCCATCCACATATTTTCCAAACCTCTTCTGTCTTTAAGCTTTGTATTTCAGCCACAAAATCAGCTAAGGCCTAAGCTTTGATGGCTGCCCAAGATTGATATTGTATATCATATTCACTCAACTTAGTCGTCCATTTGATTAATCTTCCTGAAACTTCCAGGTTGATGACTACTCAGCCCAAGGTGTTATTAGTTAATACAATTATCAGATGAGAAAGAAAGTAAGGGCGTAGCCTCCAAGCGACTAAGACTAATCTGTATGCTAACTTCTCAATAGTAGTGTACCAGAACTTAGCTTCCTTTAATAAATTGCTTAAAAAGTATATAGATTATTGTTCATTGCTCTCATGCCTCACTAACACCGACCAACGACATATTCAGTGGCAGACAAGTATACCCATAGTGGCTCATCCTCTATGGTTTGGTGAGTATAGGCAGAGAAAATAAATAATCTTTGAGCTCCTCCAATACTTTGTTGCACTCAGCATCCCATTGGAATTTGGTAGCTTAACGAAGTATTTTAAAGAATGGAAAAACTCTGGTCGGATGACTTTGAGATGAACTAGGACAAAGTTGTGATTCGCCTAGTTAGACGCTATGCCTCTCTCAGATTGCGCAGGGGAGCCATGTCCAAAAAGAGCTTGCACCTTGCTTGGGTTAGCTTCAATCCCTCACTTTGTCACTATATAACCAAGGAAACGCTCGCTTTTAGCCCCGAATAAGCACTTACTAGGGTTGAGCTTGAGTCTATATTTCCTCAGCATTGGCAAGTCTCATCAATGTCAACAAATAATCGGTCACTCGAAGGTACTTAATCAAAATGTCATCCATATACACTTCGATGTTCCTCTCGATCTACTTTCAGAACACTTTATTCATGAGTTATTGGTACATTACACCTGCATTCTTTAGTCTAAACGACATAATATTATAGTAATAAATTTTCTTAACAGTGATGAAACTAACCTTTTCTTGATCTTCTTTGATCAATGGGACTTGATGGTAACCTTGGTACGTGTCCAGCATGAAAATCAGCTCAAAACCTAAGGTTGAGTCTACAACTTGGTCAATGCGAGGCAAGGGGTAATAGTCCTTTGGCCATGCTTTCTTCAAATCCCTGAAGTCCACATAAATGTGCCATTTATTCTTGGGCTTGGATACTAGAACCATATTGTCTAGCTAGCTCAAGAATTGTACTTCTTGAATGTATCCAGTCTCAAGTAACTTATCCACCTCCGCTCGGATGATCTTATTCTGTTTTGTTGGTACCTCGTGATAGTTTTGATGCGATCAACCAAGTCAAGTTAGGTCCTATTAGCGTTTAACCCTTGTGTCCAACTATACAGGAGCTTAGGAACATAAGAAGTCGAGTGGAAGACGCAACTTGCGAGAAGGATGACACGAGAAGGGAGACGACGGGCTCGGTGCATCCGAGGGACTAAGTGCTATAGAAGAGTACACTGGTGGATGAGAAGGACGTGTGCGATGTTTCAAGGGATGAGAAGCTGGAGCGTAAGTCTGTTCGAAGAGAAGATCGGGAAATGGATTTGGGTGAGCCCTAGACCGGATGGTCACGATTATCCAGGCGATCAGAGCAGCAGAAGAGCAAAAAGAAGGCTGGAAATACTGTTAGAGGCACCTTCAAAGGCGCCTTCGTAAGCCTCCGCACCTTCGCTGTGGAAGGCGCCTTCCATGGCTGGAAGACACCTTCGACCAGGCTGAGTTTAGCCGTTGCCAAAGGATAAAGCTTTATCCTTTGGTGCCTCGCTGAAGGCACCTTCCAGCCTATTAGAGGCGCCTTCCAGCCACGGATAATTTTTCCCAGAGGCAATAAAAAGACCTCTGGACCTAGAAAATTATAGAACAACTTCTGTATTCATTTCCTAGCTAGTTTCTGAGCTTCCAATGAGTGTAAGAGGCTTCTCCACCATCAAAGAAGAAGATCTTTAGTGTGTTTACTTGTCTTGGATTAACAACCTCCCTGGTTGTAACTAAGTAACTCTTTTTGGCCTCATTTTTTTGTTGTTCATTTATTATATTTTTTTTTACTAATCTGAGTTAAAAGTCGAGAAAGGTTTTTCTTAACAGCTAGTTCACCTCCCCTCCCTACGGCCTAACTGGGCCATCATGTTTGGCTCCAACGTTTCTCTTTCCTTGTTTGACTGGTCGATCACCCGAGTGGATGTGAAGTACATGCTCTATAACGGATGGTGAAATGTCGATGATGTCTTTAGGCATCTAGGTGAAAACATCATTGTTGCGTGTTAGGCATGAGACCAACTCTTCTTTGAATTCTTGGGACAAATCGGCTGCTACTTTGATGGTGGCCTCCAACCGATCAGGGTGGGTCTACACCTCCTCCTTCTCTTCATAAACCAATGTTGGGGGCACTTCATAGATGGCGTTAACTTCTAGCTATTGGGCCTTCCGAGCTGCATGAGCTTCTGTCTTTATTATGTCTATGTAGCACTTGCGTGCTACTGGTTGGTTATCCTTCACCTCACCTGTCGTGTCATCGATCAAGAACTTGATCTTATGCAGTAAGTGGATATGATGGCTCGAGACTTGTTCAAGGTCGGTCGACCTAAGATCATATTGTAGGCCGAGGGTGCACCCACCACAATGAAGGTTGACCGACGAGTCCTCATCAGGGGCTCCTCCCCTAGAGAGATAGCTAATCAGATTTGTCTGATTAGTTGTACTTTATTTTTAGTGAATCCGTATAAGGGAGTCATCATTAGCTAGAGCTCGCTCTTTTCTATTAGTAGCTGCTCGAATGCCTTCTTGAAAATAATATTAACAGAATTCCTAGTGTCAATAAAAGTATGATAAATGTTATAATTGTGTATAACAACCTTGATTATTAAAGTATTGTCATGGGATATCTCCACCTCCTCTAAGTTCTGAGGACCGAAGCTAAATTTGAGCCCTTGTGCTTGTTCCTGGCTACATCCGACTACGTGTATCTCCAATTGACGAGCGTGTGATTTTCTAGCTTGGTTGGAGTCACAATTGGTTGGGCTACCCGTGATCATATCTATATCTTCCCGAACAACATTGTTGTTGTTTTCTTCTTCTCAGGTCGGTCGGTGCAGCGACTCTAAAAGGGCTTGTATTGGGGCTTGGTTTGTGTGTTGTTAAGCCATTGATGATTCCGATCGACATTCCGAGGTTCCTCCTTGGGTATCCACCCTGTTTGCAATGGCGCTGATGATGTGGGAGGGCAAACGTTGCTGAAACCCTTAGTTGGTCGCCCAACACTTCTCTTGATTATATTGATAACAGTATTCAGTGTTGTGGGTCCCCAACCAATGGTAGGTATAAAATAACAGGGTCTATTGACGGGGCTAGGGGAATTGTGTTTGATTGACATCCACATGTTGGACGATGTTCAGTCTCTGCTAGTGGGGATGAGAGGGATGGCCCGAACGAGGACCTTTGTGTGGCAATGGAGGGGGAGGGGCTCAGCGCTCGGGGGTAGAGACAGGAGCAGGCGTGACAACCTCTTTCTTCCTAGTAGGTTGTGCCCCCTCTACATTGATGTACTTAGTTGTCCTCCCGAGTAGATGATCGAAGTCTCAAGGGGGCTTCTTGATCAAGGATCAGAAAAATCCCCATCAGTGAGACCTTGGGAGAAGACACTTATTAAAATTTTTAGGGTGGCTGAGAGAACATCCATGGCCACTTTGAATCTTTTAATGTACGCCGTCAACGCCTTCTTCGGCCCCTACTTGAGGGAAAAGAGACTCAGCATAGTCTTGTGGTAAAGACAACTACTAGTGAAGTGGTAGAGAAATGCCTTGCGGAAGTCTTTGTAACAGCAAATGGGCTCACTAAGAGCCGGTTAAACCATCTCTGTGTCAAGCCAGTGAGGGTGGTGAGGAACACTTGGCAGTTAACTCCATCTGTGTATTGAGGATGGTTGTGTTCTTGAATTTGAGTAGATGGTCCTCTAAGTCGATCGCTCCTCCATATTATCGGATTGTTAAGGGTGGAAAATGGCTCGCCAGCTTATCGTCCAATATTTCCTAGGAGAATAGCATACTGACTCGCTCGAGGGAGCTACTAGTCATTAGAGCTTTCCGCTTTAGAATGTCCCGAGTGAGTACATTTTTAGAAAATAATCCTTGGGGTCTCTCTCCACTCGACACATCTCATCAAATGGCATGCAGAATAGTGTTCTATGATATGCAATTGGGGAGGGTGGCACGGGCAGCAAGCTGATTAGTGGCACAAGTGCTTGCACAAAGTCGGCTAGAGGAGGAATTGGTAGGAACCCAATTGGTCCTTCCACTTAGGTCCCTCATTCGATGTGAGGGCTCGTCATTGATATGGCTAGGTTATTCGACAAAGGGTCCCCTGTGGTTGTTTGTTGCTATTTTACCAATCTTTACGCTCAAACTACTATTAGTAGCTCCAAGTCTTCTTGTGGCAAGGTAATTGTAGTGAGTCATCAAGCCTCTTCCATCTCCTCATTTCATATTCAAGCAAAGATTCCCACAAGTGACGTTAAATTTATCATGTCTAAAATCGAGGGAGATGAAATGCTGAGCACATGGCTCTGATGTTGACCATGAAAAGATTGTGAGTTGGACGAAAATGACACCGCTCGATCATGCACATCAAAAATGAAGCCAAGGGAAATAAATGTCAGTAATCGAGCCAGGGAGGGGTTCCCAACACAGACACTCCGACGCTTAAGTCAAACAGGTGTCCTAGAGGGAATACAATGAACAATAGTGAAGAACAATCAGCTGCGAATGTGTAATCTTACATACCTGCATTTGTAAATAGAGATCCCCTTTTATAGTGTTAATTTTACTCTCTACATGAATCTTAAGGCATTGCTAAAAAAGGGCTGACCATTATGGTACTTTGACACCCTTCTAAAAATAGGCCCACCATTTCTGCATTTTGTAGAATGAAAACTTCTTCTATACAACTAGCACAAGGAATATTCTTTTATTCTCTAACAACCATTGCATAAGATGCTAAAAAGGAATATTAGATCATTGGGTTAGTTGGCCTTTGACATAATGAGCTGACTAACTGAACGAGTCCCCCTTTGTAGTCCAATCGGCCTTTGCTCGTGGATGGGATTGTGTCGACTAAAGAATGGCAACCTTCTTGAAGACTCGACCTCTTCACTCAACCCTTCCCTTCTAGGCCATGAACCTAGATTGTCCGATCGAACTTCCAGTCCGATTGACCAGAGCACTCGGTGGAGACACCTCACTTAGCTCTAAATGTTCCTGATATAGCTCGAGGTTTCATCGACTCTAAGGGACTCAAGGTCTATTTCTCAAGGTTTCATCGACTCTGAGGGACTCGGGGTTTGATCATCCCAGCGGCCCGATCGGATAAACTACTTGGCTATACCAAATGACCTTGCTAACCCTGAGTGTTGACCCCTTCTTGACTTTGACTGTCACATCAATCATCTATCTTGACTTTGACCCCGACCTACGGGATCCACCTTATTCTCCATATCAGGTTATTTATGGATATTAGAATTTCACTAGTATTTAGTTTTACTTCGTATCCTATACTTGTAGGATTCAAGCTTGAGGCAGACTCGGTGACTTGAAGATATGATGATCTACATTTGAGATGGGCAGTTTCTGCTTGTTTTCTTTAGATCTTTGATTTTAGTACATGAGTTATGGTTTGATGGGTAGTTTTATTACCTTGACTATATTCATATTGTTGCTTTAGCTTGATACTTACATTGCTTGACCTTAGAGATAATCCATTCTATATCTATGTAGTCTCATCATTCTTCTTGTTTTATTTTTATATATGTATGATATTACCATATCATAGTGTAGAATGTTGAGTATCCTGCTAGACCCCTGGTTGATGATTTGAACTTATGCTTATTGTTAGTCAGATCATATTGTAGTATAGGATATCAAGTACTCTACTAGACCCTTGTTTGTTATTTAAGCTCATGTCTATATACACTAGTGAGGTTAGACTGAGGGGTGGTTCTAGAGTGTTATATTGGATGTTATTTTCATTTTCTACTTATCATTATGTTGCTACATCCTGATAACCATTATCTCTCATTTGTGGTTGAAAAAGTCGTTAGTGGCCATTGGTATATCTTGTCGACCATTGTCTCCCATTCATGATTAGACTGTCCATGGGACCATCCGTGGTAGCATGTTGTCACCCATAGTCCTTAGCTAGATAGCTACACATCCTATTTGTCCACTAGACCATATAATGGTAGCGTGAGTTCGCCCGCAGATCGTGACATCTATATGCTCTAACTCCCCACTAAACTAGATAGTGGTAGCATGATTTCACCTGTAATTAGTAGCCGAGGAGCTTGATAGCTACTTTATCCTGTCTACCCCATTAGACTAGATAGTGGTAGAATGAGTTTGCCCGTAGATAGTGACCTTGACAGCCTACTAGACCAGATAGTGGTAGCATGAGTTTTTGTACAATCAGGACTTGATATATGTTTGTTATACACTTTTTATATGCTTGTTTTATGTAAGTGGTTTTTGGATGTATTGTGATCCTATCCAAAAGTTGAAGAGACGAAAAGATGGGGATGTGGTGCTCATGCTGACCTCCTGTAGACTTCACTCAGACCTGCAACACAAACTACGTCAGTGTTGGTTGCTACTCGGAATATCGTACCGGTTTTCCTGTACAAAATTTTTGTACAAGTCCTGAACCTTTCTTAACAACCCATTGTGTTCTTTAGAAATTAAATTTGGAATCGCAAACAGAACTTAACATTATTGATTCCCAATTCAACTTATCTATTCTTAGAGGTTTAGACTTGGATCGCAAACGATGCTTAACATTATTAATCCAAATCCACCTATATTACAAATTTGATTAAATATTTATTTCAGAGATCGGCTTCCAGGTTAAACATGGTGAGGCACTAGGCCTTCTTGGGTATGGGATCATCCGCCACTTCCTAGACAAAGCATTTCAACAAAATTTAATATTTAATCTCCTTATAGTAACCCTAGATTTAACCAATAAGAACAATTGAATCACAAGTTCGGAAAACAAAAGAAACACAAAATCGAAACATAAAATTGATTGACTAGAATCGTTAGCCTCTTGTGTTTGGTATTTCAAAATCCATACAAAGAAAAACTAGTATGATGCAGAACAAGACAACTAGTTATATCTTTCTTTGTAAACAAAAAAACCTCTTGATCTTCTATTGTATTCCTCGCCTTCTCTTGGATGTCGTGTGAGCAACGATCTACCAAGAAGAAATCCACCTAAGCCTTCTTCTCTTTCTCCAAGCTTCAGCCACCAAATGGATCTAGACAAGAGAGCCTCCTTTCTCTTCTTCTTCTCCTCCTAGTAACCGGCCACCAAGACTCCTAGAAGAATAGATGCCGCCGGCCACAAAGTAGAAATCAAAGGAGAAGAGAGAAAGGGAGAGGGTCGGCCACCAAAAGAAAAGAGAGAGGAACAATAGAATAGAGTTGTGTGTCATGAAGGCGCCCTCCCCCTCTCTTTTATAATCCTTCGTGAATCCAAAAAAGGAAAGTTTTATAACAAAAATAAAACTTCCTTTAATTACTCTATATTGGTCGATCACCTCTTGTAAAACCAAACCAGGAATGATTTTAAACAAAAATTAAAATCTATCTTTTAAAATATCCCTTTTGTGGTTAGTTATAAGAGGAATGTTTTATAAATTAAAATCTCTCTCTTTTAAATCCTTTTATGGATATCTATAAAAGATAAGATTTAAAATAAAACTCCTTTTATATAATGGTTACAAAAAAGAAAAGTTTTGTCAAAAAAATAAAATCTTTCTTTCACATTATAGATAACTACAAATAAAGAAAGATATTTAATCTCTCTTTTAATCCTTTGTAGAAAATCTATAAAAGGAAATATTTAAGATTTAAAATTTAAAACTCTCTTTTAAAACCATGTGGATGAAAACATAAAAGGAAAGATTTTATCAAAATTTTATTTTTAATAAAATCCCTCTTTCCTTTCACACTTGGCCGACCCCTTGCTTGGGCACCAAGCAATGCTTGGCCTACCCTAGCTCAAGTACCAAGCTTGGCTTGGTCGGCCCCTTGATTGGGCTCCAAGCAAGGATAGGGGTCGGCCCCTAACATGGGCTAAGAGGCTAGGCTTTGGGTGGATATAAGGCTTCATATAAGAGGCTACAATAGGGACCGAGAGAAGAAATTGGTTATGGTCTCCTGATGAACTTGAGCTTCCCGTGTTCACCCCGAACACCCAACTCAAGTTCATCAATAATAACTCATACCACTAAAGATCTATCATTGAACTACTGCACCAATCCCAAATTACATTTTGGGCTCCTTGTTATCATGAGTGTGTTAGCCTCCTTGTGTTTAAGATTTTGAATGCCCACTAATTAAATGAGTTACTGACAACTCACTTAATTAATATCTAGCTCCAAGAGTAGTACCACTCAACCTTATCATCATGTCGGACTAAGTTCACCTACAGGGTTTACATGACGATCCTTATGAGCTCCTCAAGGGGACATCATCAACCTAGATTACTAGGACACAGTTTCATTTTATAATCAACAACATACCATATAAATAATATCATTTCCTAACTTATCGGGCATATTGATTTATCGAACTAAATCACACCCTTTAATAAATTAAAGAAATAAATATTAAGTATATGTGCTTGTTATTATATCATGATTAAGAATACACACTTCCATAATAACAGAGGTCTTGTTCTTTTAAAGAGTCAGTATAAAAAGAAACTACCTCAAATGGTCCTGCTCAATACACTCAGAGTGTACTAGTGTAATTTTATAATCAAGATAAACTAATATCAAATTACACTACGGCTATTCCAATGGTTTGTTCCTATCCATCTTAGTCGTGAGCTACTATTTATAATTTATAAGGAACTGATAACATGATCTTCTGTGTGTGACACCACACCCCATGTTATCTACAATATAAATTAATTGAACAACTACACTTAACATATAAATATAGACATTTGACCAATATGATTCTTCATTTCAAAAATAAATGTTTACAAAAGGTTAGACTTTTAATATACACTCTAACAGTAAGTGTCGAGCAAGGGAAGGGGTCCCCGATGTTGGCTCTCCGATGCTCAAGTTAGTCACCAGTGATGAGGAATGAAGCGGAGCAATAAGAAAACTGTAGAGTAAACAGTGAATGT
This sequence comes from Zingiber officinale, assembly GCF_018446385.1. NCBI lineage: Eukaryota > Viridiplantae > Streptophyta > Magnoliopsida > Zingiberales > Zingiberaceae > Zingiber > Zingiber officinale. The sequence continues at coordinate 91,249,160 of NC_055991.1, forward strand.
CGTATACCTCTGCCATTACTTAGACCCTGTTTATATAGAGCTCGGGTAGCGCGCGTGCATGCTTCCCAATAAAAGCACGCTTCTCAAAGATTTCTTTGAAAAGACTTGTAGTAAAGTGTCCCTAATACAGTACCTTAACGGGCCGAGCATATCTCTGAAGTGATAATGGAAGCTTTCGTCGTACGATCTTCTAGCATTCCATGCTGTTGGTGCGGGAAGCATCCGATGATCGAACCTTAGTTTTGATAATGGCAAAGGATTCAAAGTTAAGTTTGTGGTGATCTAACGTGTTGAATAAGTGTTTCAGGAAAGTCCTAGCTGCGGTTAGGCAAAGGGAAAATCCTAAGGGGTGGTAACCTTAGGTCCTAGGGGGCGGTAACCCTAGGTGAGGGAAAATCCTAAGGGGTGGCAACCTTAGGTCCTAGGGGGGGCGGTAACCCTAGGTGGAGGAAAACCCTACGGGCGGCAACCTTAGGTCCTAGGGGGCGGTAACCCTAGGTGGAGGAAAACCCTAAGGGGCGGCAACCTTAGGTCCTAGGGGGTGGTAACCCTAGGTGGAGAAAAACCCTAGGGGGCGGTAACCCTAGGTCCTAGGGGGTGGTAACCCTAGGCGGAAAAGTTCAGTCGGTCTAGAGGACCGGACTGGCATCAGGTAATCTCTCCTGAGGGGAGTAGGTGAGGACGCGTTCCCCGTAGAGGGAACAGTAGGCGTCGGGTCGACCTAGGGTTTCCGGTTGGGAATCCGAAGTCAGACTCGGACAGTCCGAAGACTGTCAGTTATTCCTTACTGTGTTTTATCAGATTCTAACACTGTCTTGCAGGGTATTTGCTCGGACTAACCTTGTTTTGCAGGTGAGGAACCTGCTGAAAAAAGGTGGTCCGGGCGCCCGGGACCAAACTTTATCCCTGCTGCGACTTCGCCACGTGGAGCATCCTGGTTGGTTGGCCACGTCACACTCCAGGCGCCCGGAACCGCATATAAAAGGAGGGTTGAGGTGCAGCTTCAAAGGACAACGAATTCCAAGCTTTCTTTTGTGAAGTGCTGCCAACGAGACGACCTTGAAGTGATACTACTCGACGTCGACAACCCGAAGCTCAGACTCTTCGATCTTTTATTGTCGGTATTAGTTTACTTATTGCATTAATTGTAATTCTAATTGTAATCTTTCCGATATATAGTTGTTGCCCACCGAAAGAGGTCAAGGACCGCGGGCCTTCGAGTAGGAGTCGCCATAGGCTCCGAACGAAGTAAAACACCTGCGTCTCTGTGTGTTTGTGTTTACTTTTCGCTACGTTTCTATTCTGTGTTTTAAATCATTAAAATAGCCACGAGCGCTATTCACCCGTCTAGCGCTTTCGATCCATCACATGCCCAATGTCGGCGGCACCAACTCCCAAAAGGGTATTACTGGATATCAGGAGTGTGCTGTTAAGTCGAGTGGTTGGCCGCTCGGCCGGAATTCCACCGCCCTGGTGCCCCATCTGGTCGGCCAGAACCTCGTTGTTCCTCAGTGTGTGTCTGCTCGACCGAAGGTCTACTTTGTTATTGCCGAAGCTGATAACGGGCCGAGCAGGGTAGTCGCTCGACCGAAGTTGAATTTTGCACATTAAGCTATGTTTTTTGGTCGAGCGGGGTAGCCGCTCGACTCGGCTTTTGTACATTGTCTCCTTTGAGCATCGGTTGTTAGATTGCTCCCCGTGTCGAAAACGTCGGCGGGTCAGAGCCTTATCCCAGGTTGGGGCATGCTTCGTTTGATCGGCCGATGCCATCTACTCGCTGACCGCCTTGACTTTGACCTCTTTTGACCTCCACCGTGGCAGCGGGATGAGGCCCTTCATCATCACCGCATCACAGGCCTCCCCCTCAAGTCTAGTCGAAGGAGGTTGTAAGTTCGACTAACTGGACAATTGTCTGAGCAGATTTCCTCCTGATCGACCTTTGATACTATGTGGTTTCTAATCGGGATGCGGTTGTTCCTTGCTGATCAGCCTATTGAAGTTTGTCGTTCGAGCATAGGTATGCTCCCTCAATTCGATCGACGCAACGAAGGTTTGTAATTGTGCAATCTTTTCTTGGGTTGTCTTGGGTGAGCGCGAGTGATGCGTACGTCACCCAGATTTCTAGAAAATCGTGCAAATCTCTGTGCATTAAGGCTGAGCACGCTCTCATGCCGTTATTAAATGTCAACCCGTCGCGGTGCGCCACGTGTCCTGCCCACTGCCGACACACGCCGGATGTGACAAGGTATCGATATGACATTTGGTGGTTTAAATTCAATAGTCAGATCTCAGCCTAAGTTTATGTGACCTAGATCGGACGGCTCCTGTCGGCCAACCCCGAGGCTTATAAGCCCATCGCGTCGCGTTCCTCCTCTACGCTTTGCCATCTTCAAGCGCTTCTGGCGACAATCCTTCTCTGCTCCTGTGCACCCTTCGGCCTCTAGCGACCTTCTGCCCTTGTTCTTCGGCGATTTTTCTTCCTTCGTTGATTAACCAGCGACCCATTTTCAGTAAGCTCCCTCCGTCGACCTTTTGCTTTTGCGTCTTCCGGCTTCTATGTTTCCTCATCTTCGTCTTTTTCGGTGTGTGTTCTGGCGACCATTCCGCCATTTTATTCCTTCTCTTGCTTTCTCATTTTGCAATGGCAAGTTCATCGTGTTAGTTAGAGCCCTAGAGTCAATCATATGATGATTGTTGTATGGACTCGATGTATCATATTCCTATATACTTATAAAGGCATTTCTCTATAGTTATTATACTTACTTGTATTGATGTCAAATAACTAAGTATAATAGCGTCCTTGAGTAGAAGGTTCTTATCTATATCAATTGATTGGTTGAATCGATAGTGAGATTATATAGAGAACACTACTCTTAATCATTTCTAGTCAAGTATTAACATTCAGGGACAATATTAATGCGCTGAGACTAGCATGTAGGTCAAATCGATGACTTGATCTCACAAGTCATGGATATAGAGATATCAAGTTGACACATGGGTATGCATTGGAGAATGTATACTGAATGACCTGCCATGAGAAAGTATCATGGATCGTTATATGAGTGTCATATACTTTCTCATGTGACTATTAGTGTGACTATTAGTATGACTATTAGTCCTTGGACCTGAAGTTACCATGGTTCCCTACATAAGGAGTTGCATACTTTAGTTTCGTCAAAAATCACCCGTAACTGGGTGGACTATAAAGGCGATTACTAGGTATGTAACAAATTATGAGGAGGGATGTGAGTGATGTAGATGAGATCTATCCCTCCTATATGACGGGAGTGACATCATTATTCTTGATAGAGTGAGATCACTAAATGCATGGTCATGCTCAAATAAGTCAATATGAGATATTGAGCTCATTTGATTAGAGTGAGTCTACTTGGAGTTCAAGATATAGATTGATTAGAGGATGACACGGTCTATGCCTCAAATTGATCAATCTAGATGTTAAGGATAGAAGAACATTGTCACATATTGTGAGAGTCACAATTAGTAGTCACAAAGGTGATGTTGGATCTCAATATTCTTGTAACTTGGGTAGTAATGATGTGTTGCTAGATACTGCTCATTACTTATGTTTCTAAATGGGTTTAGGAAAATTGCCAACGTTGCAAGAACCTATAGGGTCACACACAAAGGGAAATTAGATGGAGATTAGGTTCATATGATGGACCAAGAGGATTAGGTTCATGTGATGAACCAAATTGGATTAAGAGTAATCCAAATTAGACTAATTGAGTTGGACTCAATTTGATTCATGTTTCCAATGAGTCTAATTTGATTATGATTCATTGAGTCAATTTAATTCAATGAATATAGATTCATTAAATTAAATTGGTTCAAATCAAATGGTTAGATTTGATCAACCATGGGAGATAAGAGGTCAAGTTTGACTTGATTTAAGAAGGGAAGATGAAGGGTCAAGTTTGACTTGACCAAATGCCACCTCATTGTGACATGGCATGGGGTCGGCCAATGATGGTGTTCCACATCATCAAGGCTTCTTTACTTGGTCAAGATTGACTTGACCAAGTGCCACCTCATGAGGGAGACCAAGAGCCATGACTCTTGGTATCCCATGGAGGTTTAAAACCCTCTAAATGTGGCCGGCCACATAATGGTGATTGAATAGCATTGTGTGCTCATTCAATCTATCTTCTTCCTCCTTTCTTCTTCTCTACTCTCCCTCTCCTCCTTGGTCGAGACTCCTTGGGGTGCTAGCACACTCTAAGGTTTCCTCTCCATCTCTTGTTCGTGTGGATACTTCTAGAGGTGTGTACACTTGAACACACTTGAGATCCGACGGACCTTGGACGAGCGAGATTTGTGAAGGGCTTCGCTTCAAAGGTATACTCACTTTCTTGTAGATCTAGTGTAGATCTAGGATAGGAAACATGTACATGTAAATTTTTTATATCTTCACACGGATCCGTGGCAAGACTTCGGGGTTTCCGCAACGTAAAAAGCGGGTTTTGCAGCCTGAAAGTCCCAACACATCGCAGCCTCCTGCCAGCATCGCAGGGCTCTGGTACACTTCTACCAAGTCCCGGTTCGATGCCGGTGACGCTGAGAGTCTGAAAGTCGCTTTTGAGCTTCCTCCCGAATATAAAGTTATCCCTCCTTCACCTACCGATCGCCCAGATTCTCTATCGCTCGGTCATATCACCTTCTTTCGAGATTATTTTATAGTCGGTTTATGGTTTCCCATCCACTCCTTCTTTTCTTCCGTGTGTAAATATTTTTGAGTCTCCCTCCATCAGGTAGTGCCAAACTCCTTTCGACCATTGTGTGGGGTGGTTGTTCTCTTTCACCTGCACGGCATTCCACTCACTCCCCGATTCTTCCATTACTTTTATTATCCCAGCTCGTTCGAGCCGAGGACCTTTCTTTTCCAAGTCCGAGTGGGCTTGGTTTTCTTTGATAAATTGTTGACTTTCAACAAATACTAGAAGGAGTAGTACTTTTTTGTGCACTTTCCCGAGCGGTCGGACTTCCCAACAAACTGGCAGCTCAATGTGGCAGCTCAGCCTCTGTTAAAGAAGTACAAAAGTTGATCGGACAACCTCAACGCAACCTCAATGTTGGTCGGTCAGAAATACGACATCCACAAGCTGTTGTTGGAGGGTGTTTTGTATATCTTCGGCCTGAGTCCGATCCGCACCCAGCTTCCGTTCAACCTAGATATGCGATCACTTTACTCGTTTCTTTAATTCTAACTAATTTTTTTTCCATTCGTGCAGTCGAAGTCATGCTGCGTGCACGTCTGGTTGACAAGGCAAAGCTCATAAATGCCGCGATCAACGCGGCCACTGTCGAAGGTTGGGTTTTTCGGGCCGCGAAAACCGCTTTTCCGCGTCGTGGAAATCCCGAAACCCCGCCACCGGATCTGTGCGAAGAATAAAATTTCAAAAACATTACGAGTACGAGTTTACCAACCTATAGATCTACACTAGAACTATATGTTAAGAGTTTTTTACCCTCGTAGCGTGCCCTTCGCGAGTCCCGTTTGTCCAAGGAGATGCCGGATCTCAAGTTGTCAAGGCAGACAACTCTCAACACGTATCCACACGAACAAAGAGGGAGAAAAACCAAACTAAAGTGTGCTAGCACCTTAGTAGGGTTCAGCCAAGGTAGGAGGAGAGGGAGAGAAGAAAAACTCAAGGAAGAAGAAGATGTGAATGAGCCATAAATGAAAAAAAATGAATTCCCATTCATTTTGAGTGGTCGGCCACATCAAGTGTAACTCCTCTCATTAATGTGGCCGGCCACATTAAAGCAAAGGAGAAGATGTAACTTCCATTAGGCGGCACACTCATGTGTTAACTATGATGATGTGGAACATCATCATTGGCCACTTAATGCCAAGTCACAAATGATGTGGCATAAAGTCAAGTCAAACTTGACTCTTCCTCTCAAGTCAAATCAAACTTGACTTAATCTCTCTCATGGTTGATCTAATCCAACCATTTAATTCAAGCTAATTTAATATAATGAATCTAATTCATTAAATTAAATTGATTCAATGAGTCATAATCTAAATTAGACTCATTGAACACATGAATCAACTTGAGTCTAACTCAATTAGCCTAATTAGGATTACTCTTAATCCAATTTGATTCATCACATGAATCTAATCCTCTTGATTCATCATATGAACCTAATCTCCATCTAATTGTCCTTAGTGTGTGACCCTATAGGTTCTTGTAACGTTGGCAATGCCCCTAAACCCATTTAGGATCATAAGTAATGAGCGGTATCTAGCAACACATCATTAATACCCAAGTTACAAGAATGTTGAGATCCAACATCACCTTGTGACTACTAATTGTGACTCCTCACAAAATATGACAAGTGTCCTTCTATCCTAGACATCTAGATTGATCAATGTGAGGCATAGACCGTGTCATCCTCTGACCAATCTAAATCTTGAATTCCAAGTAGACTTACTAAATCAAATGAGCTCAATATCTCATATTGACTCATTTTGGCATGGTCATGCACTTCGTGGTCTCACTCTATCAAGAATATCAATGTCTCTCCCGTCATATAGGAGGGATAGATCACATATACATCACTCACATCCCTCTACATAATTAGTTACATACCCAGTAATCGCCTTTATAGTCCACCCAGTTACGGGTGGCGTTTGACGAAACCAAAGTACATAACTCCTTATGTAGGGAACTATGGTGACTTCAGGTCTAAGGACTAGTAGTCATACTAATAGCCACATGAGAAAGTATATGACACTCATATAACGATCCATGATACTTTCTCATGGCAGGTCATTCAGTATACATTCTCCAATGCATACCCATGTGTCAACTTGATATCTCTATATCCATGACTTGTGAGATCAAGTCATCGAGTTAACCTACATGCTAGTCTTATTGCATTAACATTGTCCCTGAATGTTAATATTCGACTAGGAATGATTAAGAGTAGTGTTTCCTATATCATCTCGCTATCGGTTCAACTAACCGATTGATATAGGTGAGAACCTTCTACTCAAGAACGCTATTATACTTAGTTTATTTGGCACCAATACAAGTAAGTATAATAACCAAAACAAATGCCTTTATTGATATAAGAATATGATACAACAAGTCCATATTACAATCATCAAATGATTGGCTCTAGGGCTCTAAATAACAATCTCCCACTAGCACTAGTGTCAATCAGTGTAGGCTCTAAGCCCCAATAACCTAGTTGGACCATCATGCTTCCTCTGTGTCAAAGCCTTGGTCAAGGGATCTGCGATGTTAGCTTCTGTAGGTACTTTGCAAATCTTCACATCTCTTCTCTCGATAATCTCTCAAATGAGATAGAAGCACCGTAGTATGTGTTTGGCCCGCTGGTGTGAGCGAGGTTCCTTAGCCTGTGCTATAGCTCCATTGTTGTCACATTAGAGCTCAATAGGGTCAGCGATACTAGGAACCACCCCAAGTTCAGTGATGAACTTGCGGATCCAAACTGCCTCCTTTATTGCCTCTAATGCAGCAATGTACTTGGCCTCTGTCGTAGAATCAGCGACTGTGTCCTGTTTCGAACTCTTCCAGCTCACAGCACCACCATTTATGCAAAATACGAACCCTAACTACGATCGATAATCATCCTGATCGGTCTGGAAGCTGGCATCACTGTAACCCTTTACAGCTAGCTCATCATTGCCTCCATATATCAAGAAATATTCTTTAGTCCTTCTTAAATACTTAAGAATGTTCTTGACCGCTATCCAGTGACTTTCACCTGGATCTGACTGGTATCTGCTCGTCATGCTCAAAGAATACGAGATATCAGGTCGAGTACATAGCATGACGTACATGATAGATCCTATGGCTGAGGCATAAGGGATCTGATCCATGCGGTCTCTCTCCTCTCTAAAAGAGGGACCTTGAGTCTTCGAAAGACTCACGTCATGTGACATTGGCAGAAATCCCTTCTTGGAGTTCTGCATGGCAAACCGAAGGAGTACCTTGTCAATATATGTACTCTGAATTAGGCCAAGCAATCTCTTAGATCTATCTCTATAGATATGTATCCCTAGAATGCGGGATGCCTCACCTAAGTCCTTCATTGAAAAGCAACTCCCTAGCCAGGTCTTGACAGACTGAAGCAAAGGGATGTCCTTCCCAATGAGTAGTATGTCATCCACATATAATATGAGGAAGACAACTATATCCCCTACAACCTTCTTGTAGACACAAGGCTCATCTTCGTTCTTGATGAAACCAAACTGTTTGATTGCATCATCGAATCGAAGATTCCAGCTCCGAGAAGCTTGCTTTAGTCCATAAATGGACCTATGCAGCTTGCATACTCTGCTAGTATGTTGTGGATCTACAAAACCCTCAGGTTGTGTCATGTACACATCCTCGAGTAGGTTTCCATTCAGAAATGCGGTTTTGACATCCATCTGCCATATCTCATAGTCATGCTATGCTGCAATAGCAAGCATGATCCGAATGGACTTAAACATCGCTATTGGAGAAAAGGTTTCAACATAGTCAATACCATGAATCTGCTTGAAACCTTTAGCTACCAAGCGACCCTTATAGATAAGTCCATCCATGTCAGTCTTTCTCTTAAAGACCCACTTACACCCAATGGGTTTTACCCCTTCAGGTGGATCAACCAAAGTCCATACTTGGTTGATGTACATGGATTCCATCCCGGATCTCATGGCCTCTAGCCATTTCTCGGAATCTGGTCTCATCACAGCTTCCTGATAGGTGGTAGGCTCATCCTCTATGAACACAATGTCATCATGGTCAGACAAGAGAAATGAGTATCTCTCAGGCTGACGACATACCCTATCAGACCTGCGAAGAGGTATGTCTACTTGAACTGGTTGTTGTTCCTCAACTCCTTGTGGAACAACATCATCCACAACACTTTGTGGTTCCAGTTCAACTTCCATCGAGGCTTCAGTGCTATGGTCCGCATCTTGAACTTCTTCAAGATCAAACGTACTCCCACTAGTCTTTCTAGAAACAAAGTCCCTTTCTAGAAAGACCCCAGTCTTTGCCACAACTACCTTATGCTGACTGAGAATGTAGAAGTAATATCCCTTAGTTTCCTTGGGATATCCTATAAAGTAGCACTTGTCGGATTTAGGTCCTAACTTGTCTGAGACTTGACGTCGAATGTAAGCCTCACGGCCCCAAATCCTCATGAAAGACACCTGGGCATCTCTCCTAGTCCATATCTTATATGGTGTCTTTATCACAGCCTTGGATGGAACTCGGTTGAGTATAAAAGTTGCCGTGTCTAGAGCATAGCCCCAAAGGTATGTCGGAAGATCTGTGTGACTCATCATAGATCGTACCATATCTAATAGGGTACGATTCCTCCTTTCGGATACACCATTCCACTATGGTGTTCCAGGAGGAGTGAGTTGCGATAGAATCCCACACTCAGCTGGTAGTCACGAAACTCATGGCTAAGGTATTCTCCACCTCGATCTGATCGAAGTATCTTAATACTCTTGCCAAGCTGGTTCTGTACTTCATTCTTGAATTCTTTGAACTTTTCAAAGAATTTAGACTTATGTGTCATCAAGTACACATAACCATATCTACTGAAGTCATCAGTAAATGTGATGAAGTACCTATAACCGCCTCTAGCAGCGACATTGAAAGGGCCACATACATCACTATGTATAAGTCCTAACAAATCAGTCGCTTTTTTGTTGTGCCCACTAAAGGGAGTCTTGGTCATCTTGCCTAGTAGGCATGACTCGCACATCTCATAAGATTCAAAATCAAATGAGTCCAACAAACCATCCTTATGGAACTGGGATAAGTGCTTGTCATTTATATGACCTAAGCGACAGTGTGAGAGATAGGTTTGGTTCATGTCATTTGACTTGAACCTCTTGGTATTTATGTTATAGATAGGGCTCTCAAGGTCTAGAATATAGAGTCCGTTCATCAGAGGTGCACTACAATAGAACATATCTTTTAAATAAACAAAACAACATTCGTCCTTAATTATAAAAGAGAAACCTTTCTTGTCCAAACAAGAAACTGAAATTATGTTCTTTGTTAATGCAGGCGCATAACAACATTCATCTAATTCTAATACAAGCCCAGAGGGTAGAGATAGATGATAAGTTCCTACAGCAACAGCAGCAACCCGTGCTCCATTGCCTACTCATAGGTCTACCTCGCCCTCCGCCAATGCCCTGCTATTTCTCAGCGCCTGCACATTAGTACAAATGTGAGAAGCACATCCGGTATCTAATACCCATGATGAAGAAATAGATAGATTGACTTCTATAACATATATACCTGAAGTGGAAGTCTCACTCCGCTTCTTCTTAAGATCTTCCAGGTACACCTTGCAGTTCCTCTTCCAGTGCCCGGTCTGACCGCGGTGGAAGCAGGTAGCATCCTTGGAGACCCCTCCTTTAGGCTTCAGTGCCTTGCCTTTGCCCTTGGCTTGGGACTTTCCCTTGCCTTTGGGCTTGCCCTTGCCCTTGTGTTTCTGAACCATCAGAACAGAGTAGGGCTTAGCCTTCTTAAGGTTCAGCTCAGCAGTTCTTAACATGCTAAGCAGCTCGGGTAGTGGTTCATATTGTAGTTTAGAACGAACTGACTATAGCTATCTGGCAAGGATTGCAAGATCAGGTCAGTGGCCAGCTCTTGGCCAAGCGGGAATCCCAACCTCTGTAGGTTTTCTATGTACCCAATCATTTTGAGTACATATGGGCCTACGGGAGCCCCATCTGACATCTTGCACTGAAATAGTGCCCGTGAGATCTCAAATCTCTCATGCCTCTCTTGTCCTTGATACAGTTGACGAAAATGTTCAACCATATCGTAAGCGCCCATTAACTTGTGTTGCTTCTGAAGCTCAGAGTTCATGGTTGCGAGCATTAGATAGGACACATCTAATGCATCATCTTGATGCTTCTTGTAAGCATCTTTGTCTGCTCGCGGGGCATGGCAGGAGGAGCCTCCGGAATGGGCTGCTCCAGAACGTACAGTTTATGTTCCTGGGTGAGAACTATTCTCAAGTTCCTGTACCAGTCCAGAAAATTTGCTCCGTTGAGCTTGTCCTTCTCAAGGACAGAACGCAGAGAGAAGGTGTTCGTATTCGACATCATGGTTATCTACAATAGAAAAATGCAGAAAATAAATATCATATTCTTTTAAATCATTTTAATTAGGCCTTTAACTAAATGATGCTCCCACTGAATTCTATAATTCATGTGGGACAAGATCCACATCATACTAACCCTTGAGTTAGCTTTGGCTAATACGCCCAAGATTTAGTATGATTGGTAGGTAACGATTTACCATTTACATCTCTATGCAACTCTTGTTTATAGGATCATTATCCGCAGTTATATTAAAACTTGAGTTAGCTTTGGCTAATACACCCAAGAATTAATATAAATGTGATTTATGTCCTATCTTTCCAACCATTGGAAGAATGCCTATAGTTGTACTCGATCCAACCGAGTTAACTAGGAATACTCAATCTAATTGAGTTTATATTCGCCCATGCATTGATAAGCGGGACCAAGATTGTCCCTCCGTACCCTACCAAGATAATATGTGTTGCTCTGCTTTGGCAGATTCAACAACACATGTGATCGAGGTAGTGATAGGTATCACGGCACGGTAGGCATTAGAGTTGACGCGATTTAGATCTAATCTAATCGTCGATGTGTATCAAATACGCGATAGATCTAATTTAATCGAAAGGGTGCATCTTGTACATGATTTAGATCTAATCTAATCGTTAGGCACTAATTAATTACTAATCATGCATCACATACACACAGCAATTAATTAAATTAATTTGTGATTATTCATGACCCTACTACGATCTTCTCAAGCCAATGAGAAGATCGGATGGTCAACCTAAGGTCAACAGCTTCTCAAGCTCCTCCCTTTGACCACCTTGTGTTGCTCGCGCCCTCCTCGTAACTCCGTCTCGAGTGGACCTTCCACGGCTCCAATTTTGTACATTACAATTTTGAAACTCGAGTTACATTCGAGTCTAAACTAATTTACAACAAGAATAAATGGAGAAAGGCATGACGCGCAAGTCGCGTATCAAATATACGGCACACACAACACAAATGACGGCGCGCAGGCCGTAATATGAATTACAACACAAATCCAATTAGATTGGGTCTTTTGGGTCATGACTATCACAAATTATACATAATTCTAAATTATGTAATTTCCATAATTTTATGTAATTTTAATACCAATTTTTATAATTTTTACGAGTAAAAATTCTTGGCGGTCCCGTTTAGCTGTTTTCGGGCGCAATTGCGGAACGAATCCCCTTGCGGGGCCAGGGGCAGCACCCCTACCCGCGATCTAACCATCGTGAGTGTCCCTAAGTGATCCTACAGCGCCTTAGCCCGCTGTCCCAAAAAATTTTGGGGCGAAACCTTGTCGTTTCGGAAAAATCTTCTCGGTAGTCGAAACCTAAAAGTGTCGAAACACTTGTGCTTTGCTTCTATGAGAAAATTACTCATAAAAATCATAAAAAACATAAATATACAGAAAATCACAGAACCTATATTTCTCATAAAAAAACAAATTAAACTCGTACAAGTCTTCGCACGTGACTCTGATACTACTGTTAGGTTTTTCGGGCCGCGAAAACCGCTTTTCCGCGTCGCGGAAACCCCGAAACCCCGCCACCGGATCCGTGCGAAGAATAAAATTTTGAAAACATTACGAGTACGAGTTTACCAACCTATAGATCTACACTAGAACTATATGTTAAGAGTATTTTACCCTCGTAGCGTGCCCTTCGCGAGTCTCGTTTGTCCAAGGTGATGCCGGATCTCAAGTTGTCAAGGTAGACAACTCTCTACACGTATCCACACGAACAAAGAGGGAGAAAAACCAAACTAAAGTGTGCTAGCACCTTAGTAGGGTTCGGCCAAGGTAGGAGGAGAGGGAGAGAAGAAAAACTCAAGGAAGAAGAAGATGTGAATGAGCCTTGAATGAAAAAAATGAATTCCCATTCATTTTGAGTGGCCAACCACATCAAGTGTAACTCCTCTCATTAATGTGGCCGGCCACATTAAAGCAAAGGAGAAGATGCAACTTCCATTAGGCGGCACACTCATGTGTTAACTATGATGATGTGGAACATCATCATTGGCCACTTAATGCCAAGTCACAAATGATGTGGCATAAAGTCAAGTCAAACTTGACTCTTCCTCTCAAGTCAAGTCAAACTTGACTTAATCTCTCTCATGGTTGATCTAATCCAACCATTTAATTCAAGCCAATTTAATATAATGAATCTAATTCATTTAATTAAATTGATTCAATGAGTCATAATCTAAATTAAACTCATTGAGCACATGAATCAACTTGAGTCTAACTCAATTAGCCTAATTAGGATTACTCTTAATCCAATTTGATTCATCACATGAATCTAATCCTCTTGGTTCATCATATGAACCTAATCTCCATCTAATTGTCCTTAGTGTGTGACCCTATAGGTTCTTGTAACGTTGGCAATGCCCCTAAACCCATTTAGGAGCATAAGTAATGAGCGGTATCTAGCAACACATCATTACTACCCAAGTTACAAGAATGTTGAGATCCAACATCACCTTGTGACTACTAATTGTGACTCCTCACAAAATATGACAAGCGTCCTTCTATCCTAGACATCTAGATTGATCAATGTGAGGCATAGACCGTGTCATCCTCTGACTAATCTAAATCTTGAACTCCAAGTAGACTCACTAAATCAAATGAGCTCAATATCTCATATTGACTCATTTGGGCATGGTCATGCACTTCGTGGTCTCACTCTATCAAGAATATCGATGTCTCTCCCGTCATATAGGAGGGATAGATCACATCTACATCACTCACATCCCTCTGCATAATTCATTACATACCCAATAATCGCCTTTATAGTCCACCCAGTTACGGGTGACATTTGACGAAACCAAAGTACATAACTCCTTATGTAGGGAACCATGGTGACTTCAGGTCTAAGGACTAGTAGTCATACTAATAGCCACATGAGAAAGTATATGACACTCATATAACGATCCATGATACTTTCTCATGGCAGGTCATTCAGTATACATTCTCCAATGCATACCCATGTGTCAACTTGATATCTCTATATCCATGACTTGTGAGATCAAGTCATCGAGTTGACCTACATGCTAGTCTTATTGCATTAACATTGTCCCTGAATGTTAATACTCGACTAGGAATGATTAAGAGTAGTGTTCCCTATATCATCTCACTATCGGTTCAACTAACCGATTGATATAGGTGAGAACCTTCTACTCAAGGACGCTATTATACTTAGTTTATTTGGCACCAATACAAGTAAGTATAATAACCAAAATAAATGTCTTTATTTATATAAGAATATGATATAACAAGTTCATAATACAATCATCAAATAATTGGCTCTTGGGCTCTAACTAACAGTTTTGTATATCTTCGGCCTGAGTCCGTTCCGCACTCAACTTCCGTTCAACCTAGGTATGCGATCACTTTACTCGTTTCTTTGATTCTAACTAATTTTTCTTCCTTTCGTGCAGCCGAAGTCATGCTGCGTGCACGTCTGGCTGACAAGGCAAAGCTCATTAACGCCGCGATCAACGCGGCCACTGTCGAAGAACTGAGGAGCCGTGGGCTGCATCCGGTCAGCTCACAAAGAGGAGCCGCAGGACGAGAGTGAGGCAACTCCCACTCTGGCTAGTTGTGGAGCAGCCAGTGGCTCCCAACCTCTTTCTAAATGGCGTCCGATCATTCTAGTTGAGTGGGATTCGAGCTCCACTTCCTCAAACGAGTCATTGTCCAGGCGTAAGAGGCGTCGGGCGGAGCCTTCATCGTGCTCTGCCACTTCCGGGATGCGGTCCATCAAACGGGTGGAGACATCGACCCCTGATCCTGTCCAAGAGTCCAATGCCCCTGAGTCGTCAGATCGGACGCCCTACCTATCTAGTCTGCCTCAGGGGACGGTCTGCGCACCGCTGGTGGCCTTCCTGCCACCGAAATCAAAGACCAAGAAGTTGGGCATCCGGTTGGCCTCCTCCTCACGGCCGTCGGGGCGGACCACTTCTGCGCAGTCAGCCTCGAGCGGACAACGCCACATTACGATGATTTTACATTTGTCGATCGAGGAGTGGCATGAATCCAGCACTGAGCCTCAAGCTCCGAAGCACCAAATCATCATCGAAGGGTCGCTCGCCAAAATATAGGAAGATGTCCGAGCCTGTGTGGCGGTGATGCCTTCGAGAGCACTCGCGGACAACCACACCTAGATGACTACTGGGGTAAGTTGATACATTTACATAGTTTACTTCCGATCAGCGCTTATGTTTGCTTTTTTGTCTGCAGTACTGGGTGGAGAGCCTGGCCATGTGCCAAAGGCTCGTATTTTTGGAGGAGGAAGTGAAGCAAATGAAGGTGTCGAGCGGCCAATCCTTCGCCGCTCAAGAACAAACAAATGCTGAGGTAACCAAGATTCGAGCCGATCTGGCGAAGAGCAACAAACTGCTCGAGGTTGAATGGGTAAAGAACTCTAGCCAGACCACTCTGCTAGCTCGGCTCAATAAACAAGTTACCACATTCAATAATAAAATCGAGTCGGCCAACGTGCGAAAGAATCGGGCCATCGAAGACCTCAAGCTGAAGAATAAGGAGGTCGGGCCCTCGCCCAAAAACTCAAGGAAACCGAGGACTTCCTGATCGTCGAGTGGAATAGCCGGTTGGTCGAAGAAACGACCCTTCGTGGCCAACTTGCCTCCAAGGATACTGCGCTGGCCACTGCCAAGAATGAGCTGGAGGCCTCCCAAGCGGCCCTGAAGACCTACCAAGAAGCTGAGTCTAGCTGTTTCGAAGCTATGAAGAAGTGTTACCTCTGCTTGGATGTTTTCAACGAAAAGGTCACCGATCGGGCTCTGCACCTCTTCGATCTGGCCATAGATGGGACAATTAACCAGCTCATGGAGGGTGGTTACCTACCAATGGCTTTGACCAGCAGCAGCATCAGCCAAAATAAGCTCACTGTCGCGCTGCCTGACAATGTCTTGGACTATCTTGAGTGAGGTCGAGAGTCCCTGTAAAATTCCAAAAAATTTTGAAGTCTTAATGAATGCTCATCCGTCCGGACAAGTTTTATCTCCTTAAATGTTTTTTCGACTCCCCTTTTCTTTTAGCATTTCACAAACTCGTGTCCTCGTGACTCCGATCGTCCGTAATTAGTCTATCCAGTTGACTAATCTCTTTTGTGTACAGTGCCATCATGATTCTATGAACCTCCGACCGATCCCAGGGATGTCTTGAAGAATAGTGCAGAACGGTCACTATATTTTGAAGACTTAGGCTTTTGAGTAGCCGACGCTTGCCCTCTCATTGGGCCAAGAGTTTAAAGTCGCCGCTCGACCGTTGATGGTGACTCGAGTTTAAGGTCGCCGCTCTACCGTTGAGGAAGATTATATGAACACTAGGGTTTAAGTTCGCCGCTCGAACATTGAGGTAATCCCGGGTTTAAGATCGTCGCTCAACCGTTGATGACGACTCACATTTAAGGTCGTCGCTCAACCGTTGATGACAACTTGAGTTTAAGGTCGCCGCTCAACTGTCGATGGAGACAAGAGTTTAAGGTTACCGCTCGATCGTTGATGACTACTCGAGTTTAAGGTCACCGCTCGACCGTAGATGAAGACAAGAGTTTAAGGTCACCGCTCGACCGTTGATGAAGACATGCGTTTAAGGTCGTCACTCGACCATTGACAAAGATACGCGTTTAAGGTCGCTGCTCGACCGTTGGTGGAGACACGCATTTAAGGTCATCGCTCGACCATTGACGAAGATACGCGTTTAATGTCGCTGCTCGACCGTTGGTGGAGACACGCGTTTAAGGTCGTCGTTCGACTGTTGATGGAGACACGCGTTTAAGGTCGCCGCTCGACCATTAACAGAGACACGCATTTAAGATCATCGCTCGATCGTTGGTAGAGACACGCTTTTAAGGTTGTTGCTCGATCATTACGGAGACAAGCGTTTAAGGTCGCCGCTCAACCGTTGGTAGAGACAAGTGTTTAAGGTCGCCTCTCGACCGCTAATGGAGACAAGAGTTTAAGGTCACCGCTCGACCATTGACGTACACTTGGTTTAAGGTCGCCGCTCGACCATTGGTGGAGACGCATTTCAAGAGACCTTCGCTTTTTATTCATATTTTGTCTTGTGTTCGGGGAACATACAAAAAATACATAGTATTTACTCGCGCACCTCTCATCCAGCCCTGTAAGGTTGAAGATGATTTACGCTCCATGGCCTCTCGGGTTGTCTCCCTTCTTCATCCTCCAGATAGCAGGTGCTTGAACAGAGCTTCTGCACAACCTTGAAAGGCCTGCCCATGGGGCCTCGAGCTTGGTGACGTCGCCGACCGGCTTTACTTTCTTCCAGACGAGATCGCCGACCTAGAAGGACCTCGGGATCACCCTCCGGTTATAGTTCTGTTTCATTCGCCGCCGGTACGTCATTAGCTGAACCGCTGCTTTCACCCGCGTTTCATCCACCAAGTCGAGCTCCATAAGCCTCCGTTCGACGTTTCCTTCGTCGTAGTGTTGTACCTGATCGAATTCTACTCCAACCTCCACGGGAACGAATGCCTCGCCGCCGTATACCAAATGGAAGGGGGCACACTGGTTGCCTCCTTTGGGGTCATACGGAGGGCCCATAACACATTGGGGAGTTCATCGACCCAACTACCTCCAACGTGGTCGACCCTAGCACGTAAAACTCTGAGGATCTCCCGATTGGCGACTTCGATTTACCCGTTGCCCTGAGGGTAGTCCACAGAGGTGAATGCTCGTTGGATGCCATAACCCTCACACCATTCTCTGAGCTTCTGGCCGGCAAACTGTCTTCTATTGTAAGATATGAGTCGGTGTGGGATGTCGAACCAGCAAATGATGTTCTAGTAAACGAATTTAATGACCATCTACTCGGTGATTCTTGCAAGCTGCTCGGCTTCCACTCATTTAGAGAAGTAGTCGACCGCGACGAGTAGAAATTTTCGTTGACCGATTTCCATGGGGAAAGGCCCAACGATATCCATACACCATTGGTCGAACGGGCATGATATCATGGATGCTTTCATTTTCTCGGTCGGTCGGTGTGGCATGTTGTGATACTTCTGGCAGGACAAGCAGGTGACCGCCGTCCGAGCGGCATCCTCCTGGAGGGTCGGCCAGAAATATCTAGCCAGGAGTATCTTACGGGCTAATGCATGGCCACCCGAATGGCCTCCGCAAGATCCTTGGTGCACCTCCTCCGATCTGACGCATTTGAGGAGGGCCCTGGAGAAGGCTCTCTTGTAAAGTCGGTCCCCTATCAAGGTGAACCGTCCAACCCTCTTCTTCAGTAGGTGAGCTTCTTCCGAATCGGCAGGTGTTACTCTCGAATGTAAAAACTCTGTCAGAGTTGTCCTCCAGTCGTTCAGGAAGGTTATTCCTTCCATTCAGTCGATATGCACCACGAGCGAGACTTGTTCGATTGGCTGCCCTATGACGATCAGCATCTGCGAACTAGCTAGTTTCGCTAACTCATTCACTTCCTGATTCTATGATTAGGGGATCATCTATATAATGACCTCCTAGAAGTTGGTCTTCAGCTTCTTGAAAGCCTCCGCATAGAGCCGAAGTCGGGCATTGCTTATTTCGAATGTTTCGGCTAGTTGTTGAGCAGCAAGCTGGGAGTCCAAGTGGATGAGGACTTTAACTACTTCTACATGTCGAGTTGCCTGCAGGCCGATTATTAGCGCCTCATACTCGGCTTCATTATTAGTGGCTCGGTAGTCCAACCAGACAGAGACCTGCATCCGGTCTTCCCTTGGTGAGATAAGTAGTATGCCGATTTCGCTGCCTTACTGAGTGGACGAGCCGCCCACATATATCTTCCATGTCACCGCCGGCTCATCACTCTGGACTTCTATGATGAAATCCGCCAAGTCCTAAGCCTTGATTGCCACTCGGGGTTGATATTGAATGTCAAATTCACTTAGCTCGGTCGTCCACTTGATCATCCTTCATGATGGTTCAGGGTTGAGAAGGATTTTTCCCAAGGCACTGTTAGTTAGCACAATGATTGTGTGCACTAAGAAGTACGGACGAAGCCTCTGAGCGGCGAGAATCAAAGCATACGCTAATTTTTTGAGACCGATGTAGTGAGACTTTGCATCCTCCAATATATGGCTCAAAAAATATACAGACTGCTATTCTTGGCTGCTCTGTTTAACCAGGGTCGATCCAACGGCATGTTCGTTGGATGACAGGTAAATCCAAAGTGGCTCACCAACAACCGGCTTGGCCAATACAGGCAATAAATTTAGATAATCCTTGAGCTCTTATAATGCCCGATCACACTCGGTGTCTCATTAGAATTTTGTAGCTCGACAAAGCACCTTGAAGAATGGCAGGCTCCAGTCGGATGGCTTGGATATGAATCTTTACAGTATCGTGATCCGACTGGTCATCAGTTGAGCTTCCTTCAAATCCTGAGGCGGCGACATGTCTTGCAAAGCTTTGACTTTGCTCGGGTTGGCTTTAATGCCGCACTCCAGTCAGATGGCTTGGATATGAATCTGGACAGTATCGTGATCTGACTAGTCATCAGTTGATCTTCCTTCAAATCCTGAGGCGGCGACATGTCTTGCAAAGCTTTGACTTTGCTCGGATTGGCTTCAATGCCGCACTCGATGATGATGTAGCCCAAGAAGTAGCCACTCTTCATGCCGAATAGACACTTGCTCGGATTCAGCTTTATTCCATAGGTCCTCAACGTTCAGCTAGTCTTGTTGATATCTACGCATAGGTCAGCAGCTCGGAGGGATTTAATTAGTATGTTGTCGACGTATACCTCCATATTATGGATGATCTGCCGTCGGGACACTTTATTCATCAGCCTCTGGTAGGTGGCTCCAGCATTCTTGAGTCTGAATGGCATGACGTTGTAGCAGTATGTTCCGTCGACCGTAATGAAGCTAACCTTCTCCTAGTCTTCTCGGGCGAGTGGTACTTGGTGGTACCCTTGATATGTGTCAACCATGTAGATCAGTTCGCAGCCTGCCATTGAGTCCACCATCTAATCTATCCTATGTAATAGATAGAAGTTCTTCGGGCATGCCTTGTTTAAATCACGGAAGTCGATGCGGACCCACCATTTGTTGCCCGGCTTGGAGACCAGCATGACATTCACTAGCCAACTCGGGAATTGAACTTCTCTAATATGGCCAGCCTCCAGCAGCTTTTCTATTTCTACCCGGATGATCACATTTTGCTCCATGCTAAAATCCCTCTTCCTTTGCTTCACCGGCTGAGCGTTCGGTTGGATGTGAAGCTTGTGCTGAGCCACGGTCATGGAGATACCCGGAAGTTCGTACGTTGACCAAGCGAACACGTCGTAATTTTGTTGAAGGCAAGCGACCAACTCTACCTTCTTTTCCACCTCCAGGCCAACAGCAATGAAGGTTGTTGCTTCCGCTTGGTTGGGATGGATCTGAACCTCCTCATTTTCTTCATACGCCAGGGTAGGAGGTTTCTCTGTGATTGCGTTTACTTCTAATCGCAGAGTCTTCTGAGCACTTCTCGTCTCAGACTTGACCATCTCGATGTAGCACTGCCAAGCGTCCAGCTGATCGCCCTTGACCTCATCGATCCGATCGTCTACCGGGAACTTGATATTTTGGTAGTAAGTAGATACTATCGCCTGAAACTCGTTGAGGGCCGGTCGGCCCAATATGACATTGTAGGCTAATGGCACATCTACCACGATGATGTTGGTGGTCTTGGTTCTCCTCAATGGCTCTTCTCCAAGCGAGATGGTCAGGCGGGCTTGTCCGAGCGGCAGTACTTTGTTCCCTGTCAAGCCGTACAGCGAGGTCATCATGGGCAGTAGCTCACTTCGATCAATTTGTAACTGATCGAACGCCTTATTAGAAATAATGTTCTTCGAACTCCCTGTATCAATAAAAGTTCGATGAATTGTGTAGTTAGCGATTACCGCTCGGATGATCAGTGTGTCATCATGAGGGATCTCCACTCCCTCCAAGTCGCTAGGGCCAAAGCTAATCTGGGATCCTTCGACCTTCTCCTTGCTGCATCCCACGACGTGGATCTCCAACCATTGAGCGTGTGACTTCCTGGATCTGTTGGAGTCATCGTCGATCGGCCCTCTAGCGATCATGCCTATCTCTCCTCGGGAAGCGTTGTTCCTATTTTCTTCTTCCCGAGCGGAGGTCTGTTTCGCTTGGTCGGGACTCGGGAGGGGTTGGCGGCATCCCTCCGCTGATGCTGGTGGTGCCGCTCGGGTGCCCTCCCGTCACCCTCTTGCTGCTTAGTAGATCGATGCCTTTGTCGTCGATCGGGAGAAGGAGATCGGCGGTGGTATCCGCGTGGAGCCGGTCGGCTGATGATTGGTGTTAAACCGTGGCAATCACGCGTATTGTGGGTCATCAACTGGTGGAAAGAACAAAACATCAGCATCCATATTTTTCCCTTTGACGCCTTTGGCCAACCGGACGCCACATGTTGCACGGCATGTGCTCTGATCTCCTGGTGTGGTCGGGCTCCTTCAGCCCTCGGCCCCTTGGGCGGCTAATGGCTACTTGATGGTTGGCATTCGATCAGCGTCGCGGGTTCGATTAGCGCCTCTTTCCTTCTGGCCGCTTGGGCTTCTTCCACGTTTATATACTCGTTAGCCTTCTTGAGCATGTCGTCAAAGTCCCTAAGCAGCTTCCTGATGAACGATCGGAAGAAATCTCCCTCGGTGAGCCCCTGAGTGAAGGCATTCATCATTATCTCGGACGAGACCGAGGGGATGTTCATGGCCACTTGGTTGAAACACTGTATATATGCTCGGAGCGCTTCCTTGGGCCCTTGCTGCAAGGCAAAGAGGCTGACGTTCGTCTTCTGATAGCGTCGGCTGCTGGCGAAATGGTGCTGGAACGCGGCTCGGAAGTCTTTGAAGCTCCATATTGAGCCGTCCGGTAGTCTTCAAAAGCAGCGCTACGTCGATCTGGAGAGCATAGTGAGAAAGACTCTGAACTTCAATCCGTCGGTATACTGGTACAGCGTGGCCACATTATCGAACCGATCCATATGATCATCTGGATCGGTCAATCTGTTGTAGGTCCCGATCGCCAGTGGGGTATAGTGTCGTGGCAGAAGGTCTTGTAAGATCCCCTCTGAGAACTGTCGGTTGATCTGTTCGAGCGACGCATTGTTTCGGGGCACCTTTCCCTTTCGTGCGTCCCAAATGGGAGCATCATCCGAAGATGATCCCCGCTCTTGATTCACTTGGGTTATTTTTTAGAGGGTTTAGAACAAGGCACGATGGAAGGGGATTGGCGCGGGTGGCGCTTCCCCTTATGTGTTGGTCGACCTCCTGTTTTTACCCCATATGGAGATTTGCTCCGTTCGATCTTCTTGCCCCGCTCATCTGTCGGTTGCCGATGTTGCAGGTTGCGGCACTAGCCGATCGGCTAACGCCTGTTGTTGCTACTGCTCGATCATCTTTGCCGCTCGAGCTTAAACGAGCATCTCAAGTTCCTCTTGGGTGAGCGTCATGGTGGTGAGTCGTCCAACGTCCTCCATCTTCTCGGCTCGGATGCAAGCTACGTTTCCATAGAAGACGTCATATTGTATGCACTCCTGATTTATTGGCTATACCTGGTGGAGCAAGTTAGTGAAGGGTTACGTTGTTGTTTATGGGTTGATTAGTAGATAATTTGATATCAGTGCTCTTACTTTTACAGTAAGTATTATTACCTGAGACTGCATCCTTTGATCTCCTTACACTATGTTATTCATACACTATTTTTTTATACCTACTGAGTTATTGTCCTTACTACCCCTTATTTTTCCTTGACTTTCAGGTTAGTAGATAGGATGTGTTCACTCAGAGGTCTTGGCTACCGGTCCCACTCATTTGGATTCTACTTTTCGAGTCGTTTGATTTATGTTTTCGCTGCCTTTGTTTATGGTTGTATTTCTTAGTCGAATCTTTGAGTTTTGTTATAAGAGTTTAACTGTTTAGTTTAGTATGATTACATATACACAACAGTTTTTATGAGTTGGTGATTTTATGTTGTATCGATGTTTATTTTACTTTATCTGAGTTCGATATAGTAGTTCTCATATTGTCACTAGGGGTACCGACTGGTTTGGCGGATAAGTATACCCTCAGGGCGTGATACCATTCGTGGTAGAGTATTTCTCCCACAGTTCATAGCTAGATAGCTATATATCTTGGTCATTTGTATTTCTTGTAGTAGAGCAATTACTCCCATGTATGATGATTTATTTCTGTTATTTGCATTAGTATAGGGATTATATTATTGTTATACTTTTGTTGGCAGATGATTATACCGTTGCCCTTACTTTTGTCGTAAGTATTATTGCCATAGACGACATTCCTTTGATCTTCTACACTATATTGTTCATGCACTATCTATTTTATACCTACTGAGTATTTTATACTCTCTACTCCTTGCTTTTCTTTGACCTCCAAATTAGTAGATAGAGTATGTGCCATGTCGCTAAGAGGTCCTGGCTGCTGGTCTCACTTAAGTTGGATTCTTCTTTTTGAGTTGTTTTATTCTTCTGTTCTGCTGCCACTATTTATTGTTTTCCTTCTCTCATTGAATTGTTGAGATTTTGCTATAATAGTATAACTGTTATCTTATTGTAGCTTAGTATGATCTTATATACATGCATACATATAAGCATTAGTTTTTATGAACTTGGTGATTTTTATACTGCATTGATTACTATGTCAGTTTTAATTAAGTTGGTACCAATTATTTGTTGTACTGTTACTAGGGGGCACCGTTCGATTTGGTGAACAAGTATACCCTCGAGACATGATAGTCGGTGAGTTGAGAAATTTTATTTTTCTAAAACTTAAAATTAAAGTGAAAAATGTAATGGGCTTGTGGGTTTAACTTGCTTAATATGTAAGCCAAACTTAAAATTTTTAATCTTTTCTATATATTTTTAAATTTTTTAGTGAACTCATGAGTTCACTCGCGTAACCTACAACCCGCCTTGCATTAAGTTGGGTTGGGTTAGAAATTTTTCAATCCACCAAGATGATGGGTCAGTCTGCCCAGCCTCGCCAAATGGCCAGCTGCTATGGGATGATTTTCCCGGCTACGGGTCAGCCCATCTGACAGTTGTACCCTGAGGTGACTACGTCCAAAGCAAACCTAGCATTGTACCACCTCTATTGATTTCCTGCTTCTCAGACAAGATCCAAAGGTGAAGAAACTCTTACAACAATGTTACAAGGAGTTTACAGTTTTCACCAAATGAAGAAGCAACAAGAGAGAGGAAATGAAAGAGATCACCTCTATTATTTTGGTCGTTTGAAGATGTTGCAGATGAAGGCTTGAGGCTGATGCTGAGGAGAAAAATTGCAATAGAATAATAAGTTGCTCTTGTGGAAAAGTCCACTTTTAAATAGCTCATAATCAAACTATTTCTGCACCTTTTTACCACCACCAATCGATTGACATAATTTATTGATTGATTGCTGATTGTTGACAAAAACTAAGATTATCTTGATTTTGAATTTCAATCGATTGGTGCTAGTGTCTAATTGATCAGCCAATTGATTTGGCATACTTCGGTCTGCTAGGCATACTTTGCTAATCAATTGCACTAATCGATTGGTAGTGCCCAGTCCATTCGCTAATCCATTTGGTAAGCCTCTATTCACTTTGGCATTCTCTGCCAATCGATTGGACCAATTGATTGACAACCCGCGGTCGATCAGACCAATCGATTCGAGCAACTTTTGTTTGCTTGGAATTGATTTTCAATCATTTGGCGCAACTTACCAATCAATTAATACAATAATTGCATAAACTTTGAATTCTAATTTTAACCTAATAGATTATGTCAATCGATTGATGTTGAAAAAGCCCAGAATTGGGATTTAAGGTTTGGCTCACCAATTGATTGTTATATCTTACCAATCGATTGGTGAACCTGATATAGGAATTTTCTTTTTATCCCTAAACCAGCTAATTCCCTTCAGTCTGCAATATCAGAAATTAATGTGATTAATATTTGATAACTATCAATCATTCTAATAACTGAAGTTCGCCTAATCTTCTCAACCCTTGTTTCCCTAATTAACTCATATCAGATGAACCTTTTGTTCCCTAGACTTTTATGCTTGGAGCTTCCTTATCTACATATCTTCATTTTCCCTTGCATTTGATCTCGCAATATGCTTAATTTTCTACCTTTTACCAAGAATCTAGTGTTTGACCTTCTTGGTCCTTTCCTTGTCTTGTATCCTGTCTTTTGATCTGCACAGACTTCTTCATGTCAAGAATCCGGTCTTTAACTTTTTTAGACTTTTCTTGTCTTGCATCCAGTCTTCTGGTTTACATGGACTTCTCCTATCCTCTACACACTCGTAATGCAAGTGAAATCCATTTTATTAACCAAAACTTAAATAATTATCCATCACTGAAACTTCTCATTTGGAATATGATTGTACGAACATTCTAGACTAAATCTAGCTTATATATGTCTATCAATAAGTTTTGGTCAAAACTCCTCAATGACTGTGTACTTTTGGAATCTTGAAACTTAAGTATGAATAAGATCAAGAGAATTCAAGGAAGATATTGATAATATCCTAGAGAGAATCATAGGTGTCTAAGTCAATATATGATGTTTCACCAAAAATAAAGAAACTTAAAATTTTAAATAATTTCTCTAAAATTGATTGATCATGATTCAAGAGTTTTTGGGTATGATTGGATTTAAGGGAGCGGAAGGAATCTTTTGGATAAGATTTGGACTGAATTTAAATTGTTTAGGCATATAATACACTTTTGGTTAAACTTTTAAATTTTTGAATGGCGTTGTTCCATTGGCTAGTTTCGTCCGAAACTGATTGATATGTTTAGAGAATTTTGAATTAATTCAACTAAAATTAATGTAATATAATTTTTTTTTAATATATCTATATCCTCATATGAATTTGATATCATAAATTGAGAATAGTAATTTTTTTAATTGGTAAATTAAAAATTTAGAGAAGTGTTCTCAATTTATGTTATTAAATTTAGATCTGAGAGTATAAATATATTATGAATATAAATATATTATGAAAATTTTTCAAAATATATTAATTTTGATTTGAAATGATTTAAAATTTTCTAATTCTATCGTATAATTTCATCTAAAATTTAGCTAATGGACTTTTAGAGAAAGACAAGGGATATTTAAAAAACATAGTACATGTGATTTGAATATTATAAAAGTTGATTATACGATTAAGATAATACTTAAACTTAATTAGGTGGTTCAGTACAATGCCGAATAAATTAAGGAGATTATAATGAGTGAATAATATTAAAAATTTAACACAAATATGAAAATTTTAAACTTGTTAATGACTTTTGTATGAAAAGATATATTATTAATGACTTCATAATAAACAAAGGAAAAATGAAGCTGCTGATCTCATGCCTAAACATGTTCATATGTGATGACAGCACTGTGACATCATCCTCAGTAATCAATAAGCAAAGTCAACCACCTACTACCTGTATTATTAAATAATAATTATAAATTTAATTGGAAATAGCCATGATCTCCGGTGCAACGGCTAAAGCTTTTTACAGTTAATTAGGTATTCATTGGTAAATTTCTAACTGGTGATTAATTTTTGTTAGTAGGAAGATAATCCTGCGACTTGGGCTATGAATTTATATTTTTAAATTTATTCTGATGATCGATAAAAATTTTATCATAGAACTAAATTAGTCATTGTCTTAAGAGTTAGATATTTAGACTAACGAAAAAAATTAAAAATAGATTAAGGATTTAGGATGGTGTCTAGTAAGAAATTTTACGGAGTCAGATCGATTATCTTTAAAATTATTTAATTGTAATAGCAAAATATCTAGAATAAAAAACTAATAATAATTGCTTTGGAAAGATAAAAAAAATTAATCAAAAAACCATTTTATTTTATTTTTATGTGTCACATATTTCTAAAAATATTTAAAAACGGATATGGTATGTTTTTTTTCTTCCAAATTACTTTTTTACTCTACCAATATAAAGTTTATAGTAATTTTAATTAAAATTATTTTAAAGTATAGCAATTTTGATTAAAATTATAATAACAACAATATGTAACCCAAGGTAATTTAAAAATAATTTAAGTAAAATATTTTAATTAGAACTAGTCTATAAAAAATAAAATGAAAATTTAAATATACTCTTAAAACATTGATTTAAAAACTACAAAAAAAAAAAAAATTAAAATATCTCAAACTTCAATTGTCTCCTAATTTTAGCCGTTATTCTTCTATTGCAGAATAGAAAAAATGATTTTTTATCTTCTTTAAAATTCATTCATATCTATGAAAATGAAAATTATCTTTTTATTGATTGAAATCATTAATTATAATTGTGACTATTTAAATATAATAAAATCAAATTTTTTTTATGAATCATTTAATAAAAAAATAAATTATCATAATATAGATCATTTATTAAAATAATAAAAATAAAAAAATAAAATTATTTCTCTAAACCATTCCTAAGAAATAAAAAATATATATATTTCTAACACAATCGCATATCGAGTCAAAGTTATCAGACGCGTAAAGACATAGTCTGAGCCCGTTGCTGTTGTAAGCAATAATTGCAAAAGACTTCTTTCTTTTGACATGTCTATTTTTCGCATTAAAATTAAGATGGTAAACAAGTCTAAGTCAAGTTGAGCTGAAATTATGATCAGATTTTGATCGTGATCTAATCATAATTGATTGTAATTTTCACTGGGTTCACTGTCCCCCAGGTTAGTTTGGCTTGATTTTTTTTTTATAAGTTTAAGCATGAGTTTGGTTTGTGGTTAGCTTGAACTTGATTCGTTTATATGTTATCAAACTCTCAATTAAAGTTTGTTTGAATATAATGTTTGAAATATTGACATTTTAAACTTATTTGATTAGTTATTGAGTTTGATAATTCAAATGTGTTTGTTTGTTTTAAAAGGTTTTTTATTTATTTAGTAAGTTGATAAAAATTTTATTAATGAATTTGGTTCATGATAACGTTGTTCATGAATATTATTCACAAATATTATTCATGAATATTGTTCACGAACATGTTTATGAATCTTGTTCACACATATTAATGAGATGAACACATATATGTTCAAGCTTAATCGTTTAGTTAAACGAGTTGTTAAAACTTGTTCATTTAATTGATCTTGTGTATATTAAATGAACATAAATAAATTCTTACCAAACCGAATATCAAATTTGTTCATAAATGTTTAGTTTATTTATAGTCCTAATTAAAATCAATTGTTTTCATGGATGTTTCTTGACAAATAGCCGATGAACTGGATGATTAAAATGACAGAGAGGCTAAGAAGATAACAAGAACAAAGCTCGTGGCCTGTCGAGTTCAAATGTTCAATAATTGCAAGTCTCCCCTTGTACCTTTTCTGTTCTTTCACATTAAAATTGTCCTTCGCAGAAGTTTCTTAGCAAACAGCCAGAACAGGAAGGATCAGCTAACTCTACCTTATCAGCCCGGGTGGATGAACTCGATTAGTTTGACCAGCTCACTCGAATCCATCAGTTGGCCAACTGACCTAATTGCAACTCGGTTTGATCGACCTATTAAACCTTTTAACTCATTCCAAGGATTGAACGACAACATACGAGGACGGATAAAATGATTTCGATTAGTTTGCTCGGTTTATATCATGCCTAACCATCTTCATATGTGATGGCAGCAATGTGGCATCATCCTCACCTTTCAACAAGTAAAATAATCTTCATGTTTTAAAAGAAGCCAATTGTTTGCTCAAATGTGCCACTTGTAAAATTGTCAATGGTTCTGACTATAATCAGGTGACTTGGAGAACACAGCCAGATTCAACACAACCAGATTCTACGAAAGTTCCAAGAATTTGCAAAGACGACTAACATTAACAAGAGAGAAGCTTTGACCAGCAACAGTTAGAGTACTGTTCATGATCATGGCCATTACTTGTTTGGTGGTAGGAAGGCAAAGGCCAATTCAATGAAAAAGAATTAAGTAATTGAAAAAGACTTTTCCAACAGCATGCGGATTTCCTTATACTTTTATATAGCAAAGCCAAGACTAAGGAAGAAGACTTCCTACTGAAAAATTTGAAAATTCAGAAAATAAGCAGATAAATCAATCAAGTTGCATTTCTAATGTCCTAAATTGTTACGTATGTGATAAGATGTAAGTGTGATTTCATCAAAGCTACATTAGCCTAACTCAAAAAATAAGGGATAAACAATGATTTGTTTGACTTCTCTCCTCTTGAAGATTATATCAAGTTCAGTAGCACTGAATTTCTGACCAGCCATGTCCGTGTCCATGTCCATGCTTACTTGCTTCTGATTCTCCTTTCCAATCCCAGGGAATCAACCTCCTTCTCTCCACCTTCAATTTATCACCTTTTGCCTTCGATGGAGTTTCTTACTGCTGTTGTGCCACTCCTGGCTTCCAATTTGGCTCACATGCGCCAGGAGTTGCAGACGGTGTACGGCCTCCATGTCGAGCTGGGAAGGCTGCAGAACTCCGTCTCCATGATTCAGGCCGTCCTGAGCGAGGCACAGGAGAACGAGCAAAGCAGGAACGCAGTGAAACACTTGCTGCCTGAGCTCAGTCAGGCTGCGTATGAAGCAAATGACGCCTTGGATGATGTTGCAACGGAGTGGCAACGCTGCCAGCTGATCAAATACGCATCGGTACGCAACTTCCTTGCCCCTGTCAATCCCAAACGTGAGAAATTTAAGCGAGAAATGGGTATCAGGCTGAGAGAGATCGAAAACAGGCTAAGTTACATAGCAAGTAGATGCCCCTTGCACAATTTGCATAGTGGATCGCCGAGGCTGTATGGCTACCAGACCACCTCACTGAGTCCTCCACGGCTTCTCGGTCGCGAGTTCGACAAGCAAAAACTAAAAGAATTGTTGATTCCGTTGAATGAAGTAACTGGTTCGGGTGTCTCAGTGATTCCAATCTTTGGGATGCCTGGTGTCGGGAAGACAACACTTGCACAGCTAGTCTGCAACGATGAGTCTGTGAAGGACCATTTCGAGCTCAGGCTTTGGGTTAATGTGTCTCGTGACTTCGACTTGGTGAGGATCATGAGTACCATCATTGAATTCATAGATGGATTTCAGTGTGATTTGGTCACCCTCAGCGATCTTCAGAATGAAATTACAAAGAAGCTGAGTGGAAAGAGATGCCTGCTTGTCCTGGATGATGTTTGGCAAGAAAGCCAGGAGTGGGAGAGGCTCAAAAGCTTCCTGTACTCTGCTGATGAAGGAAGCAAGATACTAGTGACGACTAAAAGTGAGCAGGTGGCTGCTTTCATGGCGACTAATTCACCTCCTTACCACTTGGAGGGCTTATCGAGGGATGACTGCTGGTCTTTGATTTGCCAGTATGCATTTGCTCGAGATCCTACTGCAACTTTTGCACTTGAAGGCTATAGGATTCTTGCTGTCAGCAAATGCAAAGGTTTTCCTTTGGCAGCTATTGCTCTGGGCCAAAGGCTATTCAGAGAAGCTGACAGAAGCAAGTGGGGGGCAATTTTGAGAAGCAACTCATCGCCATTGCCGCTGTCATCGGGACTTTCAGGTGCCGACGGAAGTATTATGGATGCATTCAGCTTAAGCTACCAAAACTTCCCTCAATATCTCAAGTCATGCTTAGCCTACTTCTCCATGATCCCTAAAGGTTCCGAGTTCGAGAAGGACTTCATCATTCAATTGTGGATGGCACAAAGCTTCATCCAAACACGAGGAGATGAGCAAGTGGAAGATATTGCCAATGACTATTTTGATTCCCTCGTGCAGAGCTCATTCTTGCAATATTCACGTTTCGATCACAAGAGCCATCAGCATAGGTACATGGTGCAGGATGTCTTCCATGAATGTGCCCGATGTATTGCAGCAGAAGAATGCTCTAACATGGAGCCTGGCCTGGATTTGCATGTAGCAGCCAGCCTTCGCCATTTATCAGTGAACTATGAACAATTTGCAGCGAGTTTCCCTTGGTTTCAGGGCCACAGCTATCTGTACGAGGAAGTGTACAAGTGCAAAGGCTTGCAGTCACTGCTACTGATTGGCAATTCCACAAATGGCCCAACAATGGTAGTTCCTGATGATCTTGCTAAGAAACTTAGTAGCCTGCGCACTCTGATGCTCACCAACTTGTGCTTGAATCAGTTGCCTGAATCAATCGGAGATCTGAAGCACCTGCGCTGTCTCCAGCTACAGAACACAAGCATAAAGAGGTTGCCTGAGTCTGTGTCTTACCTCTACAATCTACAGACCTTGGGGCTCAGGAATTGCTACCGTCTGAAAGAGCTTCCAAAAGATACAAGGAATCTGCTCAATCTACGGCATCTCGATCTTCATCTCGATCAAAATTCAAGAGTCTCATTGGCACCAGAAGACACCAATACCAGTGGTGAATTGAGATGCATGCCGCCAGAAATTGGATCACTGACTCATCTCAGGACACTGCCAAGGTTTATTGTGAGCACAAGGCCTGAGTGTGGTTTATCTCAGTTGAGGTACTTGAACAATCTCCGTGGCGAACTTGCCATTGAAAGGCTTGATCTTGTCTTTGGTGTGGGAGAAGCTGTTGAAGCAAACCTATCGAGCAAGGAACATATCCACAGGCTAGAGTTGACATGGAAGTACAATAATCTAACAGAGGCAGTAGCTCAAAGTGTGGGGAATGACAGTAGAGAGACCATACTAAAATACCTCAGACCTCATTCCAACCTCAGAGAGATTGGAATAGTCGGTTATGGAGGAGCCATGTTTCCGACATGGATGGGGGATTCTTCCTTCTACAATCTAGAAACAGTGCAGATCTCCCAAACTTACAATTGTTTGAACCTTCCACCTCTTGGTCAATTGCCAAAGCTCAAGTATCTATTCCTCAAAGAAATGCATGGACTGAAGTGCATGGACTGTTCACTTTGTGGAAAAAACAAGACTCGATTCCCAGCACTAGAAACTCTACATCTAGAAAATATGTCAGGACTACAAGAATGGTGGGGGGATGATGATTGTACCTTGCTGTCTCTCCGCGAGCTTAGGATCAAGAATTGCATGGCTTTGGATCAACTTAGACACAAACTACCTTCTCTGGAAAGGTTAGTGATTGAAGCATCAAGAAATTTTGTTGGCCTACAAGATTTCCCTGAACTTAAATCATTAGAAGTGAAGACGAACGATGACTGGATATGGAGTTCCTGGCCAGTGATGTCCTTACTCCCCTCTCTCACTCTCAGTGGACTGCAAAGAAGAACCTTGCCCTTCTACGTAGAAGGTCGCCACGCATTAATCCGTCGACTAGAAATCAGCTCTTGCAGCCAATTATTATCCCTGCCGGATGCTTGGCTACCGGCAGGCCTATCGGACTTCGCTGTCAGACACTGTTCCGAGCTGCAACATCTACCCAAAGGACTGACTGAGCTGAGGGAGTTAGAGCATCTGGAGATTGAAAACTGCAAGCGACTCAAGTATCTTCCAGTTGGACTCAGGAACATGAATTCACTCACATACCTTGAGGTCTCAGACTGCCCTGGCCTCTTGTGCTTGCCGACGGATGGTTTTCCAGCCAATCTTCGATTTCTAGGCATCAGCAACTGCCCTGAGCTAAGGCAGCAGTGTCAAGGGATGGGAGATCAAGGCTGGTTCGATCTTCAGCATGGCCTCCGAGTGTGGATAGATGGCAGGCTAGTGAGTTTCTCCGGTCATCGCCACCCTCATGCCCCAGAAGCACCAACAACATTTAGGTATAACTCCAACTTAATTTACATCTTCTTTCATGTCCTATTTGTTCTAAAGCTCGTCTTCCGTTTTCACAAGCTAACAGAACCGTCATAGTGTGAGGCCACCGATGGAAGCTCAAGCAAGTAAATGGGGCTGCCACTGGATAGCATAGCAATGGTAGCACCAAGGTTCGATTTCCTGGTTCAGAATTGAGGTGTTCAGCTTCAGAGACAGCAAGTGGAACTGATTGCTTCATTACATAAACCAATGGCGACATTCATGATAGTGTAATGGATAAGAAGTTTTTCCGCAATTGAAAAAATGTTGTATTATACAGATAATTGTTGCAGAAATAGATACCTAAACAGAAGGAACAAAACAAATTATCCCCCTTTTCACTTTCTACTTTGTAGAGGAATACAAGAGAGATCTTGTAGTAGATAAACTCGATTACTTCGGAGAAAGGAGAGAGAGGTGGTCTACAGCTCGATCTAGGTCTCTTCCCAAATCGGATCTGGCCGCAGATCCCTCTTTCCCAGGTTCTTCTGCTTGCCTTGAACGGTCATGCAATTTGGCTGCGAACCTAGTGCCGGAGAAGGCATTGCCCTCGCCGGCGACGGTGGAAGCCGGGAGTGACACTTCGCCGGGGGCACAGGAGTCCGTCGAACCCTCGGGTCCCGTGAGGTTGAGGGAGAAGCCAAACAGTAGGTTTGGCTATGTTTATCCTTTTTGTGTGTGTGTTTTTAAGTTGGTACTTACCGATTAACTCCTGAGTAATCGGTTGTGTTAAAAAAAAAAAAAAAAAATCTCAGGACTTTATTATATTTATCCTTTCTTGAGCTTACGGTACCGTGACCAGACATTCATGTTCTTCCGTTATAACGTGCTTATAGTAATTTAACGTAATTAAAAGATAGTTGAATTTCTGTGTTCATTGTAATGTGAATTTTTTAATTTACTTTGATTATTGATAAAAAAAATTATTGAGATTAAATTTATCATCTCAGAAATAATCAATAAAGCTAACTTAAATTATTATTTTTATTTATAATTTAAATGTGCTAAATTAATTTTGGAACTAAATATCCTCATTTAATTTACCTATCAAATAAATGTGGAGTACTACATTTAGAAATAGATTTTAAAAATATTTATTTTATTTAAAATTTAAATTCTAATTTTTATATTGTTTCGTGAAGTATTTTATCATTTTATTATACTAAGGACATCTGTAGTTGAAGGTTTATAATATGTAATTTATGTTATAAATCTCTCAATATAAATCCCTTCCCTACTATAAAGATGGGGTTTATAATTTTTTTTATAAATCTCTATCAAAATCTTGGGACCAGATTTATAAAACAAATAGTGGAGAGAGGATAAAGAGAGAATTTTTAAAATAAATAAAATTTTAAAAAAGAGGTTTTATGATAATAGAAAGTGTTTTTAAAATAAGTAAGATTTTTAATTTTTGATATGACAATGATGTGACAGAACATAAACTTCTTTAAGAAATTTATGACTACAAATATCCTTAATGGAGACTATATCTCTCCTATCTTAATACTATCAATAAATAATTATAAGTTATCCCAGACTTGAATTAGTTATCGTAAAATTATTAAATCAAGTGTGGATAGATTCTCAATAAAATCGGAGAGATGTTATCTCATATGATGATTTATTTAATTTTCTAATTTACGACTCTATATAATATAAATGGTTATGGAACCAACAAGCGTCAGTAAGTATATGACTTTCTTATCAAATAAATAATTTACAAATTGTAGCCTTGAGCTCCGATTCAATGAAAAAAAGTTTTCATAGTTAATCAAATATGAACGATTGTAAGACCTCCTCTTTCTTGAATTGTTATTATTCTTCTTCTTTTGAAGATGTGAACGATTTTATAATTTCCTTCTTTAAAGATGTGGATGCCACTTAACTTTATCTTCCTTTCCTTATATGTTGAACACGTGTCAACATCCGATTGGTTATTCTCCTCTTAGACTAATGAGTCATTCTTGTTAGACTTCTCCAGTCCTTGGAGTTTTGTAGGATCTTTATGGAATGCAATGATCTTTTTCCAAGGATCACTTGTATTCTTGTAATTACCTACACTCAACAAAACGTTAGAAGGAAATAAATTCAATAAAATTTTTGTTATCTCCTTATCCATCTCTGATTGCTCCCTTTTGCTCCTCGGTCCAATACCAAGGCCAGAGGCTTTTCCCCTTCTTGTCCGTTGGAGTCTTGAATGGCTCTTCTAATGTCATCCAATGGTTCCACTCCATTTAGAACCACGTCTCCAATCTCATCTCCTAATACTTAAAGTCCTCCTTCTCGGATGGAGGTGGGATCCAGATATCCCATCCTAGAGCTCCTTTGGACTCCATCTTCCTCTAGCGCTTTGCTCCCTCGGTGATTTTTTCGTAGAAGATACCAATTGTTACGACCTTGATACCACTAGAGGGGGTGAATATCTTGTCACCCAAATCATCACTTCCTATGCTTGTTAATACACAGTGGAAATACAAAATAAAACTAAACCTAGAGGCAATAACCAAGACAATCAAACCTGTAACACGTTTAAATAATGTGGTTCAAAGATCATTTACTCATACTCCACAACTGTCTGTAAGATGGATGATCACAATCCGTCAGTGGATGATTCTCTAGAGAACTTCCGGCTAGCTCGCGTAGCTCCTTGTGGGTGGAGAAATTTCACCACAACTCGCACAAGACAACACTAGATTACTTGAGCACTTGGAGACTCTAATTAGGGTTAACCACCATTAATTTTGCCACCAAGGTCAGCCACCTCAAGCTCCATTATATAGAGCTGAGGGAAATCAGCAAGATGATTTTACCGTTATAGTTAACTGGTCCTTTCACTGGTCAACTGATGCTGGCCAACGATACTCCACAGAATCCTTGCTTCTGCCAACGGGTCTTTACCAGTCAACAGAAGTTACTGTAGTGATTACCGTAGTGTCGGTTTACTATTTTTGTAGTCGTCTGACACAGAAATATTCTATGTCCTGGCCCAGTCGACTAGTAAAACCCTAATCCTAGGGTTTTGACTCCCGAGTACATTCACTCAGCACTCGTCCTTACCCGACCAACCTAGACCTAGCCTTCTAACCTCCTCCATCAGCCTCGCGTCCCACGAATGCCTCCTCATCATTCATGCCTTGCCTTCTGGAGCTTTCTTCGACATTGTCCTAGTTGTTGGGTCTTCCTTTACCAAGAGGCTCCTGACCTTTGGGACTTCAACCATTGCCAAGTCATACTTGGACTTACGTTGCCAAGACTACATAATTGGATTTACATCACACTTGGACTTTTCTCATTTGCCAAGATCACACTTAGACTTTTCTTGTTGTACCTGTATCCTGCACACTCACAATGCATATCAAATACAACAATAAACCTAACTTAAATATTTTTTCCAAACATCAAAATCTAGGGCACCTAGATTGCTCCAATAATGTTCGCCTTCAATCCCACAGGCTTCGAACTCATTCGATTCATGGGATCCACTCTCGCTTGGCTCTCAAGCTCCATGCCCACTCATCTCATGGATTTCGCTCTCATCCGCCTTTGATCTTTTGGGATTTTCTCCTACTTAGCTCATGGGCTCTGCTACCATTTTCCTTTGATCCCATGGGCCTCACTCTCGATTGATTCATGGGATCCACTCTCGCTCATCTCTTGGGCTCCACACTCGCTCAGCTCACAGGCTTCACTCCCATTCGCTTTCAATCTCACAAGCTCTGTGCTCACTCAATTCAGGGGATCTGCTCTTGCTCAGCTCATGGGCTCCGCTCCTGTTCGCCTTTGATATCAAGGGCTCTTCTATGGCTCTTGTTTGACTCACGAGCTTCGCTCCAATTCATGCTCGATCCAAGGGATCTGCTCCCGTTTGCTTTCGATCTTCAGGATTATGTCCATTCAGCTCTCAAGCTCCACTCTCACTCCTGTTTGGCTCACGGACTCCGCGCCCACTCAATTCATGGGCTCTGCTACCATTCACTTTCGATCTCATAGGCTCCACACCTGTCCAGCACACAAGCTCTATGCCCGCTCGATTCACAGGCTCTACTCCCGCTCTTGTTTGATTCACATGCTCCACTCTTGTTTCCGTTCGATCCATGTGCTCCTCTCCCATTCGCTTTCGATCTCTCGGGCTCTATGTGTAATATATCCAAAAATATATATGTATATATTTTATATTTAGGATGAAAATAATTTAAAATGATTTAAATCTGTTTGAACTAAATAGATTTATTTAGGAAAATAATAGCATAATAATTAATAATTAATAATTAATAATTAATAATAAAATAAATTTATAGAATTTTCTAAGATTTTTAGGAATTTTTATGTATTTTGTATGAATATTTTTATATTTTATGGGATAAAGGAGTAATATAAAAGCCTGTTTCAGATATCCTATTTAAGTTAGGAGTTGATTGAAATAAACTTAGGTTTTGTTTTAATCAAACCCTATGTTCATTATTTACTCCTCTCTGTCATTTTTCTCTCTCGCACGCATGTGTTGTTTGCCGCTCAAGATCAACAGCCAACGATCAGACGTCGTTGCTGCCCGCGGTCCTCACAAGCAGCCAAGGTCGGTGCTCCACCTCTTGTCCTCCTCCCCTTCCACCGCTCCAACCCCGTGCACACGTGCGTTCCCTCGCAACACAGCCAACCAGCGTTGCGACAGCGCAAGCAGCCGATGGTGCGTCTTTCCCAATGCCTCTGTTGACCTTCGCCGGCTGTCGTTAAGTCCAAGTAGTTGGACACCGTTGCCTTCCACCAGTGCATCCGCATGTGAGGTAATTGACTGCTACAACCTCTGCTGCCCACTTGTGCTAGTTTTTCCTCTCCTCCCTTAATGTCGATGGCCATCCTCACCTAAGATGTCCTCACCGTGACGTCATCATGCTGCCGACGAAGAAGAAGAGGGTACCGCAAGTAGCCAGCATTGCTCTATTCGAGAAGGTCGCAACGTCGCGCAAACCCCCGCCTTGTGCGGATCAACGTCGTTGATATGGTTCATGATAGAGGGGTCGGATAACCGACGTGGTCAGAAGTCAAACCCACACGAAGGTCGGAAGTCTAGCCTACGTGGGGGTCAAAAATCAAGATGACGTGGCAGTCAGGGGTCAAGCCTACATGGCAAGGAGTAACTCAGAAGGTAGGACGTACAGTTCAGGATAGACGGACTAAGGCGTACGGGTCAGGACTTACAGGATAAGACACGTAGAACAGGATATGTGGACCAGGACGTACAGTTCAGGATAGGCGCACTAAGGCGTACGGGTCAGGACTTACAGGATAAGACACACAGAACAGGATATGCAGACCAGGACGTACAGGTCAGGATAGGCGCACTAGGGCGTACGGGTCAGGATTTACAGGATAAGACATGCAGAATAGGATATGTGGACCAGGACGTACAGTTCAGGATAAGCGCACTAAGGCGTACGGGTCAGGACTTACAGGATAAGACACGCAGAACAGGATATGCGGACCAGGACGTACAGTTCAGGATATGCGGACTAAGGCGTACAGGTCAAGACTTACAGGATAAGACATGCAGAACAGGATATGCGGACCAGGATGTATAGTTCAGGATAGGCGCACTAAGACGTACGGGTTAGGATTTACAGGATAAGACACGCAGAACAGGATATGCGGACTAAGACATACAGTTCAGGATAGGCGGACTAAGGCGTACAGGTCAGGACTTATAGGATAAGATATGCAGACCAGGACATACAGTTCAGGACTTATAAGACAAAGTATGGAGCAAGGTCGTGCATACATGACCAGACTTAAGGGTGTTGGTTGCTACTCGGAAAACCTATAGGTTCCACTGTACAAAAATTTTGTATAAAGGTCTGAACCTTTTCCTAGCTACCATGTGTTCTTTTAAATTAAATTTTGGATCGCCTGCGGAACTTAACACGTTTGATCCAAAACTTAATCTATTTGTTCTTTTAGGTTTTGACTTGGATCTCCTGCGGAACTTAACACGTTCGACCCAAGTCTCCTTAAGTTATTAATTCCATTAAATATTAATTTTCATAATTGGTTC
The DNA here is from genome assembly GCF_018446385.1 of Zingiber officinale. Taxonomy (NCBI): domain Eukaryota; kingdom Viridiplantae; phylum Streptophyta; class Magnoliopsida; order Zingiberales; family Zingiberaceae; genus Zingiber; species Zingiber officinale. The sequence goes on from NC_055991.1 coordinate 91,288,125, forward strand.
CCAGTACTGACGTGGCGAGGCACATGGCCTTCTTGGATATGGGAGCAACCACCACCGACTAGACAAAACCTTTTATAGAAAGCTAATATTTAATTTCCTAAAATAACTTTAGGTTAACTAAAGAGAACAATCAAATCACAAGGAAAAGAAAAAACAAAAGAACACAACATCGAAAAACATATTCGAAATTCTAGAACGTAAGCCTCTTGTATTTGGTATTATTTCCATAAATAACTAGCATGATGCGGAAAGAAAAATTACTAGTTATACCTTGTAGAAAAACCTCTTGATCTTCTACCGTATTCCTCTTCTAACCTCGGACGTTGTGTGGGCAACGATCTTCCGAGATGAGAAACCACCAACCACCTTCTTCTCCTCCTAGCTAGGTTCGGCCACAAAGGAAGAAGCTTCACCAAGGAAGAAAATCAAAACACCAACCAAGCTCCAAGAGATGCTAGCTTCCTCTCCTTCTTCTTCTTCTTCTCCAAGTAGTATCCGACCACCACAAGAGCTCCAAGGGAATAGAGGGGTTCGGCCACCACAAGAGGAAGAGAAGGAAAAGGATGGCTGGCCACACCAAGGAACAAAAGAGGGAGAGAAAATAATAGAGGTTGTGTCTCATGAAGGCACCCTCACCCCTTCTTTTATATTCCTTGGCCTAGGTAAATTAGGAAATTTAATTACAATAAAATTTCCTTAATTTCCTTGACATGATTTAATTGAGAAAAATAAAATAAAATTTCCCAAATCAAAACCAATGGCCGGCCACATCAATGAAGAAAAAAATTAGACAAGTTTTAATCAACAATTAAAACTTCCTAATTTGTTTCCGAAAATTTTAAAAATAAAATTTCTCTTTAAATATCTTCATGGTTGATAAAAGGAAATTTCTATAATTTTAATTTTATCAACATGTGAATAATTTTAAAGAGAAAATAAAATATCTCACCAATCTACAAATAAGGAAAGAGATCTAATCTCTTTCTTTAATCTTTTGTAGATCTTTTACAAGAGAGATATTTTAATTTTAATTCTCTTTAATAAATTATTTCTTCCACATAATAAAAATTAAAATTAAAATCCCTTTTGAATTTAATTTGGCCGGCCCCCACTAGCTTGGGTTCAAGCTAGGGCCGGCCACCCAAGTTTATACCTAGGCCGGCCCTAGCTTGGTTCCCAAGCTAGCTTGGCCGACCCCCTATTGGTGGGTATAGAAGGTGGGTATAGGTGGGTATAGAACTCTACAAATAAGAGGCTACGATAGGGACCGAGAGGAGGAATTGGTTTTGGTCTCCCGATAAAATTAAGCATCCCGTGTTCGCCCCGAACACACAACTTAATTTTATCAATGATAATTCATTCCACTAGAGAACTATCATTGAACTACCGCACCAATCCCAAATTACATTTTTGGGCTCCTTCTTATTATGAGTGTGTTAGTCTCCCTGTGTTTAAGATATCGAATGTCCACTAATTAAGTGAGTTACTGACAACTCATTTAATTAATATCTAAGTCCAAGAGTAGTACCACTCAACCTTATCGTCATGTCGGACTAAGTCCACCTGCAGGGTTTAACATGACAATCCTTATGAGCTCCTCTTGGGGACATTATCAACCTAGTATCTCTAGGACACAGTTTCCTTCTATAATCAACAACACACACTATAAGTGATATCATTTCCCAACTTATCGGGCTTATTGATTCATCAAACTAAATCTCACCCATTGATAAATTAAAGAAATAAATATCAAATATATGTGTTTGTTATTATATTAGGATTAAGAGCACACACTTTCATAATAACCGAGGTCTTTGTTCCTTTATAAAGTCAGTATAAAAGAAACGACTTCAAATGGTCCTACTCAATACACTCTGAGTGCACTAGTGTAATTATATAATCAAGATAAACTAATACCTAATTACACTACGACCTTCTAATGGTTTGTTCCTTTCCATTCTGGTCATGATCTACTGTTTATAATTTATAAGGTACTGATAACATCATCTTCTGTATGTGACACCACATACTATGTTATCTACAATATAAATTAAATGAACAACTACAAACAAATGTAGATAATTTGACCAAATGTGATTCTTTATTCAAAACAAATGTTTACAAAAGCTTAGGCTTTCAGTATACATTCCAACAAAGGGACGACAAGCGAGGGTCTCGAGTTACAGGGCGGTAATCGCAGGTCTGGATTTACCAGATTCACCGGATGGTAAATGCAGGGCTGGATATACAAATCTAGATTTATGAGGTGATAAACGTAGGCCAGGGAATGCAGGTTCGGGCCCACACGTCATGGTTCGCAGGTACGGGAACCTAGTCCAGGGTTAACGGACTTAGGAAGGCATGCATTATACGACAATCAAGCCAGGGAATCATAACCACTTGTCAGAGAATAATCACCGCATGTCAGGGAATATGCTAATGGTTTAGAGCTCATTGCCCACCGATCCTTCCTCCGGCCTATAGGAAGATGTCATGTGTCATTCACTGCTAGACAAATCCTGACACCCGACATTCCCTGACACTTGCCAGACTCAGAAGTATCTACTGTCATATAAAAAGGAAGGCTTTTTCCCTTACAGAGGTATGCTCACTCATCTTTTCACATTCATCCTTTACTTTTCATCCTTTCATTTCACTGTATTTCTGGGGAAAAAGTACCTGATTTGACCGTCGGAGGGTCTGATTCGGGGAATTTTTCCCTGGTTCTTTGTCTCTAACGATCTGGGTGCTTGTCTGAGTGTGCGTAAGAGACCCCCACCTCGCCATCCTAGTCATCGTCTTCCGTCATCCTCCCGCGGTAGTCCTTGCAGGAAGTATAGTGCCAGCAACGCGTCTCAATGACCCCTATCAACACTGACGACAGCACATCCGATCTCCGTCTGACTCAGATTCTGGGCAGGATCAATTTGGCATCGTTTGTGGGAACACATCTACTTGTTCCGGAACGTGAAGATGGAGGACTCTGGTCGAATCAACGTAACCATGACAGCTGGAGAGTACGAACTATTCAAGGAAGCCAAGAAACGGGCGGCCTCTGAGAATCAAACTATCGCTTCTCGACCACGAAAGTTGCCGAAATTTTCTAAAGAGCCGACCCACTTCTTGGATCGAGGTTCCAAGAGAAAGCAACCCGTAGAATTTTCCCCTGCCTTCTACAAAGAGCCCGGCCTGGGTTATCATCAGCTAGATCCTGGATGCTACAGCCACAAGGAGCAACCACAAGCTTCTGTGGCGGAAAGCTCTCTGCCTAAGGGTCAAGAAGGGGAAAGGCTACCATCCTCCGCGAAGGACGTCGAGTGGAGCCAGAGGAGAAAGTGCTCTTCTCCTCCAAGATATTGGAGGAAAAGCTGCCAAAAGGATACAGACCCCCTGCTATTGGAGAATATGATGGTAGCAAAGATCCAAAAGATCATCTTCGCAAGTTTAGAAACGCGGCTCTGCTACACCAGTATAGCAATGCTGTTAAATGTCGGGTATTTTTTAATACTCTATCGGGCTCCGCCCAGAAGTGGTTCGATGTACTGCCACACGGGTCCATCACTTGCTTCTTGGATTTCAAGACTGCATTCCTGCGCCACTTCGCCAGCAGCAGGAAATATCAAAAGATTGACCACTGCCTGTTTGCTCTCAAGCAGGGGCCCTCTGAACCATTAAGGAGTTATATCAAATGCTTCAACCAAGTGGCCCAAGACGTCCCCACAACTACTTCAAAAATACTCATGAGCGCCTTCTCCCACGGATTGGTGGAAAGAGAATTCTTCAGGGACCTCATTAGAAGTCCCGTAAAGAATTTGATGAGATGTTAGAGAAGGCCGCTAGCTACATCAATGTGGAAGAAGCGCAGTCAGCACGAAGGAAGGCAGACAAACCGCCTTCTTTTGCTAATAAGCTTGAGAGAAGAATACCCCAACTGCCTACTCAACCTCTCCCGCGCGCTCGGGAAGCCCGACTTACCTTCCTGCCCGGTCAGGATGTTCGGACAATCCCGCGTGTGGCCGCAGTCCATGTTCCCCGACCTGGGCATTGGGGACCGCGCTATTGTACTTATCACGGTCACGCACGCATGCCACCAGCGATTGTTTTCAATTCGTCTGTGATTGTCATCGTGTTGTTGAGCTGGGCCTGGCACCACCCGAGTTGGCTCCTCAGGTCCAAAGAATAATGGAGGAACGACACGATGCAGCGAGAGAGGCAAGTAGACCCCGGGAAGATAGGGGGGTCTGGCGTGCAGCAACAAGGACGCATCGGGGAGCAAGGAGAAGCTCGCGAAGTGGAGAATAGGGGCAATCTGACCATCCGGGACATAGGCATGATCTCTAGAGGGCCTACTGATGCAGATTCGGGCAGGGCACGCAAATCCCACGAACACCGGTTGGAGATCCATGCTATTGGATGCAGCCAGGAGCAGGTTGCTGGCCCTGTCATCAGCTTTGGGCCATAGGATTTGGAAGGATTGGAGTTGCCTCATGATGACGCCCTCATCATTAAAGTTGTCATAGCAAATAGTCGCGTGGCTAGGGTCTTCGTTGATACCGGGAGCTCTTTCAACGTGTTGTTTAGGACTTCTTTTGAAGAAATGCAGATCGACGCCAGCGAGCTTCAGCCAGTGGCTACTTCTTTATATGGTTTCACTGGTAATGAGGTAAGGCCCATGGGTCAGATCAAGTTGGTCATATCTTTGGGAAGCGAACCATTAGTGAGAACCAGGAGGAGTACCTTCATTGTGGTAGATTCACCCTCTTCTTACAATGTCATTATGGGACGACCAGCTTTACATGAATTCCGAGCTACTGTTTCTACTTTTCCACCAGAAAATCAAGTTTCTCGTGGGGTAGCAGATAGGGGAGGTTAAAGGAGAACAACAGGTTTATCGTAGATGTTTTATTGATATGGTCAAAGTAGAGGCTCGCAAGGTGCAAAGGACTCAGGATGAGGGCGTTCATGCCATTCAAGAAGAACCTATACCTATAGCAGATAGCCCATTCCCTGGGAGGAAGTCCAATTATATCCTGAATGCCTAGAAAGTCTCAGTTGTATAGTCGGTGATTTACCTCCCGAGCTTAAAGAAGAATTGATCCAATGCTTGACTCGTAACAGAGATGTCTTCGCCTAGTCTACTACAGAATTACCAAGGGTCAGGCTCGAAATAGCAGAACATAAGTTACATCTCTTGCCTGACGCCCGACCGGTCAAGTAGAAGAAGAGAAATTTTTCGGCCGATCAAAATAAAATTATTCGAACTGAAGTAGACCAACTTTGGAAAGCGGGACACGTTAGGGAAGTACAATTCCCGTCTTGGCTCTCTAATATGGTCTTGGTGGCGAAGGCCAATAATAAGTAGAGAGTTTGCATAGACTTCCGGGATCTCAACCGCGCTAGCCCTAATGATTGTTATCCTCTTCCTAGAATTGACCAGTTGGTAGATTCAACCGTCGGCTGTGAGAGGATTTGCATGCTGGATGTTTATTAGGGGTACCACCAAATCCCATTGGCCGTAGAGAATCAGGAGAAGGTCAGTTTTATCACGGCGGATGGTACTTTCTGTTACACTGTCATGCATTTTAGACTCAGGAATACTGGAGCTACCTATCAAAGGATGATGGATAAGATCCTCCGGGAGCAGGTCAGGCGTAATGTGGAAGTCTATGTAGATGATATACTCATCAAATCCTCTTTAGCCGCAAACCTGATAGCTGACGTGGAGGAGACCTGCGGCACTCTCCGATAGTATAGGCTAAAATTAAATCCCTTGAAGTGTTTGTTCGGAGTTAAAGCAGGAAAGTTCTTAGGATACCTAGTGACTGAGCGGGGAATTGAAGTCAATCCTAAGAAGATCCAAGCACTCCGGGACATAAAGGCCCCCAAAAATTTGAAGGAGGCTCAGAAGTTGGTAGGTATGATAATAGCTCTGCCCAGATTTATCTCTCAATCAGTAAACAAAGCATCACCCTTTTTTAAAGTGCTCAGGAAAGCTTCCAAGTTCCAGTGGGACGAGGAATGCACACGGACTTATGAAGAGTTAAAAAAGTATCTGGAGACCTTGCCTTCCTTGTTCAAGTCTATTACAGGAGAGCCGCTCTGGGTCTACCTATCAGCTACCCCTGAGGTCGTGGGGGCATTGTTTGTAAAAGAAAAAGACAATGTACAGCGGCCAGTGTATTTTTTTAGTCATCTACTAAAGGGGGCTGAGTCTAGATACACAGCTCTGGAAAAGTTAGTCTACGGACTAGTGCCCATGGACCGACATTTGAGACCCTATTTCCTAATACATCCCATTACGGTCTTGACCAATAGCATCATGGGTAAGACCCTTACCAATGTAGAGGTTGCGGGTCGGCTTATCAAGTGGGCGATAGAATTGGGAGAATATAATATAGTCTATCATAATTGCACGACTATTAAAGCACAGGCCTTGGCCGATTTCTTGACAAAGATTCATCAAGCTGATTCCGAAGAGACTTGGAAGGTGTATGTGGATGGATCAGCTATACAGCAGGGAAGCGGCGTCGGAGTTCTTCTGATATCCCCTCAAGAAGACATCCTGCAGATAGTCATTTGATTAAACTTCATAGCCACTAACAACAAGGTAGAGTATGAGGCTTTATTGGCAGGGCTGCAAGCAGCCCGGCATGTGGGAGCTGCCCTAATAATCATCTATTTGGATTCCCAATTAGTAACCTAACAAGTAGCGGGTAACTTTGAGGTTAATAGTGATAAGCTACAGGTATGTCGGGAGGCTTATGAAAGAATGAAAGAAGAGTTCAAGGAGGTCACAGTAAGCAAGATTCCCAGAACGGAGAATGGCTGAGCTGATGAGTTAGCCAAAATGGCCAGCTCTCTAACCACATGGGTATTGGATAAGTCAATAGTACAGACCTTCCTCATAGCCCAGATAGATCTTCAGAATAACATGGACGAACCTATTGATTGGAGAGAGCCAATGATTAGCTATCTTCAACAAGGTATCCTGCCAACCGACCTTGAGGGAGCACGGTTGGTCAAGAAAAAGGCTCACGCCTACATCATGATAGGAGATCAATTATATAAGCGAGCATTTTCTAGGCCTTTACTCAAGTGTTTAAGCATGGAAGAGACGGATCATGCCTTACAAGAAATACATCTAGGGTGTTGCAACAGTCATGCTGGAGGCAGAATATTGGCCCGCAAGGTGCTGTTGGCTGGCTATTTCTGACCTACTTTACAGAAAGATGCTCAGAGGTTGGTGAATACCTGTTTATCTTGCCAAAAACATCAGAATATAACACATATGCCCACCTTGATGCTAAAGACGTCTATAGTTTCTTGTCCCTTCGATCATTGGGGTATGAATATCATAGGACCATTCCCTATGGCATCCGGTTAAAAGTGATTTCTGCTTGTGGCCATGGACTACTTTTCTAAATGGGTAGAAGCCGAAGCCTTGGCCAAAATTACAGAGGGAGTAGTTATTCAGTTTTTGTGGAAAAATATTCTGTGCAAATTTGGCATACCCCATAAACTAGTATCAGATAACGGAAGACAGTTTCAAGGGCGGAAGATCCAAGCCTGGTATCAAGGGTTCGGTATCATACAAGCCTTCACATCCTTAGCCTACTCGCAAAGTAACGGTAAGACAGAAGTTATTAACCGAGAGATTATGCGGGGATTGAAGGTTAAGTTGGATCACATTAGAGGAGATTGGGTGGAAGAATTGCCAAGTATTCTCTAGACCTACCGTACAATGCCCCGAGAGAGCACAGACCTTACTCTGTTTCATCTAGTCTACGACAATTGAAGCAATGATACCTATAGAGGTCGAGGTGCCCTCAACTAGGAGAATGATATACAATGAAGGGAACACCAAACGACGACTTGCAGAGTTAGACCTTATTAGTGAAACTCGCGAGCGGACTACAGCCAGGCTAGAGGCCTACCGACAAAGGATGAGGCAGAATTATGATAGAAAGGTGGTTCCTTGTTTCTTTGGAGAAGGGGACCTAGTCTGAAAGCAAACAAAGCCTGTAGGGGACGTAGCCAAACTAGCACTCCAATGGGAGGGGTCTTATAAAGTTGTTAAAAAGTTGGCGTCAGGTGCTTACTACCTGCAAGACAACCGGGGTAGGAAGCTAGACCGGCCTTGGAGCGCTAACTATCTTCGGTCTTATTGCACATAGACCACTCTCTCTTCTGTAAGTCTGGTCTCAATAAGAGTGGGTCTGATTAAGGTAGGATAAGCCAGATCAGGAATACTTGCTTTATCAGTCGGTTGGAGTGTTAGCCTAGTCAGGATTGTTATGTCCTTATTTTTTGAAAATCATCAGACTCATTTAGGACTCATATCCAGAATGCGAATAACAATAGATGGGTGGAACATTAAGCATAAGGTTGTTCGTCTTACACAGTTTACAAATACAAATTACTTAAAAGCGGAAAAGATTTCATCAGGTATTTCTTTCAAAATATGATGGTGATCTAAGAAGTCTTCGGGGGGAGCTGAGGTAAGCCCTCAGTCTGTCCTTCATGGATTTATTTTCTTGATATAAGGTGTACAATGTTTGGCTCATTGTCAAAGACTCAGCGAGGCTCTATAGAGGGATAGGTATAAGGGAAGGAAAGAAATAAGGGGAGGAAACAATAAGGGAAGCTTACGGCTATGGCTCCTTCCGCAATCAGGTCTAACTAGAGTGGCACCAGAATGGCATGTATCTGCCCCATATTTTCTTGCCAACAGTCGGACAATAGTCCTCTCAGAGTGATGCGTCTAGTAGGGGCATCCTCTTGATGCTGCAGGTGTCGTTCCGAAGGTAAAGTGGCTCTGAAGTATGAGTAGGTTGGGCGTCGTGAGCTAGATGGTCCAGCTTCACCCCCAGTCAGAGAAAAATGAGTTAAAGGCCCAGCAGCTACTTTTGGGGCCTCTAGATGATGGGGCACAAAGGGCGGAGATGCGGGGAGAGATGCGTGTGGCGAAGCAAGACCCCTGGAGGCAGTTGAGATTCGTCCCGGACTTCTTCAGAAACAATTGGGGGCGTCCTTCGAAGAGTTATATCTGGGGCCTCTGAAGGAGTCGCAGAAGCACACAGGAATCCTGAGCTTGAGGTTGTCGCCGGAGAGGAGGAAGATCGAGCATCAGGCGGATCGTTAGAGGCAGGGTCAATAGCTCTGCATCGAAACCGGTGTGTCAATGGTTGGTCGTTTGAATCTGAATCTGCAGGTGAAGGTCGGGATCAATGAACCAGAAGAGATGCAACCCTTTGATTTGGGGGATCAGCAGCAAAACACACCTGATGAGCTGCACGAGAAGCGGGACTGGCAGGAGGTATGTCCGCTGACCTAGAGGGTGGTCGGGTAGCCGATTGGGAGGCAGGTTCAGGAACCGATCGGGAGGCTGAGAGGGGAGTTGTTTGAGGGGTCGACCGAGAAATTGCAGTGGTAGTTGCTCCTAGATGGGTAGGGGCAGAATGAGGAAGGGGTCTTCTTTCTAATATGATTATGCCTCTACGCATTATTTCCTAGTCACTCAGGGGGAGAGGCTGGACATTTGATACGCGGTGCAGGGTGTTGGCTACATAGGGAAACCAGAGTTGTATTAACAATACCAAAAACTAGGGTGGAGTAATTCAAGGCCAGGTACAACTCACCCAGGGAGCGAGGCAGCTCGGCAGAGGAAATGCGGCTCAGCCTGAAAAAGGATAACACATCCTCAGTCAATAGTCTCATTAAGTCCAGTCTCCAACATCTCAATTGAGCCAAAGCCTCTGTAAAGAGGGGATCAGTACTGAAGTCCCCCACGTAAGGTGCTACAGGAAGCACTTGTTGCCACCGAGTAGGTCATTCCACGTCGAAAGGAAATTTAAGGAAAAAATATTTATCCTTCCAATTCGCATCGGAGGAGGGAATAGGATAAAAGAAAGTAGTGCGGGTACGAACCTAAAAATGAAACAAGCCCTCACCTTACTGGCGAGGAGTAAAGAAGTAGTGGAACAGGTGGGCATACCAAGGTATGTCACAGACTTCATACAGGACAACGAATCCGCATAGGATCCTTATAGAATTGGAAGTTAATTGGCCCATAGAAATTCTGAAATATTGACTTACGTCAGAAAATATAGGGTGAATGGGAAAGCGAAGCCCAACGACGAATTGCTCCTTGTAAAAAGTGACATATCCTGCTGGAGGAGAAAAAGCCCAGTAAAGGGAGTTAGGAATAATGATGTGCATGTCTTCTGAGATTTCATAGTTGAAACGAAGATCGTCCAGATCCACACTAGCAAAAAAAGAGACTCTAGGAGGATAAATGATGGCAGGAAAAGCCATAGGAGGGATTTAAGTATGAGGCAGAGAGCAAGAGGAGGCGAGAGGCAAGAGGGAGCAGAGAGCGAGAACAGAAGGAAGATGCAGGCTAAAAAGTCCCAAGGGATAGAATGGGAGGCCTATTTATAGCCGATACTCATGAGGGTATTATGGTCAACCACCATCCAACGACTTACAATGGAGGAGGTTCGGGTTATCCAACCAAAAGGAGCCATGGGATCATCGCAGAAAATGAGGCAGAGGAAGGGGTAGAAAAAGTAAATGGCATCATCATGAGGCAGAGTTACCTCAGAAAAGAACGTCACTGTAGTATGAATCCTTTGAGATCTTCGCATCCTTCCTCTCTCTCTCTCTCACACGCCTTTGCCTGTTATGTTTGAAGGGCGAACCCAGTTAGGGAGTTAGCTCAGGACACTAAGCGATCGGAGGCCCAGGGCAAGGGCACTAGTCAGAACGCCAGCGTGGTCAAAACAGATCCTTGGCAGGGAAACAAGTAGGTCTTGGTGGGGAGCATAGTAAAATAAAGAATTCTTAAGACAGAGGTAGTTATAGATAGATTTCCTAAGTCTTAAGTAACCTCAAACAAAAGCAGATATGAACATTCGCATATGAAAAGTTTTACATCAAGGCCGGGGGTCTGAGGGAGGTACAACGTTAGGGGTGTTGATACGGTCTGACCTGGCTGCTATTTTGATGTTGACACTGATTTAAGTTTGTATCAGATATTAATTAAACTCAGATTGATTACTGATCAATGTTGATCAGGTGGAAGGGAAAAGTCCAAGTATGGAAACTTGGCACGCGAAGTCGGAGAGGGCTCGGTAGCTCGTTCTCCGGACTAGGTCAGAGAGGGCTCGGTAGCTCGTTCTCTGGACCGGACGAAGTCGGAGAGGGCTCGGTAGCTCGTTCTCCAGACTAGGTCAGAGAGGGCTCGGTAGCTCGTACTCTAGACTAGAAAGACTTTAGGGTTTAGGGCTGGGAAGCGCCAAACCTACCTTACATAGGCATTGGATCGGTCTGTTGACCGATCCAGTGATACTATGGATATCTGATCGGTCAACAGACCGATCCAGTGATACTGTGGTTATCTGATCGGTCTGGTGACCGATCAGTAACCAAACGATAACTACGTGGGTTATCGATCGGTGCGGTGACCGATCGGTAACAAACATGAGTTCATCAGAAGTTATCGATCGGTAGATCGATCGAGAAAGCGAGGATTCAGAGGACAATAGGGCATCGATGCGTGGACGATCCACCTATAGATCGGTCCACGACCTGATCGAAGCCTCGCAGCGATCGGGATATGTCTGATCGGTCGAGCTATGGATCGGTCTGACCGATCCACAACATCTGCTTTCTGCAACTTCGATTCGCCCGGTTTAACCATCGGTGTGATCTTTTACGTTGCGAGTTGCGGTATCATGCGGCTTAAGTTCAAATTAAGGTCTATCAGAGGAATAAGACAAAGTGGTTTTTCTACTGTGTTTGGCTGCAAATGGTGCAATTGGAGCATCAACGGTTACTGGCGATCTGGCTGTGTTCTGGTCGCAATCAGCTTGACTCCTGGCTATTGGTTCGAGCTCAGAGACACCAGTGAAGACCATGAATGGTATTGGTGTGAGTTCAGAGAACCAGATGAGGAGGAAAAGTGATTGGCGACGCCTGAGTTGGCAGCAGCGATTTGGTGCTGGTTGCAGTGATTCGATACAGGCAAACGCAATGGAAAAGGCAGAGGCATAAGAAGAAGGAGTATGAGATGTTCGAAAGAACAACCAAATAAAAAAGAAAAAGGAAAACTCTCGGTCGATCAAGCAAGAGTGCTGTGTGTTTTTGAGCTCTTGGCTAAGGAACTTCTTCTGTTTTGCGCTCTGCTTTCATCGTGGCTGTAAGCTTATTTTTCATTCCCTTTAGCCACTAATCCCTGTAAGTCTTGTGCTTCATTTAAATATTTTCTGAGACTTTGTGGAGAGGTTACTCCACCGAGAAGGAGAAATTCTTAGCCGGAATCTATCCGGGGTGTGATCTACCGAAAGATCAAAGGATCGTCCACCTTACGGACATGCCGAGGAGTAGGGGCAAGTTATCCCTGAACCTCGTACATACTTGTGTTAGCTGTGGGTTGTTTCTTTTCCTTGTATTAGTTTTTCTTTTGCATATTTCCGCTGTGCTAACAATCTTTTGTGAGAAGATTGTTTAAGTTTTAGAGGAGGCTATTCATACCCCCCTCTCTAGCCATCCAAAGATCCTAACAAGTGGTATCAGAGCTTGGTGCTCTTCATCCGGATTAACACCCTAAAGAGCAAGAAGATGACTATGAAGGAAGGGTTTAGCACCAATCGTCCACCTTACTTTGACGGAGCGGACTTTCAATATTGGAAGAGCCGCATGGAATATTATCTCAAGACCGACATCTCCATGTGGTTCTCTGTCAAGGAAGGGTTTACACCCTCGAAGGACGAAGAAGGTAAGGAACTTGACTCATCAAGGTGGTCCACCGAGCAAACTCGCAAAGGACAAGCCGATGCCAAGGCGATGGTCACTCTACAATGTGGGATAGCCTAGAATCAACTCGTCAAGGTAGGTCCATTCACGAGCGCAAGAGATTTGTGGAACAAGCTCATCGAACTCCAAGAAGGAACCCGAGACTCTCGGATCGCCAAGAGAGACTTGTTCCTAAACCAACTACAAAACCTCACCATGAAGGAGAACGAGACGGTAAGTGAACTACACGGAAGGTTCAAAGAAATCATCAATGGTCTTCATTCCGTAGATGAACGCGTAGAGAATCGCGATCTTTTAAGGTATGCTCTCAAAGCCTTTCCGAGGAATGCCTTGTGGTCATCAATGGTAGATGCCTACAAGGTCTCCAAGGACCTTTCAATTGTTAAATTAGATGAATTCTTTTGTGAAATGGAACTTCATGAACTTGCTAACAAGGGTCAAAAAGAGAAAGGTATTGCCTTAGTTGCAGGAGAAAAGAGCAAGGATGGAAGAAGGAAGAAGGAAAAGAAGAAGGAAAAAGAGATTCCTTCATCCTCATCCTCCTCCGAGTCCGATGATGAAGGTGGATCATCATCAAGCGAGATGACCAACTTTGTAAGGAGAATCATGAGAAGAAGCCGGAGATACAAAGGGAAAGGTAAACCTATCGATCAAAATGTTGATAAAACTAATGTTACTTGTTATGAGTGTAGCAAGAAAGGACACTATCGGAGCGAGTGTCCAAAACTCAAGAAGAAGGAGGAAAGGGCCAAGAAGAAGAAAGCACTCAAGGCTACTTGGGATGAATCCTCCTCAAGCTCATCGGAGGAAGAGAAGAAGGAGAAAAGCACACATCAATTAGCGTTCATGGCAAGGGAGGAACCAGATTCCGGGAGTGATGGTGACACAAGTGACACCTCAACTGCGGCTTCATCATCTTCGGATGATAAAGAGGTAACCTCTCCGCATTTAGAGAAATGTTATAAAACTATTGCACATTTATCTACTTTGCTTAAGAAATCAAAAACTGAAATTAAATCATTAAAAGATGAAGTAGAGCACTTGAAGGCTCTTAGGGAAGATGAGGTTGATGACCTACATCAAGAGCTCCTTGAGGATGAAAACAAAGCTTTAAAGGGTGAAGTTGAGAAACTCAAGAAAATGCTTGAAAAATTCTCAACTAGCTCTAAGACCTTAGATATGATTTTAAATGCCCAAAGGACGGTCTACAACAAGGCTGGGTTAGGATATTAACCTAAGGAGTCTAGTTTCATTTCACTAGTGTCTAGAACCCAATTTCATAGATCACATGCTTCTAGGGTTCATGAGACTAGGAAGGGTGTGACCAAGGCATGGGTTCCTAGGTCTTTCATTGTAGATGCATTAGGTCCCAAGATTTGGGTACCTAAAACGTCTATCTTTCGTGTCTTGTAGGCATTTGTCAAGGGGGAGCATCTATCAACTTGGTTTGTTGATAGTGGATGCTCCAAGCACATGACCGGGGACAAGTCACTCTTCACTACCCTTCAAAACAAAAATAGAGGTAATGTGTCTTTTGGTAATAATGGTAGCCTTAAGGTTATAGGAGTTGGAGATATTCATATATCCGAATGTCTCCAAATCAAAAATGTCCTTCTAGTCAAGGGGATAACCTTTAATCTCCTAAGTGTCAGCCAATTGTGGGATACGGGTTACACAATTGAGTTTCATTCAAATCAATGTCTGGTCAAACATATTGACACACTTGACACGGTACTAGTAGGCACAAGGGTAGATAACATTTATCAAGTATCTTTTAAAAGTGCTACTAATGCCTCTGCTAAGTGTTTCATGTCAAAAGAAGAAGAATCATGGCTTTGGCATAGGAGGTTGGCCCATGTGAACATGAAGAATATTCGAAAGCTAGCCAACAAAGGATTAGTGCGAGGCCTACCAAGCATCAAGTACCAAAAGACAAAATTATGTGATGCATGTCAAAAGGGTAAGCAAACAAAAGCGTCTCATAAAGGTAAAAGCACTGTAAGTACCTCTACTGCTTTAGATTTATTGCATATGGACTTATTTGATTGTAGTAATGTCATTTCATTGAATGGAAGTAGATATTGCTTAGTGATCATTGATGACTTTACTAGATATACATGGACTTTTGTTTTGAAAAATAAGGATTAAACCATAGATATTTTTGTTTCCTTTTGTAGAAGAATTGAAAATGAAAAATCAACAACGATTAAAACAATTAGAAGTGATCATGGTGGAGAATTTCAAAATCATAGATTTTTAGAATTTTGTCAAGAAAAAGGATATAGGCATGAGTTCTCTACTCCAAGGACCCCACAGCAAAATGGAGTTGTGGAGAGAAAGAATCGAGTCTTGCAAGAAGCTGCACGAAGCATGCTCAATGAGTACTCACTACCGAGCTACTTATTGGCTGAAGCTGTAAATACAGCTTGCTATGTGCAAAACCTAGTCTTGATACATAGGTTTTTAGGAAACACTCCCCATGAACTTTGGTTTGGAAAACCCCCTACAATTAAACATCTTAGGGTGTTTGGTTGTAAGGTGTTTATCTTGAACACCAAGGATCATCTTGGAAAGTTCACGGCTAAGGCTGATGGAGGAATACTAGTCGGGTACTCTCTCATCAGCAAAGTCTATCGAGTCTACAACAATAGGACTAAATTGATTGAAGAGTCCTCGGATGTAGCATTTGAAGAAATCCCTAAATCAAATGATCAATCGAGGGATGTAGGAGAAATTCAATTTGAACTTAGAAGGCTAAGTTTGAATGATCAAAACATAGAAAGAGTCAAAGTTGACTCCGATGACGATGAGCAAAGGCAACAAAGGGCTCAGGCTGATCCTTTGCCTGATACTGAGTCTTTGCTTGTGCCTAGTGAGACCACTCATGAGGCACCGCCGACGCCAAGGCAATCCAGGATAGCCTCTAGTCATCCCCAAGACCAGATTGTTGGAGACATCCAACAAGGGGTTATGACTAGATCATTCGTTAGAAATGAGTCTAATGAGGTCGCCTTGATCTCAGAAATCGAACCAAAATTAGTTGATGAGGCATTGCACGATCCTGATTGGGTCATAGCTATGCAAGATGAGTTAGGTCAATTTAAAAGGAGCCAGGTGTGAGACTTAGTTCCTAGACCTAAGAAGACCACCATTATTGGAACCAAATGGGTCTTCAAAAATAAGTTAAACCAAAAGGGAGAAGTCGTAAGAAACAAGGCAAGACTTGTAGCCAAGGGCCATAGTCAAGTCGAAGGCCTCGATTATGATGAGACTTATGCTCCCGTGGCCCGATTAGAGTCCATTCGTTTGATGCTAGATTTTGCTACACATAGAGGCTTCAAGCTCTATCAAATGGACGTTAAATCGGCCTTCTTAAACGATTTAATTAAAGAAGAGGTCTATGTTGAACAACCACCGGGGTTTGTGAATACCGAAGCTCCAAACCACGTGTACAAGCTCAAGAAAGCTCTTTATGGGCTTAAACAAGCACCTCGAGCTTGGTACGAAAGGTTGTCAACTTACTTACTAGAAAAGGGTTTTGTAAGAGGTCAAATAGATCCAACCCTATTTCTGCGTAGAGATGGTGAAAACATATTTATAGCCCAGGTGTATGTCGATGACATAATTTGTGGCTCAAATAACAAGGGCTATTTGAATGAATTTATCACTCACATGGAAAATGAGTTTGAGATGAGTCTGGTGGGAGAATTGACATTCTTCCTTGGACTTGAAATCAAACAAACTCGAGATGACATCTATGTCCATCAGACGAAATACACTCAAGAGATGCTCAAGAAATTCAAAATGAGTGACTCTAAGGAAGTATCCAATGGCAACAAGCACTCGCCTTGACAATGATGAGAATAGAAAACCAGTTGATCTAACGCAATATAGAAGCATGATCGGTAGTCTTCTATATCTCACAGCTAGTCGACCGGGCATACTTTTTCCTGTGGGCATGTGCGCTAGATATCAAGTCTGTGCCAAGGAATCTCATTTAATTGCAGTTAAGAGAATCCTGAGATACCTTAAGGGCACGATTAGAGTAGGTCTATGGTACCCTCGTACGGAGTCTTTTGACTTGATAGGTTATACCGACTTCGATTATGCTGGGTGCAAATTGGATCGGAAAAGCACTAGTGGGGGTTGCCAATTTTTAGGTTCATCATTGGTTAGTTGGTCAAGTCGGAAGTAACATTGCGTTGCTCTCTCCACGACCGAGGCTGAATACATTACCATGGGAGAGAGTGTATCACAATTGTTGTGGATGATCCACACCCTAGAAGATTATGGGCTTTCATATAAGGGAGTGCAAGTGCTGTGTGACAACATCAGCACAATAAACCTAACGAAAAATCCAGTCCATCATTCAAGGACCAAATACATTGAAGTGCGTCATCACTTCATTAGAGATCACGTAGCTAGGGGAGACATTGCGCTCACATATGTTGAGTCAAAATCAAACCTAGCTGATATTTTCACCAAACCCCTTCCGAAAAATGAATTTAATCATTTAAGGAGAGAATTGGGAATGTGTTTGGCTCAATAGGCCATTAGGACTTCATCATGATCAATAAGGACAATTAAAACGACAAGAGAAATTGGGAAATTAATTTGGGCAACTTGGGGACATCTCACACAAACTATAAGGTTTAACAAATTATTTTTGTTTGCTAGAAATGGGGTGAGATGCTAGGATCAGCCAAATTATTCAAAATGTATCATGCATCTCTTGAATAATTAGGTTGAAGAGACATAAATTAAGTATGGGGAAGACCATCACATAATTCATGTGTATTTGGTTCCTAGATCTTACTCATATATTCCAACCAAGGAAACTTGGTTGGACCTTTACCTAGAATTTATCTAACTTTGGTCAATGTGTTGATTGATATTTTTGATCGATACCGTTCATGATCTTGATTGAAAATAAGACAAGCTATTGAGGTAATGATAGCAATTTGGATATATTTTGACAAACTTGAAACTGATCATAGCAAGGATGTGTTTTGAACCAGGTAATAAAAAGCATGAGTTTTGGTTAATTCCCTGGTTCACTATAGATTATAGTTTCAGGAGTTTCTCTGGTTGTGAAACCTTAAGGTTCAAAACGTCTGAACTCTGGTCGGTTCAAAACTTCTTCAGTTCTGAATCTTCAAAATTTTTCGATAGAGAATTTATATGAAGTTCAGTTACTGAAATTTCATTTTGTCAGACACTGATCGGTCCACAGCCCGATCAGGAGAGGCTGTATCGGTCTGTCGACCGATCCAGAACTCTCTGTTTGTTTATTGATCGGCCCAGAGATCGATCAAGTTATTCTGGCACGCAAGGAGGCTTCTTGATCAGTCCAGGGACCGATCAGGAGATTCCCTGATCGGTCCACCGACCGATCAGGGTATTGGAGACCCAGCGCGCTTGATCCTGATCGGCCCAGGGACCGATCAGGAGATTCCCTGATCGGTCCACCGACCGATCAGGGTACTCAGGAGACATCCTAATCGGACAGCCGTCCGATCAATCATCACCTGGATCGATCCCATCCCTTTTAACTCTTCCCGATCCTTTCTCCTCCCATTACACACCGAAGCCCTAGCCGAAGCCCTACGCCTCAACTCTTCTCTCCGTTCTTCGATAGATACATAGATGGCACCAAGGTAACTCCATTCTCCCCAGCTCTACTCATTTTGGCACTTCATTTTCATTTCTCACCATATCTGTGTAATTTGGCTTGGTTTTGTTGGTGGCTTCCGTGCTCACCTATTTACTCCCGTCCGTGTTCCATTTTTTTCTTTTAGAAAGAAACAAGTTGGTGAGGGAACTTCTAAGTCATCAACTGAGAAATCTAAACCTAAGGCTCCCTCCCGACCTCAACCATCTGTTTCTGGAAGATTTCTAAACCATCACTTTGAGCAAGCCTTTAAACAAAGAACCTTTAAACTGCTTCCTTGTAGGTCTGTGGATCGAAAATTCATGGATGAATTCTGTCCATCTGTGTCAGAAATAATTGTCTATTACAAACTTGATTCTCTAGTCTACTTAGAACGGGACATCAATTACGATTTAGTATCTGAGTTTTATAATAATCTTCATCAAACTAATGATGTTAATTATAAAACTAAGGTTGCTAAGCAAACTATTGATTTCTCTTTCTCGGCTTTCTTTGATTATCTAGCTTGTCGGAGGTGTTCAGGAAATGTCTTTTCTATATATCCTGATTTACCAGACCCCTTACCTTCTCCCTTTGATGTCTCATCTGACTCCATTTATGAGTATTTCTTCGGACATCCTAGACCGGGTGGACTAAATGAGTTAGATGTTGATTTTCCTACCTTTGCAGCCCTAAGACTATCTGCTCCAGATTACATTCTCTTTAATATTGTCACGAATTATCTTCTGCCAATCACATCAAAACCCTTGTCAGAGATCCGACCATATCACTGCCTGATGCTTTATGGATTGCGTCGGCGTCTCGATTTTGACATCATGTCGAGTATTTACTCTTCTATCATCTCCTATAGTGAGCCTAATAGCTTCACAGTTTATATGCCTTATGGGCATATAATTACGGATTGGCTCGAGACCCTATAGATTGATGTCTCCAAGGGTAGGATAGTCAAGATGGTGAGGCAGGACTGCAGACTTGGAAAACATGCATTTTCCAAGTCTGGCATCATAGGACAGAATGGGGCGGTTCGTTGAAAGGACGGGAGAGCACTGGGTGAGTTACCACGGGCACCTCCGTGACAGGTTGATGCTGCTCCCGTTGCTGCTCCTCCTGCTGCTGCTGCTGAGTATGGAGAGGCAGATCCTGATCTGCGCTGGCAGATTGCTGAGCTGGAGAGCCGCATCGATTAGCACGATGAGCTACTGGCTGCTGAGCTCCATGGGCTGCGCGTTCGGATTGACCAGCGTTACGATGATCTACACAGTCAGCAGTTAGCGACGCAGCAGGTGCTTCTGGGATGGATGGCCAGCTACCCACCTCCGCAGTATTACTCGGGCTATCCACCCTCGAGCATGCCGCCTCAGGGATTCATTCCTCCAGCAGATGATGATGATGCTCCTCATATTGAGGATGTTGATTGATACACTTTGTTTTATGTTGGTCATTTTGACTGCCTATGCTTCAGATACTGTTTGATAGATACTGTGTCTGACCTGGATATTAGCTGTTTATGCTACTCGTTTTTCTATTACTTGCTTCTATTTATTTTTTTTTCTTTTTCCGTTCTTATTGACTATTTATATGCTTTTCATATGCCATATCTTGATTGTCTATTATTTACTGTCCGATATTACACTTAGAGGGGATTCTGTGTGGATTAAGAAAGAGACAGTATGGGTTAAGGGGGAGTCCTTTGAGTCTTATTACCTAATTCGCACATTTTCGGTGTTTGACAAAGGGGGAGAAGATGACTAAGTTTAGAGATGAATGAAGTTTTTATTTTAGGGGAGAGGATAACCTTGAGGATTATTGACTTCCTTAGTGTTGTATTCGTCTTAGGGGGAGGATCTTGATTCCCCTAAAATTAGGGAAATATGAGTATTTCTGATCTAAACTTAAATCGTGTTGTCAAACAACAAAAAGGGGGAGATTGTTGATACGGTCTGACCTGGCTGCTGTTTTGATGTTGACACTGATTTAAGTTTGTATCAGATATTAATTAAACTCAGATTGATTACTGATCAATGTTGATCAGGTGGAAGGGAAAAGTCCAAGTATGGAAACTTGGCACGCGAAGTCGGAGAGGGCTCGGTAGCTCGTTCTCCGGACTAGGTCAGAGAGGGCTCGGTAGCTCATTCTCTGGACCGGACGAAGTCGGAGAGGGCTCGGTAGCTCGTTCTCTAGACTAGGTCAGAGAGGGCTCGGTAGCTCGTTCTCTAGACTAGAAAGGCTTTAGGGTTTAGGGCTGGGAAGCGCCAAACCTACCTTACATAGGCATTGGATCGGTCTGTTGACCAATCCAGTGATACTATGGATATCTGATCGGTCAACAGATCGATCCAGTGATACTGTGGTTATCTGATCGGTCTGGTGACCGATCAGTAACCAAACAGTAGCTTTCTGTGGGTTATCTGATCGGTCTGGTGACCGATCAGTAAGAAGCGAGACAACAAGGATCAATAGGGGGATCGGTCCGTGGACCGATCCACCTATGTCTGATCGGTCCACAGACCGATCAGGAATCGCCTCAGGTGATCGGGATATGTCCCGATCGGTCGAAGCTATGGATCGGTCTCTTGGCGATCCACAACACTATCTGTTTCTCTGCAACTTGATTAATGCGGTTTAACCATCTGGTGTGAGCTTTTTACGTTGCAGGTTGCAGGTATCATGCCAGTGCTTAAGTTCAAATTAAGGTCTATCAGAGGAATAAGACAAAGTGGTTTTTCTACTGTGTTTGGCTGCAAATGGTGCAATTGGAGCATCAACGGTTACTGGCGATCTGGCTGTGTTCTGGTCGTAATCAGCTTGACTCCTAGCTATTGGTTCGAGCTCAGAGACACCAGTGAAGACCATGAATGGTATTGGTGTGAGTTCAGAGAACCAGATGAGGAGGAAAAGTGATTGGCGATGCCTGAGTTGGCAGCAGCGATTCGGTGCAGGTTGCAGTAATTCGATACAGGCAAACGCAATGGAAAAGGCAGAGGCATAAGAAGAAGGAGTATGAGATGTTCGAAAGAACAACCAAAAAAAAAGAAAAAGGAAAACTCTCGGTCGATCAAGCAAGAGTGCTGTGTGTTTTTGAGCTCTTGGCTAAGGAACTTCTTCTGTTTTGCGCTCTGCTTTCATCGTGGCTGTAAGCTTATTTTTCATTCCCTTTAGCCACTAATCCCTGTAAGTCTTGTACTTCATTAAATATTTTCTGAGACTTTGTGGAGAGGTTACTCCACCGAGAAGGAGAAATTCTTAGCCGGAATCTATCCGGGGTGTGATCTACTGAAAGATCAAGGGATCATCCACCTTACGGACACGCCGAGGAGTTGGGGCAAGTTATCCCTGAACCTCGTACATACTTGTGTTAGCTGTGGGTTGTTTCATTTCCTTGTATTAGTTTTTCTTTTGCATATTTCCGTTGTGCTAACAAACTTTTGTGAGAAGATTGTTTAAGTTTTAGAGGAGACTATTCACACCCCCCCTCTCTAGCCATCCGAAGATCCTAACAAGCGGGAGGTACAGAGGAAGCCAAGAAGTCATCATCAGCAGTGAAGGAAGGGAAGACTTCATTGGGGAGCTCGTTCACTAGGCGAATCCTGCCTAAAAAATTATCTGAGGGGGTAGAGCAAAGAAGACCTTGCTCAAACAATTGGCGTACATCACCCACACCCCCATAGCATATCATCAAGTTAATTAAGCTGCTTATTTTCTTCCTAAAGGATGGAGATCTAACATATGTGAGTCTGTAGGCTCTGAGGCGATCAGTTTCGCCCAACCGGTATTCTATCAGCTCGACCTTTATCTTGTCTGCATCCCCCAAGGCCAGCACCCTCTCCTGTTTAAGGGTGGAGGCATCTGCCTGGGCCTTGATAAGATCCGCTTAGAGGGACTTGATGGTGGCTTGGTTAATGTCCTGCTGAGCCTTGAGGGCCTTTTCTCGGTCGGTACTTGCAGCCAGGTCTGCTTGGGCAACTCCTAGGATTTCTGCAAGACCTTATAAGACTCCCGAAGCGCCTTTAGATCTGTAGAGAGAGTGGTCAGCTATGATTCTTTCTCATCCAGCTCGGTCGCAAGTTGGCGACGATGCTGCCCTTCTGAGTTCAGTTTAGATTCGTTGGTCTGCAGGGTCGCTTGTAGTTTCTTTATCTTTTTGGAGGACACTTGAGCCAAATTCCTAGCAGACTGAGCGAACTCCCTGACCATGTGAAGATAGGAATGTAGGGGGTCATCCGAAGTTAGAGGATCCAGTGGATTGCGAGGAGTTAGTGGTAGCTCCAATTCTTGAACATGAGCCTTCAGCGACTCGTTCTCCCGCAGCAGATCTGCGACAACTTGGGTCAAGCTGAAGCCCATGGAGCAGGCCTGCCCGGCAAAAAGAGGAGGATCAAAATTAATTTCATATAGTCAGACCAGGAAAAGGAAGACTTACCGATAGTATGTGCTGAGAAACTAGGTTTATCCCTTCCCACGGGGAGCCTCCCCAGAATTGCTCATTGGCCAACCGCCAGGAGGTGGCTAAGGCTCCATGCAGTTGAATCTAGCCGCAGATAGGAGAAGTGCCACTAGCATCTGCTGAATCCACTGTTGAATCCAATCCAGTTATAGAGGGCAGGCGCCAGGAAGTTGTGAAATCATACTTACTCCTCCTGGACTGTGCCTTGGTGCGAGAAGTTGAGGGGGAGGTGGCGGCAGGAGGAATAGAGCGGGTCGCAGAATTCCCGAGCTGGTCTCCAACAGAGGGGTTGACCTGCTCGGGGGCTAAGACCCGGACAAGAGTAGGTGCTGGGACTTCCACTACAAGAGGAGACTCCCGGATGGGGGTTCTAGCCATTTTAGCCTAGACCTTGGGGATTTGGAGGAAGCTCGCCCGAGAGGAGGAAGTGAAGGGGAAGATTGAACCGAAGGTGTGACTCTTTTCCGCTTATGCTGGAGGCGTA
Organism: Zingiber officinale; assembly: GCF_018446385.1. NCBI lineage: Eukaryota > Viridiplantae > Streptophyta > Magnoliopsida > Zingiberales > Zingiberaceae > Zingiber > Zingiber officinale. The sequence continues at coordinate 91,311,540 of NC_055991.1, forward strand.
GGCGCTTATCCGGAGGCGGAGAAAGAGTCTGCTCTTCCTCAATCGGTTCTAGGGGTACAGAGCCAATCTCAGGGATAACATCCTCCAGAAGAAGTGGGGTAGAGGACTCTGCTGGCTCCTCTGCTGATTCACTTAAGGGAGCTGTTGAGAATGCAGCCAAACCTTTTGCAACTTCTTCGTCCACGGCTTTCAGAATATCGCTGGGTAGCCTGGTCGATTCGACCGAGAAACATAGCAGCCTCTGCAAAGTAGGAAGAAAATACCTCAGTTAGCGAAGACTAGAGGAAAGAAAAGAAAAGTCTTACCGAATGGAGCCCCTATAGCCATAGAGATCGAGCTAAGCTAAAAAAGATGTAGAAAACCTTCTCGTAATATTACGGACAAAAGAAGGCATACTCCACTTAGTTTTTCTGAAGCTACCTGGCAGGTGGGTTGGTGCTTATGCTCAGGTAGTTCAGAAGGTGAAGGAAGGCTGGAGCACCATTTGGTCAGCCAGGGTACCGACTCGGGTAGCCTAATAAAGAAAAAGTTGGATTTCCAACCCTTGTTGGAGGAGGGCATGTCCAGGAAGAACTTACACCTAACCCTGGATTATACCATAAACACGCCGAGCTCGGATTGAAAGTGGTGGAAAAGTTGGACAGTTAAAGGGATTTGGTATACACGGTAGAGGATGACCATTCCGCAGATAACGCGGAAGGCATTGGGAGTAAACTGAGAAAGAAGAATACCAAAATACTGGTTTAAGGAGGAGAAAAATGGGTGAAGAGGAAAGCGAAGACCTCCTAAGAGTTGATCCTTGAAAAAAGTTACGAAGCCTTTGGGAGGAGAAGAAGGATGCTCATTAGGTAGGGGAGGTCGGAGTTGGTAATCTTCCGTAAGGTGCAGACTAGTATGGATCTGGGACAAGTCGTTGTTATCTAAATTCGAAATGTAATACGAGTACCAGGGCATATCTTTACCTTCAGCTATGAGGAAACTGAGGGGGATGAAGAGGAAACGAAGAAGCACTCACAAGAGACAAATGTAGGGAGAAGACTTAATAAGGAGAACAAGAAGAAATGGAAGAGTCGAAAGTAGTCGAAGTAAGGAGAAGGTGACAGCGGACAACCTTTAGGGTTTATAAAGCGGAACCCCTAGGAAGCATCGAAAAGGGGGGGAGGTATGATAACTTGAGCTATCAGATCTAGGGTCGTGCACCAAAAGGCGCTGATCAGTCATAGTGGCGGGAAAGGTTCGTGGGGCACGTATCATTCCCCTATGAAAGGTATTAATGATGGACGTGCCAAGTAAATCATGGAGGAAGATTTTTGTACGGCAGCATTCCGGCGCAGGAAGACCATATGTCACAGGGTGGGATAGTCATGCGGTTACCTCGGGAAAAACAAAGGAAAGCCATACGTCAGGGTCATGCAGCCACCTCGGGAAAGAGGGAGAGAAGATGAAGGGGGTCTTCAATTTGAAATTAGCGCTCTTATTTTTCTACCTCAAAAGCAAAGTATGATTTAAAATGAACAAATAACTTACCTGATTAATGTTTGTATGAGATATTTGCAGGAGATATTCCAAATTGTGCACAAGTGGTTGGACTCCTAAAATGCGACACTAATGTGGGAATTTTGGGAATAGCAGCCAGGCCAGCTCTCAAAATATCGGTCCAATTCCTAGACCAGCCCCAAGGAGTTCCCCAACGACCTTCCAGGTCGGTGTCCTAGACTCTCACCCCAGTGCGAGTTATAAGTGAGCATGCTCTCACGCCCAACGACCTTCAAGGTCGATGTCCCAGACTCTCGCCCTAGTGCGAGTTTTAAGTGAGCATGCTCTCACGCCCAATGACCTTCCAAGTCGGTGTCCCTGACTCTCGCCCCAGCGTGAGTTATAAGTGAGCATGCTCTCACGCCCAACGACCTTCTAGGTCAGTGTCCTAGACTCTCGCCCCAGCGCGAGTTATAAGTGAGCATGCTCTCACGCCCAACGACCTTCCAGGTCAGTGTCCCAGACTCTCGCCCCAGTGCAGTGCGAGTTATAAGTGAACATGCTCTCATGCCCAACGACCTTCCAGGTCAGTGTCCCAGACTCTCACCCCAGCGTAAGTTATAAGTGAACATGCTCTCACGCCCAACGACCTTCCCGGTCGATGTCCCCTACTCTCGCCTCAGTCCGAGCCACAAGGGGACATACTCTAATGCTTAACAGGTCGGTCGACCATACTTTCACTGCAAACCTGAGCTACAAGTTCAAATAGGAGCTACAAGCAAGCATGCCCGTATGAGCCACGACGTCCCAACCCTTGTGGTAAGAAAAAGGTTTGGTAAGTAAATTATCCTTTCTAGAAAATTTTCTTTGGGAACAGGCATCTATAGAACATAATAATAATAGAAGAAGGAACAAGGGAGTACAAACTCACACCCTAATAGGCAAATAAGGCAGAGAATATTGTTTATTTAATAATAGTTGAAGAACATCTTTCAAGAATTCACATTATTATAAGATCAAGATGCCTGGGCCCTCCTCGCCAAATGAGCACGCGCCTGAGCCAGTTCCAACTTGATACGTTCGATGATGCTTTATAGATGGGCAATGGTTTAATCTTTTATCCGACTTTCCTCTTGCAAGAGGGTTACAGTGTCCTTGTGCTTTAGCTTCAAGTAGGTAATGAAATGAGTTTGACTCTTCAAGTCTGAATAAGCCTTATGCTTTAGAGCTGCTTCGGCTCGAGTCCGGGATTTAGCCGCGAGCCAGAGTTCTTCCACTTCCCAACGAAGAGAGGACTAAAGGTCCCTACTCTGCGTCATCTCAAGCAACGCCTCATCTTTGTGAGTTAACAACTGGGTCAAATAAGTGAGCTGGTGGCGCAGAGAAGATATCTCGTCTGATTCCATAAGCAAGATAGCTTGAAAAAAGTGAAGGCGGAAGTATACACGACCCTTTTTTAAAGAGGGGACGGTGAAGAGTGAACCTCGGAGCATGTGAAGATGTTTGGGAAATAGGGAGGCATTTATGGGAAATTAGCATAATCGAGGATCGGAGAGTGGACGCGCATGCGGTAAAGTCCCACCTATCATTTATGGAGGGTGATAAATGCAAATTCTAAGGGAGATATCGGGAAAAGGGTTAGCAGTTAAAGAGACACAAAGGCAAGGCCAGGTAAGAACGGGACCTGGGTCTAGTCAGTCGGACAGGAATCTCCTTCGACTAGACTTGAGAGAGAGGCTTGTGATACGGTGCATGATAGAGGGGTCGGATAGCCAGCGTGGTTAGAAGTCAAGCCCACGCGGAGGTCAGAAGTCAAGCCCACGCGGAGGTCAGAAGTCCAGCCTACGTGGGGGTCAAAAGTCAAGATGATGTGGCAGTTAGGGGTCAGACCTACATGGCAAGTAGTAACTCAAAAGGTAGGACGTATAGTTCAGGATAGGCGGACTAAGGCGTACGGGTCAGGACTTACAGGATAAGACACGTAGAACAGGATATGCGGACCAGGACGTACAGTTCAGGATAGGCGCACTAAGGCGTACGGGTCAGGACTTATAGGATAAGACACGCAGAACAGGATATGCGGACTAGGACGTACAGTTCAGGATAAGCGGACTAAGGCGTACAGGTCAGGACTTAAAGGATAAGGCATGCAGAACAGGATATGCGGACCAGGACGTATAGTTCAGGATATGCACACTAAGACGTACGGGTCAGGACTTACAGGATAAGATGCGCAAAACAGGATATGCGGATCAGGACGTACAGTTCAGGATAAGCAAACTAAGGCGTACAGGTCAGGACTTACAGGATAAGACATGCAGAATAGGATATGCGGACCAGGATGCATAGTTTAAGATAGGCGCACTAAGGCATACGGGTCAGGACTTACAGGATAAGACACGTAGAATAGGATATGTGGACCAGGACGTACTGTTCAGGATAGGCGGACTAAGGCATACATGTCAGGACTTATAGGATAAGACATGTAGAATAGGATATGCGGATTAAGACATACAGTTCAAGACTTACAAGATAAAGTAGGGAGCAAGGCCGTGCATACATAACCAGACTTAAGGGATGGCAAGCGAGGGTCTCGAGTTGCAGGGCGATAATCGCATGTTTGGATTTACCAGATTCATCGGATGGAAAATGTAGGGCTAGACATATAGATCTGGATTTATGGGGCGATAAACGTAGGCTAGGGAATGCAGGTCCGGGCCCACAGGTCACGGTTCGCAGGTACGGGGACCTAGTCCACGGCTAACGGACTTAGGAAGGCATGCATTATACGACAATCAAGCCAGGGAATCGTAACCACCTATCAGAGAATAATCACCGTATGTCAAGGAATATGCTAACGGTCTAGGGTTCATTGTCCACCGATCCTTCCTCTAGCCTATAGGAAGATGTCATGTGTCATTCACGACCCACAAATCCTGACACCCGACATTCCCTGACACTTGCCAGACTCCAGAAGTATCTACTGCCATATAAAAAGGAAGACTTTTCCCCTTACGGAGGTATGCTCACTCATCTTTCACATTCGTCCTTTACTTTTCGTCCTTTCGTTTCACTGTGCTTCTGGGGAAAAAGTACCTGACTTGAGCATCGGAGGGTCTGATCCGGGGACTTTTTCCTCGATTCTTGGTCTCTAACGACTTGGGTGCTTGTCTGAGTGTGCGCAGGAGACCCCCACCTCGCTGTCCTAGTCATCGTCTTCCGTCATCCTCCCGCGGTAGTCCTTGCAGGAAGTACAACGCCAGCAACGCATTTCAGCGACCCCCGTCAACGCCGGCGATAGCACCGCCGGTCTCCGTCTGACTCAGATTCCGGACGAGATTAGTCACCATCGTTGCTATCACCATAGCGAGCTACCACAAACGACCCTTTATTGCCTATAGGTACTACCAGGGAAGATGAAACTTATGGTAATGATTTTATCATAATTGATTTGCCTTGGGTTTAGTTTAATTAATCAAGTATTTAATTAATGGAATCAGATAAGTAAGTATGTAATGGATTAATAAATTGATAATCTGTACTATCATTTGAGATTCAGTAAATTAGTATTAATGTGTTAATTACCAATTTAGTTAATGTGATGTATCTGATTAATTACTTGTTGGATTAAAGCAATGATGAATAAGTTGATTAATGGATGGGCTATTAATATAGGTAATAATGATGATTAATTGATTAATTAATAATTATTGATAATGAAGAACAAATTAATATCCAATTGATCTGATTGCATTACTAGGAGTATCATAGATGTTTAGAATTATTTCATATCCTATATTTGTAGGAGTTGAGCTCACTGTGATCTTTTGAACTTGAAGATGGCCAGCATGATTTACATTTGAGATGGGTAGATTTTGCTTGTCTTTTGCGAGCTTCGATTATAGTGCATGATTGATTACTGTCATGTTTTGATTGGGTCGCAGATACTTGATTACCTTAAATCTGTGCTATATTACTCTTGTGTTTAATACCTTATTGTTGTCCTTATACGTTGACCTATTTATAATAGTTATGCAGTTATGTTTGTTATTCATGATTGTCTTTATATACATATAGGATATTACCAAACTATGTGTAGTTATGATCATATGCTCGTGCATCTATATCGTATAAATGGGTATATACTTAGGCTCATACCTATACGTGTTAGAAATCGTACTATAGCAAGTGGTAGAGTATTCTACCTGGGTATCTATTTCAGACTGTCATCTAGGACTACTTGATTGTGAACTCGTTGTTTTAGGATTTTATAATGATACCATGAAGTTAGTCGAGATATTAATACTAGATGACTAGTATTCTCTTAATGAGATTGGTTGATTGTTTTGCTTGCTATTGTTATATTGGTATGTATCTTGATTGCCCATGAGACATTTGTGGTAGCGAGTTCGTGTGCAGTCCGTAGCTAAATAGCTATGTATATACCCTGTCTGTCCATGAGACACCTGTAGTAGCGAGTTTGCGTGCAGTCAGGATTTGTTATATGTTGATTATGCATTTGTTTGTACAGGTTTGGGCATATTGTATGTACTCCCGAGTTATTGGTTATACCTGGTTGAACAGGTTAGTGAGAGTTATGTAGTTGTTTATGTTTTTTGTTAGTAGTTGATCATACTGCTACTCTTACTTATATAGTAGGTATGCTACCTGAAATTGCATCTTTTGATCTCCTAATAGTATATTATTCATGCGCTATTTTCTTCTACTCACGAGTTATTGTACTCACTACCCCCTTGCTTTTCCTCTGACTTTCAGGTTACAGATAGAGGAGGTGTTGTGTCACTCAGAGGTCCTGGCTACCTGTCTCACTCGAGTTCAGATTTTTATTCGAGTTATTTGGGTTATTTTTCGCTACTTGTATTTATAGTTTCTTTCTATATTATATGCTTGAGTGTTGTTCTTAGCTTGTTAGTTAGTATGATCACTTGTTCATGCATACACGCATTATCATTTGTGACTTGATGTTATTATTATATCGCATCAATATTTGCGTTGGCTTGAATTGGTTCGATATCGTATTTCTTATATTGTCACTAGAGGGTACCATCCGATTTCGTGGACAAGTATACCCTCGGGGCGTGACAATTTTATTGCTATCATAACCAAGTTCGAGTTCAAATACTGGGTTTTGTGTTTTTTGGGATTGCAAACTCATTTCGATTTATGATTTTTTTTTTTTTTTTTTTTTTTTGAATTTGTTATTCAATTGACATGGGTATTTTCCCGTTTGTCTGTCGGAGAAGATTATTTTAGTGTTATTCCATGTAAGGGAATTTAATCTGCTTATGATGGGGAATGTATGAAGTATGCCATTTTCACTGCTTTGAAACGGTTGGTTGGAGAAAGCAGTAAAGTTATAATTTAGCGGTGTTAAGTGGTATGCTAAAGATTGAGGTGCTTCATTATGCTTCAGTTTGTATCAAGGCATTTGAGATTTAGTGCCGGGGAGCATAGCAATCATGGAAATTGTGGAAGGAAATCCTGGTTAACAATTACACTGGGGGATTTGGTAAAGAAGACTTGAATGTGTTGGATTTGTGCCTTGAGATCCTGTTTACTCTTTTTGCATTCTTAGACTTGCAAGATACCCTTTAATGTATAATTTCCTTAACTGAATTTGAAATATGACAAAATTAGAATATTTTTACAATGATATGGGCATGCAATGTTGTGATGATTCTTATATTAAGGATCTAACTTTTGATAGTCTAATGAGCACATCTGAGATTTGTAGGTTGCCTAGATATGTTCACTCTAACAGTTTGTTAGTATTGAGGACAAATAAAGGAATAGTTGATACTTTAGAATCATTACCTGAAGTTAGTGATGTTGGGAGGATTTGCAGAACAGTAAGAGGGAAGGGGTAGATGAGATAGGGGATTCACCAGCAGAGGATTTCTTGTTTAGGTAACCCCAAATCACTATGAGAAGGTAGTCATATCTTGTGCAGAATCCAGTCTAAGGTTTTAATTCACCATTCTCTTGTCTCTGACATATCCGTGGATGTCATTTTTGATTCATGGTTTGACCACCTTGTATCACACTACTGGACTCCTTGTTCAACATGGCATTTTCTTCTTCTTTCTTCCTTAGTGCTGCATCGGTTTTCAATTCAAAGCCAAAATATCTTAAATTGATTTTGCTCATTGATGGTATCCTGACTGCAATAGCAGAGTATTCCCATCTCGTCATTAAAGACGGTACTAGAACATCACCATCTCACATGTTTTTGTTTATAGTAGCCGACCTCCATCTCTTTATCACCACTTCATAATTATGCATTTCTCTTTCACCTCAACTCTAAGAAAGACTGCCCATACGACATTTGTAAGAGCTCGAAAGGATCATAGTCCTTGATGATGCAACTTTAGAAGAGCCCCCATCCAATCGTGCTTTAGTACCAATACCAGTGGCCCCCAGGGCGTAGCACAGACGGTGGGCGCATGATATCTCTGGCGTAATGGTCAGGGGTCGATTCTCAGGAACTGACGACCTGGGGTTTACCCCACTATGCGCTTATGGCCTGTGTACCTACATGAACCTCCTTCCATATCCGTGGGGCCGGCACTAGGGGGACCGCTAAGGTAACGGATCTACTTTTTTTTTTTTTTAGTACCAATACCAGTGGACTTAATTGGATCAAGCCCAATGAATAAAGCATAGCTGAAATGATCCAGACCGATCAGCTGGGTTACCAGTTGCTGCGGCAGAAGAAACATATGGTATCATTTGAACAATCATATTGCAACTCAATGTTTCATACAACTCGATGCATGAGATGTTGATAACGGAATAAAGTTAAGATAGCTAGCGCTACTTTTCTCTCTCAAAAGTACTTTCTATTCTGAAACCAGTGAACATGGCATCTGTCAATACAGAAATTACCGCATCACAGAACCCTCAATGTCACTACTTATGCCTAAAATCTTGGGGATGATAATAGTGTTTTCCTGATCTCTATGCTCACAACTCCTAAGATTATATTTTATGTTGATTTCATTTGCCTTTTGTGGTCTACAGTCATTTATTCATTAATTCTACTGAGATCAGTTCTTATGGAGTTGGTTATATGTAATCCTATCTATCACCAGATACTATCCCAAGGACTTCGTTTCTAAATTGATACGATACAGAGTGCACATTTTAGAATCTCCTTTCCATCTATCTGGAGTTTTTGTATGTAACTTAATATTGTTAGGTTTCATTTTATTTATGGTATGGTGGGTTAGATTCCCTCTAAATTTATTGGTATCATAGTCATTATAGAATTGATATATCCTATTCCATGTGGATTTTAATCATGGACCACTCATGCCTGGTTAGATAATCTAGAAAATACATTCGACGATAAGACTGGTACTGATGTAGAAAAGATAGAATTATCTGATTATCACTTATGAGACCAGGGCAACACGTGGTGGAAGACAAAGAAAACGATCTTCGGGAAATAGATAATCACTTGGTGATTATTTTCAGATATTTTGAGAGATAGTACTTCTCTATCTCCTTATGTATAGCTTGTCGTTACAAGTTCATAAATCTTCAATGGAAAGTTAGATGAAAGGTGATGTAGGTATCAAGACATAAAGTGCTCCTACTAGTAGAATGGTAGAAAGAAGGATATTGTGGACCTTGCAGTTCGTTGCTTGGTGTGTCAACAAAGGAAAGCAGAACATCAGAGTGAGACAGTAAAAGCATTGTGAGCTATAACCCACAAGGAGCATCAAAGACTAGCAAACCTACTTCGGAAGAGTTTGTACCTAAGTGAAAAATAGTACGATGGATTTTGAAGGGTACATGATTCAAATGGAGTGATTGTTGATCGATTAACTAAGTTTTAACATTTTCTACTTACACGCTAGACCTGATAGAGTTTCCAATGAGTCATATGTACAGAAATTTATTTTTGTGCAGAATTTCAGATGGACAAATGGACGGAGCACACCATTCACTAATTGGAAGATCTGCTGTGGACATGTGCAAACGATTTCGGAGTTAGCTAGTAAATCACGTGGTGTATAAGGGATCTCATACCGTTGTAGGCTCTTGAAGATACCAAAATGGACGAGTATAGGTGTGAATTGTCTAGTTGTTACTCTTAGATGAGGATATCTTCATATTACAAATAAATTTAGGAATCAAATTTTTATTAGTAGGGAAGAATGCAATATATCCAAAAAAATATATACATGTATATATTTTATATTTGGTACCCTATTTAAATTAGGAGTTGATCGAAATAAACTTAGGTTTTATTTTAATCAAATCCTTTGTTCATTATTTACTCCCTCTATCGTTTCTCTCGCGTGCACATGTGATGTTCGCCGCGCGCGATCAATAGCCAGCAAGCAGCCGTCGTTGCTACCTGCGGTCCTCACAAGCAGCCAAGGCCGATGCTCCACCTCTTGTCCTCCTCCCCTTCCACCGCTCCAACCCCGTGCACGCGTGTGTTCCCTCATGACACGGCCAACCAGCATTGCCGCAGCACAAGCAGCCGATGCCGTGTCTTTCCCCGATGCCTCCGTCAGCCTTCGCCGGCTGTCATTAAGTCCAAGTAGTCGGACACTGTTGCCTTCCACCAATGCATCCGCGTGTGAGGTCGTTGACTGCTGCGACCTCTGGTGCCCACTTGTGCCAGTTTTTCGTCTCCTCCCTTAATGTCGATGGCCATCCTCACCTGAGATGTCCTCACCGTGACGTTGTCATGCTGCCGGCGAAGAAGAAAAGGGTACTGCAAGCAGTCGACATCTCTCTGTCCGAGAAGGTTGTGACGTCGCGCAAACCCCCACCTTGTGCGAACCAACGTCACCGTCGTTGCTATCGCCATAGCGAGCCGCCACGGATCACCCTTTGCCGCCTATAGGTACTACCAGGGAAGATGAAACTTATGGTAATGATTTTATCGTAATTGATTTGCCTTGGATTTAGTTTAATTAATCAAATATTTAATTACTGGAATCAGATAAGTAAGTATGTAATGGATTAATAAATTGATAATCTGTACTATTGTCACGCCCCAGAGGAGTCACTGTCCGAAGAAATTTCGGCAGCATCTCCCCTGTACGGCGGACAATATGAAACTTTCTACATATCACATATACATCAGCCACAGGCGGCTGGAATGATAACAAAAATAAAAACAGACACCACGCAGTTTACAAAGATATTCAGCCTCTGGCTGTCACAACCACGCAGTTAAAAAAATAGTAATCAATAACAATAGGACTCTGACTCGAAATCCACCCTACTCCACTAATCTCGTAAAACTCAAATCCAACGAAACTCACCTCTTCTGCCGTCCAGGCAGGCACATAGTAGAATAAAAACCAAACCATCCAAAAGTCCATCAAACGGTAACAATCCGTACAATATCCATAAATGAAATCCAAAACAAGACTAAAACATAGTCTGATGGAAGGAAAACCAAAATAAAGCAAATAATCAACCTAGTAGAGAACTAGCTCTACGTGCAGATGGGGGGCCAGCGACTGGAACTGCTCCGGACAGCCTCAACCTGAAAATATCAACAATGGAGGCGGGGTGAGTCCAACACTCAGCAGGTACAACTGATATGCATAATAAAACAAATAACAGACAACACTAATCATGCGTACAGTCTCCTGAATATGAGGAGGATAAATGCAACTGAAATGAAATCAGAAGATAACTGTACTGACCGGATCAAAGTATAAAGGTAACAGGTCGTCAGACCGAGTGAGTCATAATCCTGTATGCATGTCAATCAATGCATCCAAACAAATGCAGCATATAAGTGGCAATCACAAGCATATAAAATGCAATAAATGCATATATCAACCCCATACTCAAATCAATGCTCTGCAATGACGAGTAAGCGGGATCTTGTCGGAGTACTCATCCTGTGACCCCAAATCATAAATGGGGAGCTCAATGCTCTCATCTCCGTTACACGATGGCGGGGAGGATATCTCTGCCGGCTACCATGAGTCTGACCAGCGGAGCCAAACAAAGTCCACCATCTGGCTACCGCTACCCTAAATGCCAGGAGCCAAACGGAGCGGGCTGGGCTACCACGAGTCGCGACCAGGAGCCAAGCAGTGAACCGCCACACACCACCGGATATACAAATCCATGGGTGATGTGTGCAGTACATGTAACTGGCGATGAGCTCAACCAAAGTAGAGTCGACAATCGCACAGCATGCAATCATGATGCATGATACTGAACATGGCAATCTCATGAATAACATGGCATGATCCATATAAATAGGTACAAAGTGTGTACCACAAGAAGACGTATCAAATAGAAGGTACACAAATCAAAGAGGGTATCAAATAAACCCTAGATCCAGAATATAACAGAGCATGTGGTTAGGTCACTACCTAAGGCATATGTGATCCGGTAGATAATATGCAGTGCAGAATAAATAAACAAATAACATGTACTAATCATGTAGTGACCAACCGAAATAAACAGGTAACACAATTACTGTTATATGTTAAACATATTATCATGCATATCAAAAGACACAAGTCAAAGTACCCGCCTCCGATAAAATGGTCCAAATCCGGACTCCGAGATACTCGTCTCGTATCAAACTCCTGTATCACAAATAGAAATATATTTTTATTTAGCTACAACTCTTCCAAATAGCTAAATAAAATCTCAAATCCTAACTTAGGGCAAACCCTAATCACATTACCCTCATTCTTCTCACACAAATTCATCTACACATGATCATCTAGCTAAAATAATCGAATTACACTATGATCTACAACTAAGACCAAAAACCAAATACCTTACCTTGATTCCTAGCACTGTTGCTGCTGAATGAATTTAAATGTCGTAACAGAAAGTCCACAGCACAGCCTTTCTTGGCTGGAATTCTTCACAAACAGAACAAGATGAGATCCGGCAAGATGATCACAAATCAAACCATGCATAATCTCTACTGACCTCTACAGAAAATGCACACTTCCTAAATTAAATCTCACACAACGAAAGATAGCAGCAAATCAAATTGATCAGGAGATACTGCTCACCTCACTGCTGTCTGGTTGAATCCGGCAGAACAAGTGTGCAAGCAGTCGATGCTGCCAGAAATAGAAACACTGCTGGAATCAAGAGGATTCACTAAACAACCACCAACTGGATTTTCAATTCACTCAAAAGATCCCCAACCCCCTTCAATCGAAGCCACTTATGGCTCTGTGAACTGCTCGGGAAGGAGGAACAAAGGAATCGTTCGGCTGTGGAGATCCCAGGGCACTGCGTAGAGAAGGCCGTCGCTAAGGATGAGGAGGAAGATGAAAAGAGGCTTCGATCGGTGGCAGTGTTGCTCGACTAGGGCAGAGGAATCCTTGCGTTACTCCCTGCTCACCGGTGGCGATGCAGGCGCAGAGGAAGAAGAAGAAAATCGGGCAGAGGCTAGGGCTTCGATGTAGGCGAGACAGACTCGGCGGCGGTGGCTTCTGTGGACGGCGTCGGCAGAGGAGAGGGGGAAACCGCCGGTGCCGGCGGTTAGGGCAAAAAGGAAACTCGGCGCGAGGAGTGGGCTCGGGTGCGCGAGGGAGAAGAACAGAAACGGCGATTAATGAGGGATTTTCGGCGACAATGTAAATAAAAAGGAATAAGAAATAAAAAGGAAAAAGATTTATAAATATAATCTTCTCCTCTCTTAAATAGGGTAGCCTAAACAGGCTTTTCCGGGCCCCGTTCTGGTCCCCGTTAACTCGTCCATACGAGCTCCGAAAAATTTCCGAAAAATGTCCAAAAATTTCGGAAAATTTCCTTATTCATAATCGCCTATTTTCGGTATTTTACATTCTCCCCCACTAATAAAAATTTGGTCCCCAAATTTCGTTATCTACCATCAGCAAGTACTAACAGATATAGAGTATAATTGCTGAACGGTAAACTAAATCACATACCTCATGTGAAAAGGTGGGGATATCGAGCTCGGATCGTATCTTCGAGCTCCCAAGTAGCCTCCTCGTCTGAATGATGCTGCCATCCGACTTTAAACAGCCGGATAGTCTTGTTCCGCAACTGACGCTCCTTCCGGTCGAGAATCCGTACCGGAACCTCCTAATAAGAAATGTCCGGCTGAACTGGAACTGGAATATCAGCCAACACATGTGTCGGGTCAGGAATGTATCTCCGCAACATAGATACGTGGAATACATCGTGCACGCTTGACAGAGACGGTGGCAGTGCCAATCGGTAAGCTACTGCTCCGATCCTCTCCAAGATCTCAAAAGGACCAATATACCGCTGAGCTAGCTTACATCTGAGGCCAAATCTCTTCACCCCTTTCCTGGGTGAAACTCGCAAAAATACATGGTCGCCAACAAAGAACTCTAAGAGTCTCCGACTCCGGTCAGCATAACTCTACTGGCAGTCTTATGCCTCTAACATCCTCTGTCTGATAATACGGATCAACTCCGCCTCATGCTGAGCTCTATGAGGTCCCAACAACTGGACCTCACTGATTCTCGTCCTGATCGACGACTGAGCATCTATGGTAACAAGAATACCCTGCTCGGTCTATCCCTGCTCCTCAAGGTCTAACTCGGAGAAACCCTGAATCAAGTCCGTGACCACAACTCGGTGGCAAGCTAAAGTCCCTCTGGACCTCTAGCTAAGTGCATCGGTAACCACATTAGCTTTTCCCAAGTGATAGCTAATGGTACAATCATAATCCTTCAGGAACTCCATCTATCTCCTCGGTCGAAGATTAAGTTCCTTCTGAGTGAACAGATATTTGAGACTCCGATGGTCAGTGAGAATCTCAATGTAATATCATACAGGTACTGCCGCCAAATCTTCAGGGTAAAAATAATAACAGCCAACTCCAGATCAAGAACTGAGTGTTTTCTTCTCAGGCTCCCTCAACTATCGAGAAGCATATAAGAATACTCAACCGTGCTGCATCAGAACAGCACTCATACCCTGTAGAAATGCGTCGGTGTAGAGGACAAATCCGTCCTCTCCAGAAAGTAAAAACCAAAAATCGAAGCCGACACTAGTCTCCGCTTCAGCTCCTAGAAGCTGATCTTGAAATCCTCAGTCTAAATAAACTTCTCGCCTTTCATGGTCAGGCGTGTAAGTGACATAGCAATCCGTGAGAAACCCTCAACGTATCTCCGGAAATATCGGCCAAACAAAGGAGGTTGCGAGCTTCCTGTACAGATTCTGTCTAATCCCAACGGTAACAACCTCTATCTCCTGTGGAACCACGGTATACTCCTACTGGTGACCGTGTGTCTCAAACATCTCATAGGAGACAACTAAATCAGCACTACTGATAATCACATATAGATGTTCTCATCGAAACATCTCTAGATCTATGCAAAGGTGATGTGCGTGACTCACCGCGGATCCGAATTAGATCACAACATCGTCCACAAAGACAATGGAAACCGATCCAATCATCCTCGATATACCAGGATCATCGAGTCCCTGAAAATATCTAAGGCACTGAAAGCCTATAGGGCAAAACCAAGACGCATAATGTCCGTATCACAGACATTCCTATACATAAGATCTACGATAATAAATCGAAAAATCTGATCATCAATAACATAAATCACTAAACAATAAATCCTCCAGTGTGAGAGCAACGCTCCATCACAGAAACATCACATATGTGGGAGCAACGCTCTACCACAAATAATCTGAAATATGTATCGCAATAAATATAGGAGCTATGCTCCGCTACCAGTAATCCGTAATATGTGGGAGCAATGCTCCACCACAAAACAATACATAAGTGCCCCAAGTCACCTAACTATCCAGCTAGAGACTGTACAAGATTTCTCTACCACAAATCACTGTGGTTAACCTAGGCTATAACAACCTAGTAAACTAATCAAATCCATCATCATCTCTATCAGCATCCTAGTGGGTCATCCACTGATAGTAGAACTAGTTGATGAGTTAATCCAACAGATGACATAATGCAGTCACTCCACATTCTGTATTCAG
The DNA here is from genome assembly GCF_018446385.1 of Zingiber officinale. NCBI lineage: Eukaryota > Viridiplantae > Streptophyta > Magnoliopsida > Zingiberales > Zingiberaceae > Zingiber > Zingiber officinale. Next base: position 91,327,002 of record NC_055991.1, read on the forward strand.
CATAAGTAGAATCATCATGCTGCTACCAATATAAACCTAGCACACGTGCTCACACAACATATATATGATCGACATAATCCTTCAGTTAATACACACCAAACTTACTCTCATCATAGGTATAAATCATCGTGATATCTCCAACAATGCATACCGAACCCGTGTGCAAAATCATCATAGATCAAGTCAACAATACACCTCAAACAATACTCACATAACATGTAGTATAACCATCATATACTTCCAATAAAGCATACTAAATCCAGGTGTGATCACAAATCAAACATAATCAAAAAGATACTTCAGATACCACGCCAAACACATATGTGCGTATCATAACTCAAATTAAATCAACAAAATGCCTCCATCAAAACACCACCGAGGTACTTGTACTACAACTCGGATTTAATCGACAAGATATCTTCAATAATACATTCAGATACATACCCCGAACTACATATCTATGATCCACAAGAAACCTTCAATCATATCAGAACATGGATACATATACTACTTGCAAATGGACAGTCTACCACAGGACTCCTACAACACATAACAACCATAATATGCATACAACATAGACATGCAAAATCAACATACCAGCTCAATCAAAGACCAACCTTATACTACCAACACTCATGGGTTACGGGTATATCTAAACCAAATTCATGCATATGTATCAAGCATGAATACATCAATCAAAAGCAACCCAAAATAGAGCAGCCTAATCATCCAGTAACAACCCTGCTCTAGGTTCAAAGGAACTGGTATCGGACAAGAACGATATACACACCGTGGTATAACATTGCCAGTCAATGTCATACACTACCAAGACTATATCCAATGGGAAAAATTTTATCATCATAAATTCAAATGTACTCTCCCAGTATACACTAGTAACGATTGTATCCCATAAGTGTTAAGCAATTAGCTCTACACTTCCTTACACCAGCGGGGTCACATATCCCAATGCACCCTCTAAGTTATCCCACCAGGTATATACAGTCCACGGTCAAAGTCTTCATAGAATATGATACATCGATCCTCTATAACCTATCCAAGCCGACAATGATATACGGCTGAATCCGTCCTTTCCACGTCAGTACAAAGCATGTACTCAAATGTGCTCTAGATACATAACTAAGCACAAACAACCTAAAGGTTCAAACCTCTAAGAATAGAGTATGACAATCCTCTACTGATCAACCAACAAAACTAAATCATTCATCTACTAACTAATCAAGAATACCTTAATCCTCCACAAGCAACTAAGGTATATCAAACCACGATCAAATGGTATACTACATTATCAAATAACTAAATCAGTTCATGGATCAATTCAACACTAATACATCATCTCAAACTAGAGAATGTCAATCCACATAATATCACATGAATAAATGTGTACGACCTAAAAGAAAAAGCTAGAATTCAATATCATCAAGACACCCTCATTTTTTTTTTATCCTCAAAAATATCAGCCCACTAATATCAGATGAATAAGTCTCTACTCTCCATGAGGGTAAGTTAGCATTCAAAACATCAAATCATTATTTATCCACATAGTTCAATATCAGATGAAACAAATATCAATTTTATCATCCTGTTAACTATCCATAACCAACCAGATTTATTAAAATCTCATAGGCACATTTAACCCTAAACTCTCCAGAACTCAATTTTTAATCTGATCACCAACCATAATCATCAAACCTGTGAATATCATAAATGACACTCACTATGTCACCATCAATGACAACTCAAATATAAATCATCAAAATAGTTATCCACTAATAGATCATCAAAACAAATAACTAGTAATTGATCATCAAACAACCACATAACATTTACTCTCATAAATCATTAGAAATCAACATATCATAATATCTGATCTCACAATATCCCTCAACCTCAAACCATTCTCAACAATGATCAAACATGGTAACTCCCCAAATGAACAATTTTTCATCATATCGGGTACCCTAATATCCAAAAGATATGAGTATAAAACCTCCACTGGCTAAAACAACATAAATATGTAGGTATCATCCACTACCCAGCTAACAATAGCAGAGGCTGGTATGTGCCTCCATCTCCTACGAGTAGTAACAGAAACTAACACTACTGATGGTATGATAAGAAAATCACTAGAGATAATAATCCTTGATATCTATTAAGGTCAATCATGCTCAATGGATAACCCATCACATATAATATGTGCTACAACATCCAGACAAGTACTAAAGATAAAGTGCTAATACATGTCATAACTATCAAATTAAACATCATACCTATATGCCGTCTGGAGATGTTCCATCGCTGTCCAGTTCCCAAAATGACCTCGGAATTCCGTACGAGAAAAACAAACACCGGAAATCCATATAAATCCAAAACGGAAGTCCATAACATAATCGAAACGGACAAATCCGTGCAACCGAAAATAACTGCCCAGACTAATCTGTCTCACAACTAGGGCTAGTATAAAAATGTCCAAAATACCAAACGCAGGTATCACACCCTGCTCTGATACCAATGAATTGGTATCAGATAAATCCCGAAAATCCAACACACGGAAATCAAATAAATATCGCCAAACTTTGGCGCGCTGATACCCAATAAACTGATATCAGATTATTCAAAGTATCCATAATACGAAAACAAAGATCGTATAAATCCAGAACACACAGCAAGTATCGTATAACTTGGCTCTGATACCACTAAATTGTCACGCCCCAGAGGAGTCTCTGTCCGAAGAAATTTCGGCAGCATCTCCCCTGTACGGCGGACAATATGAAACTTTCTACATATCACATATACATCAGCCACAGGCGGCTGGAATGATAACAAAAATAAAAACAGACACCACGCAGTTTACAAAGATATTCAGCCTCTGGCTGTCACAACCACGCAGTTAAAAAAATAGTAATCAATAACAATAGGACTCTGACTCGAAATCCACCCTACTCCACTAATCTCGTAAAACTCAAATCCAACGAAACTCACCTCTTCTGCCGTCCAGGCAGGCACATAGTAGAATAAAAACCAAACCATCCAAAAGTCCATCAAACGGTAACAATCCGTACAATATCCATAAATGAAATCCAAAACAAGACTAAAACATAGTCTGATGGAAGGAAAACCAAAATAAAGCAAATAATCAACCTAGTAGAGAACTAGCTCTACGTGCAGATGGGGGGCCAGCGACTGGAACTGCTCCGGACAGCCTCAACCTGAAAATATATCAACAATGGAGGCGGGGTGAGTCCAACACTCAGCAGGTACAACTGATATGCATAATAAAACAAATAACAGACAACACTAATCATGCGTACAGTCTCCTGAATATGTGGAGAGTAAATGCAACTGAAACGAGATCAGGAGATAACTGTACTAACTGGAATCAAAGTACAAAGGTATCAGGTCGTCAGACCGAGGGAGTCATAATCCTGTATGCATGTCAATCAAATGCATCCAAACAAATGCAGCATATAAGTGCAGCAATCACAAGCAAATAAAATGCAATAAATGCATATGGCGACCGCGCACTCTGTCATCACTGCTCCTGAGCAGTGACCGAGTAAACGGAATGCTGTCGGAGTACTCCTGTCCTGTGACCCCAAATCATAAATGGGGGAGCTCAATGCTCTCATCTCCCGGTACACGATGACGGGGAGGAAATCTCTGCCTGCTACCACGCTGAGTCTCCTGACCAACGGAGCCAAACAGAGTCCACCATCTGCCGGCTACCACGCTGCTACCCTAAATGCCAACGGAGCCAAACAGAGCGGAACTGACTGCCGGCTACCACGCTGAGTCCTCAGACCAACGGAGCCAAACAGCAGAACCGCCACACACCAGCCAGATATACAACTAATCCATGGGTGGTGTGTGCAGTACATGTAACTGGCGATGGGCTCAACCAAAGTGAAGCCGACAATCGCACAGCATGCAAACATGATGCATGATACTAAGCATGGCAATTTCATGAATAACATGGCATGATCCATATAAATAGGTACAAAGTGTGTACCACAAGAAAACGTATCAAATAGAAGGTACACAAATCAAAGAGGGTATCAAATAAACCCTAGATCCAGAATATAACAGAGCATGTGGTTAGGTCACTACCTAAGGCATATGTGATCCGGTAGATAATATACAGTGCAGAATAAATAAACAAATAACATGTACTAATCATGTAGTGACCAACCGAAATAAACAGGTAACACAATTACTGTTATATGTTAAACATATTATCATGCATATCAAAAGACACAAGTCAAAGTACCCGCCTCCGATAAAATGGTCCAAATCCGGACTCCGAGATACTCGTCTCGTATCAAACTCCTGTATCACAAATAGAAATATATTTTTATTTAGCTACAACTCTTCCAAATAGCTAAATAAAATCTCAAATCCTAACTTAGGGCAAACCCTAATCACATTACCCTCATTCTTCTCACACAAATTCATCTACACATGATCATCTAGCTAAAATAATCGAATTACACTATGATCTACAACTAAGACCAAAAACCAAATACCTTACCTTGATTCCTAGCACTGTTGCTGCTGAATGAATTTAAATGTCGTAACAGAAAGTCCACAGCACAGCCTTTCTTGGCTGGAATTCTTCACAAACAGAACAAGATGAGATCCGGCAAGATGATCACAAATCAAACCATGCATAATCTCTACTGACCTCTACAGAAAATGCACACTTCCTAAATTAAATCTCACACAACGAAAGATAGCAGCAAATCAAATTGATCAGGAGATACTGCTCACCTCACTGCTGTCTGGTTGAATCCGGCAGAACAAGTGTGCAAGCAGTCGATGCTGCCAGAAATAGAAACACTGCTGGAATCAAGAGGATTCACTAAACAACCACCAACTGGATTTTCAATTCACTCAAAAGATCCCCAACCCCCTTCAATCGAAGCCACTTATGGCTCTGTGAACTGCTCGGGAAGGAGGAACAAAGGAATCGTTCGGCTGTGGAGATCCCAGGGCACTGCGTAGAGAAGGCCGTCGCTAAGGATGAGGAGGAAGATGAAAAGAGGCTTCGATCGGTGGCAGTGTTGCTCGACTAGGGCAGAGGAATCCTTGCGTTACTCCCTGCTCACCGGTGGCGATGCAGGCGCAGAGGAAGAAGAAGAAAATCGGGCAGAGGCTAGGGCTTCGATGTAGGCGAGACAGACTCGGCGGCGGTGGCTTCTGTGGACGGCGTCGGCAGAGGAGAGGGGGAAACCGCCGGTGCCGGCGGTTAGGGCAAAAAGGAAACTCGGCGCGAGGAGTGGGCTCGGGTGCGCGAGGGAGAAGAACAGAAACGGCGATTAATGAGGGATTTTCGGCGACAATGTAAATAAAAAGGAATAAGAAATAAAAAGGAAAAAGATTTATAAATATAATCTTCTCCTCTCTTAAATAGGGTAGCCTAAACAGGCTTTTCCGGGCCCCGTTCTGGTCCCCGTTAACTCGTCCATACGAGCTCCGAAAAATTTCCGAAAAATGTCCAAAAATTCCGGAAAATTTCCTTATTCATAATCGCCTCTTTTCGGTATTTTACATTCTCCCCCACTAATAAAAATTTGGTCCCCAAATTTCGTTATCTACCATCAGCAAGTACTAACAGATATAGAGTATAATTGCTGAACGGTAAACTAAATCACATACCTCATGTGAAAAGGTGGGGATATCGAGCTCGGATCGTATCTTCGAGCTCCCAAGTAGCCTCCTCGTCTGAATGATGCTGCCATCCGACTTTAAACAGCCGGATAGTCTTGTTCCGCAACTGACGCTCCTTCCGGTCGAGAATCCGTACCGGAACCTCCTAATAAGAAATGTCCGGCTGAACTGGAACTGGAATATCAGCCAACACATGTGTCGGGTCAGGAATGTATCTCCGCAACATAGATACGTGGAATACATCGTGCACGCTTGACAGAGACGGTGGCAGTGCCAATCGGTAAGCTACTGCTCCGATCCTCTCCAAGATCTCAAAAGGACCAATATACCGCTGAGCTAGCTTACATCTGAGGCCAAATCTCTTCACCCCTTTCCTGGGTGAAACTCGCAAAAATACATGGTCGCCAACAAAGAACTCTAAGAGTCTCCGACTCCGGTCAGCATAACTCTACTGGCAGTCTTATGCCTCTAACATCCTCTGTCTGATAATACGGATCAACTCCGCCTCATGCTGAGCTCTATGAGGTCCCAACAACTGGACCTCACTGATTCTCGTCCTGATCGACGACTGAGCATCTATGGTAACAAGAATACCCTGCTCGGTCTATCCCTGCTCCTCAAGGTCTAACTCGGAGAAACCCTGAATCAAGTCCGTGACCACAACTCGGTGGCAAGCTAAAGTCCCTCTGGACCTCTAGCTAAGTGCATCGGTAACCACATTAGCTTTTCCCAAGTGATAGCTAATGGTACAATCATAATCCTTCAGGAACTCCATCTATCTCCTCGGTCGAAGATTAAGTTCCTTCTGAGTGAACAGATATTTGAGACTCCGATGGTCAGTGAGAATCTCAATGTAATATCATACAGGTACTGCCGCCAAATCTTCAGGGTAAAAATAATAACAGCCAACTCCAGATCAAGAACTGAGTGTTTTCTTCTCAGGCTCCCTCAACTATCGAGAAGCATATAAGAATACTCAACCGTGCTGCATCAGAACAGCACTCATACCCTGTAGAAATGCGTCGGTGTAGAGGACAAATCCGTCCTCTCCAGAAAGTAAAAACCAAAAATCGAAGCCGACACTAGTCTCCGCTTCAGCTCCTAGAAGCTGATCTTGAAATCCTCAGTCTAAATAAACTTCTCGCCTTTCATGGTCAGGCGTGTAAGTGACATAGCAATCCGTGAGAAACCCTCAACGTATCTCCGGAAATATCGGCCAAACAAAGGAGGTTGCGAGCTTCCTGTACAGATTCTGTCTAATCCCAACGGTAACAACCTCTATCTCCTGTGGAACCACGGTATACTCCTACTGGTGACCGTGTGTCTCAAACATCTCATAGGAGACAACTAAATCAGCACTACTGATAATCACATATAGATGTTCTCATCGAAACATCTCTAGATCTATGCAAAGGTGATGTGCGTGACTCACCGCGGATCCGAATTAGATCACAACATCGTCCACAAAGACAATGGAAACCGATCCAATCATCCTCGATATACCAGGATCATCGAGTCCCTGAAAATATCTAAGGCACTGAAAGCCTATAGGGCAAAACCAAGACGCATAATGTCCGTATCACAGACATTCCTATACATAAGATCTACGATAATAAATCGAAAAATCTGATCATCAATAACATAAATCACTAAACAATAAATCCTCCAGTGTGAGAGCAACGCTCCATCACAGAAACATCACATATGTGGGAGCAACGCTCTACCACAAATAATCTGAAATATGTATCGCAATAAATATAGGAGCTATGCTCCGCTACCAGTAATCCGTAATATGTGGGAGCAATGCTCCACCACAAAACAATACATAAGTGCCCCAAGTCACCTAACTATCCAGCTAGAGACTGTACAAGATTTCTCTACCACAAATCACTGTGGTTAACCTAGGCTATAACAACCTAGTAAACTAATCAAATCCATCATCATCTCTATCAGCATCCTAGTGGGTCATCCACTGATAGTAGAACTAGTTGATGAGTTAATCCAACAGATGACATAATGCAGTCACTCCACATTCTGTATTCAGCATAAGTAGAATCATCATGCTGCTACCAATATAAACCTAGCACACGTGCTCACACAACATATATATGATCGACATAATCCTTCAGTTAATACACACCAAACTTACTCTCATCATAGGTATAAATCATCGTGATATCTCCAACAATGCATACCGAACCCGTGTGCAAAATCATCATAGATCAAGTCAACAATACACCTCAAACAATACTCACATAACATGTAGTATAACCATCATATACTTCCAATAAAGCATACTAAATCCAGGTGTGATCACAAATCAAACATAATCAAAAAGATACTTCAGATACCACGCCAAACACATATGTGCGTATCATAACTCAAATTAAATCAACAAAATGCCTCCATCAAAACACCACCGAGGTACTTGTACTACAACTCGGATTTAATCGACAAGATATCTTCAATAATACATTCAGATACATACCCCGAACTACATATCTATGATCCACAAGAAACCTTCAATCATATCAGAACATGGATACATATACTACTTGCAAATGGACAGTCTACCACAGGACTCCTACAACACATAACAACCATAATATGCATACAACATAGACATGCAAAATCAACATACCAGCTCAATCAAAGACCAACCTTATACTACCAACACTCATGGGTTACGGGTATATCTAAACCAAATTCATGCATATGTATCAAGCATGAATACATCAATCAAAAGCAACCCAAAATAGAGCAGCCTAATCATCCAGTAACAACCCTGCTCTAGGTTCAAAGGAACTGGTATCGGACAAGAACGATATACACACCGTGGTATAACATTGCCAGTCAATGTCATACACTACCAAGACTATATCCAATGGGAAAAATTTTATCATCATAAATTCAAATGTACTCTCCTAGTATACACTAGTAACGATTGTATCCCATAAGTGTTAAGCAATTAGCTCTACACTTCCTTACACCAGCGGGGTCACATATCCCAATGCACCCTCTAAGTTATCCCACCAGGTATATACAGTCCACGGTCAAAGTCTTCATAGAATATGATACATCGATCCTCTATAACCTATCCAAGCCGACAATGATATACGGCTGAATCCGTCCTTTCCACGTCAGTACAAAGCATGTACTCAAATGTGCTCTAGATACATAACTAAGCACAAACAACCTAAAGGTTCAAACCTCTAAGAATAGAGTATGACAATCCTCTACTGATCAACCAACAAAACTAAATCATTCATCTACTAACTAATCAAGAATACCTTAATCCTCCACAAGCAACTAAGGTATATCAAACCACGATCAAATGGTATACTACATTATCAAATAACTAAATCAGTTCATGGATCAATTCAACACTAATACATCATCTCAAACTAGAGAATGTCAATCCACATAATATCACATGAATAAATGTGTACGACCTAAAAGAAAAAGCTAGAATTCAATATCATCAAGACACCCTCATTTTTTTTTTATCCTCAAAAATATCAGCCCACTAATATCAGATGAATAAGTCTCTACTCTCCATGAGGGTAAGTTAGCATTCAAAACATCAAATCATTATTTATCCACATAGTTCAATATCAGATGAAACAAATATCAATTTTATCATCCTGTTAACTATCCATAACCAACCAGATTTATTAAAATCTCATAGGCACATTTAACCCTAAACTCTCCAGAACTCAATTTTTAATCTGATCACCAACCATAATCATCAAACCTGTGAATATCATAAATGACACTCACTATGTCACCATCAATGACAACTCAAATATAAATCATCAAAATAGTTATCCACTAATAGATCATCAAAACAAATAACTAGTAATTGATCATCAAACAACCACATAACATTTACTCTCATAAATCATTAGAAATCAACATATCATAATATCTGATCTCACAATATCCCTCAACCTCAAACCATTCTCAACAATGATCAAACATGGTAACTCCCCAAATGAACAATTTTTCATCATATCGGGTACCCTAATATCCAAAAGATATGAGTATAAAACCTCCACTGGCTAAAACAACATAAATATGTAGGTATCATCCACTACCCAGCTAACAATAGCAGAGGCTGGTATGTGCCTCCATCTCCTACGAGTAGTAACAGAAACTAACACTACTGATGGTATGATAAGAAAATCACTAGAGATAATAATCCTTGATATCTATTAAGGTCAATCATGCTCAATGGATAACCCATCACATATAATATGTGCTACAACATCCAGACAAGTACTAAAGATAAAGTGCTAATACATGTCATAACTATCAAATTAAACATCATACCTATATGCCGTCTGGAGATGTTCCATCATTGTCCAACCAAATTGACCTCGAATTCCGTACGAGAAAAACAAACACCGGAAATCCATATAAATCCAAAACGGAAGTCCATAACATAATCGACACGGACAAATCCGTGCAACCGAAAATAACTGCCCAGACTAATCTGTCTCACAACTAGGGCTAGTATAAAAATGTCCAAAATACCAAACGCAGGTATCACACCCTGCTCTGATACCAATGAATTGGTATCAGATAAATCTCGAAAATCCAACACACGGAAATCAAATAAATATCGCCAAACTTTGGCGCGCTGATACCCAATAAACCGATATCAGATTATTCAAAGTATCCATAATACGAAAACAAAGATCGTAAAAATCCAGAACACACAGCAAGTATCGTATACCTGCTCTGATACCACTAAATTGTCACGCCCCAGAGGAGTCACTGTCCGAAGAAATTTCGGCAGCATCTCCCCTGTACGGCGGACAATATGAAACTTTCTACATATCACATATACATCAGCCACAGGCGGCTGGAATGATAACAAAAATAAAAACAGACACCACGCAGTTTACAAAGATATTCAGCCTCTGGCTGTCACAACCACGCAGTTAAAAAAATAGTAATCAATAACAATAGGACTCTGACTCGAAATCCACCCTACTCCACTAATCTCGTAAAACTCAAATCCAACGAAACTCACCTCTTCTGCCGTCCAGGCAGGCACATAGTAGAATAAAAACCAAACCATCCAAAAGTCCATCAAACGGTAACAATCCGTACAATATCCATAAATGAAATCCAAAACAAGACTAAAACATAGTCTGATGGAAGGAAAACCAAAATAAAGCAAATAATCAACCTAGTAGAGAACTAGCTCTACGTGCAGATGGGGGGCCAGCGACTGGAACTGCTCCGGACAGCCTCAACCTGAAAATATATCAACAATGGAGGCGGGGTGAGTCCAACACTCAGCGGGTACAACTGATATGCATAATAAAACAAATAACAGACAACACTAATCATGCGTACAGTCTCCTGAATATGAGGAGGATAAATGCAACTGAAATGAAATCAGAAGATAACTGTACTGACCGGATCAAAGTATAAAGGTAACAGGTCGTCAGACCGAGTGAGTCATAATCCTGTATGCATGTCAATCAATGCATCCAAACAAATGCAGCATATAAGTGCAGCAATCACAAGCAAATAAAAATGACATAAATGCATATGTCAACCCCATACTCTGAAATCAATGCTCCTGTGCAATGACAGAGTAAACGGGATGCTGTCGGAGTACTCCTGTCCTGTGACCCCAAATCATAAATGGGGGAGCTCAATGCTCTCATCTCCCGGTACACGATGACGGGGAGGATATCTCTGCCGGCTACCACGCTGAGTCTCCTGACCAACGGAGCCAAACAAAGTCCACCATCTGCCGGCTACCACGCTGCTACCCTAAATGCCAACGGAGCCAAACAGAGCGGAACTGACTGCCGGCTACCACGCTGAGTCGCCTGACCAACGGAGCCAAACAGCAGAACCGCCACACACCAGCCAGATATACAAATCCATGGGTGATGTGTGCAGTACATGTAACTGGCGATGAGCTCAACCAAAGTAGAGCCGACAATCGCACAGCATGCAATCATGATGCATGATACTGAACATGGCAATCTCATGAATAACATGGCATGATCCATATAAATAGGTACAAAGTGTGTACCACAAGAAAACGTATCAAATAGAAGGTACACAAATCAAAGAGGGTATCAAATAAACCCTAGATCCAGAATATAACAGAGCATGTGGTTAGGTCACTACCTAAGGCATATGTGATCCGGTAGATAATATACAGTGCAGAATAAATAAACAAATAACATGTACTAATCATGTAGTGACCAACCGAAATAAACAGGTAACACAATTACTGTTATATGTTAAACATATTATCATGCATATCAAAAGACACAAGTCAAAGTACCCGCCTCCGATAAAATGGTCCAAATCCGGACTCCGAGATACTCGTCTCGTATCAAACTCCTGTATCACAAATAGAAATATATTTTTATTTAGCTACAACTCTTCCAAATAGCTAAATAAAATCTCAAATCCTAACTTAGGGCAAACCCTAATCACATTACCCTCATTCTTCTCACACAAATTCATCTACACATGATCATCTAGCTAAAATAATCGAATTACACTATGATCTACAACTAAGACCAAAAACCAAATACCTTACCTTGATTCCTAGCACTGTTGCTGCTGAATGAATTTAAATGTCGTAACAGAAAGTCCACAGCACAGCCTTTCTTGGCTGGAATTCTTCACAAACAGAACAAGATGAGATCCGGCAAGATGATCACAAATCAAACCATGCATAATCTCTACTGACCTCTACAGAAAATGCACACTTCCTAAATTAAATCTCACACAACGAAAGATAGCAGCAAATCAAATTGATCAGGAGATACTGCTCACCTCACTGCTGTCTGGTTGAATCCGGCAGAACAAGTGTGCAAGCAGTCGATGCTGCCAGAAATAGAAACACTGCTGGAATCAAGAGGATTCACTAAACAACCACCAACTGGATTTTCAATTCACTCAAAAGATCCCCAACCCCCTTCAATCGAAGCCACTTATGGCTCTGTGAACTGCTCGGGAAGGAGGAACAAAGGAATCGTTCGGCTGTGGAGATCCCAGGGCACTGCGTAGAGAAGGCCGTCGCTAAGGATGAGGAGGAAGATGAAAAGAGGCTTCGATCGGTGGCAGTGTTGCTCGACTAGGGCAGAGGAATCCTTGCGTTACTCCCTGCTCACCGGTGGCGATGCAGGCGCAGAGGAAGAAGAAGAAAATCGGGCAGAGGCTAGGGCTTCGATGGGGGAAACCGCCGGTGCCGGCGGTTAGGGCAAAAAGGAAACTCGGCGCGAGGAGTGGGCTCGGGTGCGCGAGGGAGAAGAACAGAAACGGCGATTAATGAGGGATTTTCGGCGACAATGTAAATAAAAAGGAATAAGAAATAAAAAGGAAAAAGATTTATAAATATAATCTTCTCCTCTCTTAAATAGGGTAGCCTAAACAGGCTTTTCCGGGCCCCGTTCTGGTCCCCGTTAACTCGTCCATACGAGCTCCGAAAAATTTCCGAAAAATGTCCAAAAATTCCGGAAAATTTCCTTATTCATAATCGCCTATTTTCGGTATTTTACAACTATTATTTGAGATTCAGTAAATTAGTATTAATGTGTTAATTAACAATTTAGTTAATGTGATGTATCTGATTAATTACTTGTTGGATTAAAGTAATGATGAATAAGTTGATTAATGGATGGGCTAATAATATAGGTAATAATGATGATTAATTGATTAATTAATAATTATTGCTAATGAAGAACAAATTAATATCCAATTGAGCTGATTACATTACTAGGAGTATTATAGATGCTTAGAATTATTTCATATCCTATATTTGTAGGAGTTAAGCTCGCTGCGATCTTTCGAACTTGAAGATGGTCAGCACAATTTACATTTAAGGTGGATAGATTTTTCTTGTCTTTTGCGAGCTTTGATTATAGTGCATAATTGATTAATGTCATGTTTTGATTAGGTCACAGATACTTGATTACTTTAAATTTGTGCTATATTACTCATGAGTTTGACACCTTATTATTATCCTTATACGTTGACCTATTATTAATAGCTATGCAGTTATGTTTGTTATTCATGATTGTGTTTATATATATATATATATATATATATATATATATATATATATATATATATAGGATATTACCAAACTATAGTGTAGTTATGATCATATGCTTGTGCATCTATACCGTATATATGGGTATATACTTAGGCTTGTACCTATACGTGTTAGATATCGTACTGTAGCAAGTGGTAGAGTATTCTACCTGGGTATCTGTTTCGGATTGCCATCTAGGACTACTTGATTGTGACCTCGTTGTTTTAGGGTATTTATGATAATACCATGAAGTTAGTTGAGATATTAATATTAGATGACTAGTATTCTCTTGGCGAGATTGGTTGATTGTTTTGCTTGCTATTGTTATACTAGTATGTATCTTGACTGCCCATGAGACATTTGTGGTAGCGAGTTCGCATGCAGTCCATAGCTAGATAGCTATGTATATATCCTATCTGCCCACGAGACACTCGTGGTAGTGAGTTCACGTGCAGTCAGGATTTGTTATATGCTGATTATGCATTTGTTTGTATAGGTTTGGACATACTATATGTACTCTCGAGTTCTTGGTTATACCTGGTTGAGCAGGTTAGTTGGTAGTTATGTGGTTGTTTATGTTTTTTGTTAGTAGTTGATCATACTGCTACTCTCACTTATATAGTAGGTATGCTACCTGAAACTGCATCCTTTGATCTCCTGATAGTATATTATTCATGCGCTATTTCCTTCTACCCACGAGTTGTTGTACTCACTACCCCCTTGCTTTTCCTCTGACTTTCAGGTTACAGATAGAGGAGGTCTTCTGTCACTCAGAGGTCCTGGCTACCTGTCTCACTCGAGTTCATATTTTTATTTGAGTTATTTGGGTTATTTTTCGCTGCTTGTATTTACAATTTCTTTCTGTATTATATACTTGAGTGTTGTTCTTAGCTTGTTAGTTAGTATGATCACTTGTTCATGCATACATACACACATTGTCATTTGTGACTTGATGTTATTATCCTATTGCATTGGTATTTGCGTTGGCTTGAATTGGTTTGATATCATATTTCCCATATTTGTTGGGTTTTTCGGGTCGCGAAAATCGCTTTTTCGCGTCGCGGAAATCTCGAAACCCCTTAGCCAACGGATCCGTGCGAAAAAATTTTTCGAAAACATACGAATACGAGTTTACCTAGATCTACACTTAGATATACATGGAGAAAATCTTGTACCTTCGATGCGTGCCCTTTGCGAATCCCGCTCGTCCAAGGTACGCCGGATCTGGTGATTGTCAACGTAGACAATCCTCTAGAAGTATCCACACGAACAAGATGTGTTCTCTAACACACAAGGATGGAGAAGAGAGCACCACAAGTGTGCTAGCACTCTCTAGGGCTCTCGGGTAGGATTGGAAGAAGAAGAACGGAAAAGAAGAGAACACACTCCTCTAAAATCTCTATGTGACTTTCACTAACCTTTCTTCTTGGATTAGATTCAGTCTCCTTTCTTCTCCCTTGCTTGAAACCCACGACCAAGAGAAGAGAAGGAGCAAGAAAAGAGCTTAGGAGGAGGAAGATCACTTGAATGAGAGTTACACTTACAAAATGAAACTCTTTTCATCTAATTAAGTGGTTTGTAACCTCCATGGGATACCAAGAGTCACAACTCTTGGTAACTCCCATGAGGTGGCACTTCACTTAAGTAACCATGATGATGTGGAGCATCATTATTGGTCCACTTAATGCCAACTCACCAATGAGGTGGCATAAAGTCAAGTCAAACTTGACTCTTCATCTTCCTCTCAAGTCAAGTCAAACTTGACTTAATCTCTCTCATGGTTGATCTAATCCAACCATTTAATTCAAGCCAATTTAATATAATGAATCTAATTCATTTAATTAAATTGATTCAATGAGTCATAATCTAAATTAGACTCATTGAACACATGAATCAACTTGAGTCCAACTCAATTTGCCCAATTAGGATTACTTTTAATCCAATTTGATTCATCAAATGAATCTAATCCTCTTGGTTCATCATATGAACCTAATCTCCATCCACTTGTTCTTTGTGTGTGACCCAATAGATTCTTGTAACGTTGGCAATGCCCCTAAACTCATTTAGAAACATAAGTAATGAGCGGTATCTAGCAATACATCATTACTACCCAAGTTACAAGAATGTTGAGATCCAACATCACCTTGTGACTACTAATTGTGACTCCTCACAATATATGACAAGTGTCCTTCTATCCTAGACATCTAGATTGATCAATGTGAGGCATAGACCGTGTCATCCTCTAATCAATCTAAATCTTGAACTCCAAGTAGACTCACTCAATCAAATGAGCTCAATATCTCATATTGACTCATTTGGGCATGGCCATGCACTTCGTGGTCTCACTCTATCAAGAATACCGATGTCTCTCCCGTCATATAGGAGGGATAGATCCCATCTACATCACTCACATCCCTCCGCATAATTTGTTACATACCCAGTAATCGCTTTTATAGTCCACCCAGTTACGGGTGACGTTTGACGAAACCAAAGTACATAACTCCTTATGTAGGGAACGATGATGACTTCAGGTCTAAAGACTAGTAGTCATACTAATAGCCACATGAGAAAGTATATGACACTCATATAACTATCCATGATACTTTCTCATGGCGGGTCATTCAGTATACATTCTCCAATGCATACCCATGTGTCAACTTGATATCTCTATATCCATGACTTGTGAGATCAAGTCATCGAGTTGACCTACATGCTAGTCTTATTGCATTAACATTGTCCCTGAATGTTAATACTCGACTAGGAATGATTAAGAGTAGTGTTTCCTATATCATCTCACTATCGGTTCAACTAACTGATTGATATAGGTGATAACCGTCTACTCAAGGACGTTATTATACTTAGTTTATTTGGCACCAGTACAAGTAAGTATAATAACCAAAAACCAAATGCCTTTATTTATATAGAATATGATACAACAAGTCCAAAATACAATCATCAAATGATTGGCTCTAGGGCTCTAGCTAACAATCTCCCACTAGCACTAGTGCCAATCAGTGTAGGCTCTAAGCCCCAATGACCTAGTGTGACCATCATGCTTCCTCTGTGCCAAAGCCTTGGTCAAGGGATCTGCGATGCTAGCCTCTGTAGGTACTCTGCAAATCTTCACATCTCCTCTCTCGATGATCTCTCGAATGAGATGGAAGCGTCGTAGTATGTGTTTGGTCCGCTGGTGTGAGCGAGGTTCCTTCGCCTGTGCTATAGCTCCATTGTTGTCACAATAGAGCTCAATGGGGTCAGCAATGCTAGGAACCACCCCAAGTTCAGTGATGAACTTACGGATCCAAACTGCCTCCTTTGCTGCCTCTGATGCAGCAATGTACTCGGCTTCTGTTGTAGAATCAGCTACTGTATCCTGCTTCGAACTCTTCCAGCTGACAGCACCGCCATTAATGCAAAATATGAACCCCGACTACGATCTATAGTCATCCTGGTCGGTCTGGAAACTAGCATCACTGTAACCCTTTACAGCTAGCTCATCATCGCCTCCATATATCAAGAAATATTCTTTAGTCCTTCTTAAGTACTTAAGAATATTCTTGACCGCTATCCAGTGACTTTCACCTGGATCTGACTGGTATCTGCTCGTCATGCTCAAAGCATACGAGACATCAGGTCAAGTACATAACATGGCGTACATGATCGATCCTATGGCTGAGGCATAAAGGATCTGATCCATGCGGTCTCTCTCCTCTCTAGAAGAGGGACCTTGAGCCTTCGAAAGACTCACGCCATGTGACATCGGCAGAAATCCCTTCTTAGAGTTCTGCATGACAAACCGAAGGAGTACCTTGTCAATGTATGTACTCTGACTTAGGCCAAGCAATCTCTTAGATCTATCTCTATAGATCTGTATCCCTAGAATGCGGGATGCCTCACCTAAGTCCTTCATTGAGAAGCAACTCGCTAGCCAGGTCTTGACAGACTGAAGCAAAGGGATGTCCTTCCCAATGAGTAGTATGTCATCCACATACAATATGAGGAAGACAACTATGTCCCCTACAACCTTCTTGTAGACACAAGGTTCATCTTCGTTCTTGATGAAACCAAACTGTTTGATTGCATCATCGAATCGAACATTCCAACTTCGAGAAGCTTGCTTTAGTCCATAAATGGACCTATGCAGCTTGCATACTCTCTAGTATGTTGTGGATCTACAAAACCCTCAGGTTGTGTCATGTACACATCCTCGAGTAGGTTTCCATTCAGAAACGCGGTTTTGACATCCATCTTCCATATCTCATAGTCATGGTAGGCTGCAATAGCAAGCATGATCCGAATGGACTTAAACATCGCTACTGGAGAAAAGGTTTCATCATAGTCAATACCATGAATCTGCTTGAAACCTTTAGCTACCAAGCGATCCTTGTAGATAAGTCCATCCATGTCAGTCTTTCTCTTAAAGACCCACTTACACCTAATGGGTTTTACCCCTTCAGGTGGATCAACCAAAGTCCATACTTGGTTGGTGTACATGGATTTCATTTCGGATCTCATGGCCTCTAGCCATTTCTCGGAATCTAGTCTCATCACAGCTTCCTGATAGGTGGTAGGCTCATCCTCTATGAGCATAACGTCATCATGGTCAGACAAGAGAAATGAGTATCTCTCAGGCTAACGACGTACCCTATCAGACATGCGAAGAGGTAGGTCTACTTGAACTGGTTGTTGTTCCTCAACTCTTTGTGGAACATCATCCACAACACTTTGTGGTTCCAGTTCAATTTCCATCGAGGCATCAGTGCTATTGTTCGCATCTTGAACTTCTTCAAGATCGAATGTGCTCCCACTAGTCTTTCTAGAAACAAAGTCCCTTTCTAAAAAGACCCCAGTCTTTGCTATAACTACCTTGTGCTGACTGGGAATGTAGAAGTAATATCCCTTAGTTTCCTTGGGATATCCAATAAAATAGCACTTGTCGGATTTGGGTCCTAACTTGTCTGAGACTTGACGTCGAACATAAGCCTCACAACCCCAAATCCTCATGAAAGATACCTGGGCATCTCTCCCAGTCCATATCCTATATGGTGTCTTTATCACGGCCTTGGATGGAACTCGGTTGAGTATAAAAGCTGTCGTATCTAAAGCATAGCCCCAAAGGTATGTCGGAAGATCTATGTGACTCATCATAGATCGTACCATATCTAATAAGGTACTATTCCTCCTTTCAAATACATCATTCCACTGTGGTGTTCCAGGAGGAGTGAGTTGGGATAGAATCTCACACTCAGCTAGATAGTCACGGAACTCATGGCTAAGGTATTCTCCACCTCGATCGGATTGAAGTATCTTAATACTCTTTCCAAGCTGGTTCTGTACTTCATTCTTGAATTCTTTGAACTTTTCAAAGGATTCAGACTTATGTGTCATCAAGTACATATAACCATATCTACTGAAGTCATCAGTAAATGTGATGAAGTACCTATAACCACCTCTAGCAGCGATATTGAAAGGGTCACATACATCACTATGTATAAGTCCTAACAAATCAGTCGCTCTCTCGCTGTGCCCACTAAAGGGAGTCTTGGTCATCTTGCCTCGTAGGCATGACTCGCATATCTCATATGATTCAAAATCAAATGAGTCCAGCAAACCATCCTTATGGAGCTGGGATAAGCGCTTGCCATTTATATGACCTAAGCGACAGTGCCAGAGGTAGGTTTGGTTCAGGTCATTTGACTTGAACCTCTTGGTATTTATGTTATAGATAGGGCTCTCAAGGTCTAGAATATAGAGTCCGTTTATCAGAGGTGCACTACAATAGAACATTTCGTTTAAATAGACGGAACAACATTTGTTCTTTATTATAAACGAAAAACCTTTCTTGTCCAAACAAGAAACAGATATAATGTTCTTAGTTAAGGAAGGCACATAACAACAATCATCTAATTCTAGTACAAGCCCAGAGGGCAGAGATAGATGGTAAGTTCCTACAGCAATAGCAGCAACCCGTGCTCCATTGCCTACTCGTAGGTGTATCTCACCCTTCGTCAATGCCCTGCTATTTCTCAGCGCTTGTACATTAGTACAAATGTGCGAAGCACATCCGGTATCTAATGAAGAAATAGAGAGGTTGACTTCTATAACATGTATACCTGAAGTAGAAATCTTATTTCTCTTCTTCTTAAGATCTTCCAGGTATTCTTTGGAGTTCCTCTTCCAGTGCCTTGCTTCTCCTTGATATAGGTGACAAAGATGTTCAACCATATCGTAAGCGCCCATCAACTCATGTTGCTTCTGAAGCTCAGAGTTCATGGTCGCGAGCATAAGACAGGACACATCTAATGCGTCATCTTGATGCTTCTTGTAAGCATCTTTGTCAGCTCGCGGGGCATTGGCAGGAGGAGCCTCCGGAATGGGCTGCTCCAGAACGTACAGTTTACGTT
The DNA here is from genome assembly GCF_018446385.1 of Zingiber officinale. Taxonomy (NCBI): domain Eukaryota; kingdom Viridiplantae; phylum Streptophyta; class Magnoliopsida; order Zingiberales; family Zingiberaceae; genus Zingiber; species Zingiber officinale. The sequence goes on from NC_055991.1 coordinate 91,347,171, forward strand.
CCTGAGTGAGAACTATTCTCAGGTTCCTGTACCAGTCCAGGAAGTTTGCTCCATTGAGCTTGTCCTTCTTAAGGACAGAACGCAGAGAGAAGTTGTTCGTGTTTGACGTCATGGAAATTCTACAACAGAAATAAATGCAGAAATAAATATCATATTCTTTTAATCATTTAATTAGGTCTTTAAGTAAATGATGCTCCCACTGAATTCTATAATTCATGTGGGATAAGATTCACATCATACTAACCCTTGAGTTAGCTTTGGCTAATACGCCCAAGACTTAGTATGATCGGTAGGTAACGATTACCAATTACATCTCTATGCAACTCTTGTTTATAGGATCAAAATCCGTATTTATATTAAAACTCGAGTTAGCTTTGGCTAATACGCCCAAGAGTTAATATAAACGTGACTTTGACCTATCTACCAACCATTGGATTAATGCCTATAGTTAAACTCGATCCAATTGAGTTAACTAGTTACTCAATCTAATTGAGTTCTACTCACCCATGCGTTGATAGGCGGGACCAAGATTGTCCCTCCGTACCCTACCAAGATAGTATGTGTTGCTCTGCTTTGGCAGATTCAACAACAACATGCGATCGAGGTAGTGGTAGGTATCACGGCATGGTAGGCATTACGAGTTGACGCGATTTAGATCTAATCTAAATGATGATGCATATCATATACTCGATAGATCTAATCTAATCAAAGGGTGCATCATGTGCACGACTTAGATCTAATCTAATCGTTAGGCACTAATTAATTACTTAATTAACTAACATGCATCACATACACACAAAAGCAATTAATTAAATAATTTTGTGATTATGTCATGGCCCTACTACAATCTTCTCAAGCCAATGAGAAGATCGGATGGTCAAACTAAGGTCAACAACTTCTCAAGCGCCTTCCTTTTGACCAGCTTGTGTTGCTCGCGCCTTCCTCGTAACTCCGTCTTGAGTGGACCTTCCACCGTTTCAAAATTTACATTACATTTTGAAACTCGAGTTACATTCGAGTCTAAATCTAATTTACAACAAGAATAAAAGAGAAAGACACGACGCGCAGGTCGCGAAAAAAAATAAAAATACAACACGCACATCACATCACGGCACGCAGGCCGTATTATGAATTACAACACAAATTATCCAATCAAATTGGGTATTTGAGCCATGACTATCACAAAAATAATATATAATTCAAAATTATATATTTCTATAATTTTCTGTAATTTTTCTATAATTTTTACAATTTTTACGAGTACAATTTCCCGACGGTTCCGTTTAGCGATTTTCGAGCGCAATCGCGGAACGAATCCCCTTGTGGGGCCAGGGGCAGCGCCCCTACCCGCGATCTAACCATCGCGAGGGTTCCATTGCGATCTAACAGCGCCCTAGCCAGCTGTCCAAAAAAGTTTTGGGGCGAAACTTGGCCGTTTTGGAAAATTCTTCTCGGTAGTCAAAGCCTACAAGTGTCGAAATACTTGTGCTTCGCTTCTACGAGAAAAATACTCATAAAAACTATAAAAATCATAAATTTACAGAAATTCATAGAACTGAAAAGTTTTCGTAAAACACAAAATAAACTCGTATCGTCTTCGCACGTGGCTCTGATACCACTGTTGGGTTTTTCGGGCCGCGAAAACCGCTTTTTCGCGTCGCGGAAACCCGGAAACCCCTTACCCAACAGATCCGTGCGAAGAAAAATTTCGAAAACATACGAATACGAGTTTACCTAGATCTACACTTAGATCTACATGGAGAAAATCTTGTACCTTCGATGCGTGCACTTCGCGAATCCCGCTCGTCCAAGGTACGCCGGATCTCGTGATTGTCAACGTAGACAATCCTCTAGAAGTATCCACACGAACAAGATGTGTTCTCTAACACACAAGGATGGAGAAGAGAGCACCACAAGTGTGCTAGCACTCTCTAGGGCTCTCGGGTAGGATTGGAAGAAGAAGAAAGGAAAAGAAGAGAACACACTCCTCTAAAATCTCTATGTGACTTTCACTAACATTTCTTCTTGGATTAGATTCACTCTCCTTTCTTCTCCCTTGCTTGAAACTCACGACCAAGAGAAGAGAAGGAGCAAGAAAAGAGCTTAGGAGGAGGAAGATCACTTGAATGAGAGTTACACTTACAAAATGAAACTCTTTTCATCTAATTAAGTGGTTTGTAACCTCCCTGGGATACCAAGAGTCACAACTCTTGGTAACTCCCATGAGGTGGCACTTCACTTAAGTAATCATGATGATGTGGAGCATCATCATTGGTCCACTTAATGCCAACTCACCAATGAGGTGGCATAAAGTCAAGTCAAACTTGACTCTTCATCTTCCTCTCAAGTCAAGTCAAACTTGACTTAATCTCTCTCATGGTTGATCTAATCCAACCATTTAATTCAAGCCAATTTAATATAATGAATCTAATTCATTTAATTAAATTGATTCAATGAGTCATAATCTATATTAGACTCATTGAACACATGAATCAACTTGAGTCCAACTCAATTAGCCCAATTAGGATTACTCTTAATCCAATTTGATTCATCAGATGAATCTAATCCTCTTAGTTCATCATATGAACCTAATCTCCATCCACTTGTTCTTTGTGTGTGACCCAATAGATTCTTGTAACGTTGGCAATGCCCCTAAACTCATTTAGAAATATAATTAATGAGCGGTATCTAGCAATACATCATTACTACCCAAGTTACAAGAATGTTGAGATCCAACATCACCTTGTGACTACTAATTGTGACTCCTCACAATATATGACAAGTGTGTTAGGACCAAAAGTAACTAGAGGGGGGGGGTGAATAGCTCGTCGCGCTTCACGGTGTTTGGCGTTGCTTGTTTCTTCGAAGATGTGCAGCGGAAAATACAGAAACAAATCACACAACGCTAACACGGTTGGTTTACTTGGTATCCACCTCACAAGAGGTGACTAGTCCAAGGATCCACACCAACACACACACCCTCCACTAATGAAAACACTCCTTTATGGTAACTACCAAGGGCGGAGAAGCCCTACAAGACTCAATACAAGAAGAAGAAAGGGTAGTAATGAAATACAAGCTTACAAGCTTACAATGAGTGCACAAACCCTAACCCTAGTTTCTTCTTCTTTCTTTGATCCGCCTCTTGACTTGGAAGAGCCTCCAAGAACCTTCAAGAACTGGCCATCTCGAGCTTGAGAAGAGCTGTGGAGGAGCTGGGGAAGATATGAGTTGAATCGGTGAAGAGATGCCGAAGGAATCGTGCGCCTGCGGCCTTTATCGACGCCAACGGTCGGATCCCGATCGATTCGATTATTCCCAATCGATCGGGGAGGCTTTGGATCGATCCACGGATCGATCCAGAGCGCCTCTGTGCTTTGGAAAAATGCCTGGATCGATCCACGGATTGATCCAGCGCTTATTGCGCGAAGCAGCCGCGTCCCAATCGATCCACTGATCGATCGATCCACGGATCGATTCAGAGGCTCTCTGTTCGCTAGGAAAGGCCTGGATCGATCCACTGATCGATCCAGTACTTGGTTTTTTCCCAAAACCAAGTCCCAAGCCTCTCAAACCAACATCCGGTCAACCTTGACCTGTTGGTACATCATGCCTAGCATCTGGTCACTCCTTTGACCTGCTAGGACTTCCCACCAAGTGTCTGGTCAATCCCTTTGACCCACTTGGACTTTTCTATTCATGCCAAGTATCTGGTCACTCCCTTGACCTACTTGGACTTCCACCAGATGTCTGGTCAATCCCTTTGACCTATCTGTATTTCCTCGTGCCAAGTATCCAGTCAATCCTTTGACCTACTTGGACTTCCCAACACCAGATGTCCGATCATCCTTGATCCATCTGGATTTTCCCTTGCCTGGCTTCACTCACCAGGACTTTCACCTGGCTTCACTCACCAGGACTTTCACCTAGCTTCACTCACTAGGGTTTTCAATCTGCCTAGCTTCACTCACTAGGACTTTCCTTTTGCCTGACTTCACTCACCAGGACTTCCATTCTACCTAACATCCCAGTTAGGACTTCCCAGTCAAGTATCCGGTCAACCTTGACCTACTTGACTCTTCTTCAATCAATTTCTTATTGTCAAACATCTAAACTCAAACCAAGACTCAGCTTGGTCAACCAGGTCAACCTTGACCTTAGGGATGTTGCACCAACAATCTCCCCCTTTTTGATGTTTGACAATACCACAATAACACTTACAATACCACATGTAAGTTAGGCTAATCCTATAGCCTCAATCTTCATGCCACTAGGTAATGAACACATAAATTAAGCTCTTCATTCTCCCCCTAAGAGGGCACACTCCCTCTAGGTAATGAAAGCCTAACTTACACCCAATCACAGGTCCTTTCATTCTCCCCCTATTGGCACACATCAACCCATCTTTGGGCACACGTCAACCCATGCCCCAATTTTGGGTACACATCAACAAATCCATTTGTTGACGATTCTCCCCCTGAAGAGTTGCTCAACGTTGTTCACAACATCGCTCGTTGTGATCAACACGATAATGAAGGTCTCATACCCTTCATTTATCCTTAACTTCTCCCTCAATGTAGACAAATACCCAACCTTGAGCATTTTCTAACCACTTGAGTTCCCACTTGAAATAATGAGGATATCCACTCCCCATTTCAAGTTCAAAAGCTCATACATGAGCATTTTCTTTAAAGAAGGTTAACCACCTTCCAAGGTTCATGAAAAATAAATTTTTCATGTCTTTAAAGAGTCCCTCCCCCTAAAGACATGGTGGTAACTTCTGTCATTGCACCAACAATGACTTGGAATCCCTAAACCTTTAGGAAACCCAAATTTAGAAGTTTTGAGGTTCAAATACTCAAAATTTGAAACAAACCTCAACCTAAACTTCAATGAAGCCTTCCTTAACCAATCCATCCTTGTTTTCACATGAAAACACCCTTTGTATGTATACAAATGTATTTTAGGGGTTTGGAATGGTTACCTAGACTCAAAGAGGTTTAAAGATGCTGAAATCAGGCCTTCCCAGCCAAAATCAGCAACTTGGATCGATTGGAGTTGGGTTCCAATCGATTGAACCTTTCTGAATCGATCCACTGATCGATTCAGACTACCTGGATCGATCGGCTGATCGATCCAGCGAGCTTCTGCTCGTGGGAAACTTGCCTTCTGAATCGATCCACGGATCGATTCAGGCACTCCAATCGATCAATGGATCGATCGAAGCACTGATAGTTGCTGAAATTCCATTTCAGTCAACTTCAGAAACCCCTAGAAAATTCTACAAAAATCCAAAAATTATAAAATTTCGTGTAGACATTATTTAGGGCATATTTAATCATGGAAAAATAGTTTTCTATGAAAATACATCATATTTTCAAAGATTGACACAAGCTTGAAAACTTGCTAAAACTTTAGCGTTTTCTTCAAGTTTGTGTCTAACTATTCAATGGTGATTACTATCAAAAGATAGCCTTCACCATGGTTTTCCAAAAGCATTTTTAAAAACATTTTCAAAACCAATATCCCATCATGTTCCTTGGGCATAATGCACATGACTTGTACATTAGCTTTCCCAATGATGGGAAAACACATAACTATGTGTTTTGATCAACCTAAAAACTCAAAAGAATGCACTAAATCAACATCTTGAGCTTTGTTCATCATCCTAACATCTCACTTGTATCTAATGTGCACTAAAGCACATACAAGTCACCTTATAGTCTTTGTGAGATGTAGATTTTGGTTTTGCCCTAATCTAGGGATCATGCATATCTATCTAGGCATTTTAAAGATATTAGACATCCACCTAGGATGTCACTTGTTAATAAGTGTTGTTAAATGCCATTTGTCCTTAATTACAAGGAATTAAACTAATGCATGATAATGTTATGGCATACATCAAAATAAAATAACTTTCAAAAGAAAGATTCCTATAACTACATGATGTATGAATGTCATGACATGGTATTTTTTGGATTTTGCATAATAAAAAATGAATACAAAAATAGACATGATGTCATGGCATATGATGGGCAAACAATCATGGCAAGATTTAGCATAAATAAAATATACCTAGATTAACTATCTAAGTATCCTTAAAATCTTAGCTAAACTTACAACTTAAACTTAGATTGCCCTAAAGTGCTTCAAGAAAATGCCAAAGCCTAAATTGGCATTTCTAATTCCCTTGATTAATGCATGCCAATTGAAAATAAGCATATCCTCAAATGTTGGCATATTTCATTTTTCCACAAGAGTAGCACCTTTAAATTAAGGCCCGGATCGCCTTAAATTTCCTAAGAATATACCAAAATCCCAACTTGGTAGTTCTTATGAATTTCCCAATATGTGCCATTTAAGATTAAAATCAATTCTTCCACCATTAGGCACATTTTACTCTTTCAAGGAGTAAATAATAATTTTATTTCATTTTCAAAGGTTAACAAAACCTTGAAAGTGCTCCTTGAGTGTCAATTTCCTCAAAGTTGGGTTAACTACCCTTCTAATCGGAGTTGACACTCTCTAACCCATTTATGGAGTAGAGAAAATGCTCCTAGGAACCCAACACCTATTGGTGCTCCTTGGATGCTCTAGGTACTCACTAGGGATAACTTCCCTAGATACCTTCCTAGTGACCTTGTTGGGCTTCTTAGAAGCCTTGGTCACATTTTCTAGGTCAACTCTAGGGATAGCCTCCCTTGTGACTTTGTTAGTGACTTTCTTAGACTTCTTAGAAGTCTTAGTCACTTTGGTTGCAAAGATACTTCTAGGGATATCTTCCCTTGTATCTTTGACTTGACCTCTAGACTTAGGGTTTGTTCCATAGCTATATGGAACCCTATGATAACTAGGCACAACCTTTTTAGCTTTGGGTTTGTATCCCAAACCTCTATGGCCATTGGATGACTTTTGTACCCCTAAACTTAGGTTATGCTCATTTTGCCCTTTTAGGATATTTTTCATCCTTTTTAGGGTCTTTTCCATTTTATCAAGTCTTGATCTCAAGACTTGATTTTCTATCATTAAATCCTTAGGTTTTGGTCCATGAGCATTTTTGTTCTTGGGCATGTATCTATTTTCCTTAGTGTTCCCGCCCAAGTGTCTATCTACCTTCCTAACCTTAGGTTGGGTAGTTTTGGCACGTAGGGCCACATGCTTTTCCTTAAAGCCCTCATGCTTTCTATTCTTATGGTAAATTGCATTAAAATGATAAAAATTAGAACTATCATGTTTTTACCATAATGTAAAGGGGTAGGCTCAATAAATGTTACATTCTTCTTTACCTTGGAGGCTCCCCCTTGACTAATGCCTCCTTGAGCCTTGACCATCTTCTTCCCCTTGGGGCATTGACTTCGGTAATGCCCCTTTTGATTGCAAGAGAAGCATATAATATGCTCCTTGCTTTTCTTTGTGTTGGGGATGATCTCCTTGGGCTTCACCTTGCCCTTTTGTGCCACTTGGCCCTTTTTCTTGGCCAATTTAGGGCACTTGCTCTTGTAGTGCCCATGTTCCCTACACTCAAAGCATATAATATGATTTTTATTATTAATTGAAATATTTATACCTTTGCTTGTAGGGGTGGCATCTTTTCCTTTGGATCCGGAGGTAGAAGCTTCCTCTTGATCGGACCTTGATTCTCCTCCATTTGATTTTTCTTGACTTGTGGAGGTAGAATCTTCTTCCTCCTCTTCGTCTCTTGACCCGGATGTAGAAGCTTCTTCTTGATCCGGCGTCACCAAGGATTGCTCCCCCTCAATCCTAGAAGTGGAGGCTTCATCATCTTGAATATGAAACAAGGAGTATGCTCCCTCCTTGTTCCCTTCATTGCATTCCCTTGAGGATGAAGCTTCTTGGATTTCCTCTTCTTCGGAGGTTGAGCATCTCTCAACCTCGGAGTCCTCCTCTTGGTCTTGCTCCAAAGAGTCACCCTCTCTGGATACTTCTTGCTCTTGTACAGTGGAGGGAATCTCTTCATGAAGCTTGGCCAGTTTGCTCCATAATTCCTTTGCATCTTTAAATTCTCCAATTTTGCAAAGGATGGTGCTTGGCAATAAATTGACGAAAAGCTTGGTCACTTTGTCATTTGCCTTGCACCTTTGAATTTGCTCCGAGCTCCATTTGCTTTTCTTGAGAAGCTTGCCCTTGGAGTTTGTTGGAGCTTCAAATCCTTCCATTAGAGCAAACCATTGCTCTATCTCCATCATAAGAAAGTTTTCGATTCTTGATTTCCAAGAATCGAAGCTCGTGGAAGTGTACGGTGGAGCCACCCTTGTGTCAAATCCAAGTCCATCTTGGAATTGCATCTTGAAGTTGAGCTTCTTGAAATCTTTGACTTTTGATGAATTTGCTTCAACTTCTTCACCCTCTAGCTTTTCTTGTTATGCTTGACCCTTCCGGCGATGATTCCGGTGAAGAGTGGCCTCGCTCTGATACCACTTGTTAGGACCAAAAGTAGCTAGAGGGGGGGTGAATAGCTCGTCGCGCTTCGCGGTGTTCGGCGTTGCTTGTTTCTTCGAAGATGTGCAGCGGAAAATACAGAAACAAATCACACAACGCTAACACGGTTGGTTTACTTGGTATCCACCTCACAAGAGGTGACTAGTCCAAGGATCCACACCAACACACACACCCTCCACTAATGAAAACACTCCTTTATGGTAACTACCAAGGGCGGAGAAGCCCTACAAGACTCAATACAAGAAGAAGAAAGGGTAGTAATGAAATACAAGCTTACAAGCTTACAATGAGTGCACAAACCCTAACCCTAGTTTCTTCTTCTTTCTTTGATCCGCCTCTTGACTTGGAAGAGCCTCCAAGAACCTTCAAGAACTGGCCATCTCAAGCTTGAGAAGAGCTGTGGAGGAGCTGGGGAAGATCTGAGTTGAATCGGTGAAGAGATGCCAAAGGAATCGTGCGCCTGCGGCCTTTATCGACGCCAACGGTCGGATCCCGATCGATTCGATTATTCCCAATCGATCGGGGAGGCTTTGGATCGATCCACGGATCGATCCAGAGCGCCTCTGTGCTTTGGAAAAACGCCTGGATCGATCCACGGATTGATCCAGCGCTTATTGCGCGAAGCAGCCGCGTCCCAATCGATCCACTGATCGATCGATCCACGGATCGATTCAGAGGCTCTCTGTTCGATAGGAAAGGCCTGGGTCGATCCACTGATCGATCCAGTACTTGGTTTTTGCCCAAAACCAAGTCCCAAGCCTCTCAAACCAACATCCGGTCAACCTTGACCTGTTGGTACATCATGCCTAGCATCTGGTCACTCCTTTGACCTGCTAGGACTTCCCACCAAGTGTCTGGTCAATCCCTTTGACCCACTTGGACTTTTCTATTCATGCCAAGTATCTGGTCACTCCCTTGACCTACTTGGACTTCCACCAGATGTCTGGTCAATCCCTTTGACCTATCTGTATTTCCTCGTGCCAAGTATCCAGTCAATCCTTTGACCTACTTGGACTTCCCAACACCAGATGTCCGATCATCCTTGATCCATCTGGATTTTCCCTTGCCTGGCTTCACTCACCAGGACTTTCACCTGGCTTCACTCACCAGGACTTTCACCTAGCTTCACTCACTAGGGTTTTCAATCTGCCTAGCTTCACTCACTAGGACTTTCCTTCTGCCTGGCTTCACTCACCAGGACTTCCATTCTACCTAACATCCCAGTTAGGACTTCCCAGTCAAGTATCCGGTCAACCTTGACCTACTTGACTCTTCTTCAATCAATTTCTTATTGTCAAACATCTAAACTCAAACCAAGACTCAGCTTGGTCAACCAGGTCAACCTTGACCTGAGGGATGTTGCACCAACAAAGTGTCCTTCTATCCTAGACATCTAGATTGATCAATGTGAGGCATAGACCGTGTCATCCTCTAATCAATCTAAATCTTGAACTCCAAGTAGGCTCACTCAATCAAATGAGCTCAATATCTCATATTGACTCATTTGGGCATGGCCATGCACTTCGTGGTCTCACTCTATCAAGAATGCCGATGTCTCTCCCGTCATATAGGAGGGATAGATCTCATCTACATCACTCACATCCCTCCGCATAATTTGTTACATACCCAGTAATCGCCTTTATAGTCCACCCAGTTACGGGTGACGTTTGACGAAACCAAAGTACATAACTCCTTATGTAGGGAACCATGGTGACTTCAGGTCTAAGGACTAGTAGTCATACTAATAGCCACATGAGAAAGTATATGACACTCATATAACGATCCATGATACTTTCTCATGGCGGGTCATTCAGTATACATTCTCCAATGCATACCCATGTGTCAACTTGATATCTCTATATCCATGACTTGTGAGATCAAGTCATCGAGTTGACCTACATGCTAGTCTTATTGCATTAACATTGTCCCTGAATGTTAATACTCGACTAGGAATGATTAAGAGTAGTGTTTCCTATATCATCTCACTATCGGTTCAACTAACCGATTGATATAGGTGATAACCGTCTACTCAAGGATGTTATTATACTTAGTTTATTTGGCACCAATACAAGTAAGTATAATAACCAAAAACTAAATGTCTTTATTTATATAGAATATGATACAACAAGTCCAAAATACAATCATCAAATGATTGGCTCTAGGGCTCTAGCTAACAATATTGTCACTAGAGGATCTCGTCCGATTTGGCAGACAAGTATACCCTCAGGGGCGTGACACCGTGCCTACTTAGCTCTTGGGCTCTGCTCCCGCTCCCATTCGGCTCACGGGCTCCCCGCCCACTCGATTCATAAGCTCTATTCTCATTCACTTTCGATCTCATGGGCTCCTAACCCACTCGATTCATGGGCTTTGTTCCCATTCGCTTTCAATCTCATGGGCTTCGTGCCCGTCTAGCATACGGGCTTTACTCATGCTCTTATTTGTCTCAAGGACTCTGCTCCCCTTCTCGCTCGATCCACTGGCTCTACTCCTGTTCATTTTCGATCTCATGGGCTTCATGCTTGCTCGGCTTACATCCTCTGCTTGTGTTCGGCTCACAGGCTCCCCGCCCATCAATCTTGTGGGCTCCTGCCGATCGGACGAGCCCCGACAGGCCCACTTCCTGGCTCCACCGGACCTCCACGGTGCTTGCCTAACTCATCGCTTTTTCGATACTCGCAATTCCATTAGCACTCACCTCATTCGTCGCTCGGTTGGTACTCTCCTCACTCGTCGTCCGATCGGTACACACCTTTCTATCGCTCTGCTCGGCATCCACTAGGCCTCTGCTAGGCTGTTTGCTCAGTATTTTCCTGATCGCCCACTAGGCATTCGCCTGATCACCCACTCGGCATTTGCTCAATCACCCACTCGACATTCACCTGATCGCTCTGCTCAACATCCACTAGGCATCTACTAGGCTGTCCGCTAGGTATTCACTCGGCCGCCATGTCGATATTCACCAGGTCACTCACTCGGCATTCATCTGATCGCTCGTTCGGCATTCGCCCGATTGCTCACTTGACATTCACTAGATCGCTCGCTCGCATTCGCCAGATCGCCCGCTCGACAATCGCCCGATCACCCGCTTGGCATCCGCTGAACACTATTTTTCATTTTTCACTCAGCATCACTACTACCATTCGATCGACACTACTATTGTCGCTCGCTCGACATTGCTTCTGTCGTTCACTCAACATCACCACAGCAACTGGCTAAACATTATACGATGAGTCCAACAATCTGACTCTGTACTTAGGAGTGATTCAACCTTTGTGATAGTCTATCTAGTCAGTCGGACTCGAGCCTCCTTCAACTAAACTTGAATGAGAGGCTTGTGATGAAGTGATATGAAGATGAAGACACATAGGTGAAGGGGCATTTTGATCATTTTACTATTTTTTGATTTTTGAGGGTTTGGGAGGATTCTGTGAAGAGGGGTCGGGACTGGGGTTTTTGCGCCGCCTCATGGATGCCACCGCCAAGCACACACGTCGCTACCTCCGGCGTCCCCTCCAATGACAACTTCCTCCCTCTCACGCCCCACAGTCCAACGCTGCCTCTCATGCGCCCTTCCTCCCCTCACATTGGTAGCTTCGTCACCTCCGACCTGTTAGAGTGTATACTAAAAACCTATCTTTTTGTAAATATTTATTTTGAAATAAAAGAATCACATTGGTCAAATGTCTACATTTATTTGTTAAGTGTAGTTGTTCAATTAATTTATATTGTAGATAAGATGGTGTGTGGTGTCACACACAGAAGAACATGCTATCAGTTCTTTATAAATTATAAACAGTTGCTCACGACTAAGATGGAAAGGAACAAACCGTTGGAATAGTCGTAGTGTAACTAAGTATTAGTTTATCTTGACTAATAAATTACACTAGTACACTCTGAGTGTATTGAGTAGGACCATTTAAGGTAAGTTTTTTTTATACTGACTTAATAAAAGAACAAGACCTTAGTTATTATGGAAGTGTGCGCTCTTAATCCAAATATAATAACAAGCATATATATTTAGTATTTATTTTTTAACTTATCAAAGGGTGAGATTTAGCTCGATAAATCAATAGGCCCGATAAGTTGGGAAATGATATTACTTATAGTGTGTGTTGTTGATTATAGAAGGAAACTATGTCCTAGTAATCTAGGTTGAGAATGCCCCTAAGAGGAGCTCATAAGGATTGTCATGTTAAACCTTGCAGGTGGACTTAGTCTGACATGACGATAAAGTTGAGTGGTACTACTCTCGGAGCTAGATATTAATTAAATGAGTTGTCAGTAACTCATTAAATTAATGAACATTTGATATCTTAAACACGGGGAGATTAACACACTCATGATAAGAAGGAGCCCATAATGTAATTTGGGATTGGTGCGGTAGTACAATAATAACTTTCTAGTGGAATGAGTTATTATTGATGAACTTGAGTTCTGTGTTCGTGGCGAACACGAGATACTCAAGCTCGTCGGAAGGCCAAAACCAATTTCTCCTCTAGGTCCTTGTCATAGCCTCAATGAAGCCTCAAATCTATCAATATAAAGCTCATCTTGGTGTCCAAGAGGGAGACGACCCAAGGCTTGGTGACCAAGCCAAGGGTCGGCCACTACCTTCTCAAAGGGGGCGACCACTAGGAAAATTAAGGTGGTCGACCACATAATTCAAATTAGGAGGGGTGTTTTGAATTTTTAAAATCTTCTCTCTGTAGATATCGACAAGTTTTAAAAGAGAGATTTTAAAATTATAAAACTTTCCTTATTTGAATTAGGCCACATGTTTTAAAAGAAAGTTTAAAAGTTTTAAAACTTTCCTTTTTTAACCATCCTCATGGTTTTATAAAAAAAGGAAGGGAGTTTTAAATTTGAAACTTTCTATTTTTGTAACCATGTTAAAAAAGAAAATTTTAGAAGAGAAGTTTAAAATTTTAGAAGAGAAGTTTAAAATTTTAAAACTTGGTTTTAATTTTTTAAAACTTTCCTTTTTTAACATCCATGTTAGGAAATTAAAAGAAAGTTTGTAAAATTTTATAAGAGCTTTCCTTCTTTGCTTATAAAATTTTTACAAAAGATTTTATCTCTTTCCTCTTAGGGCCACCCACCCTTGCTTGGTGCCCAAGCAAGGGGCCGACCAATCAATTGAATCAATTATTGATAATTGAATCAATCAAGAGGAAAGAAAAGGAAAATAAAAGGGGAAAAGGAAAAACAAGAGGAATATTTTAATTTTTGTAAAAGTCTTTCCTTATTTGCCTTGGGTAAGTAATATAAAAGAATGGGAGGGGAGGCCTCATGAGATATCAATTCTTATTCTCTTGTTGGAGCTCTTCATTGTGGCCGGCCCCTCTCTTATTTCTTTTCCCCTTGCTCTCTTTTGTTCCTTGGTGGTGGTGGTGGCCGAATACTAGAGAAGGAGGAGGAGCTTTGGGTGGTGTTCATCTTGGAGGATCGTCGCTCACATGACGTCCAAGAGAAGGCGAGAAATACGACAGAAGATCTCGAGGTTATTAACATATAAAGAAGAGGTATAACTAGTAATTATTTTTCGCATCATGCTAGTTATTTTTCTTTGTAAGAATTCCAAACACAAGAGGCATTAGATTCTAGTTTTTCAAATTGTAATTCGAGTTTGTGTTTTTTTTTGGTTTTTTGAATTTGTGATTCGATTGTTCTTTTTTGGTTAAACCTAGAGTTATATTAGGAGATTAAATATTAGCTTTCCTTAAAAGGCTTTGTCTAGGAAGTTGTGGTTGCTCCCATATCCAAGAAGGTCTAGTGCCTCGCCATGTTTAACCTGGAAGCTAATTTTAGAAATTAATATTTAATTGAATTTATAACATAGGTGGATTTGAATCAATAGTGTTAAATTCCGCTTGCGATCCAAATCTAAACCATTAAGAATAGATAAGTTAAATTTGGAATCAATAATGTTAAGTTCTGTTTGCGATTCCTAATTTATCTTCTAAAGAACACAATAGGTTGTTTAGGAAAGGTTTGACACTTGTACAAAGTTTTTGTACAGTGGAACCGGTACGATCTTCCTAGGACCAACCAACAATTGGTGTCAGAGCTAGGATTTGCCTCTATGTGTTTGGTTTTCAAATTAATTATGCACATGTCATACATAATTTAGGCAGGATAATGGTAGTATATGCTAACTCTTTGGTTGCAGGCTCCAACTATTATGGCTTATAGATGTTGTGTGTGATTGGACTCTTGGACATGTCAAGGGCATTATTTTTGTGTGTGCATGATTGTATGTAACTAATACAGTAGGAGCTGTATTAGCCCTAGGATTTTAGAATTTTATTTTCGATCTAGATTACATGCACATTCCTTCGAGGAATATAGGATCGATATATGTAAAATTCTAATTTTGTCGTGGATTGGATGCTTGCGAGGCGTGGTATTTTTTGAGGACCAGAGGCGTAGCGGAATAAGAAGTAAGATAGATGCGATGACTGGACCCGATGGCGGTGGCTAAAGATGGCAGCAGCCAGGGTTGGAGCACACAAAGAACAGTGACGAAAAAGGCCATAATAGTTGGAAATTAATTTCTAAATTTATTGCTTTTATTTATTGTGATGTGTGTGTGCGTGTGCATGTGATGTATGCTTGCATATGTTAAAATTCCTCACCTTAAATAACTAAATGGGAGAGAGATTTTTAAATAAATTCCATGGTCTCCATTACTGGTTTGTAAGTGATGTAAACAAACTTGCGTGTTGGCTCTAAGTGCCTTCCTCCATATCGGATGAGTTTGTTTGTGGATCACTAGATCAAACTTCCATTTTGGATGACTATAGGAAATTAATCAAGAGCGTGTGATCTTCCCCATCAGAAGGGGCACAATCTTATTAATGGACTAAGTGTCAAGTAATGGTATATACTTAGGCACGTCTAATAGTATCCTCCCCATCGGAGTCACTGCTATTATTTGTGTGACCAAAGGAAAACCAACTATTAATTTTATTTGCCATAAAATTAGGATGACAAGAATAAAATAATGGGTAAAACCTCCTCTTTCAAATTTTTGATTTTGTATACGTCCACAATATCGTGGCATGCAAAATTCACGGTGATTTAAGGTGTTGGTTAATTTAAATAGTATTATTTGAGGAATCAATATTATTTTAAATTTAGAGTCCTGACCAAAGTTATTTTTGTGATTCTTAGGATAACTTTCAACCCACTGGCCATAATACTGAAAGAGAACAAACTTACTGGTCCCAATTATATTGATTAGAAAGGAAACCTAGACATTGTCCTAACTGCTGAGGGCTATAAGTTTGTACTGACTGAGGTTTGCCCTAATGCGCCTAATGGTGAATCTACCCAAGAGGAGATTGAGTATCATAGGAAATGGGTAAAAGCGGATGAGATGACACGGTGTTACATTTTGACTTCAATGTCAAATGCATTGCAACATCAGCATCAGGATTTCCCAACAGCTTATGATATAATGAACAATCTCAAGGATCTCTTTGGTCACCAGGATCGGGCCTCTAGGCAAGAAGCTATGAGAAAATTAATGACAACCACCATGCAGAAGAGGACTCTCGTAAGGGAGCATATCCTAAAGATGATGGCTTATTTGAACGAAATACAAATCCTTGGAGGAGAAATTGATGGGGAGACCCAGATCGATATAATTCTCCAAACGCTACCCAGAAGTTTTGAGCATTCCGCCTGAACTATAATATAAATAAAAGGATGTATTCATTGGCGGAACTACTGACAGAACTTCAGGCAGCAGAAGGGCTATTTCGTCATAATTCTCATATTCACTATGCTGAAAATGGTTCTACTTCTAAGTCGAAAGGCACGAAGAAGAAGAAACGGGCTGCATCAGCAAAGAAGGTGAATAAACCTCAAGGTAAAAAAGCTGGAATGAAGAAGCTAAAGGGCAAGTGCTTCATTTGCAAGCAGTCAGGACATTAGAAGGCAGAATGTCCTTGTAGGAAAGAGAACAATAAAGGTATATCTCATACTCTAGTCGTTGAAACATGTTTAGCGGTGTTATCTACCAGCACCTGGTGTGTAGATACATGAGCCACTGATCATGTCTGTAACTCTTTGTAGGGGTTCCAGGAAACTCGACGAGTATTTGAAGGAGAGATAACCGTCTACATGGGCAATGCTACTAAAGTGACGGTTGTTGTAGTGGGAGATGTCTACTTATCTTTTGATAGGAATAGAAGTTTGGTTTTAAGAAATTGTCTTTATGTACCCAATTTTAGAAAGAATTTAATTTCAGTTTCTAAACTGTATTTGGATAGATATTCTGTTTCTTTCAATAACAATGTGGTTATAAAAAGAAATAGGGTTATTATCTGTTCTTGTGCATTGATTGGCAATTTATATACTTTAAATCCAATTTCTTCCACAAAGCAATAAATGAAAATTAATAACACATTTTCTAATTCTCATAAGAGAAAGGAACGTTCGGAAATAAACCAAACATATCTTTGGCATCTAATGCTTGGTCATATTAACTTAAGTAGGATTCAAAAACTCATAGCTGATGGACTCTTGGGTTCATTGGAGTTAGAAAATTTTTCAACCTGTGAATCTTGCTTGGAAGGTAAAATGACCAAGAGACCTTTTAAAGCCAAGGGGTATAGAGCCAAAGATACGTTAGAACTTGTTCATTCTGATTTGTGTGGTCCTATGTCTATTCAGGCAAGTGGTGGTTTCGACTATTTTGTCTCTTTTATAGACGATTATTCAAGATACGGATACATTTACCTGATGCGCCACAAATCTTAGTGCTTTGATAAGTTCAAAGAGTACAAGGCTGATGTGGAGAACTGTCTTGGTAAAAGTATCAAGACACTACGGTCTGATCGTGGTGGAGAATACCTCTTAAAAGACTTTAGGAATTACTTATCAGAGACCAGGATTCAATCTCAATTATCCGCACCTGGTACACCCCAACAGAATGGTGTGGTAGAACGAAGGAATATGACTCTTATGGAGATGGTTAGATCGATGATGTGTTATTCAGAATTACCAAATTCATTTTGGGGATATGCTCTGGAAACGACAGCACACATTCTGAACTTGGTACCTTCTAAATAAGTATCCTCTACTCCCACAGAATTGTGGAATGGGAAAAAGCCCAGTGTAAGACATATTCGGATTTGGGGTAGTCCAGCACATGTGCTGAAATCGGATGCTGATAAATTAGAATCTCGTACAGAAGTTCATGTGTTTGTGGGATATCCCAAAGGAACGAAAGGTGGTTTATTTTATAGTCCTAAAAACCAGAAGGTCATTGTTAGCACCAATGCCCAGTTTTTAAAAGAAGACTATATAATTGATCACAAGCCTAGAAGTAAAATTGTTCTAGAAGAAATTAGAGAGGACACGTCTACTTTAGTACCAACAGTACAAGATGAAGTACCACAAGAAACTGCAACACATGTCACACATGATACACAGCCACAGACAGTGCCTCGTCATAGTGGGAGGGTTGTGAGGCAACCTGAGAGATTCATATTTTTGGGAGAGTCTTCGGACTTGATCCCGGGAAAACATAAACCTGATCCCCGGACATATGACGAAGCACTCCAAGATAAAGATACAACATCTTGGCAAAAGACAATGAATTCTGAAATAGAGTCTATGTATTCTAATAAGGTCTGGGAGCTTGTAGAACCACCAGATAGTGTAAAAGTCATTGGATGCAAGTGGATCTACAAAAGGAAAAGAGGGACAGACGGGAAGGTAGAAACCTTCAAAGCAAGGCTTGTTGCGAAAGGGTATACTCAGAAAGAGAGAATCGATTATGAGGAGACTTTTTCGCCGGTAGCTATGCTAAAGTCTATCCGGATACTCTTATCCATTGCTGCTCATATGGATTATGAGATTTGGCAAATGGATGTCAAGACAGCTTTCCTCAACGGAAGTCTTAAAGAAAATATCCATATGAAGCAACCAAAGGGGTTCATTGAAAAGGGCAAAGAGCATCTAGTGTGCAAGCTGAATCGGTCCATTTATGGACTGAAGCAAGCTTTAAGATCTTGGAACATCCGGTTTAACGAAGTAATCCAATCATATGAATTTATTCAGTGTCCGAATGAGTCTTGTGTATACAAGAAGTGTAACGGAAACATGGTGGTATTTCTTGTACTATATGTAGATGGCATCTTGTTAATTGGCAACAATGTCAAAGTGTTATCGGACGTAAAGGTATGGTTGTCGAAATAATTCGATATGAAGGACTTAGGAGAATGTGTACACATTCTTGGGATCAAAGTCATAAGGGATCGCAAGAAAAGGATGTTGTGCCTATCTCAAGCTTCATATATAGATACAATCCTTGCTTGTTTTAGCATGCAAAACTCCAAGAAAGGTTTCTTACCTTTTAGGCATGGAGTAGCTTTATCTAAAGAGATGTCTCCGAAGATATCAAAAGAGATAGAGGACATGAAGGCAGTTCCTTATGCTTCAGCTGTGGGAAGCCTAATGTATGCAATGCTGTGTACGAGACCTGATATCTGTTTTACCGTGGGCATGGTTAGAAGATATCAGAGTAACCCTGGACAAGGACATTGGACTGTTGTAAAGCATATATTGAAGTACCTGAGAAGGACTAGAGATTATATGCTAGTTTACCAAGCAGACGATTTGCTTCCTGTGGGTTACACGGATTCAGACTTCCAATCAGATAGGGACAACAATAAGTCTACATTAGGCTATGTGTTTACTTTAGGAGGTGGAGCTATTGCATGGAGGAGTGTTAAGCAGAAATGCGTATCAGACTCAACCATGGAAGCTGAGTATGTGGCAGCCTCTGAGGCAGCCAAAGAAGCTGTATGGCTCAAGAACTTCCTAATAGACTTAGATGTGATTCCTGGTTTGCCCAAAATCATCACAATTTATTGTGATAATAGCGGTGCAGTTGCAAACTCGAAGGAACTACGAGCCCATAAGGCGAGTAAACATATAGAGCGCAAGTACCACTTGATACGAGACATCGTCAAGCGAGGAAAAGTTATCGTCGCCAAGATTGCATCAGCAGATCACCTGGCAGATCCTTTCACTAAGGCCCTTCCGGTGAAAACTTTTGATCAGCATGTGGAGGGGATGAGAATCAAATGTATGACAGCAGATATAACAGTTTAGTCTTTTAGTATAAGTGGGAGATTGTTAGAGTGTATACTAAAAGCCTAGCTTTTTGTAAACATTTATTTTGAAATAAAAGAATCACATTGGTCAAATGTTTATATTTATTTGTTAAGTGTAGTTGTTCAATTAATTTATATTGTAGATAAGATGGTGTATGGTGTCACACACAGAAGATCATGTTATCAGTTCTTTATAAATTATAAACAGTTGCTCACGACTAAGATGGAAAGGAACAAACCGTTGGAATAGTCGTAGTGTAATTAAGTATTAGTTTATCTTGACTAATAAATTACACTAGTACACTCTGAGTGTATTGAGTAGGACCATTTAAGGTAAGTTTTTTTTATACTGACTTAATAAAAGAACAAGACCTTATTTATTATGGAAGTGTGTGCTCTTAATCCTAATATAATAACAAGCATATATATTTAGTATTTATTTCTTTAACTTATCAAAGGGTGAGATTTAGCTCGATAAATCAATAGGCCCGATAAGTTGGGAAATGATATTACTTATAGTGTGTGTTGTTGATTATAGAAGGAAATTGTGTCCTAGTAATTTAGGTTGAGAATGTCCCCAAGAGGAGCTCATAAGGATTGTCATGTTAAACCTTGCAGGTGGACTTAGTCCGATATGACGATAAAGTTGAGTGGTACTACTCTCGGAACTAGATATTAATTAAATGAGTTATCAGTAACTCATTAAATTAATGGACATTCGATATCTTAAACACGGGGAGATTAATACACTCATGATAAGAAGGAGCTCATAATGTAATTTGGGATTGGTGCGATAGTACAATAATAACTCTCTAGTGGAATGAGTTATTATTGATGAACTTGAGTTGTGTGTTAAGGGCGAACATGGGATACTCAAGCTCGTCGGAAGGCCAAAACCAATTTCTCCTCTAGGTCCCTGTTGTAGCCTCAATGAAGCCTCAAATCCATCCATATAAAGTCCATCTTGGTGTCCAAGAGGGGGTCGACCCAAGGCTTGGTGACCAAGCCAAGGGTCGGCCACTACCTTCTCAAAGGGGGTCGGCCACTAGCAAAATTAAGGGGGCTGGCCACATAATTCAAATTAGGAGGGGTGTTTTGAATTTTTAAAATCTTCTCTTTGTTCATATCTACAAGTTTTAAAAGAGAGATTTTTAAATTATAAAACTTTCCTTATTTGAATTAGGCCACATGTTTTAAAAGAAAATTTAAAAGTTTTAAAACTTTCCTTTTATAACCATCCTCATGGTTTTAGAAAAAAAGGAAGGGAGTTTTAAATTTGAAACTTTCTATTTTTGTAACCATGTTAAAAAAGGAAATTTTAGAAGAGAAATTTTAAATTTTAAAACTTGGTTTTAATTTTTTAAAACTTTCCTTTTTTAACATGCATGTTAGGAAATTAAAAGAGAGTTTGTAAAATTTTATAAGAGCTTTCCTTCTTTGCTTATAAAATTTTTACAAAAGATTTTATCTCTTTCCTCTTAGGGCCGGCCACCCTTGCTTGGTGCCCAAGCAAGGGGCCAGCCAATCAATTGAATCAATGATTGATAATTGAATCACAAGAGGAAAGAAAAGGAAAAATAAAAGGGGAAAAAGAAAAAACAAGAGGAAGATTTTAATTTTTGTAAAAGTCTTTCCTTATTTACCTTGGGCAAGTAATATAAAAGAAGGGGAGGGGAGGCCTCATGAGATATCAATTCTTATTCTCTTGTTGGAGCTCTTCATTGTGGCAAGCCCCTCTCTTCTTTCTTTTCCCCTTGCTCCCTTTTGTTCCTTGGTGGTGGTGGTGGCCGAATACTAGAGAAGGAGGAGGAGCTTTGGGTGGTGTTCATCTTGGAGGATCGTCACCCACACGACATCCAAGAGAAAGCGAGGAATACGACAGAAGATCTCAAGGTTATTAGCATACAAAGAAGAGGTATAACTAGTAATTATTTTCCGCATCATGCTAGTTATTTTTCTTTGTAAGAATTCCAAACACAAGAGGTATTAGATTCTAGTTTGTGTTCTTTTTTTGTTTTTCGAATTTGTGATTCGATTGTTCTTTTTTGGTTAAACCTAGAGTTATATAAGGAAATTAAATATTAGCTTTCCTTAAAAAGCTTTGTTTAGGAAGTGGTGGTTGCTCCTATATCCAAGAAGGTCTAGTGCCTCGCCATGTTTAACCTGGAAGCGAATTTTAGAAATTAATATTTAATTGAATTTATAACATAGGTGGATTTGGATCAATAATGTTAAGTTCCGCTTGCGATCCAAATCTAAACCATTAAGAACAGATAAGTTAAATTTGGAACCAATAATGTTAAGTTCTGTTTGCGATTCCTAATTTAACTTCTAAAGAACACAATAGGTTGTTTAGAAAAGGTTCGACACTTGTACAAATTTTTGTACAATGGAACCGGTACGATCTTCCTAGGACTAACCAACACGACCATCGCCGTTGTTGATGTCGACCACACCTTTGTTGCCAACCACGAGCAACCAGGGTCGGCCTGTGTCGCCGCTCTCCTCCATTTTCCTCTGCACACCAGTCACCTCCCGCGGCTCCGACAGCAGCTGCCAATGCCGCTCCACAACCCTTGAGAGTAGTCGCCAGTGCCACTACCAACGTCCCCAGCACAAATCCAACACACTTTTGCCGCTAGAGTAGTCACCTCTCCCCCTCTTCGTCGTTGTCCTCATGCCACAGCCGATTGATGCCGCCCTCACGCCTCATGGGGTCGGCTCCACCATCTCTCTTGCACTGGCAGCCCTCCGCCAGCTGACTCCGCGACCTTGTACAGTCTACTCCATTTGGCTCCTTGTGGTTTACTATGTTCAGCCTTCGAGCCGTCCGACCGGCAAACCGTTCTTATATTCTGACCCACGAGCCGCTCTCATGTTCTGGCATTTGAGTCGTTATTATATTTCGGCCCACGAGCCGCTGTTGTGTTCCAGCCTTTAAGTCGTTCTTATATTCTGGCATGCTAGTCGCTGCTGTGTTCCGGCCTTCAAGCCGATGTTGTATTTTGGCATGTGT
Organism: Zingiber officinale; assembly: GCF_018446385.1. NCBI lineage: Eukaryota > Viridiplantae > Streptophyta > Magnoliopsida > Zingiberales > Zingiberaceae > Zingiber > Zingiber officinale. The sequence goes on from NC_055991.1 coordinate 91,369,779, forward strand.
GCCACTGTAATATTTCGGCCTGTGTGCCACTATCGTATTCCACCTCCATGTCGTTGTTCGTCTCTAGGCTACCCTCCGACTCCACACCACCCTTCGGCTCCATGCCATCACCTCCGACTCCGTTCCACTTCCCATCCGCTCTTGTGGGTCTAGTATGCTTTAATTTTAGTCTTTATGTTCTTCATGACAGTACTGTTTATTTTCTTCATTTATATCACCGGAAACTGACTTGAGTTTCAGAGGGTCAAACCGGGATATGATCTCCATTTCACTTCCCATCCGCTCTTGCGGGTCCAGTATGCTTTAATTTTAGTCTTTATGATCTCAGACAGGACCACCTAAAATGGGAAAGGAGAATCTGAAGCAAGTAAGCATTGACATGGCTGGTCAGAAATGGAGCGCTACTGAATTTGATATAATCTTCAGGAGGAGAGAAGTCAAACAAATAATCCCTTATTTTCCAATTCCTTTCACAATTTACAATCAATTTGTGTTGATTTAAGTTAATCTAGCTTTGATGAAATCACACTTACATCGTATCACAGACGTAACAATTTAGAACATTAGAAATGCAACTTGATTGATTTATCTGTTTGTTTTCTGAATTTTCAAGTTTTTCAGTAAGAAGTCTTCTTCCTTATTCTTGGCTTTTGTATAGAAAAGTATTAAGGAAAGTCTTCTCTGCTACTTGTCAATTCTTTTTCAATTCCATTCACAATCTACAATCAATTTGTGTTGATTTAAGTAAATCTAGCTTTGATGAAATCACACTTACATCGTATCACAGACGTAACAATTTAGGACATTAGAAACGCAACTTGATTGATTTCTGTTTGTTTTCTGAATTATCAAGTTTTTCAATAGGAAGTCTTCTTCCTTATTCTTGGCTTTTGTATAGAAAAGTATTAAGGAAAGTCTTCTCTGCTACTTGTCAATTCTTTTTCAATTCCTTTTACAATCTACAATCAATTGGTGTTGATTTAAGTTAATTTAGCTTTGATGAAGTCATACTTACATCCTATCACATACGTAACAATTTAGGACACTTGAAATGCAACTTGATTGATTTATCTGTTTGTTTTCTGAATTTTTAAATATTTCAATAGGAAGTCTTCTTCCTTAGTCTTGGCTTTTGTATAAGAAAAGACTCATGCGGTTGGAAAAAGTCTTCTCTTTTGCTTCATTGAATTGTTCCTTTCCTTCCAAACAGTTGCTACTAAACAAGCAATGGTGATGTTAGTGAATAAATTTGATATTAAATTTGATAAAAACTTATTTATAATTATTCAATATATATATGATCAATTAAAAGAATAAACTTGATTGTTAAATTAAACGAATAAACTTGAATATACATTTAGTCAGCTCGTTAATATTTGTGAATAATATTCATAAATGTGTGTTCGTTAATAATATTTATTGTGGCAAAAGACGAATACGTTTGCCCCCAGCGCCCCTGCCAACCCGTCCCAGGGCTAATATGGAGGAGGTAAATCACAGGTTACTAGCTTTTGGAATAGATGTTAGTGTGTGCACTTATGTGCTAAGACATTCTTTATGTATTTTATGGATAATTATTTCATAAAAAGAAGTATTTATCGTTAATGATTTATATATATATATATATATGATTAATGATAAAATTTTATAGATTAATGAATATATTAATCTTAAAATAGTCCTGGATCGAATAGATATCTAGAGGAGATATGGATATTTAGATCAATGCTGAGTATGACTAGGTCAAGATTGACCGGGGGATGGATATCTAAGTTGTACTTGGGAGTGCCTTGAGTTTAGAGGTACACTGAACACAACCTTCTTAAGAGGAGACTATATATTAAGTATCATTGGTCATTCCTCTTATGAACGAGTGTAAATGATCTTTTGACTTAAGACCTTTATATATTCTAGCTATGCGTAGAATTATGTACTTTGATGTATCTAAAAGTAGTCTTTAATCGGATTATAATTAATACAGTTGTTGGGTGTATAATAAAGCATTGAGAGAATAGTATTGAGTCAATTGAGGATTCATCATTCTATTGGATTAGGAGTTAACATCCTGGCAGCTTAATAGAAATATTAGTGACTTGAAATGAATGGTCATAGGAGGAATGATTTATCATTTAAGAGAAGTCTATTATATCTTAGAAATCAAGTAAAATAATTAATTTAGTAATGATGCATAATATACTGAATTAATTGAGATATAAACTTAAATGAAAAGATTGAATTATACAATAATTGGTTCATGGTGGTTTATAGTTTATGACTAATATTAATTTTATCATATTGGGTGACTAAAAACTATTACTAGATGATTACCTTAATCTGTGTATGGATTTATATTGCCTTTGTGTATAAAACCTGGAGGGTCATGCGCATAGCACTTTAGACATGAACATTATCTATAATTGATTTTAGTGGATACTGGTAATGGTTCACCCTAAGTGTCACAATGAACTCTAAATTAGTTAATTGTTCGAAAACCCTTAATTTCACAAAAGTAATGAGGTGGTATAGGGTCCAAGTCGAATCTCTCGAGGAAACTGATAGGTGAATGTTTGTTCTAGATTAAAAACTCTTTTTAGTGTTTTCATCTTAAAAGTGGAGATTGTTGTATTTTTGGTTTAAAACCTAGATTAAGGGTCAGAGTGTAAACAAGAAAAGGAAATGATAGCTAATTAAATCTGATCCAACAGAAAAATTTAACACCTAGTTGAAAACTAAACTACTCAACAAGAAAGAACTTACCCTATAGCAATTAGAAGAACAACTAGGCTTAAAGAACAACTCAACTAAACTTAACTACTCAACAAAAAAGAATAAAAACTAATCAACACAAACTAGAATTCCATAAGTTAAGCCACTACAATTTTAAATCCAAATTTTCCATTAATTAAGCAAATGCAAAAACTAGCCTAAACAATTCACTATGCTACTTAACAATTAACACTAATTTAAGCTACTCCTTAACAGAATTTGAGCTAATTGGCACTTGAGAAACAAATTACAACTTAACAAAACTTAAACTAAACAAAGCAAGCTAAATTATGAAATCAACTAATCAAACTTAACAAGGGTTTTCAGATACTAATAAGAACATAGTTGCAGGAATTTGCAGAAACAAAATGTGCAGAGACAAAGTTGTAGAAATTGAAAATGCTGAGACCAGAATTTTAAGAACAGATTTGCAGTGAACAAAATTGCAGAAAAAAAAATGTAAATCTAAATTGCAGTAACAAGAATTCGGGAACAAGAATCAAAGAAATGAAATTGCATAATTGAAACTAAATCGTCTCTAAACCCAAATCACACTTGAAATCTCCTTCTCCTTGTCGTCACACAAGAAATCATATGGAACACTTCACGCGGTGTTAGAGAAGAAATCCTCAGCTACAACTCAGTTCTAGAATTGTTCAGAACGCCAAAGAAACCCCTCCAGCAAGCTAAATATAATCTGAAGCTGTCAATGAACGAAAACCTAGATTTCTGGAAATCAGAATCTTTGAATCTAAATGAAGGATGTTGATGATGAATTGTCATCGGAAGGTGCTCAGTGACACCATAGGAACACCGCCAACATTGCTGAGAGGAGGAGAAACCATTGGATCAGAGAAACTCTTCTGATCAGTGGCAGAAGAAGAGAATCATAGAAAATAGAATTATTGCCAGGAAACCTCTCGTCGGTGATTCTAGATGATCGGGAGCTGATCGTCGGTTGCTGAAGACCTCAATGCCGATGAAGATTAACTGAGATGCAGATCTGGAAGAAGAGAAGGAGCATTGCGATGCACGATGAAAGAATCTGGCACGGTGAACAGTAGCTCAAGCCACTATTCATCGTGCCAAACCTGGATTTTAAACCTTGGCTTTAAATCGGGTTTAGGGTGTGGTTTAAGGGAATTCTAGGGCTTTTAGGTAGTGGACTGAACTTGGCTTGAGCACAATAGATTGGCTTCATGAATTGGGTTGGAATAAAATTGAACCCAAGTAGGGCATTAAGCTCATGCACTTGGTTAGATGAATCTTGCTGCCTCTTGAATCATGTATCAATTCAACCAACTTCAATGTCCTACCAAGCCAAATTCACAATATAAGGAAAACTATCATGATTCAAGAGAGAAATATAATTAAGCTCAAAACAATTCTCATCTTATAAACATGATAAAAGATGGCAATTAAAACATGATAAAAGATGTCAATTAAAATATGCAATTAGCTAGAAAACACTCAATTTTAAACCAAAAGAATGTATCAAATAATGACTTGTCAGATATTAAAATTAATCAATTATTATTTCTAAATTAGAATTAATTGGATTATTAATTAATTCTAAAATATTGAAAGCTAGAATAGATCAAGATTAAATATAAATTTATTTGATCCAAAGAAGAATTAATGGAGAATCCAAATAGTCATAATCATGATGATTAATGGAAAATTCGAATAGTCACAATCATGATAATTAATAGAGAATTTGAATAGTCACAATTATGATGATTAATGAAGAATTTGAACAGCCACCATCATGATGATTAATGAAAAATTTGAAGAATCACACCTCTCTATCTTCCTTGGAGGATATAGTCATCCTTGGAAAATTCTCTGTAAGAATGAACTCTCTCTCCACTTCTCCCTTGAAGAATTCTTATTTCCTTTCTTCCATTGAAAGAGATCTATAGTGCTTCTAAAAGATTTTATCGATCCAAGAGTTTATCACCTAACGGATCATGTCAAATTCATGATCTAATATGCATGGATACCACTAGAGGAGTCACACGTGGGGCTCTCATTTATTTGTGATATCATTCACTCTATCGAGGACTACAAGGTATGTTTTATTTCATGTTATTTTATTATAACTATATGTACCACAAAGATATGCATGATTTAAAGAAAAAAATCTGATGTTAATGTATGGATTCTACTGCGCTCCAATTACAACAATGGTATTAGAACCAATTTGTGGTTGGATTATATAGTATGAAGTCTCTTCTTCAAAATTTATTTGAGGAATCAATGTTTCAAGAGATTTCAAAGAAATATTAATTTCTTTATTTCAAGTTATATTCCTTAACATTTCATGATATAAATGAATTTTGTTTAAAACTTGTAAAGTAATACATGTTATAATTTAGATATAAATTTGTTATGGCATAAATATATTAACATGTTAAAATCTCCAAGGCCTATTTGTCTTAAAAGACTATGAGGATTAATCGAGATAAATCTCGTAATGAGATTGTGTGAATGCATAAGAAGTTAATTAATGGTGAGACATTTTTAATAATTATAAAATCCCTTAAATATATTAAAGTTAAGATTTATTAAAAGTCCTCCACTAATAACTATGATGATAGTTAGAGTTTACATAAGTTGGTACAACTCAACCATGGGTTTGTATCAAAGCATCTATCATTTATCATAATTATTAGTGGGTCGACTTAACTCAAATTCATTGACTTGTTTAGCTCAGCTAAGGTCAATTGATTTGAGGAGTAAGTGTTGAGAATATAAGACTCAACAAGTATATATTGAAAGTCACATAGATTTGTGATTGGCAAGTTAAGGCCTACTTGATGAATATAGCATATAGGTATAGCTCAATTGTGTGCATACTATATGATTCAGGGTTTCGATCCTACTAGGAATTATTACCAACCAATTTATGATTCTAATAGTGGGGGTTGTTTGATTTGAATAAAATATTATTAAATATATTTCATAAATACTAAAACTCTGTTTTAAATTATTATATTTTAGATGACAAACACAAGTACCTTTTCACTATGAAGCATTCTCAAGAAAGAGAATACCCTCCTTAGTTCCAATTACCTAGATTTGTATATGAAACTAAAAATCATCCTGAGATATGAAAGAAAAATTTATGTGCTTGAAGACAAACCAATGAAGGAGCCTATGCCTAACGCTTTAGATGAACATCAGTCATATTATTCTCAATATATGGAAGATGCACTGAATGTGCAATACATCATATTATCTTCTATGTCTCTCGAGTTGTAGAGACAACATGAGAACAAGAGTACTAGGGAGATTGATCAGCACTTGTGTGAGCTCTTCCAAAAAAGTATGAGAGTAGAGAGGTATAAAACCTCTCGAGCACTATTCTATACCATACTAGTGAAAGGAAACCAAGTTGGGTCTCATGTACTCAAGATGATAGGATACATAGAGAGGCTTGAGAGCTTAGGTTCCAAATTGGATCGGGACTTGGCTATTGACCTTGTCTTGTCATCACTACCTCCATCATTTTCTCAATTCGTATTAAACTTCAATATGAATAGCATGGACAAGAGTTTGACTGATCTGATGGCAATGCTAAAAACTGCTAAGAAAGATATGAAGGTAAATCCTTCACTACATGTAATGATGGTCAGAAAGACCAACAAGTGCCCTAGCACCAAGAAATTTAATCCCAAGGCTAATACAATGAAGAATCCTAGATATCAAGCTCAGAAGAAGCTTAAGAAATGGATGCAGATACCCTAATCTGATGAGAAGGAGGCCATGTTCTTCCATTGTGGCAAGAAAGGTCACTGGAAGAAAAACTACTATAATTTTATGAAGAAGAATGCCAGTAGAGTGGATGCTTCAGGTATCTTTATGATAGAGTGCAATCTTTCTATTTATTCATCATGGGTCATAGATTCTAGAAGTAGTTTTTACATTATGCGAACATGCAGGGTCTAAATAATTGTAGACAGTTGTCCAAGGACGAAATGGACCTATGAGTAGCTAATGGAGTGAGAGTTGTTGCATTAGCTGTAGGAACTTATTTCATAAATTTACCTAGTGGACTTGTTTTGAATTTATAAAACTGCTATTATGTTCCCAGTTTCTTAAAGAATATCATTTTGGTGTCGAGTTTGAATGCTAAGAGATTTGTATTTCAATTCAAGGATAAGTTATGTTCCTTTTATTTGAACAAGATATTCTATGGGAATGGCTCATTGAATAATGGTCTTTATATTCTTAACTTAGATGAACCAATATATTGTATTGAAAGTAAGAAATAGAAATTGCATAACTCAAACTTGACATATCTCTGGCATTGTAAACTTGGTCATATAATTGAAAAATGTATCGCTAGATTACTCAGTAATGGGTATTTGGACTCTTTTGAATTAGAGCTCATAACTACATGTGAAGCATGTTTATAAATTAAAATGACCAAGAAATCTTTCACCAAGATAGGTGAACAGGCAAAGGAACTATTAGAACTCATACATAATAATGTTTGTGGGTCATTGCAAGTCTAGGCTAGAGGAACGTATACCTACTTCATGACTTTTACTGACGATATAAGTAGATATGGATATATCTACTTAATGCGGCATAAATTTGAAACTCTAGTAAAGTTTAAGGAGTTCAAGAATGAGGTAGAAAAATAACGTGGAAAGAAGATTAAGGGCCTTCAGAGTGATCGAGGTGGCGAGTATGTAAGCCAAGAGTTCATTGATTACCTAAAAGAGTATAGGATAATTTCTCAATTTACACCTCCTAGAATGCTGGAGTGGAATGGTGTTTCAATAAGGAGAAATCACACACTCATTGATATAGTTAGATCAATGATGAGTCATGCAAGTTTTCCAATGTCATTTTGGGGCTATGCCTTAGAAATAGCAGTACACACACTTAACCAAATTCCAATCAAGATAGTAGATAAGACTCCTTATGAATTATAGTTTGGAAAGAAACTTTTGTCTTACCTTAAGATATGGGGTTGTGATGCTTACATGAAGAATAAAAATTCTAATAATCTTATAGCAAGATCTATAAAATATATGTTTGTACATTATCCTAAATCTACAATGGGATACTATTTTTATCTCCCAAGTGAGCACAAAGTTATTGTTGCTCGATATGATATTTTTTTTGGAAAGAGAGTTTATTTCTAAAGAAATTAGTAGGAGTAAAGTAAGTCTTGAAGAAATTACAGACTCTACAAATAGGTAATCATCCGGCGGTTAGAACCGGGGACCCCTATTTTTAGGGGTCAACGCCCCGCGGAAGTCAAAGGGCCAGGTGGCCGACCGGACACGTTTTGTGAGCCGGTCGGAACCTCCCAGCCGGTCGACCGAGGAATATCTGACGGTAAGAGGCGCCCCGGCGGGAGTTGGGGTTCCGACGCTCAGTGGAACAGTAGCAAGGAGCCGAGCGGAAGGCCTAAGAGAAGGTGATATACTGTTAACAGTCCTTACATAGCACCCTACCGAAATTCTCCCTAGCATATCGAAGTAAATGGCAGTCCGGACGGGAGGGGAGTTCCGTCCGGCCAGGGCGTGAGATGAGGTCCGTCCGGCCGGTGCATGAACTCCCCGTCCAGCCGGACGGACGGACGTCCCGACCTATAGTGGATAGAGATAAACAAGAACACCTTCTAACAGCCGTCAAGTCCTATGGCTAGGCCATACTCCAAGTCTGACAACGAGGTGTTCTGTTGTCCCATCAAGGACATACTCGGACTGTAGCAGTATGGCGTCAGGTAAGCTTTCTGATAGACACATACCGAGGTATGGGTTGCGGACACGTATGCACCTCGGTGGACGTGCAGGAGCTCTTTCGCCGCTCTATATAAAGAGCCGCATATTTCGCCGGAGGTACGCATTCAACACCTCTGGAGCCACTTTCTTCACTGTTTGCTTGCCTGACTTGAGCGTCGGAGGGTCGTCGCCGGGAACCCCTTCCCGGCCCGACTTCTGTGCAGGTTCGCCGAAGGTTCGTGCAACTAGTCGAAGATCCACGTCAGCAGCCGGGAGCGCCACGTGCCCAGCGTCCGTTGATTCAGCATTCGGACAGGATCAATTTGGCGCCGTCTGTGGGAACGCTCCTGCATCCGATAGGAAGCAATGGACGAACCTGGACGACAGCACTCGGTGACGCTCTCGACAGAAGAACTATACGTTCTGATCGAAACACGAGCAGCTAAGCTTGTGGAACAAAGGCAGAATGCACAAGCCGAGCGGCTGGAGCAACAAACAACGTCAGCATCAGGTGGCCGAGCGGACGCCTCCCCCGAGACAAAAATCCAACCGGCATTCAAGGGGGAGCACCGCCGAGCGGATTAAGAAATCTCCAGCCTTTCTGGGGCAGGGTGAAAGGTGCGCCAATGTAATGTATGCTGTATATTTTCTGTTTGGCTTTATATTTGAAATGCAGGAAGCAAAATGTTAAAAAACGCAATTGGCATTATACGCCGAGCGGCCTATCTTCATGGTGTATAAGATCCGAGCCACCGACTCGAAGGCGAAGACCCCGAGCCGATCGGCCGGGCATATAATTACGAGAGTCAAAGGTTCAATGGCGAACACCCCGTGCCGATCGGCCGGGCGTATAATTACATGAGTCAAAAGCTCGATGGCGAAGAACCCGTGCCGTTCGGGCGGGCATAAAAATGATCCGAGCCAAGTGATCGAAGACGAAGACCCCTCACCGCTCGGCAAGGCGTATATCGGCCGTGTTAAAATTAGCCTTAAAGGCCGTCGAGCTCCAACGTTAAATATCGAGAGACGGGTCGGCGTCTATAAACGTCCGAGCGGAAGACTGTCGAGCTCCGACGTTAAATATCGAGAGACGAGCCGGCGTCTATAAACCCTCCGAGCGGAAGACCGTCGAGCTCCGACGTTAAATATCGAGAGACGAGCCGGCGTCTATAAACGTCCGAGCGGAAGACCGTCGAGCTCCGACGTTAAATATCGAGAGACGAGCCGGCGTCTATAAACCCTCCGAGCAGAAGACCGTCGAGCTCCGACGTTAAATATCGAGAGGGCGCCGGCGTCTATAAGCGTCCGGCGGAAGACCGTCGAGCTCCGGCGTTAAATATCGAGACGAGTCGGCGTCTATAAACCCTCCGGCGGAAGACCGTCGAGCTCAGGCGTTAAATATCGAGAGGCGGCGTCTATAAACCCTCCGGTGGAAGACCGTCGAGCTCCGGCGTTAAATATCGAGAGGCGAGCCGGCTATAACATCCGAGCGGAAGGCCGTCGAACTCCGGCGTTAAATATCGAGGGACGAGCCGGCTATAAGCGTCCGAGCGGAAGATCGTCGAGCTCGGCGTTAAATATCGAGAGGCGAGCTAAAGCGTCCGGCGGAAGACCGTCGAGCCGACGTTAAATATCGAGAGCGAGGCGGCGTCTATAAGCGTCCGGCGGAAGACCGTCGAGCTCGGCGTTAAATATCGAGAGGCGAGCCAGCGTCCGAGCGGAAGACCGCCGAGCTCCGGCGTTAAATATCGAGAGACGAGCCGTCTATAAACGTCCGGCGGAAGACCGTCGAGCTCCGGCGTTAAATATCGAGAGACGGGCGTCTATAAACGTCCGGCGGAAGACCGTCGAGCTCCGGCGTTAAATATCGAGAGAGCGGCGTCTATAAGCGTCCGAAGCGGAAGACCGTCGACTCGGCGTTAAATATCGAGGCGAGCCGGCGTCTATAAGCGTCCGGCGGAAGACCGTCGAGCTCCGGCGTTAAATATCGAGAGACGCGTCTATAAGCGTCCGAGTGGAAGACCGTCGAGCTCCGGCGTTAAATATCGAGGGACGAGCCTATAAACGCTCAGGCGGAAGACCGTCGAGCTCGGCGTTAAATATCGAGAGCCGGCGTCTATAAGCGTCCGGCGGAAGACCGTCGAGCTCCGACGTTAAATATCGAGAGACGAGCCGGCGTCTATAAACGTCCAAGCGGAAGACCGTCGAGCTCCGACGTTAAATATCGAGAGACGAGCCGGCGTCTATAAACGTCCGAGCGGAAGACCGTCGAGCTCCGACGTTAAATATCGAGAGACGAGCCGGCGTCTATAAACGTCCGAGCGGATAGCCATTCAAGTGATACATTCCGGCGGTAAGAGCTGATCGACGACAGATCCGGTCCTTTAAGGCCAACATACGGCCGATCGGCTCGCTTAGCAAAAATAGATGAAAAACCCCTTTGAGGTAAGGTGCAAAGCAAAAGATGGTTGATACGAATTAAAGATGGGAGCGCGTGAGAGAATAATGCTCGCGCGCCGAGCGGCTGTGCAATCGCATGGCGAAAGGCGTTTTTTGAAAACAACCGGCTCGAGCTCATGTTAACGTACGAAGCCGAGCGGAGGAGTTTTAAAGAACACTTCAAACATGACGAAAGAAAAATTTCTTGCCAAAACAAAAGTTGCGAGAACGGAAAGATGATCTATTTAAGGCAAACACTGGGCAAACAAAAGATGTTACAGCAGAAATAAGTTTGGCCGAACGGCGAGGGTACAAAAAAGTTGATAAAAAACCCTCCTCACGCGTCAAAATCAAAAAGAGCATCAGGAATGGCGCCCATCACGGTAGCCAGATCCTCTGGAGGGATGGTCAGCTCGGTGGGAAGGTGGCTTTTAGTCTTCAAGTAATCCACTGCCGCCTTGATCGCCTCTTCGAAAGTGAGGGAAATTTGGTCGGTGAATTTCTCTCATAATTCGTCCGAGCGGACAAACGCCTTCCTCACTTCGTCAGAGCGAGCCGACTCCCCATCCTGATACTCTTTGAGCGCGGCTAGGGAAGCATCGTTAACAACCTGGAGATCCTTTAAATCCCCTTCAAATTTGAGCAGATCGGCTGAGCGGCTCTCCTTCTCAGTGGCCAGAAGGGCATCTAGATCCTTGATGCGTTGCTCTAGCCCTCTGATCTCCACCTTCATATGGTCCATGTCGTCGATGGCCTTGCGCTTCCGAGTGGTCGCCGTCTTGATCTCTTTATCCCGTTGTTTGACCACAGCTTCAAGCCGAGCGACCTCGTTTGCCATATCGGAAGCGTGTTTCCGTTCGGCTTCCAAAAGCTTCTTACTTTTCTCCAGAGCAGCCGTGGATTGCCCCTGGTTCGCCTCGGAAAGCTTGAGTTTTTTCATTTCTTCCTCCAGCTCGGCCAGTCGATTGCTGACCGCAATCTGCTCTACCCAACTCTGCGAACAAAGGCAGTTAGGCTAAAAGCTAAAACAAAAAGCATCAGTAAAGCAGAAAGACATACCCCGGTCGCCTGCTGCAGGTTACTGTCCCCTAACTGACTGGGGGACATGAGCGCGACGCGTAAGCGCGCGTCCTCCCAAACTTTGGCGAGCGGACCGGTGAGGGTGATCTACTGTTCGGGAGCTGATGGCCGATTGGCGGCCTGAAGGTATTCCTCCGAGGGAAATCTTAGTACGGTTTTAATCACCCTCGGGTCGCTCGAATCATCTTGAGATGCAGCGGCATGGCCAGAAGACTCGCCGATCGGGACCGGACGGTTGCCCAGTCGCCTAAGGCGACGTATAGTCCGAGAGGTGGAAGGTTGCGCCTCAGGGATGGTCGGCGGCAAGTCAAGTTGAGTCGGAGTGTGCTCCGAGGAGACCGCCTCCAAAATCGCTTGAGCTTCATCACTCCGCTCGGCAAGCTGTTCCCTCAGTGAAGGCCGTTGAGCGGCTTGCTCTAGCCAACGGCGCCTTCGAGTCACCAAAGGTGTCTCGTCAGCCGATCGGCCTTCCTCCTCGCCCTGGGCAGAAGTTGTGATATTGACCGCAACCCCGTCAGTGGAGATGCGGGCAGCCAATGCCTCGGGAGCAACTTGAGTTCCCTCACTCCCTTCAGTTGCAGCGCCGGTCGGAACCAAACCCCGTTCGGCTGCCTCTTTGTCCTTTACCGCCTCAATATTGGCGGCTTTCAGCTTGAGCTTTTCGGTTGCCTTAGCACGCCACATAACTTCAGCTGCAGAAACAAAGAATAAATCAGTTAGAACAAAAGAAAAAGGGGGATAAGAATCGCTTACTCATGCTACAAGGCAGATCGGCTTCAATGGGAGACAAGCCAAATATGTACATTACTCCAGGAAGGAGTAACTTGTCAATATCGTAACGTTGGCCGACCAGCTGGTTGGCCGCATGAAGATACGCCGGATGGCTCTTGAATTTGCCCAGGCCCGGTTGATTCGGCACCGCCGTCTGCCACTTCGTTCGGAAGGCCGGTCGTTCGGGGAGACGCATAAAAAAGAAATGCTCCTTCCAATGCTTATTGGAGCTCGGCATGTTGGTAAATAAGACGAAACCCGACCTAGATTGAAATATGAAGGTCCCCCACTCGGATTGTTTTGGGTAGAAGAAATAGTGGAAGATTTGGGGGTCCAAGGTGATATCATTCAACTTGAAAAGGACTATCACCCCGCTCAGCAACCTAATCGAGTTCGGGACTAATTGGCCGAGCGGGAGGCGAAAGTGATTGCATATTGTGATGATAAACGGATGTGGAGGAAAGCGCAGCCTGGCCAAAAATTGATCACGGAAGAAGCAAATGGTGCCGGGCGGCGGATCATTGGGCCGATCGGAAGGAGTGGCTATAACTATTTTGTGGTCGGCCGGAATTTCATACGTTCGAATGAGACGCAATGCGTCTTCTTCATCGAATCAGCTCTCCATAGTCGTATACCAGAGACTAGGAGCGCCGACCGTAGGCGTAGAAGTGCTCGCCATGGGTGAAACAGAAGCGATAATCGACAGAAAAACTAAAAGAAGATGCCGATAGAATGCAAAAGGAAGCAGTACAGGAGGCGGGTAGCTGGAAAAGAAGGCTTACGGGTACGAGGAAGATCGAGAAAAGGAAGAAGATGGCGAGCGCACCAAGCAGACGGGGAATAAAGATCGCCGGAGCAGAAAGAGTCGCGTGAGGGCGGAGGTCGATGAAACAATAAGGCGGCGGAGAGAAGAGGCCGCGATATTTATAACGTTCGCGTCGAATGGCCATAGCCGTCCGATCCAGGTCGTGAAAAACGAGGCCATCATCCAGCCGTTCATTTCAAACGGCGGATGTCCCATCGGAAGTGACGCCACCGCCATACTCTGACAAACGCACGATCGCCACGTGTCAGCATGATACTGGTCGCATTTAATGAGCGCCCCTTACCGTGCGCACCACACGCGAGGAGCAGTAGGGGAAAGAAGTGGGCATAGATTCCAAGAGAATACAAGGAAGGGGCAAAATACAGCCGAACGGACGAGCCTCCCTAAGCCTGGCCGAGCGGATTAATATAGCGGTCATTACTCAGTCAGATCAGTAGTCCAGTCAGTCGGACTTCGCCTCCTTCGACTAGACTCGAGGGGGAAGCAAGTGATCCGGCGGTTAGAACCGGGGACCCCTATTTTGAGGGGTCAACGCCCCGCGGAAGTCAAAGGGCCAGGTGGCCGACCGAAGACATTTTGTGAGCCGGTCGGAACCTCCCAGCCGGCCGACCGAGGAATATCTGACTGTAAGAGGCGCCCCAGCGGGAGTCGGGGTTCCGACGCTCAGTGGAACAGTAGCAAGGAGCCGAGCGGAAGGCCTAAGAGAAGGTGATATACTGTTAACAGTCCTTACATAGCACCCTACCGAAATTCTCCCCAGCATATCAAAGTAAATGGTAGTCCGGACGGGAGGGGAGTTCCGTCCGGCCAGGGCATGAAATGAGGTCTGTCCGGCCGGCGCATGAACTCCCCGTCCAGCCGGACGGACGGACGTCCCGACTTGTGGTGGGTAGAGATAGACAAGAATACCTTCTGACAGCCGTCAAGTCCTATGGCTAGGTCATACTCCAAATCTGACAATGAGGTGTTCTGTTGTCCCATCAAGGACATACTCGGACTGTAGCAGTATGGCGTCAGGTAAGCTTTCTGACAGACACATACCGAGGTATGGGTTGCGGACACGTATGCACCTCGGTGGACGTGCAGGAGCTCTTTCGCCGCTCTATATAAAGAGCCCCATACTTCGCCAGAGGTACGCATTCAACACCTCTGGAGCCACTTTCTTCACTGTTTGCTTGCCTGACTTGAGCGTCGGAGGGTCGTCGCCGGGAACCCCTTCCCGGTCCGACTTCTGTGCAGGTTCGCCGGAGGTTCATGTAACCAGTCAAAGATCCACGTCAGCAGCCAGGAGCGCCACGTGCCCAGCGTCCGTTGATTCAGCATTCGGACAGGATCAGGTAAGAAGATGAACAGTTGAATGATGAGATAGTGCCACCAGTACAAGTGTCTCCTTCATCTGAGACTACTCAAGAAATGCGAGATCAACATAAGTCTACAAGAATACATCGAGAGTCAAACAAATATGGTTGGTTGGTAACCCAAGATGAGGAAATGCTACTCATTGAGGATGATGAGCAATCCACTTATGAGGAAGCAGTTGCTTCAAATGATTCCGAGAAATAGCTAGAAGCCATGAAATCTAAAATGGACTCTATGTACACCAATCAAGTTTGAGAGTTGGTTGATGTGTCAGTTAGGGTAAAACTCATAGGGGGTAAATAGATCTTCGATAAAAAAATTGACATGGATGGGAATATAAGTAGTTATAAAACAAGGCTTGTGACCAAGGGTTTCAATCAACGTCAAGGAATTGACTATGATGAAACATTTTCACTCATTTCAACGCTTAAGCCCATTAGGATTTTGCTAGCTATACCAGCTTACAAAGATTACGAGATTTGGCAAATGGATGTTAAAATTACTTTCCTAAATGGAAGGTTTAAGAAGGAAGTATATATGGTACAATCTCCTAGTTTTATAACATCCAAGTGTTGGTGCGGTTAGCACTAACGATTTAACCCAGGTTTTGATGAATGACAAATAGGTTAAGTTAGGTTTATTGTTGATCTAACACTCTGATCGAGTGTATAGGATAAGTCCAGACAGGTCGACGGGCTGACCGGATGTCTGGCACGAAGCCCAGCTAGGTCGACGGGCTGACCGGATAGCTGGCACGAAGTCCAAGCGGGTCGACGGGCTGACCGGACGCTTAGGCACGAAGCCCAGCTAGGTCGACGGAGTGACTGTTGGCACGAAGTCCAGACGGGTCGACGGGCTGACCGGACGTCTGGCAGGTAAGTGAGGTAAGTCACTGGAGGGGAGTGACTGCGAGGACGCGTTCCCAGGAAGGGAACATTAGGCGTCGATCCGGCTTAGATCCATTTCGGATATCTAAGTCGAGATCGTGACTAGATTCCGATCTCGGAAAGACGGAATCTAAGTCATACTCTTTTTTTTTTAAATCATATTACTTTAGTTGTGCTAACAAACTGTTTTGCATAATATATATTTGCCTCGGACTAACTCTGTTTTGCAGGAAAGGAAGTTTCTGGAAATAGGAGGTCCGGGCGCCCGGAAGGGATCCGGGCGCCCGGAGGTGAATTTTATCCAGGCCGAGTCGTCGCCACGTGGAGTTCGCTGATTAGACCTGCCACGTTGCACCAGGGTGCCCGGAAGGGGACCAGGCGCCCGGAGCAGCATATAAAAGAAGCCCCAGGGGTGGAGCTTCAATAACAACTGAGAACTCTTCGACTGCTTGCTCTGCTGCTCTACGCTCCTGCGACGCTAACAAAGCTCCGACAAAGTGCTCCTTCTTCTTTGGTTAATTTTCTTGTCGGTATCACTTTATTTCCATTAGCATTTCTGTACCTTAATTTGTAATAGTATTTCGAATTGCTAGTGAATTGCACAACGAAAGTACTCAAGGAGTACGAGCCTTCGAGTAGGAGTTGTCACAGGCTCCGAACGAAGTAAAAAACACCTTGTTCAGTTTGCCTAAGTTTTTTATTATTCCGCTGCGCTTAACTCTTATTAACGCGATTTTTTCGAATCGATATTCACCCCCCCTTCTATCGACATTTCACGATCCAACAAGTGGTATCAGAGCAGGTACCGCTCTGATTTGGTGCAACCACCAATCAGACAGGGGGTGAAAAATTAATCTTTTTTTTTCGGTTTTCAGTTTTACGTTTAATTTCAAACTGATATTATTACCTATTTTAAATTTTTTCTCTCGTTGCAATTAAATCTAAATTGGTGCAACACCAATTTAGATACTTCTATTATTTTTTCTTCTTCCGCACTACTAATCCAAGACCAAGTCTTGGGATTTTTGTTTTTCTTTTCTTTCTTCTGTGCGCAGGACTAAAATGTCTCAGACAGAAGGATTCAGCACAGTACGACCTCCACTCTTCAACGGGGACGATTTTCCGTACTGGAAGAAGCGCATGGAGGTTTACCTCAAAACAGACTTCGACCAGTGGATGAGCGTTACGAGACCCTATAAAATTCCAGCGGAAAACTCCGGGAATATACTGGATCCTGAAGACTGGACAGTAGATTTGAAGAAAAAGGCGTCAACAGAAAATAAAGCGATCAACACTCTACAGTGCGGATTAACAAGAGAAGAACTGAACAGAGTCGGTCCACACAAAAACGCTAAAGAGCTGTGGGACAAATTGATCGAGCTGCACGAGGGAACGAGCGACGCCAAGGTAACAAAACGAGACCTGCTTTTAAATAAAATTCTTAATATAAAAATGCAGGAAGGTGAAACAACGAATCAGCTCCACGCGAGGATCAAGGACATCCTCAACGGGCTTCATGCGATAGGCCACCAGATGGAAAATAGAGACTTAATAAGGTACGCATTAAATACTTTTCCATGTAATAGTTTGTGGGCATCAATCGTAGATGCCTATAAAATTTCTAAAAATCTTTCTAAGTTAAAATTAGACGAGCTTTTCTGTGAATTAGAATTACATGAACAAACTAATGCTGGAGCCGAGAAAGGTATAGCTTTATTTGCAGGTTCCTCCAAAGAAAAGAAGAGCAAGCCTGAATATGAAGAGGATTCCGACCAAGACTCTGAAGACGAAGAACACCTGGTAAACTTGGTAAGAAAAATGTTCGCCAGGAGAAAAAGGAGCTTCAGCAAAAAGGACCTTCAAAAGATCAGTTCTCCCTCAGAACAAAAGAACGTGACTTGCTTCGGCTGCAATAAAAAGGGACACTATAAGAACGAATGCCCAAAACTGAAGTTCGACAAACCGAAGCCAACCAAAAAGAAGGCCCTCAAAGCAACGTGGGACGACTCCTCGGACGAATCGGAGGAAGAAGAGCAGAAACATCAGAGCTACCTCGCACTGATGGGCCGCGAAGCTAAAACAGAAGACGAGTCGGAAGATGAAGACGGGTCTGAACCCGAAACAAGCCACGAGTCCGTACTCGTTTCCGAAGGCCCAAATGAGGTATATTTTAATTTAAACAAAAAATTTTTTAGAATTATTTCCTGTTTAAATAGTAAATTAATTAAAATAGAAAATGAAAACAAATCTCTTCTTGAGGAAAATCAAAACCTCAAGGAATAAATCAAAAATTCAAATCCAACTCAAGATCTAACACTTGAGGAGGAGAATTTATCATTAAAAAATGATATTAACAATTTAAAAGAAATGCTAGAAAAATTTACAACAAGATCAAAAAATCTTGACTTAATCCTGAACAATCAAAAAGCATGTTATAATAAAACCGGACTCGGATACAAGTCGAACTCAAATAAAACTTTTAAGTCATTAATAACTCAATACAAATCAACTAATCAAGCTTGGGTTCCAAAAGTGTGTCTGACCACGCAAGTAGGACTTAATCAATATTATATACCTAAAGAAAAAGTATATTATATAAACTCGATTAAACCAAATAAAAAACCAAAATACAAACCTAAATCGAAAAATTCAAAATTTAAAACTCAACAAAATATAAACTATCACCAAGTTAATTATAACTATAAAAGAAACAGACACAAACCTAAAACGAAAATTTAAATTAAAGGTCAATAATTCAGGGGGAGGCTCCAGAATAGCTGGCACCTCCAAAATTAACTAACCCGGCAGGGTAATTAGGATTAGTTAAAAAGAGACCAAGTTTAACTTGAATCATGGTACTAGTGAAGTTTTTTTATGATAGTACGTTAGGGAAGCTTGGGCATCGCATGTCTAGAAAGATATGGTTTCGATCTGGTGCATTTGGCCAAGTGGAACTGACCGAAGCTACCCTTAAATGAATCCTAACCAGTTAGACCACGATTTAGTACTAAGCTCCGTGGATAGGACTATTCAGAAAACCTCGAAAGGTTGGTTACTACTAATGACTGTTAGGATCTTAGATGGCTAGAGGGGGGGTGAATAGCCTCTTAAAAACTTAAACAAAAACCTTCTACAAAAACTTGTTAGCACAGCGGAATTAGAAAACTAAAACAAGAAGGAAACAAGCACACTAACACACTGATTTACGAGGTTCGGGGATAACTTGCCCCTACTCCTCGGCGTGTCCGTAAGGTGGACGACTCCTTGATCTTCGGTAGATCGCACCCCGGATAAATTCCGGCTAAAGATCCTCCTTCTCGGTGGAGTAACCTCTCCACAAAGTCTCAAGGAATATATATGTTAAAGCACAAGACTTACATATCTCGGTGGCAAAGAAGAATGAACTAATGCTTACAACCACCCGAGGATCAGTGGAAACAGGAACTCACAGATCGCAGTTTTTCACACGAGAGCTCAAGAACGATCAACAGAACTTTTTCACTTTCTTGCTTGCTTCTTCTGTTTTTCTTTCCTCTCTTTTTACTGCTTCTTAAGCCCCTGTTCTCCGCTATCACGAATCGTGGTCAAACTGCACAGAATCATCGCTGCAGCCAATCCCTCTTCCTCCTTACCTGGTTCTCTGAACTCACACCAATGAAATCACAGTCTTCACTGGTGTCTTCTGAGCTCGAACCAATCACCAGGAGTCGAGCGGATCGCAGCCAGATCACACCAGTAGCCGTTGTTGCTTCAAATACACCATGCGCCGTGAATCACAGCAGAAAGGCCATTTGTCGTATTCCTCATATGGACTTAATTTGAAATTAAGCTCTGAATGATACCTGTGATCCTGTAAACTCAAAAGCTAACAACACAGAGGGTTATATCACATATATCAGCCAAATCAGATGTAGTGGAGGAATCGCAGAAACATCGAACAAACTGATTGTGTGTGGATCGGTCACCAGACCGATCCACGGACCGATCAGGACATATCTTGATCGGTCCACAGCTTACCTGATCGGTCGTGGAGACCGATCAGGCCGCAGCTGGATCGGTCTCCATGACCGATCCTTCCTTCTTCTCTTCGCAATCGCATCTCCTGATCGGTCCGCAGACCGATCAGATTACACTCAGTGTGCTACTGAGTGTTTCCTGATCGGTCCGCAGACTACTGAGTGTTTCCTGATCGATCACCGGACCGATCCATGGAAACTCAGTTTCACAGTTTCACTGGATCGGTCTTATGTATCACTGGATCGGTCTGCCGACCGATCCAATGTACCATGGAATGTCCACTTAGGTCCCTCTCTGACCTAATTCGGTCCAGAGAACGAGCTCCCGAGCCCTCTCTGACCTAGTCCGGAGAACGAGCTGCCGAGCCCTCTCCGACTTCGTCTGGTCCAGAGAACGAGCTACCGAGCCCTCTCTGACCTAGTCCGGAGAATGAGCTACCGAGCCCTCTCTGACTTCGTCAGGTCCAGAGAACGAGCTATCGAGCCCTCTCTGACCTAGTCCGGAGAACGAGCTACCGAGCCCTCTCCGACCTAGTCCGGAGAACGAGCTACCAAGCCCTCTCCGACTTCGCGTGCCAAGTTTCCAACTTGGACTTTTCCCTTCCACTTGATCAACCTTGATCATTAATCAAACCGAGTTTAATTAACATCTGATACAAACTTAAATCCGTGTCAACATCAAAACAACAGCCAGGTCAGACTGTATCAACAATTACGTCCATGTGACTCACCAAGCTTAGAAGTTTATCCGAAGATTGCCTATTTGTGGAGACCAAAGCTAAATCTGAAGCTAACACAAGTTAAACCAAAAATCCATAATTAAAAATCCAATTTCATCTCACAAAATCATAGGATTTCCTGATTGATAATATAGATCGGGTGAGATGAATAAGGCTTAAATTTGTTTAATTAAAATTTTAAACATAAAAATAAATTTTAATTTTAAACTTAAAAATTAATTTCAAAATTTTAATTTTAAAACTTAAAAATTAATTTCAAAATTTAAATTTTAAAACTTAAAAATTAATTTCAAAATTTTAATTTTAAACTTAAAAATTAATTTCAAAATTTTAATTTTAAACTTAAAAATTAATTTCAAAATTTTAATTTTAAACTTAAAAATTAATTTCAAAATTTTAATTTTAAAACTTAAAAATTAATTTCAAAATTTTAATTTTAAACTTAAAAATCAATTTCAAAATTTTAATTTTAAACTTAAAAATCAATTTCAAAATTTTAATTTAAAACTTAAAAATTAATTTCAAAATTTTAATTTTAAAACTTAAAAATTAATTTCAAATTTTTAATTTTAAAACTTAAAAATTAATTTCAAAATTTTAATTTTAAACTTAAAAATTAATTTCAAAATTTTAATTTTAAACTTAAAAATTAATTTCAAAATTTTAATTTTAAACTTAAAAATTAATTTCAAAATTTTAATTTTAAAACTTAAAAATTAATTTCAAAATTTTAATTTTAAACTTAAAAATTAATTTCAAAATTTTAATTTTAAACTTAAAAATTAATTTCAAAATTTTAATTTTAAACTTATTCTAGGTTTACTTGGGTAAAATTCTTAAAACATAAAGACGAAACTTTTGAAATCTTTACAAATTTTTGCAAACAGATTGAAAATGAAAAAGATCTTAAAATTAAAAGAATTAGGAGTGACAATGGGGGAGAATTTAAAAATCATAATTTTAACAAATTTTGTCTTGAAAATGGCTACCATCACGAATTTTCATGTCCTAAAACCCCCCAACAAAATGGAATTGTAGAAAGAAAAAATAGAACCTTACTAGAAGCCTCTAGAACTATGTTAAATGAATATAACCTACCTAAATATTTCTGGGCAGAAGCTGTTAGCACAGCCTGCTATGTGCAAAATAGAACAACATTAAATAAAAGACATAATAAAACCTTCTTTGAAATATTTTATAACAAACAATCTAACATAAAATATTTTGAAGTATTTGGGTGTCCAGCCTTCATCCTAAATACTAGAGAACATTTAGGAAAATTCACCTCTAAAGTAGAAAATGAAATTTTTGTAGGATATTCTCTAAACAGTAGGGGGTACAGAATATATAATAAAATTATGCTAAAAATCGAGGAAACCACAAATGTAAAATTTGAAGAAACTCAGGGACAAACTCAACTTCAACCTACTGAAATTAATAATTCTGAAGAAACCAATCAATCCCTAGACTATGAAGAAGATGAACACATTCAAGAAAATGAACCCCCTAGAACTATAAGAGTAAATCCTAACCATCCAACTGATCAAATAATTGGTGACCCAGACCTAAGGGTTCAAACCAGATCATCTTTTAGGAACCTGAGTCAAATCTCCCTGATTTCAAAAATTGAACCCAAAACTGTAGCTGAATCCCTACTTGATCCAGATTGGATCATCTCTATGCAAGAAGAACTAGCTCAATTTGAGCGTAATGAAGTTTGGGATCTAATGCCACCACCTAAAGATAAGAAAGTAATAGAAACAAAATGGGTATTTAGAAACAAATTAAGTGAAACTGGGGAAATTACTAGGAATAAGGCTAGGCTAGTTGCCAAAGGGTTCAGTCAAGTTGAAGGACTTGACTACGATGAGACCTATGCCCCAGTAGCCAGACTAGAATCCATTAGAATGTTACTAAGTTATGCAGCCCATAAGGGATTCAGACTATATCAAATGGATGTTAAGTCAGCCTTTCTCAATGGACTAATAAAAGAAGAAGTGTATGTAAGTCAACCTCCTAGGTTTGAAAATATAGAACACCCTGATTATGTCTTTAAGTTGAAGAAAGCATTATATGGACTTAAACAAGCACCCAGGGCATGGTATGAAAGGCTAACATCTTACTTAACATCCAAAGGATTCAACCAAGGTCAAATTGATCCAACCTTGTTTGTTAAATTACTAAATAACGACATATTTATAGCACAAATATATGTAGATGATATAATATTTGGTTCAACAAACTCAGACTTTTTAGAAGAATTTATTAATCTAATGGAACAAGAATTTGAAATGAGCTTAGTAGGAAAATTGACCTATTTCCTAGGATTACAAATCAAACAAACAAATGAAGGAAATTACATTTATCAACACAAATACACTAAAGAATTACTTAAAAAATTCAGAATGGAAAATACAAAAGAAATAAAAACACCCATGGCAGTAAACACAATCTTAGACAATGACCCAAATGGAAAACCAGTAGATCTAAAGTACTATAGAAGTGCAATAGGCAGTCTACTCTACCTAACTGCAAGCCGACCTGATATCTTATTTGCAGTTAGTATGTGTGCAAGATACCAAACCTGTGCTAAAGAATCCCATTTGACTCAAGTCAAAAGGATTTTTAGATATCTTAAGGGAACAACAAACGTAGGAATCTGGTATCCTAGGACCAGTGAGTTTGAATTAATAGGATATTCTGACTCAGATTATGCTGGGTGCAAATTAGACCGCAAAAGCATAAGTGGTGGATGTCAACTACTAGGCCCATCACTTGTTAGCTAGTTTAGTAGAAAGCAACATTGCGTTGCACTATCTACAACTGAGTCAGAATACATAGTCATAGGAGAATGTGTAGCCCAATTATTATGGATGATGCACACCTTAAAAGATTTTAACTTAAAAATCACAAATGTAAAAGTCTTAATTGATAATATTAGCTCAATAAATTTAACAAAAAATCCAGTGCTTCATTCAAGAACCAAACACATTGAAATCAGGCACCACTTTATCAGGGATCATGTTACTAAGGGTGACATTGAGCTCAAATACGTTGAGTCCAAGTCAAACTTAGCTGACATATTCACTAAACCACTCCCTGAAAATGAATTTAGCCATTTACGTAGAAAACTAGGAATGTGCCTAATAGACTAGGAATTTCGAATTTCAAAATACTTTCAAAATTATTGCTTTCAACTTATAGGTTCAAACATGTGTCAATTTTTAAAACCTTCCTATTTTTAGATTTTTAAATAAACTTTTAGCCTTAGACTAGTTCAAAATCCTTAGAGAACATGCACCCATAGGACTAGTTTTGAGCATCTCACCAAAACCCTAGGCTTACCTTGCTTGTGTTTGCCGAACAATAGAAAGGGGTGAGATGCATAGGCCACTTGCCTAAGACTTAAGATGCTTATTTCAGTGCATCGACATAAGTCTGGGCGTTAAAAACAAAATATATATTAATCAAGTTAAGATTGACCTTAACTTGACTAACCAAGTGAAAGTTGCTATCTTTTGATAAATCAGTCAGTAACTAACTGGTTAGACATTTGATTTGATGTCAGGTCCAGGGGGAGGAATCAATTAAAATTTTTCGGTTTTTCAAAACATTTTTAAACCTATTTTTGAAAACTAAGTTATTGAATTTCAAAATTAGATTTAACGTAGTTTTGAATATTGAATTTAAAAATCTAGTTCTGAGAATTTGACTTTACTTAATTCTACAAAAATTAATTTTTGTAAACTAAGCGTAAGTTTATAAACTAAGTCTTTTTCAAATTTTTCATCTTTTACAAACTTAGTGTTGAAAATTAAACTTCAATCAATCTTGAAATTTATTTTAAAACTTAGTTCTAAAATTTTGCTTATGTTTGAAAAGAGTTAAAACCTGTTTTAAAAAAAATTTTCTTGAAATTTAGAACTTATTCTTCAACCTTAACCTTAGAAGCTATACTTGAAAAATTAGCTATTTTTCACAAAACTTAGCCTTTAAATCTGGATTTTTTTATATATATACACCTATTTTTGAAAGCTAGTTTAAAAAAAAAAATCAAGTCTTTTATGTACTTAAGTCTTGAAAGTTGAATCCTTTACCAACTCAGTTTTAGAAAATCAATTTTACCTAGTTTTGAAAAATAAATCTTTTAAACTTGTCTCAAAACTTAGCTCTTTTACAAAAGATAAATTACTAAATTTAACTCCCCCAGATTAACTTGACATGATTCCTTACTTTGTCTAAAGTCTGTATTTTTAATTACTTTAAACATGCTTATTTTTGATGAATGCCAAAGGGGGGGGGTTAGGTGGGTTAAGTTAGCCAAACCAATTGAAAATACAAACTAACTTAAAAACCTCCACATAATGATGTTATTTATTTTTTTTCTTGCAAATGTCTTCACTAACTTAACCAGGTTGTCATTCCATCAAAAAGGGGGAGATTGTTGGTGCGGTTAGCACTAACGATTTAACCCAGGTTTTGATGAATGATAAATAGGTTAAGTTAGGTTTATTGTTGATCTAATACTCTGATCGAGTGTACAGGATAAGTCCAGACAGGTCGATGGGCTGACCGGATGTCTGGCACGAAGCCCAGCTAGGTCGACGGGCTGACCGGATAGCTGGCACGAAGTCCAAGCGGGCCGACGGGCTGACCGGACGCTTAGGCACGAAGCCCAGCTAGGTCGACGGGCTGACCGGAGACGGGTCGACGGGCTGACCGGACATCTGGCAGGTAAGTGAGGTAAGTCACTGGAGGGGAGTGACTGCGAGGACGCGTTCCCAGGAAGGGAACATTAGGCGTCGATCCAGCTTAGATCCATTTCGGATATCTAAGTCGAGATCGTGACTAGATTCCGGTCTCGGAAAGACGGAATCTAAGTCATACTCTTTTTTTTAAATCATATTACTTTAGTTGTGCTAACAAACTATTTTGCAGAATATATATTTGCCTCGGACTAACTCTGTTTTGCAGGAAAGGAAGTTTCTGGAAATAGGAGGTCCGGGCGCCCGGAGGTGAATTTTATCCAGGCCGAGTGGTCGCCACGTGGAGTTCGTTGATTAGACCTGCCACGTCGCACCAGGGCGCCCGGAAGGGAACCAGGCGCCCGGAGCAGCATATAAAAGAAGCCCCAGGGGTGGAGCTTCAATAACAACTGAGAACTCTTCGACTGCTTGCTCTGCTGCTCTACGCTCCTGCGACGCTAACAAAGCTCCGACAAGGTGCTCCTTCTTCTTTGGTTAATTTTCTTGTCGGTATCACTTTATTTCCATTAGCATTTCTGTACCTTAATTTGTAATAGTATTTCGAATTGCTAGTGAATTGCCCAACGAAAGTACTCAAGGAGTACGGGCCTTCGAGTAGGAGTCGTCACAGGCTCCGAACTAAGTAAAAAATACCTTGTTCAGTTTGCCTAAGTTTTTTATTATTCCGCTGCGCTTAACTCTTATTAACGCGATTTTTTTGAATTGATATTCACCCCCCCCCCCTCTATCGACATTTCACGATCCAACACCAAGAACACCAATAAATTATGTAAGCTTAAGAGGTCCATTTATGGACTAAAGCAAGCATCTCGGAGTTGGAATATGTGATTTGATGAAGCCATTAAAGATTTTCCTTTGTCAAGTATCAAAAGAACCTTGAGTTTACAAGAAGGTCAGTGGGAGTAAGATTACGCTTCTAGTGTTGTATATTGATGATATACTTCTTATAGACAATGACATCCCTAGCCTAGAATCTACCAAGACTTTGTTGAGAGAGTGTTTCTCAATGAAAGATCTTGGGGAGGCAACCTATGTCTTAGGTTACTAAGCTTGAGTCAAGGTACATACATTGACAAAATACTAAATAGATTCAGTATGCAGGATTGGATTCCAAGAGATGATATTTACCAATATCACATGGTGTACATCTTTCCAAGGATATGTCCAAAGACAAAACAGGAGAGAAGTAGAATGGACAAGATACCTTATACTTCGGCTATAGGGTCTATAATATATGCTATGATATGCACTCGACCAGATGTCTCATATGCTTTAAGCATGATGAGTAGATATCAATCAAATCCTAGAGAGGGTCATTGGACTGTAGTAAAGACTATCCTCAAGTATCTTAAAAGAATAAAGAACATGTTCTTAGTTTTTGGAAGAGACGAGGAATTGGTCATTAGAGAATATACTTATGCCAGTTTTCAGATAGATCAGGATGATCTGGAATCACAGGAAGGTTGTGTTTTGTTTGAATGGTGCAACTATTTACAAGAGGAGTTCCAAGCAGGAGATAGTTGCAAATTCAATAATTAAGTCCGAGTACATAGCAGCTTCAGAGGCAACAAAGGAAGTTATGTGGATCAAGAACTTCATAGCGGAGCTTGAAGTGGTTCCTAACATTATTGATATAGTTGTGCCATATTGTGACTGATGCGGATATATTGAGGGGTTTAAAGGGAATTAAGGGAAAGAGGAAGGGCAGTTTGGTCATTGGACGGGAATAGGGTTTTTCTTTTAAGAAGGGCACTGTAGCACACCATGAAGGGGGCTTCCTTCGTGCTTTTCCGCCGCCGCCACCTGCGGTAGCAGGATGGCCTCCACCACCATGGAGAGGATCAGCCGGTTCTTCATCATCCATGGCCGCCTCCTTCGAGGATGGCTGCCGATGAGCCACCTCTTCCTCCCTCCTCTCCACTCGCCGACAGGGGCCCCCGGTAACCACCTCCTCTCCACCTCACGCACGTCGCCGACGTCGCTTACATTGGATCCACTTCTCCCTCTCCTTACTCGCTCGTCGG
Source organism: Zingiber officinale (assembly GCF_018446385.1). NCBI lineage: Eukaryota > Viridiplantae > Streptophyta > Magnoliopsida > Zingiberales > Zingiberaceae > Zingiber > Zingiber officinale. The sequence goes on from NC_055991.1 coordinate 91,397,197, forward strand.
CAACTCGCCCGAGCATCGTCTCTAGCCTCTCTAACGCCGGCAGCCCCTAGCGCGCTCACTCGCGTGTTGGTCCTCTTTGCTCGCCGCCTCTGTCGACTGACCCGCAGCCTCTGCCAGCCGCACAGTGCCACCATTGTAGGTTGCACTCCTGTCGTCGGATCTGACGTGTCAGCTCACCTTCGTCTTGTGATTCCTCACCGACGGCTTGTCCCAGCTTCCACGCGCCTCAGCCCCCTGGTCGGCAGCCAGGTGCCGCCTCCAGCACGCTCTATTCTAGCGGGCACTGACGCCGCTGCCTCCAGCGGTTACGGCCGTCTCTACAATCACCATCCGGGCAGCCACCAGAATGCTTAGGCCCCTCACTATTGGTCTACTTCGGGTTTCGAGTCGAGAGGGTATCCGGCCTGTGAGCCGTTGTTGTATTCCGGCCCTCGTGCCGTTATTCCGGCCTACGAGCCGATACTGTAGTCGGACCATGCTCCGTCCTACGGATCTATATCACGTCCGGCTTCGAGCTACCGGAGCCAGCTATTCATCTGGTGGACATCTATCTACTCTGCACGGCAGCAGCGACTCGATCAGCACTGCAACCAGCTCATTGACCCATCCGAGGGCGCCCCCCGGGGCCAGGGTATGTTATTGTACTCGTCTCGTGTTTATTTAGTTATTCCGTCATTATTTAGCTACTTATATGTTCGTGGGACCCACCTCGAGCATCGAGGTACCAGAGACCGGGGCAACCTGTCGCTGGCTGCAGGTGTTGTTGACCAGAGGATTTCGGACGACTTGGTCAACATAGAAGACAGCTCACCATCCGAGTCATGGAGAGGCGGTCAATATTCCAGACACGACACCCCGGCAGGTCCGTCTTCTCGGCTTCCCGACAGGATCAAATTGGCGCCGTCTGTGGGAACGCACCTGGTCGGGAACGTGAAGATGAACGACGCCGGAAGAGTCTACCATCCTCATGACCTCGGTCAGTTTTTGCGTTATCTTTTCTTTTTCAGTTATATGATCTGCCCTAGTTCCTCAATCGAGGACCCCCGCGCCGGTCAACCGGGCATACATTAACCGAGCCCCGAGCTCGATGTCGAAGACCCCGTGCCAATCGGTCGGGAGTATATTATCCGAGCCCCGAGCTCGATGCCGAAAACCCCGTGTCGGTCGACCGGGTGTACATTAACCGAGCCCCGAGCTCGATGTCGAAGACCCCGTGCCAATCGGTCGGGAGTATATTATCCGAGCCCCGAGCTCGATGCCGAAAACCCCGTGTCGGTCGACCGGGTGTACATTAACCGAGCCCCGAGCTCGATGTCGAAGACCCCGTGCCAATCGGCCGGGCGTACATTAACCGAGCCCCGAGCTCGATGTTGAAGACCCCGTGCTAATCGGCCGGGCGTATATTATCCGAGCCCCAAGCTCGATGTCGAAGACCCCATGTCGGTCGGCCAGGCATACATTATCCAAGCCCCGAGCTCGATGTCGAAGACCCCGTGTCAATTGGCCGAGCGTATATTATCCAAGCCACCGACTCAATGTCGAAGACCCCGTGCCGATCGGCCGGGCATATATTATCCGAGCCCTGAGCTCGATGCTGAAGACCCCGTGCCGGTCGGGCGGGCGTACATTAACCGAGCCCCGAGCTCGATGTCGAAGACTCCGTGCCAATCGGCCAGGCATATATTATCCTAGCCCTCGGCTCGATATCGAAGGCCCCGTGCCGATCGGCCGGGTGTACATTATCTGAGCTAGGAGCTCTATCAGAGACTCTCGCGTCGATTTGTAACGCTCGAAAATTTCCAAAAAAATTATTAGAAATATTCTACTATTTTTCTGGACTTTTAGGATATTTCTATAAAATTTTTAGAGTAGCGGAAGTAGCAAAAATAAATAGAAATGAAAAATAGCCTAAGCGGGAATTGAACCCGCAACCTATAGACCAAGTGTCTTATAGAGAACTTTAGTAACCAGGAGGCCCCAGCAGGGGTGTGCTGAAAGAAGAGGGAAGCAATTATATTTAAGTTTAAGTTTGCCGAATAAACCACTTAATATAAATATGGAAATAATTAAGTGAGGGTTTATTTTTGGATCGGGATTTCTTCCTCTCCTCACCCTCACGCCGTCTCTCTCTCTCTCTTCCGCACCCTCTCGGCCACCAAGTTCCAAGAGACCTAGGGTTCCATCCCTAGGGTCGTAGGAACATCTCCCGGCAACAACTCTGGCACGAGGACGCTCTTCTCCGCGAGAGGAACACGTAGGCGCAAAGAGATCGTCAAAAAGATCTTCTTCACCGGAAAACTAGCGACTAGAATCGTAAGAAAACTAGCGCAGGAGGTAAGAAACCCCTCACCTGCAATATAAGTAGCTATTCGTATATTTTTTTATGCATTAGTTTAGTTGTATGCAAATTTTCAGTACGTAGGGTGTGATCTAGTGCACACCACATGTTTGATAAAATGTTTAGCTCAGTAGAATGCTACAGTAGGCATTTTAATAGCTCAGTAAATGTAGTAGAAGCATTTGAATAGCACATTTAGTCTTGCTTCAGTTTTATGGGACTACGGTCCAATGGGTGGGCTCTCATAGTCGCCTCTAGGTTCAGATAACCTAGTTCTAGGTTCAGATAACCTAGTAAAGCAAGATAAGATAATTCAGATATGAAACAGTATTTTACTTTTATCAGTGGCACTGTACTGGACTAGATGTCCTTGGGTTGGGCTCCCATAGTCGTCCCTAGGTTTAGATAACCTAGTAAACCCTACTAGATTCAGGATTTGCTACCTCGGGTCTAGTTAGGGATGCGCGCATAGCAAGTACAGTTGTCGGGCCCATCAGCAGCATGATTAGTATTTTCATCTATTTATGATAAATAGCTTTCAAAGAACTCACAATCAGTTATGTGAACATGATTTAAATTCAGTATTAACTTAGTTCAGTTCAGCTCAGTTTATGTTCCAGTTTAGCTCTTTCTTAATGATATTCCATGATTAGTTTTGATGACATGTTTTAGTATTCATGTTAGTAATTTCAGTATGCCATGCTTTAACATGTTCAGCATATGTTTTAAATAGCATTCTTTAAAAAATATATTTTTATCGTGTGCATGTTTTTGTGAGGTAGATGGTTTCTTACTAAGATCCCAAGTTTACAGATACTTCTTTTCCTTATACTGCAGATAAAGGTAAAGAAAAGATGGATTAGCGGAGGCTGGAGGACAATGCTACCAGATGTGTGTGAAAGAGGAACTTGGAATGAAGATTTTTAGGAACTAGCTCACCTTAAAACTTAGCATTTCCGTTATGTTATTATTTTTTTTGCACTTTAGTTATTTAAGTGTCTTGACTTATGAAGGTTATGCATAGATTATTAGTTGACGTGATATTAGATAGCTAATCATGAGTAAGAACATGCCTAATAGTAGTGTGGTGGTTGTAGTTGAGTTACTGAAGGTTCTGTACGAGGTCGGGACTAATTTCTGCAGAAATCAGAGACCCAATCGATCAGTCGATCGATTGAGCAGTCCTCAATCGATCAGCCGATCGATTGGAAGAAGTCCCTGTGTACAGAAGGCTAGTGAGTCGATTAGGTGATCGATTGGGAAGCCTCGATCGATCAAAACGCGATCTGTCGCGTACAAAGAGCTGATGAGTCGATCAGCTGATCGATCGACCATGGATCGATCAGCCGATCGATCGGGATTTTAATTCCTGCAAACAGAGAGCCTCTGAATCGATCATCAGATCGATTGGATTGACTGGATCGATCAGCCGATCGATCCAGACTTGACTCCGCGTACAGTAGCAAGTTGAATCGATCAGTGGATCGATCAGCCAGCTCCAATCGATCAGTCGATCGATTGAAATTTCTGATTTTAGCCAGAAGTGCCAAAAATTTAGTTTTTGACCAAATAGGAAGTTAAGTTCCCTTCTTTGGCATATGTATGACTTCAGGAATGTATCTTGAATGTAAATCTCAGATGTTATAGTACGCAGCATAGAGTTTTAATTAGTTCAGTCTTTTTCTTTTTCGCATAAGAATAGTTAGCATAATGTAACCCCCGGCCTCGCAGCCTAGCCAGTAGGAGGTGGGTCGTTACAGAGTGGTATCAGAGCGAGTTCCATACTTCCTTCTCACACACAGCATTGAACCTGCAGCTTCTAAGTAAGAATACCTCTCACTGTATTATGTTCTTACTTTCATGTTTATGGATAACCGTAGCATGTTTATATATGATAGCATCTAACCTGATAGTAGTAATTATATAAACATGATTGTATTAGTTATGTATGTCCTCTATCTCTCTAGAAAATGGTACTAGGATGCCCCGCTAGAAAGACACCAGCTACTGATCCCCAGCATGAGGCAGGCAGCTCAGTGCCTCCTCCAGACCTTACAGCAGTAGTGGCTCAGTTACAGAAACAACTAGCTGAACAGCAACAGGAGATAGCCACCCTAAGGGCTAACCAACAAAACACTTCCACTATCACCCCAGAACCTAACTTAGCAACTCAGTGGTGATAGAGGTTCCACTAGTCCAGCCTGCAGCACCAATAGCTCCAGCAGCGGGGGCAAGAAGAGAAGCCTATCTGATCCAGTGGCAGAAAATCAAGCCAGAGAATTTCTCAGGCACTAGTGAACCATGGGATGCTCAAGCCTGGTTCAAAATACTGGAGAGTACGATGGAGCTTCTGGACTGGCCAGAGTTTGAAAAGGTGAAATGCGCCTCATTCTGCCTGAAAGGAGACGCACGTATGTGGTGGGAGAGAATTAAAGCGAAGCGCCCAGTGAACCAGATGACATGGGCCGACTTCGAGAGAGAATTCTTTGAAGAGTTCTTCCACATGCGGGTCACAAACCGCCACTACGACGAGTTCACTGAGTTTCGCCAGGGCAACCTTTCAGTTGAGGAGGCCGTGAAGAAATTCAACAGACTGGCTCATTTATGCCCTGAACTAGTCAGCACTGAAAAAGAACGAGTCCGGTTGATGCTCAAAATGCTAAAGCCGGAGATAGCAATGAACGTAGCCAGCGGCGTTCATAGGCCGCAAACCACAAAAGAACTAGTAAGCAGTGCTCTGACCACCGAACATTATCAGAACAACATCAAGCAGTAGAAGCAAGCCTTTCCAGAGCCTAAGAGCCAAGGAGGCTCAGGTACTCAGAAACACCAGGGCCACAGCTCTAACTGGAAAGGGAACCCCAGCCATAAACGTAAGTCAGGGAGCTACCCAAAAGGAGGACCAGGTAGTAAACAGCCTAGTTATCCCAAATGTTCCACTTGTGGGAAATTCCACCCCGGAGTTTATCGCAAGGGCACACGATGATGTTTCGAATGTGGCCAGGAAGGGCATATGGCTAAGCAATGCCCAAACAAAATCAGCAATCCTCCACCACAGCCGATTCAGTATGGAGATAAACCAACACAGCTACACTGGATGCAGGCTGCTATAGACGGTCCACACATCAGTCAAGGCAGACTAGAAGCCCTCTCAGCCACAACGAATGCGAGGATCTACTCACTCACCAGGGAGGAAGTAGCGAATACCTCGACAGTTGTTACAGGTCAGATTAGTATTTTACAGTAAAGTGCAACTGTCTTGTTCGATACTGGGGCAACCCATTCTTATATATCCAGGGCATTTGCCGAAAAGTTAGCACTAACTCCAGATGCACTTAGTGGTCAATTTTTGACAACATTGCCTTCAGGAGAGATCATGGCATCCACGCACTGGCTCCAAGCAATGCCAGTCATTATAGCAGGCAGAGAGCTTTTTGGTGATCTAATAGTGCTGGATATGACTGACTATGATGTCATTTTGGGAATGGATTTTCTGATCAAGTACGGTGCCTCCATAGAGTGTCGTAAACAGAAAGTTATATTCCAACCTGAAGCAGGAGTGCAATTTGGTTACATCAGAGAACCAAAGAGAAAAGCCAAGAAGTTTCTCTCAGCTTTGAAAATACAGAAACTGTTGGATTCAGGATGTACGGGGTTCTTAGCGCATGTAATCAGTACCAGTCAGAACAAGGACCAAAAGCTAGAAGAGGTCCGAGTTGTATGTGACTACCCAGCAGTCTTCCCTGAGGAGTTACCAGGTCTAGCACCAGACATGGAGATTGAATTTGAGATAGAGCTCATCCCCGGTACGAATCCCATCTCCAAAGCACCCTACCGCATGGCTCCAGCAGAACTGAAGGAACTTCAGGAGCAACTACAGGAGCTACTCGACAAGGGCTTCATACGCTCTAGTCACTCACCATGGGGAGCGCCTGTATTGTTTGTGAAGAAGAAGGACGGGAGCATGCGCTTGTGTATAGACTACCGAGCACTAAACCAAGTCACGATTAAGAACAGGTATCCTCTCCCCAGGATAGATGACCTGTTTGATCAGTTAAAGGGAGCAGCAGTGTTCTCTAAGATAGATCTCAGATCAGGATATCACCAGGTGAAGGTTAAAGAATATGATATACCCAAGACGGCTTTCAGGACCAGATACGGACATTATGAGTTCATAGTCATGTCCTTTGGTGTGACAAATGCTCCAGCTACTTTCATGAATCTCATGAACAGGGTATTTAGAGAATACTTAGATAAGTTTGTCATCGTGTTCATCGACGACATTCTTATCTATTCCAAGACTCAGGAAGAACATACAGAGCACCTGAAGATAGTACTGCATACCCTACAGCAGAACCAGTTGTACGCCAAGTTCACGAAATGTGAATTCTGGGTCGATCAGGTATCCTTTCTGGGTCATATCATCTCCAGAGATGGTATCATGGTAGACCCCAGTAACATAAAGTCTGTGAGTAACTGGAAAAGACCTAAGAACGCCAGTGAAATCAAAAGTTTTCTAGGACTAGCAGGCTATTACAGAAAATTTGTAGAGGATTTCTCCAGGATAGCCTCCCCACTGACAGCTCTCACCAGGAAGAACAGAAAATTTCAGTGGACAGAGGACTGTGAGAACAGCTTCATCGAACTAAAAAGAAGATTGACCAGTGCTCCCATTCTGACTCTGCCAGAAAACACAGACAACTTTGATATTTACAGTGACGCCTCTAAATTGGGACTAGGAGCAGTACTGATGCAAGAAGGTAAGGTGATCGCCTATGCCTCCAGACAACTCAAGGACTATGAGAGGAACTACCCTACTCATGACCTTGAGCTTGCAGCAATTGTGTTCGCCCTCAAAATTTGGAGACATTACTTGTATGGAGCTCAGTGTAGAGTGTATATAGATCATCAGAGTTTGAAGTACTTCTTCATTCAGAAGGATCTGAACATGCGACAGTGTAGATGGCTAGAGCTGGTCAAAGACTATGACATAGACATCCTCTACCATCCAGGAAAAGCTAATAAGGTGGCAGACGCACTTAGCAGGAAGTCCAGCGCCACCTTACTATCCCTAGCAGCCATGTCACCGCCCCTACAGAAGGAGATCATAGATTTCAGTCTCGAACTTATAGTGGCACAGCTCTCTACTATGACGTTAGAATCCACCTTGCTTGGTGACATCCAGACAGCTCAGGATCAGGATCTTGAAATTCAGAAAATCAAGCAAGGGTTAGCAGAATCAGAAAGTGAAGAGTTCAGAGTATCTGATAGTGGGGTACTGTATTTTGGTGACAGACTATGCGTTCCGAATCAGGAGGAACTACGAAGAAAGATTCTAGACGAGGCTCACAGGACTCCTTATGCGATGCATCCTGGTTCCACCAAGATGTACCAGGACCTAAAGAAATACTTTTGGTGGCTTAGGATGAAAAGAGACGTCGCTAGATATGTCAGTACCTGTCTGACCTGTCAGAGGGTCAAGGCAGAACACCAGAGACCAGAAGGAGTTCTGCAGCCTATTCAGATTCCAGAATGGAAGTGGGAGGATATTTCCATGGATTTCATAGTGGGATTACCAAGAACCACGAATGGTTTTGATGCCATCTGGGTGATAGTCGACAGATTGACTAAATCAGCCCACTTCTTAGCTATCAGGATATCCTACTCCATAGAGCAGCTAGCTCAATTGTATCTCAAGGAGATCGTCAAGCTGCATGGAGTCCCACGGACCATCATTTCAGAAAGAGACAGTAGATTCACATCACACTTCTGGGAGTGTGTACAGTCAGCATTGGACACTAAGTTAAAATTTAGCACAGCTTTCCATCCTCAGACAGATGGTCAGACGGAGTGAGTAAATTAGGTACTCGAAGATATGCTCCGAGCATGTGCCCTAGACTTCAAGGGAAGTTGGTGCAAATATTTGAGTTTAGCAGAATTTGCATACAACAATAGCTATCAGGCCACTATCGGTATGGCACCCTATGAGGCTCTCTACGGGCGGAGGTGTAGATCTCCAATCTGCTGGTATGAAAGTGGTGAACAGAAAGAGCTAGAACTCCAGACAGATCTAGTAGCAGATATCACAGCAGCTATACAGCAGATCCGCCAAAGGATAGAGACAGCACAGAGTGGCCAAAAAAATTATGCTGATACACGGCGTAGACCCTTAGAGTTCTCAGTTGGGGATACAGTATTCCTCAGAGTGGTTCCCATGAAGGGAGTAATGCGTTTTGGGAAGACGGGCAAACTAAGTCCCAGATATGTGGGACCATACCTTATCACTAGAAGAGTTGGCCAGGTAGCATATGAGTTAGAGCTACCCCAGGAGATGTCAGCTATCCATAATGTATTTCATGTCTCTATGCTAAAGAAGTATATCCCAGATGCCACCCAGGTGATTGAGCCCCAGTTGGTACAAGTTCGCGAAGACCTCAGCTATGACAGTCGACCTATTCAGATAGTAGACCGAGCAATTAAGAAATTGCGGAACAAGGAAGTACCATTAGTAAAAGTCATTTGGCAAAGTCATACAGCAGAAGAGGCAACTTGGGAGACAGAAGCCAGTATGAGACAGAAGTACCCAAAGTTATTCTAAGTTCGAGGACGAACTTTTTATAAGGTATGGGGGATTATAACGGCCGAAAATTTCCAAATAAATTATTAGAAATATTCTACTATTTTTCTGGAATTTTAGGATATTTCTATAAAATTTTTAGAGTAGCAGAAGTAGCAAAAATAAATAGAATCAAAAAATAGCCTAAGCCGGAATTGAACCCGCAACCTATGGACCCAGTGTCTTATAGAGAACTTTAGTAACCAGGAGGCCCCAGCAGGGGTGTGCTGAAAGAAGAGGGAAGCAATTATATTTAAGTTTAAGTTTGCTGAATAAACCACTTAATATAAATATGGAAATAATTAAGTGAGGGTTTATTTTTGGATCGGGATTTCTTCCTCTCCTCACCCTCACGCCGTCTCTCTCTCTCTCTTCCGCACCCTCTCGGCCACCAAGTTCCAAGAGACCTAGGGTTCCATCCCTAGGGTCGTAGGAACATCTCCCGGCAACAACTCTGGCACGAGGACGCTCTTCTCCGTGAGAGGAACACGTAGGCGCAAAGAGATCGTCAAAAAGATCTTCTTCACCGGAAAACTAGCGACTAGAATCGTAAGAAAACTAGCGCAGGAGGTAAGAAACCCCTCACCTGCAGTATAAGTAGCTATTCGTATGTTTTTATGCATTAGTTTAGTTGTATGCAGATTTTCAGTACGTAGGGTGTGATCTAGTGCACACCACGTGTTTGATAAAATGTTTAGCTCAGTAGAATGCTACAGTAGGCATTTTAATAGCCCAATAAATGTAGTAGAAGCATTTGAATAGCACATTTAGTCTTGCTTCAGTTTTATGGGACTACGGTTCAATGGGTGGGCTCCCATAGTCGCCTCTAGGTTCAGATAACCTAGTTCTAGTTTCAGATAACCTAGTAAAGCAAGATAAGATAATTCAGATATGAAACAGTATTTTACTTTTATCAGTGGCACTGTACTGGACTAGATGTCCTTGGGTTGGGCTCCCATAGTCGTCCCTAGGTTTAGATAACCTAGTAAACCCTACTAGATTCGGGATTTGCTATCTCGGGTCTAGTTAGGGATGCGCACATAGCAGTACAGTTGTCGGGCCCATCAGCAGCATGATTAGTATTTTCATCTATTTATGATAAATAGCTTTCAAAGAACTCACAATCAGTTATGTGAACATGATTTAAATTCAGTATTAACTTAGTTCAGTTCAGCTCAGTTTATGTTCCAGTTTAGCTCTTTCTTAATGATATTCTATGATTAATTTTGATGACATGTTTTAGTATTCATGTTAGTAATTTCAATATGTCATGCTTTAACATGTTCAGCATATGTTTTAAATAGCATTCTTTAAAAAGCATGTTTTCATCGTGTGCATATTTTTGTGAGGTAGATGGTTTCTTACTAAGCTCCCAAGTTTACAGATACTTCTTTTCCTTATACTGCAGATAAAGATAAAGGAAAGATGGATTAGCGGAGGCTGGAGGACAATGCTACCAGATGTGTGTGAAAGAGGAACTTGGAATGAAGATTTTTGGGAACTAGCTCACCTTAAAACTTAGCATTTCCGTTATGTTATTCTTTTTTTTGCACTTTAGTTATTTAAGTGTCTTATTATGAAGGTTATGCATAGATTGTTAGTTGGCGTGATATTAGATAGCTAATCATGAGTAATAACATGCCTAATAGTAGTGTGGTGGTTGTAGTTGAGTTACTGAAGGTTCTGTACGAGGTCGGGACTGATTTCTGCAGAAATCAGAGACCCAATCGATCAGCCGATCGATTGGAAGAAGTCCCTGTGTACAGAAGGCTAGTGAGTCGATTAGGTGATCGATTGGGACGGCCCGATCGATCAGCCGATCGATCAAAATGCGATTTGTCGCATACAGAGAGCTGATGAGTCGATCAGCTGATCGATCGACCATGGATCGATCAGCCGATCGATCGGGATTTTAATTCCTGCAAACAGAGAGCCTCTGAATAGATCATCGGATCGATTGGCCTGACTGGATCGATCAGCCGATCGATCCAGACTTGACTCCGCGTACAGTAGCAAGTTGAATTGATCAGTGGATCGATCAGCCAGCTCTAATCGATCAGCCGATCGATTGGAATATCTGATTTTAGCCAGAAGTGCCAAAAATTTAGTTTTTGACCAAATAGGAAGTTAAGTTCCCTTCTTTGGCATATGTATGACTTCAGGAATGTATCTTGAATGTAAATCTCAGATGTTATAGTACGCAGCATAGAGTTTTAATTAGTTCAGGCTTTTTCTTTTCCGCATAAGTATAGTTAGCATAATGTAACCCCCCCGGCCTCGCAGCCTAGCCAGTAGGAGGTGGGTCGTTACACGATCGGCCGGGTTTGAGTTATATTAGAAGACCGTCGAGCGGTGACGTTTAACTCTAGAGTCGAACCGGCGACTATAAAATCCCGGGCTTGAAGACCGTCGAGCGGCGACGTTAAACTCTAGAGTCGAACCGGCGACTATAAAAACCCCGGCTTGAAGACCGTCGAGCGGCGACGTTAAACTCTAGAGTCGAATCGACGACTATAAAATCGAGCGGCGACGTTAAACTCTAGAGTCGAACCGACGACTATAAAAACCCCGGCTTGAAGACCGTCGAGCGGCGACGTTAAACTCTAGAGTCGAACCGGCGACTACAAAACCCCCGGCTTGAAGACCGTCGAGCGGCGACGTTAAACTCTAGAGTCGAACCGACGACTATAAAAACCCCGGCTTGAAGACCGTCGAGCGGCGACGTTAAACTCTAGAGTCGAACCGGCGACTACAAAAACCCCGGCTTGAAGACCGTCGAGCGGTGACGTTAAAACCCCGTGTTCACGGACTAATTCTTCAGATATATTCTTTATCCCCCATTCGGGGTCGAGTGGTCTTCACTGGTCTCGGACCAGCTTTGGTTATTACATCTCCCCCGTTCGGGGTTGAGCAGTCTTCACTGATCTCGGACCAGCTTCAGTTATTACATCTCCCCCGTTCGGGGTCGAGTGGTCTTCACTGGTCTCGGACCAGCTTCGGTTATTACATCTCCACCGTTCGGGGTTGAGCAGTCTTCACTGATCTCGGACCAGCTTCAGTTATTGCATCTCCCCCGTTCGGGGTCGAGTTGTCTTCACTGGTCTCGGACCAGCTTCGGTTATTACATCTCGCCCGTTCGGGGTCGAGCGGTCTTCACTGGTCATAGACCAGAACATCCGAGCATCTACCTCCCCCGTTCGGGGTTGAACGATTTTTAAGGGTTTCGGACCAACTTATCAGAGCATCTATCTCCCCTGTTTGGGGTTGAGCAGTCTTCACTGGTCTCGGACCAGCTTCGGTTATTACATCTCCCCCGTTCGGGGTCGAGCGGTCTTCACTGGTCATAGACCAGAACATTCGAGCATCTACATCCCCCCTTCGGGGTTGAACGATTTTTAAGGGTTTCGGACCAACCTATCAGAGCATCTATACCCCCCATTCGGGGTTGAGCAGTCTTCACTGGTCTCAGACCAGCTTCAGTTATTACATCTCCCCCGTTCGGGGTCGAGTGGTCTTCACTGGTCTCGGACCAGCTTCGGTTATTACATCTCTCCCTTCAGGGTTGAGCAGTCTTCACTGGTCTCAGACCAGCTTCAGTTATTACATCTCCCCCGTTCGGGGTCGAGTGGTCTTCACTGGTCTCAGACCAGCTTCTGTTATTACATCTCCCCCGTTCAGGGTCGAGCGGTCTTCACTGGTCATAGACCAGAACATCCGAGCATCTACCTCCCCCGTTCGGAGTTGAACGATTTTTAAGGGTTTCGGACCAACTTATCAGAGCATCTATCTCCCCCATTCGGGGTCGAGCAGTCTTCACTGGTCGCGGACCAGCTTATCGGATCTCATATCTCCCTCGTTCGGGGTCGAGCCAGCTTTAATGACCACGGACCAAAGTGTCCACTGGTTTCGAACCAGGATATCTCACGGGCTCTATGCCCGCTCGGCTAAAAACTTTCGCTTCCATGCATCTTTGATTCACGGTCTACACTTCCGATCAGCTCACGGGTGATGCGGCCACTCGGCATCGTCCCATTCAGTACCACTCGATTATCAGGTCGACATTTCACGATCGTCCGTTCGGTATCCTATGGGTTGCTCGGTCAGCACCCTCGCAGTCATTCGACCGGTATCGCTTGACCGTCCGTTCGGCCACACGCTTGAGCTAGGTCGCACGCTCGTCATCGTCCGCCCGGCATCTATCCACCCGATCAACATCCTTCCAATCGCTCGTTCGGCATCTTCGCGGTCGCGGGCTAGGCATCACTCGTCCGCTCAGTCTACTCGTTGTCCAGCATGTAGCTTGGTCTACTATCCTTGCACTCATCGCTCGCCTGTTGTTTTGTCGCTCGTTTGATGTTTATCGTTCGCTCGGCCTCGGGCCGGTTATCGACTTGATCCGCTCGGCATCGTTGCTATCTCATGCGACACCGTTATTATAGCGACCGCTCGTGTGACAGTGTACATTGAGTTCGGCAATTTGACTTTGGTATCGAGGGCGGTTCAGCCCTTTGCGATGGACTGTCCAGTTAGTCGGACTTACGCCTCCTTCGACTAGACTTGAAGGGGAGGCTTGTGATGCGGATATATTGAGGGGTTTAAAGGGAATTAAGGGAAAGAGGAAGGGCAGTTTGGTCATTGGACGGGAATAGGGTTTTTCTTTTAAGAAGGGCACTGTAGCACACCATGAAGGGGGCTTCCTTCGTGCTTTTCGGCCACCACCTGCGGTAGCAGGATGACCTCCACCACCATGGAGAGGAGCAGTCGGTTGTTCATTAGGTGACTAAAAAATGTTATTAGACGATTATCTTAGTCTGTGTATGAATTTACACTATCTTTATATATAAAACCTAGAGAGTCGCACGCATAGTATGTAGACATGAATATTATCTATAATTGATTATTTTAGTGGATACTAAAATTAATCAATTATTATTTTCTGAATTTGAATTAATTAGATTATTAATTAATTCTGAAATATCATAAGCTAGAATAAATCAAGATCAAATATGGATTTATTTGATCCAAAGAATGATTAATGGAGAATTCGAATGCTACAATCATGATGATTAATAGGGAATTTGAATAGTTACAATCATTTGAATAGTTACAATCATGATGATTAATAGAGAATTTTAACAGTCACTATCATGATGATTAATAGAGAGTTTGAACAGTCATCATCATGATAATTAATAGAGAATTTGAAGAGTCATACCTCTTCATCTTCCATGGAAGTTATAAATAGTTATCTTTGAAAAATTCTCTAGAAGAATGAACTCTCTCTCCACTACTCCCTTGAAGACTTCTTCTTCCCTTTCTTCCATCAAAAGAGATATATAGTGCTTTCAAAAGATTTTGTCAATCCAAGAGGCTAACACAATAGATCGTGTCAAGTTGTGATCTAGTGCGCGTGGATACCGTTAGAGGAGTCACACATGTGACTCTTATTTGTTTGTGATATCATTCACTCTATTGAGGACTACGAGGTATGTTTTATTTCGTGTTATTTTATTAAAATTATATGTACCACGAAAAGATTCATGATTTAAGAGAAAATATATATTAATATATGTATTCCGCTGTGTTTCGATTTCAATACCCTATTCATTAATAAAACTCTTTTTAATATGTTAAATAAATAAATAAAAAATTAACAAATAAATGTGTATTATAATGAATCAAGCTTAAGCTAAATTTAAATTAAACTCATTTGTAAAAAAATCAAATCAAATTTAAATAATTATTTTAACAGTTTGATTTATTATAGATTCACTTGACGTAACTAGATTATCTTATCAACTAAATTTAATCAATATTTGTTGAAATTGGTAAGTATTTTGGTAGAGCTCTTGAGGAGAAATAGATAGTTTTTCTTGATGCTTAAACTTTTGATTACAAAGCCTTTATATAGACTTGAAAGAAACTTAGGGGGCAAGTAACCTAGCAACTTAGGGGGCAAGTAACCTTAGAAACTTAGGGGGCAAGTAACCTTAGTGATGAGTAAGCTTAAGTGATAACACATTAACTTTAACACTCCCCCTTAATGTGTTGTCGGATTCCAAGTTTGGCTCGGAGCTGTTGAAATCTTTCTCTCGGAAGTGCTTTTGTGAAGATGTCAGATAATTGCTCCTCAGATCGACAGAACTCAAGTTGAATTTCTTTATCTTCAATTGCCTGTCGAATGAAATGATGCTTGAGTGCTATATGTCGAGTTCGGTTGTGGTGAACTGGGTTCTTAGCCATAGCGATTGCAGATTTGTTGTCGCAGTGTAGCACGGTTCCTTCAATCTGATGGTGACCGAGATCAGCCAAGATTTTTCGAAGCCAAATTGCTTGTGAAGTGGCTACTGATGCTGAGATGTACTCGGCTTCCGCAGACGATTGTGCAACACTTTGTTGTTTCTTGGATACCCATGAGAATATTGCTGAACCAAAGGAGAAACAGTACCCCGAAGTGCTTTTCATGTCATCTAAGGATCCACCAAGATCACTGTCACAATATCCGACAAGATTAAGTGCGTGATTCTTCTGAAAGCTTAGACCGAGGTCAGTTGTCCCTTGAACATATCGTAAGACCCGCTTTGCTGCACCGAGATGAAAATGGCTCGGACTCTGCATAAATCTTGAAAGTAGACTTGCAGCATACATGAGATCAGGTCTAGTTGCTGTGAGATATAACAAATTACCAATGAGGCTACGGTAATAAGTGACATCCGCTGCTTTTCCTCCATCTTCCTTTTTCAATTTCTCCCCCATAATGAGTGGTGTAGAGACAGGATTGCATCCCAGCATGTTGAATTTCTTCAGAATCTTTTCTGCATATATCTTTTGGCAGATAAAGATTGTCTCTTCTTCTTGGTAGATCTCCATGCCCAAGAAATGTCGAAGTAGACCCATATCGCTCATTTCATACTTTTGAGCCATGTCATCTTTGAACTCTTCGATCATCTTCTCGTTGCTTCCAGTGAAAATTAGGTCATCAACATAAAGAGTGACTATAAGAACATCATTACCTTGCTGCTTGACATACAAAGTTGGTTCACTCTTGCTCTTTTCGAATTTTGTTCGGTTGAAATAGTTGTCGATCTCACTGTACCAAGCGCGAGGAGATTGTTTAAGTCCATATAGCGCTTTCTTAAGTTTGTAGACTTTCTCTTCTTTTCCTTTGAGGATGAAACCCTGAGGTTGATCTACATACACTTCTTCCTTCAATTCACCATTGAGAAATGCTGACTTGACATCAAGCTGATAAAGTTTCCACCCTTTGCTGGCGGCGAATGCAATTATAGCTCGGATTGTGTCTAGCCGAGCTACTGGGGCAAACGTCTCCCCGTAGTCAATTCCAGGCTGTTGAGAATATCCTTTGGCCACAAGTCTTGCTTTGTGTTTTTGAATGGATCCGTCTGGGTTGTGCTTTACTTTGTAGATCCATTTAACACCTATAACTTCTTTGTCTCTTGGTTTATCGACGAGCTGCCATGTCTGATTTTTTTCAATTACACGAACTTCCTCCTCCATCGCTTTTTTCCATGGTTCTTCTTTGATTGCTTCAGCAAAGTTCTCAGGCTCAATTGAGCAATAATTGCATGTAGCATATATATCGCTCAATGATCTGTACCTTTTTGGAGTTGCGCTTGGGGATGAGGAGTTTGATGAAGTTGGATCAGTTGAGCTTTCTTCGTTGGGTTGAGATGAGCTTGAATCTGGTGTGCTTGGCTCAATTTCATCTTCTTTGTCAGTACTGATCAGAATGTCTTTCTTTTCAACTTTGTTTTCTTCCCAATTCCATAAAGCATTTTCATCAACTTGAACATCTCGGCTAATAATAACTTGACCCAGCTGTAGGTTAAATAGTCTATAACCTTTGCTCATGGTGCTGTAGCCGACAAAAATACATCTTTCGCTAGATTCGTCAAGTTTGCTTCGTTTCTGTTTTGGAATTTGAGAATAGCAAATGCTTCCGAATACCTTGAGATGGTTCACCGATGGTCTTCTACCACTCCATGCTTCAAACGGAGTCTTGTTTGGTATGGCTGTGGTTGGGCATCGATTAGATAAATAAACGGCTGTGTAGACTGCTTCAGCCCAGAAGATTTTGGGTAAACCTTTCTCGTGCATCATTGATTTTGCCATTTCAACGATTGTCTGGTTTTTCCTCTCGGTAACACCATTTTGTTGAGGGGTGTACCTTACCGTTAGTTGCCTTTCTACTCCTTCATCTTCACAAAAATTGTGAAATTCTTTAGAAGTGTATTCTTTGCCTCTGTCACTTCTTAAAGTTTTGATGAAGCATCCACTCTGTTTTTCGACGAGACTCTTAAACTTCTTGAATATCATGAATACTTCGGACTTCTGCCTCATGAAATAGACCCAAGTCATACGAGTGTGATCGTCGATGAAAAGAATGAAATACCTATTCTGAGCATGAGAAAGGGTGTCCATCGGCCCGCAGACGTCGGTGTGGATAAGTTCCAACTTTTCTTTAGCTCTCCATGATACTCCTTTTGGGAAAGGTAATCGATGTTGCTTTCCAAACGCGCATCCTTCGCATACATGTTGCTTTCCTTCTATGTGAGGAAGTCCTTGCACCATACTCTTGCCAGATAACTCTTTGAGGCTTTGTAAATTGAGATGACCGAGTCGTCGATGCCATAAGGTTGATGTCAGGTAGTCCGAGGTAGAAGCTTGATGAGCTTTTAGGTCGGCATAATTGATGTTGAGAGCGAAGCTTCGATTGACCATTTTGATCTTTGTGAACACCTTTGACTTATCTCTCCTGTCAAATATAACACATTCATTGTTATCGAAGCAGAGCTTGTACCCATTTTCCACCAATTGTCCGAGGCTGAGTAAATTTTGACTCAAGCTCGGCACACACAAGACATTGTTGATGCAACTCGGTCCTTCCTTCGTCTCGATGGCGATTTTCCCAAGTCCTTTTGACTTTGTTTGCTCTCCGTTTCCAAACTGAACAGGAGCATTGATGCTAATGTCGAGTTCAGAGAAAATTTCTGAGATCGGCGTCATATGGTTGCTACATCCGCTGTCCAGCAACCATTTTCCTTGCTCCTTGTTGGTGGCCGTGTGACATACATAGAATGTTCCATGTGTCTCCTCAGCTGTTTGATTTTCTCCAACCTGATTTGCCTGATAAGTGTTCCTATTTCGGCAATCTTTGGCGAGGTGACCAAATCGATTGCATATTTTGCATCTCGATTGACCTTTGAACCAACAGTCCTTCTCGGAGTGATTTGGCTTATTGCAATTGCTGCAATTCGATGAGTTGTCTTTTCCTTTTCCTTTTGAGATACGTCCACCTCGTCCTCTTGATTTCCATCCAAATCGTGATTGGCCTTCTCGTTCGTTGTTACCAATTTTGAGCTTTGATTGGAATGCACCCTCTATTGGCTTCTCAGAATGTCTGGACAATCTTTGCTCGAACGATTTTAGGGACGCCATCACTTCTTGAACGGTGAGTGTTGTTAGGTCCTTTGTTTCTTCAATGACGGCAATAATGGGATCATATTTCTCAGGAAGACAGATGAGAATTTTGCGTACCAGCCTTTGATCTGTAATATCTTCACCATGAGATTTCATTATATTGACCAGATCAAAGATTCTGGTTGAGAATTCCATGAGTGTTTCTTTCTCCTGCATCTTGGCATTTTCGAAATCCTTGAGTAGTGATTGGAGCTTAATCGCTCTTACTTTCACATCTCCTTGAAATTCGCTCTGCAAGATCTCCCACGCATCTTTAGCCGTGTTGGCTCGCATGATTCTGGGAAATATAGCCTTAGTGACTGCTCTTTGAAGGATTGAGAGAGCACTTGCGTCGGCTTGTCGAGACTTCTCTAATTTCTTCAGACCGGCCTCATTGAGGGCAGTGGCTTCCTCGGGCTCTTGTACTCCATTCTCCACAATCTCCCATTGGTTAAGAGATCGAAAGATGGTCTTCATCTTCACGTACCAGAAATCATAGTCTTCGCCATTAAACTCTGGAATGAGATGGTTGATGTTTGTTAAACTCGAGCTGGCCATGGATTTGGATTGGTAGAACCTGGACGCTCTGATACCAACTGTTGAAATTGGTAAGTATTTTGGTAGAGCTCTTGAGGAGAAATAGATAGTTTTTCTTTGATTCTTAAACTTTTGATTACAAAGCCTTTATATAGACTTGAAAGAAACTTAGGGGGCAAGTAACCTAGCAACTTAGGGGGCAAGTAACCTTAGAAACTTAGTGGGCAAGTAACCTTAGTGATGAGTAAACTTAAGTGATAACACATTAACTTTAACAATATTTTATATCACAATTTGGATCGATTTGACTTACGCCCGCCCTGATTATGCGAAAAGGACAATTTAATTTTAAATGTGAAAGAATAGAAGACTTTTGCAATTCTTAAAAAGAAAAAGATCTCAATAAAGTTGCTCCTCCTGCCCGTCTTCTTTATCATTCTCTTGCCGTCGTCGATCATGGAATTCGTTTCCATGTTTCTCCTCGATGCTCTTGTGAACACCTTGGCCGACACTTTGCAGGATCACGTGTTCCAGGAGTTGCAGAAAGTGCATCGCGTCGGCGACGAACTGGTAAAGTTACAGAAATCCGTCTCCTCGATTCAAGCCGTCCTGAGCGATGCACAAGAGAGCGAGGAGACCAGGAACATCGTGAAGCAACTGCTGAATGAGCTCCGCGATGTTGCGTATCGAGCAAACGACATTCTGGACGACGTCGCAACAGAGCAGCAGCGGCAGCAGTTGATCAATTATGCACCGGTACGCAATTTCTTTGGCCCTGTGAATCTTATGCGTCTCTTATTTCAGCGAGATGTATACCATAAGATACAATCGATCGATGAAGAGCTGGACAAAATAGTGAAGAGATGCCCCTTGATCGCCTTATCACCGCGCAATAGATCGCAGAGGACGCATAGCTCCGAGTCCACCCCAGCGATTCCTCCATGCGTTCTCGGTCGCGAAAGAGATAAGCAAAAGATAAAAGAACTGCTCGTGCCATTCAGTGGACGAACAGATTCAGCTGCCTCGGTGATTTCTATCTTTGGGATGCCTGGCGTCGGGAAGACGACCCTCGCACAACAACTCTTCGACGACGAAACTGTGAAGAAGCATTTCGAGCTCAGACTCTGGGTTTATGTGTCTCACGACTTTGACTTGATGAGGATTATGAGGTGCATGATCGAGTCCATAGATGGATTTAAGTGTGATTTAACTAGCCTTAACAATCTTCAGCAAGAAGTACGAAAGAAAGTGAGTAGAAGGAGGTACCTGCTTGTTCTGGATAATGTTTGGCAAGAAAGCCAGGAGTGGGAGAAGCTCAAAAGCTTCCTGTACTCAGCTGATGAAGGAAGCAAGATACTAGTGACGACTAAAAGTGAGCAGGTGGCTCGTTTCATGGCGGCTAATTCACCTCCTTACCACTTGGAGGGCTTATCGATGGATGACTGCTGGTCTTTGATATGTCAGCAAGTATTATCCCGAAACCCAAGTGCAACATTTACGCACGATTTCTCTCAGTCGCATGCTTTGAGGCGATGCATGGGTTTGCCCATGGCAGCTAAAGCTTTGGGGGAAAGGCTAGCCAGAGAAGCTGACAGAAGCAAATGGGAGGCGATCTTGACCAGCCAGTCATGGGAATTTTCCGGCGCCGGCATAAGTATCACGGAAACTCTCAGCCTGAGCTACCAACACTTGCCCCACTATCTGAAGCCGTGCTTTGAATACTTGTCCATAATTCCGAAAGGCTTCAAGTTGGAGAGGGATTTTATCATTCAATTGTGGATGGCGCAAAGCTTCATCCGGCCGAAAGGGACAGAACACATGGAAGACGTCGGCAGCGACTACCTCGACTCCCTCAGGAGTAGCTCATTCTTGCAGTATTCACATTTCGATCACAAGAGCCGTCGACAAAGGTACGTGATGCATGATGTTTTCCATGAATTTGCCCGACATGTTGCTGCAGAGGAATGCTCTGTCATGGAACCTAGCACGGAACCTAGCACGGATTTGCATCTCTCTCTCTCGGCGAGGGTTCGCCATTTATCGGTGAACTATGAAGAATTAGTAAGAAGAGTCCCTCGAGGCGGCGATATGTACGAGCAAGTGTACAAATGCAAAGGCTTGCAGTCACTGCTACTGATCGGCAACTCCACGAGTCGCCCAACAATGGTCGTTCCTGACAATCTCGCACAGAGACTCCGTAGCCTGCGCACTCTGATGCTCACCAACTCGTGCCTTACTCAATTGCCTGAATCAATCGGCGATCTGAGCCACCTGCGCTGTCTCCAGCTACAGAACACAGGCATAAAGAGATTGCCTGATTCTGTGTCTCGGCTCTACAACTTACAGACCTTGGGTCTCAGAAACTGTTACGATTTGGAAGAGCTTCCAAAGGATATGAGTAAGCTGCGCAATCTACGGCACCTAGATCTTCATCTAGATGGCAATTCACAAGGCAGCAACGCCGGTGGCAAATTGAGACTCATGCCGCCAGAAATTGGATTATTAACTCACCTCCGGACACTGAGCAGGTTTGTTGTGAGTAAAAGGCATGAGTGTGGTTTATCTCAGTTGGAGAACTTGAACGATCTCCGCAGTGATCTTCTCATCGAAAGGCTTGACCTCGTTTCCAGTGGGGAAGATGCTAAGAACGCCAACCTATGGAGCAAAGAACACATTCACAGACTAGAGTTAACATGGAACTACAGTGATGTAACTGAAGCATCTGCTAGCAGTGCAGGATACAACAGTAGAGAAAACATCCTAAAATACCTCAGGCCTCATAACAAACTGAAAGAGATCGGAGTAGTCGGGTATGGAGGAACCTTGCTGCCGACATGGATGGGGGATTCTTCCTTGGAAAATCTAGAAACAGTGTGGATCTCCAAAACATACAGTTGCCAGAATCTCCCACCTCTCGGCCAATTACCCAAGCTCAAGTATCTATTCCTCGAGGAAATGCATGGGCTGAAGCATATTGACTGTTCATTCTGTGGCAGGAACGAGATACGCTTCCCAAAGTTAGAAAAGCTACATCTGGAGAACATGTCAGGACTGCAAGAATGGCTGGGGGATCATCGTTGTGCTTTGCCTTCTCTCCGTGAGCTCACTATCAACAACTGTCCTGCACTGCAACAACTTACACATGAACTCCCATCTCTGACAAAGTTGGTGATCGAAGCATCCCCATACTTTGCCGGCTTGCCAGATTTCCCAAAACTCCAATCATTAGAAGTGAAGACCAATGATGACTGGATTTGGAGATCTTGTGCAACTATTTCCTCGCTCCCCTCTCTCACTCTCAGTGGACTGAGAAGGGCAAACCTGCCCTCCGAGATAAGTAGTTGTCATTCCTTCATCCGTCGGTTAGAGATCAGTTATTGCAGTCAGTTGATATTTATTCCTGACGGTTGGCTACCTGCGTTCCTGTCGCACTTTGTCATCAGACACTGTCCTAAGCTGCAAAATCTACCTGCAGAGTTGACTAGGCTGACAAGGTTAGAGGATCTGGAGATAGAGAAGTGCGAGAAGCTCGAGCAACTTCCATTTGGACTCAGGAACATGAACTTACTTGCACATCTTGAGATCTCAGATTGCCCCGGCCTCTCGTGGCTGCATGGCCTCCCTAGAAACCTTCAGTTTTTGAGCATCAGCAACTGCCCTGAGCTGAGCCAGAAATTGCAAGATCAAGGCTGGTTCACCCGTCGAAAGGATCTCCAAGTGTGGATAAATGGTAAGCATGTTGTGACTTGATTCCTCCGTTCATCATTATCAAGATCCGTATGGAGTTTTCTTAATATATATTTTAGTATCAATTCAATCAGCTAATTTTGCAGGTCACCGACTCGATTTCATGAAAATTTCTCACTGATAAATCTGAAAAGCGCAAATGGATCCTGGCCCAACATCACTGGTGGTTCGAACTCCATAGTCGTTCAGAAATATCTAACGTGAAATTCAAAACTTCGCTGCATAAGAGCACGTCGTATCTCTTACTGAATGCATGTCAGCTGGTTCATGTCATATATGTTCTCTATTTCATTTGTGTCTGTTTCACATTTTGCTTGGATAAATGCACTGTTACTGCATGCGATGTTGCGAGATTGTAATGTTGCTTGGATAAATGCATTAAGTTGTGTGTGTGTAAGTATGGGATGAATTTCCAATCTCTCTCTAGATTTTCCAGAGCAATCTGTAATTAGTTGTGTCTACCAGAATCCTTGAAAATTGTCCATTGTGATGTTTTTGGTTTTCAACCCCTTTGCTTCACAAGTGTAATTTATTAAATATAATGGATTCACGACTTATGTTTATTTATTATTAGTACAATTGTGGCCTTAGTAATTAGAATTGATTGTGAATTTTGATATCTGGATAAACAATTTGATTTAAAATCATATTTATATTTGATATGCGTAAAAATAAAATATAGGATTTGAGCAAGATACATGTGGAGATTTGGCATGGTCAAGAATATTGATAACTCAGTTGTTTGAGATTCGTGAAGATTGGAATACCATGATATAATTAGATATTTGAGAGATCATTGAATGAAAAGTATTAACAACATCTGAGTTAGAGGATGCGAAGTAAAGTGCTAAGTTAGTTGAGGAGTCAGGTGTCTCCAAGGGACGAGTTATTTGACAGGAGATGACCTCATAGTGAAAGATTAGGCCACCATCATTTGTAGTAAAGGGCTAAGTTAGAAGTCCTTAAGTTGATTATTCTCAGCCCTCCATGAGTTTTTGGTTTGCAAATCACATTCCATAATATCAAAAGAAGCCCGAGGTCTATGATAGCGAGATCCTCTCTCCCCCAATCTATTTACATGGCTGGACTGGAGGAGCATACATGGCAGAAACTTCTCACCATTATGAGATTTCAGGAAGGAAGGATGTCATACAGATACTTATTCCGTGAGTTCACCTCCACCGTCGGTGATCTTTGTGAGGTCAAGGGCATCCCTTCCTCCGGTTGACACCCATTCATCAACAACTGACGACGCCACTTCATCCTTCTTGCACACATCTGACTGTCTACTCCATCAACGTCAAGTCATCCTTCTTCTTCCCTGATCGATTCCGAGACGAGAGGAAGAAGGCTGGAGTTACGAAGGAGATAGAGATTTACCATTTCCTTTGAAATTCTGTTTTGTCATTCCATCATCTTCCACATTCATCTCCGATTAAAACTCTGCCCGATCATCATCAACGCCAAGTTATTCTGCTTGATCTCGATCCGATCTTAGCATGGAGAAGTCCTAGCTTGGTTGTAAGCTCCATTCTGAAATTTGATACTTCTTTGATGCATTGATTACTTGCTCGTGTTCATATTTTAATTCTTGTATGAATTCATTGTTGGTTGAATTGTAATTGACTTGAATTCCACATGTTTCGGATTTCATGTATTCGAGTCTGTTTTGAGGATGCTTTCAACGTGTCTGATGAAATTCCTCAACCATTCATGTTACTCTAATTGTTGCATTTAAGTTCGTTAAATACTCACAATGCTTTAGTTAGTTGAGTGCTTATTGTTAATTTGATGCTTGTTCTTCATGTAGATGCAATTAGTTTAGATCAGATTAGGTTATGTTAAATGATATAGGTTTCTTTTGTTTCATGCTTTAGGATCATTAAATGCTTTATTCTCTCCATGTTGTCTTTCTTGTTCTTCCATTGTAGTTTAGGCTAGGTTAGGTTCTTATCATTGTTGGATCGTTTAATTCGCTGGGGGGTAGGGGGTGAATAGCGATTTAAAAATTCAAAAATAAGATCGAGTACGTAGCGGAAAAATCGAAAATGAAACAATGCTAACACAAGTAATTTTTACTTGGTTCGGAGCCCTGGTCGACTCCTACTCCAAGGCCCGCACTTGTCGAGTACTTTCGTTGGACAATCCACTAGCAATTCGAATAAGTTTTTACAAATTGAAAGTACATGAATGCTTAAGAAGATTAAATACCGACAATAATTAAGTAAGAAAGGAAATAGCGTGTTTGTCGGATAAACTTCAGCGTCGCAGGAGCACAGCATGACAGAGCAAGCGTTTGAAGGCTTTGTTGTCAGATGTTCTTTGCTCCAAGGTGCATCCTCCTTATATAGGAGTCTCCGGGCGCCCGGATCCCTTCCGAGGGCCTGGAATGTGACGTAACCCAGCCAACCAGAGCGCTCCATGTTGCGACGTCGTTTTGGGGTAAACTTTGCATTTTGGGCACCCGGATCCCTTCCGGGTGCCTGGACCACTTTTCTCCAAAAGGTTCTTCTCCTGCAAAAAAGAGTTAGTCCGAGGCAAAATGCAAACTATATTACTCTACAAAACAAAGTATTAGCACAGTTATAATAAACAAACAGAATATTAATTAGATTCCGTCTCACCGAAACCAGAATCTAGTCAAGATCTCAATTTAGAGTTTCGAAATGATTCTAAGTTGGATCGGCGCCTAAGTTCCCTTCCCGGGAACACGTCCTCATAGTCACTCCCTTCCAGTGACTTACATTAACTTACCTGCCAGACGTTCGGTCAGCCCTTCGACCCTTCTGGACTTCGTGTCGGTTACCTGGTCAACCCGTCGACGTAGCTGAACTTCCCTGTAACACTGAGTTAGCACAATAGATAAAAACAGTGTTAACAGTATTCAATTATAACCTAGGGTTATCTCTCCCTAGGGTTGCCTAGCTCCACTCACTAGAACTTCCATTGCCTGACTTCACTCACCCGAACTTCCTCCACCTAGCTTCACTCACTAGGGCCTGATTTCACTCATCAGGACTTCCACCACCTAACTTCACTCATTAGGGCCCGGCTTCACTCATCGAGACTTCCACCACCTGCTTCACTCACTAGAGCCCAGCTTTTTTTCACCAGGATTTTCACTTTACCTAACCTTTGGTTAAAACTTACCTTTGCTAGTCATCTAGTCCTGACTAGACTTCTCTCTCCCAAACATCAAGTCATGTTTGGGTCAACTCTTGATCATGTTGTCAAACATCAAAACCCTAGAGGTCGATTGTACCAACAATCATGTGCATTGCTTTTCATTCCTTAGTCTTAGAACCCAAACCCCCATTTAAACTTCAAAATACCAAGTAAAAATATTCAATCCTGTGTTTATCACTCTATTGATACATTCGTTGGGAGACTACTCGAGTCATCTCTATGCTACATTAGTGTAGAATGAATTCGTTTATTTAATTCTTTTGATACTCATTTCACGACAAAATTAAGGTTTATCAATGTACTTACAAAAAATAATATGGCTATACATGATAAGCAAAATGCACTCTGGGTTAAATGGGTTCACCACACATATTTATATGGGAATGACAACCAAAGTACATTGATTCTTTGCTCCTTAAAAGATTGGCACAGATATGTGATCAGATAGTGACATTAATGAGGTCCACAAAGATGATGCAACAGAGGTTAGCAGAGTGGTTTCGTCAGCACTGTCTCCATCATAGAGGCATCAGTCAGGCCTATGACTTCTTTCGTGACATTGGAGTGTGCAAGCTATAGGCATGGACAGATTGGAAGAAATATATGCAGACAAGTCACAAATTAATCTTATGGTTACTTGCACACCATAGTTTGCCTCCTAGGGATTGGCTGGAGTACATAGAGGATCCTGGTAGAGTATTTCTATAGGATGGAGGAGAAAATGTTGGAACACATCTTTTTGGTTGTTTGCAGGTGAGGCAACTCTAGGACTGTATTAGGCTCTAGCTACATATGACACATGAGATGACTACCTATCGGAGGATGATACAAGTGTTTGCATGTCACACCGGGGGACTAATAGGTTGATGCAAGCTTGCCATATTGCTATATCTATTATGATACATTATGTTTGGCATGCTCGTAACCATTTACTTTTGCGAGAGAGAGATTTGAGATTAACCTTGTACTATGGAAAATTCAAACACATGTATATCATTCTTTGGATATTTATTCAGATCTAGTATTGCACCATACCTTAACAAGTATCTACACCATCTTGGTAAAACATTGCATTCCTTTGAGCTATGCTTAGTTTTGATTAATGCATGTTACACCACCGGCCCAGTGATGAATGACACTACTTTTGCCTACTCTCGAGTTTGTTTTATTTTGAGAGAGTCATATCCGATCCCTTTGGTATGGTAGTGACCCGTGGATATTACTCAGATGGGATACTTCATCCAACCTGAGCAGCTATCCAGGGAACTTCAACATTTCATGACTCTCCAATTAGCATTCAATTTTAGTCTTTGGGGTTAGCTCTGAGAGGTGAGAGTGGGGAGTGTCCACCATGTTGGGTCATGCGAGGGGATGCATCTCGAGTGGTGAGGTTAAGTATGAGTGGGGAGGGGTCATGATAAACATCAAATTAAGTTTGATAGATCAGAGAGTATACATTTTGTACAGAGGTATACATTTGAGTTCAAAGGGGTATACTTTTGAGTTTTATTTATATGAGAGAGTATACATTTTGGTCGTGTTATTTTGCATCGTGAGGATATACATTTGATAGCTACATAGGGTCTTTTATCACGCCCTATTCATTTTCAAAAAAAAAAAATGATTTCTAGTCTGAGTATGACCTTGCAGAAGATTATGGATGTGGCGGATATTGACAGATGAGGATGGTGGGCATTGCTCCAAATGGGAGGCATACATATGCGATGAGAGGTGCCTGAGCTCATGCTGATGTGATTAGAGGTGACTGGCTATTTTCTAGAGGTGATCAGAGGCATGAACTATCGGAGGAGGCTACTGAGGATTACAGAGCAGATGATGCAGGTGGTAGGACGAGGTCAGAAGCTTAGGAGGATAGGATGATAGGAAGGGGTAGATCAATGATATGGTCCGAGGTGATGGCGATTAGTAGTCTGATGGATATTGCCATGGTACAATTATATGAGGTTGAGCAGACTCAGAGGGATGGGAGGGCAAGGGTGTCAAGGACAACTGAGGCTATAGGCTGGCATATGCACACTATCACTGACGAGGATGTGGAGACAAGTGGATAGGTAGTTAATTGGTGTTTCTTATCCAGACCTTACTATGATTCGGAATCGACGGTTCGACAGTTCGGAATCATCGGTTCGACGGTTCTAGGCAGGTCGACCCTTAACCTTAACCGCCCAAGACGGTTATGGTTCACGGTTTAGAACCATCGGTTCACGGTTCGTCACGGTTCACCACGGTTCAAGATTAATATGTTAAAAAAAATAAAAAATAAAAATTAAACATTAAACATTAAACATTAAAAATTAGAAATTAAAATTTATTGAAAAAAGGGTTTGCACTTATTTAAGTTGCCTATGTATCCCTTTAGGGGAATCAAAACTACGTAGTTCTTTTACATTTTTATCCTTTTATATTTTCATTCACTTCCATTTCTTGTTCCTATCGTATTTGTTCCTTCAGTATCAAAATCTTCAATTTCGTCATCTGAAAGTTGCATTCCTTGGATTCTTTTCTCCCCTCTGGTCCAATCGTCCAGTAATGCTTGGGCTTCCAATGAGTCGAGAGACAAAGTTGATCGTTGTTCATCTAATATGTTGCCGTCGGCACTGAACGTCTGCTCCACAGCAACAGTTGACACTGGACAAGCTAAAATTTCTTTTGCGATCACGGAGAGAACGGGAAAACTTTGAGCCTTCTGTGACCACCACTTTAAGATATCGAAGTTTTCGCTATCTGCTTCATTAAAATCAAAAGAAGTCGTAAAATAATTCTCAAGTTCCTGTGTGGAACTTGAGGATCTTCGTGGACGTTTTGTCCATTCTTTTAATAAGAGTTGTACTTTTGTAAGTTTTAAATTACTACTAGTAGTTTGTTGTATTTCAGAAATATTAATTTGTATTCCATATTTTACATAATATTGATTATAAATATCATATAAATAAATTCTAATATTATATATAATATTAACTAGATCAGGGGAAGAAGAATCTTTAATTGGAATTAAAGCGTCATAATATAAAGTTAGCATTTCCTGTAAAACTTCTAATTTAAATCTAAGATCTAAAGCAAATGCAATTAAATAAATTTCAGGAATTAAATAAAAATATTTTTCCCATTTAATTTTCATATCTAAGATGCAAGGAGATAAATATTCATTATTAATATGCTCATTTAAAACTAATACTATATTTGAAAAATTTTCTAAAACTAATTGAGCAGTGGGATAATAAACACCGGAAAGTTGTTCGGTTGTATATTAAATACTTTTAAAATCTCATAAATACTATACAAATATTCCATTGTTGTGAAAATAAATATATATTAGTATTAGTGTTTTGTGCAAAAAATGAACATAATAATTCTTTATATTGAAATGAATCTTGTAATAATTGGTATGTTGAATTCCAACGTGTTGGTACATCACGTGAAAATTTTTTAGGTCTCGTTCCATTAATTTTACAAAACCTACCTTATTGTTTCATTATAGATGGATGAAACCATAAATAAGAAATTGCAATTCTAATTGGTTTAATATAACTTTCTAAAATTTTTAAACCATCTTGAATACATAAATTTAAAACATGGCATACACAACGAATATGAAAAAATAAACCTCCAATAATAGGTTTACAAATAAATTTTAGATCATCTATACAAGCGGTATTGGAACTAGCATTATCTAATGATATTGAAAATATTTTATGAGTTAAAGCATATTCTTCTAAAATTAAACATAATAATTGAGCGATATTATGAGCATTATGTGATTCATCAAAAACTCTATAAGCTAATAATATTTTTTGGAGGTTCCAAGAGTTATCGATCCAATGGCAAGTCACACTTATATACGAATGTGTTTGCCAATGATCACTCCAAATATCAGAACATAAATAAACTTGATTATCTAATTTACTAAATTCATCAATTAAATTCTTTTTTCCTTGTTTTACTAATTTTTTAATTGTACGAGTAAGTGTAGTCCTAGGAACACGTTTAGCACATGGATTAAGAGATTCTTTACAAAAATCTTCAAATGTGCATTTAGATCCAAAACTAAAAGAAAGATGTTCTACGGAAACAAATTTAGCTAATGATTCTCTTAATTTATTATCCGAATGTAAAAATAAACCGGAATCGGTACTACCGCTAGTTGAAGAAAATCTTGATAATTGTGTTTGAGAACGGTCGAGTCCATATTCTGTCGGGTGCTTCGCTTCTACATGTCGTTTCAACGACCCATAGCCGCCGCCGGCTTGGAATTTGTAGGAAGCATTGTAGTGCTTACATTTTGTACGCATTTCTCCCGACGGAAGAGTGACCTTCTCAAAATGTTTAGTGAAAATAGAAGAATTTAGAGGAGAAAGTTCGGAGAAAGTTCGGAGAAAGTTCCCGAACCTTAGAAGTAATTGCATCGGTACTTCCTTGTGTTTCGGGTGTTGGATTCGGAAGATGCTCGATCTCATCATCGGTGGATTGAATGTTGGGGTCCTCCTCTCGCAGATTCATTATTTGCTTTCCCTTCCGAGCTCGAGATGATGCACCTCCGCGGCCTCCTTCCATTGTAATTAAAAATTAGAAACGAAAGCGTGTAGAGATTAGAGAATACGAAAATGAGATTAAGAGTAGAAAATGTGTGTGAAAAATGATGAAATGAGCTCTTTATTTATAGAGTTTTGATAGTAACAGACACTAAATCATAGTCATTGATCAAAAAACGGTCAAATGATCCTAACCGTTGAAAAAAATACTCAAAAAACCCTCCCAACGGCTACGAACCGCCGGTTAACCGACGGTTCCAATGGTTATGAACCGCCGATTAACCGGCGGTTCAAGCTGTTTAAAGAAAAAAAAAAATTTACGACTGAACCGCCGGTTCAACCCGCCGGTTAACCGGCGGTTCGCCGGTTTTACAGCCAATGAACCAGAATCGGCCCGGCAACTTGCCGGGTTGGTTCCGGTTCAACCCGGTTACGGGCCCGGGCCGGGTTCGGGCCAGACCCGACCCAGGGTCGGGTCTATTCTTACCTATAGAGACCTAAGCAACTTGGGGGATGAGAGGACAGACATGTTGAGGACAACTGATGATGATTACTTTAGGCATAGTATTTGTCATCACAGGGATTGCTATAGAGACCAGTACACAGACCTGCTCTATATTTGGCATCAGCCCCGGTCCTAACATTCGGGAGGCCCGAGGCGAAACGATCAAAATAGGTCCTTAATTTTTTGTTTTCATAGAGTAAAGATTATTTACAATGATTTCTAATAAATTTTCTAGATGTAAAATCATCTATAATATTATTAATTTCAAGATTTTCTAAAATCTCTTTTTCAATAGATAAAATTGCTAATTCATTCAATCTCTCTTGTGACATTGTTGATCTTATCTATGTTTTTAACAATTTTAATTTTGAGTAACTTTATCTACATGTTTACTGTATACCAACCACTTTCGGTCTCTTACCTCTCTATTACTTAATTTTTTAAAATAATGAGTACTTGAAAAATGTCTAGAGTAATGATCAAAAGGAAATATGAGATTCATTTCCTTTATAGGCCCCTTTTCAACTAAAATATTATGTGCATTATTATCAAAATTATCCCAATTCCTTAGATCATATATATCAAGTGGAGAAATAAATTGTTTATCAATATTAGTATTCTCATTATCTACTACATTAGTAACATTTTCATGCTCTCTTAAATTATCTCTATCCTCATTAACATCATGAATTTCATTAGACTCATCATTAACATCATGAATTTCATTAAACTCCTTGTAAAATACCAGAAAAAAGGGACAGATAATAATAAGGGAAATTTTCAGAATTTTTGGAAATTTTTCAGGAATTTTTCGAAGCTCGTATGGACGAGTTTATTGGGATAAAAACTAAGCCCCGGGAAAGCCTGTTTAGGTTACCCCATGTAACGAGGAAAAGTTTTATTTTCTTTTCTTTCCTTTTTCTATTTCTTTCATCGCCGTTTCTCCACCCGATCCTTCTCCTCTTCCCCGCCGAACCGACGCCGATCTGCCCTAACCGCCTTTCTCCTCCTCTCCTTTGTGTTGCCGCCGACCCCAACAACCGATGTCGACTATAGAGTGTCAGCGCCGCCCGATTGCTGACCCCGTCTCCCTCTTGCCCTAGCCATCTCCCCCACTGCCACTTTCCCTCTTCCTCTCTTCTGCCGACGCCGACTTCACAGCCGGCGCCAACTCCGATCGTCTCCTTCCCTCTCTTCGTGGACACCAGGAACCCAGCGCCACTCTCCTCTACTGACAACCGCCCTCGCGGAGCGATCCCAACGCCGTCGTCTTGCGTCGAGCAACAGTGTCGCCGGCCAATTTCTCCTTAGCCCTAGCATTATCGCCGGCTACTCCTCCGAGGAGTGCCCTAGCACCGGCAGCCAACCACTCCTTTCCTTTTTCCTCCGATCGCCGGCCAATCTGCCCTACACGGGCTGATCTACAGCCAAGTGCAGGGAATCCAAGCCTTAGTTTTTATCCTCCCGTGCCCTAGGCTCCTCCTTCTATTAAGTCTCCGGCAGAGAGGAAGAACTTGGCTCCATTGTAGGTAAGGCATATTTGGAATTAGGTTTTTGACTGGGATGTTGACACATAGAGAGTAGTGGTTCTTTGCAGTGTCGGCAACAGATCTATGGTCGTAATAGTTCCGGCAAGCAATTTTCGGCAGCAGCTCTAGTTGGCAATGGACCAACAGGAGAGGTTCCGGATTGAGGGTAAGGAGTTATTTGTTTCTTGCTGTAGCTTAAAATCCAAATTTGAGGATGTAAATATTGCGAATTTGGATTAGTTGATTTGGGAATTATTATGTTAGCAGGAAAAGAGTGGACAACAGTAGATCATCTTTTGATGGTGAAACTCTTTCAGTCGTGAGCCACCATTAGCTATGCCAAATTTGGTGAGTTTGTAGGATGATAAGGGTTCATAGATTTAGTTAAATTTAATTGGACTAACGAGAATGGATTCCTAATCGGATTAAGGTTAAGTTAGCTATTTGGTTTATGATATATTTAGCTCACTAGTTCATATTTGACCTAGTTGTACCATGCGTTATGTGTTTGCAGGACGTTGTTTAGAGACAAATTTCTGGATACGAGATTTATTGTGATACAGACTACGTATAAAGGCGAGTACCTCTTGACTTATCTTTTATGATATTGTCAATTGGATATGCATAGTATTTTATAGCTACAAGCAATGATCATGTTTGCCTTTGGTATGTCACGGTTTGATACCCATAGCATGTTCTGTTTTGTCGCTTGTTATGTATCCATGTTTATACCTCGTGATTATTACCATGAGTACCTTAGTTCCTAGAGTAAGTGACATACCATACTTTACTGAGTTTAGGACTAGATTCTGGATTTTTATTATCTAGCATGTGTACCTATATTTTTATATCATGTCTGATCTGTGTACCTAGACCCTTTTGCTTTGATCCATGTATATTGTTGGTACATATTTTATGGAGGTGGATATGTTCAGGACCTAGAGTTTTTTATTCCTTATCTGACCTGTGTAACTAGACCATTGATTAGGTCAATTTATTCTAGGGTACACATTTTATATATATGGATTGGTACAGGATATTGCCATGCTTAGTGTCATGCACCATTCGCATGATTGCATGCTGTGCGATTGTCGGCTCCATTATTGTTGAGCACATCGTCAGTTACATGTATATGCACACACGACCACTCATAGGTTAGTGGTATATTCAGGCAGGGTGTGTTGCAGCAGGTGCTCTGTCAAGGGCTCCGTTGGTCCACTCATGGGTTAGTGTGATGTAGCGTTGTAGCAGGACAGGGATCCCTCCCCGACATCGTGTACCGGGAGATGAGATCATTGAGCTCCCCCATTTATGATTTGGGGTAAGGTGGATAGGTGTACTCCGACAGCATCCCGTCCACTCGGTCACTCATCAGGAGTAGTGATGGCAGAGTGCACGGTTGTCACAGCAATACCCACTCGGTCTCGCCATCATGTGTGAGACGGCTGACTGGAGAGTAGGGGTGACCAGGACATGTCATTGGCATCATACGCATTGATGCATTTATTGCTTGTGCTTGCTGCATTTATTTGCTGCATTTGGTTGGATGCATCTGTTTGACATGCATACAGGATTTATGACACTCTCGGTTTGACGACCTTTTGTTCTGGATAGGAGTTCCTGGTGAGTACAGCTTCCTCAGTTACCTTTCAGTTTTGCATTTTTCCTATATATGATTAGGAAGTTGTATTCCATGTTTATTGCTGTTAGATATATCTTACTAGGCATGTCTATTGGTATTCGCTGAGTTGTTGAACTCACCCCCCGTGGACACTATCTTTTTCAAGTACCAGGTTGTTTATGGAGTCGCTTGGAGTATCCTGTCTGCCGGTCCCCATGTCACATCAGAAGACATGTCTCTGCCTTTTTGTTTATTTTATCTTGGTGTATGATATGTGTGAAATTGGCCTTGTGTTCCAGTTTTGCTTCCGGGGTGTTGTGTTATTGTGTGGTGTAAGCCTAGCCGGCTAGCAATGTTTTATTTTGTTTTGTATGGGCTTGTCTTTATGTTTTTCCGCTGTGTTGGTTTTGATTTCAGCCGAGTGGACTGATAAAAATATATATAACTACGTGGTTGTGTTTATATTCCAGCCGCATGTGGCTGATGTATATTGTGTCTGTAGAAATGCTTCAGATTGTCAGCCGTACAGGGGAGGTGCTGTCGAAATTTTCTTCGGACAGGGACTCCCCCGGGGCGTGACAATTTAGTGGTATCAGAGCAGGTATACGATACTTGCTATGTGTTCTGGATTTTCAAGATTTATCTGATTCCAATTTATTTGGTATCAGAGCACGGTACGAGTTTTATATCCCGTGATTTGGATTTCGTGTTTTAGTTTTCTCGATGTGACTTTTCGAGTTTTGGGACCTGGTAGCAGCAGGACATCTCCAAGCTATAGGAGGTATGTTGGTATACTGTTATCCTACCTTTTTGTTAGTATATGCACCGTTGACTATTACAATTTATGACATGTATTAGCATTCTTTATTAGTACCTGTCGAGTTGATATTGCATATATTTTATGTGTTAGGTAAACCCCTGATCATGGTCGACTTTAATAGAGATCGAGGATTACAGTCTCTGGTGATTTTCCATATCATATCACCAGTAGTTTTAGCTTCTGTTACTACTAGTTGGTTAGAAGATCGAGGCGCATACCAACCTCTGTTATTATTAGCTGTGTAGTGGAGAGTATCTACATATTCATGTTGACTTAGCCAGTAGTATACCATTTTATCTTAGTTAATTTCATTAGTAGATAATTGATCTACTCTTGTTAGATCGGTCAGTAGAAATTTGATTTACCATAGTTGCTTGAAGAGGATTACTGTAATCTTGATCAGTTGGTAGATGATCGATTTAGTTTTGTTGGTCCGATCAGTAGAGGACCATCATACTCTATTTTATAGAGATGTTGATCTTTGGATTATTCGTGCTTAGTTGGTATCTAGAGCACATTTGAGTACATGTTTTGTACTGACGGGGAGAAGACTGAATTAGCCATATACCATTGTCGGTTTGGACAATCTATAGAGAATCGATGTATCATATTACATGGGTACGTTAATTTTAAACTGTATGTACCTAGTTGGATAACATAGAAGGTAGCATAGGGAATATCAGGTTGATTGGATTAAATATGCTGATTCTGCATATCTATGTGGTGTGTACATTTGATTATTTATGTGTTGTAGGAGTGTTATGATGGACGGTCTAATTACATATAGTGGGTGTATACTTTTCCAGTTATGATTGTTGTGGGTTTCTAGTAGATTATACCCCGAGTGGTCTGATTGGTTTATTGGAGGTATTTTGTCGATTAAATCTATGTTGTGAAATGTGCACATGTGTTTGAATATTTTATTGGAGGTATCTTATCGATTTAATCTGAGTTATGATATGTGCAGATATGTTCGGTGTAATATTTGAGGTATCTTGTTCATTATATTTGTTCTGTGGGTACACTCGTGTCGATTATGATTTGTTGGAAGTATTACGTTGATTATACTCTTGACATAGGTGTATATATGTCATGTGAGTGTTGTTTGAGGTATATTGTCGATTATACCTATATTGATATGTGCACACGTGTTCGGTATGCATTGTTGCCTTGTTGGAGGTATCACGATGGTTTATACCTTTGTGGTGAGTATGTTTGGTGTGTACTAATTGGAGGATTATGTCGATCATACATATGTTGTGTGTGCACGTGTGCCAAGTGTATGGTTGGTAGTATCATGATGATTTTACCTATGTTGAATGTAGAATGTTGAGTGTCTACATTATGTTATTGGTTGTATTAACCTGTCAACTAATTCTCCTATTAGTGGGTGACCGACCTACTAGGATGATGATAGAGTTGACTATGGATTTGATTTGCTTACTGGGCTATTATACCCTAGGCTATCCACAGTGATCTGTGGTAGAGAGATCTCGTGCAGTCTCTAGCTGATAGTTAGGCGCCTTGGGCACTTATGTATTGGTTGTGGTGGAGCGTTGCTCCCACACATGTTATGGATTGTCTGTGGTGGAGCGTTACTCCCACATATTGCGGATTGCTTGTAGCGAAGCATTGCTCCCATATTTATTGCAGATACATATTTTGGATTATTTGTGGCGGAGCGTTGCTCCCACATATAGAGGATTTCTTGTGGTAGAGCGTTGCTCCCACATATGTGGTATTTCGTGTGATGGAGCGTTGCTCTCACACTGGAGGATCTATTCTTTAGTGATTTATATCGTTGGTGATCAGATTTCCTGACTTGTTGTCGGGGATCTTATGGTTGAGGATGTTTGATTTACGGACATTATAAGTTTTTGGTTTTATCATTTAGGCTAATAGTGCCCTAGATGTTATCATGGACTCGATGATTTGGTATTCCTAGGATGTTGGATCGGTTTCCATTATCTTTGTTGACAATGTTGTGATCTATTTCAGATCCGAGGTGAGTCACGTACACCATCTTCGCATAGTTCTAGAGATGTTTCGATGGAAACGTCTATATGTGAAGATCAGTAGTGCGTATTTTGGTTATCTTCTGTGAGATGTTTGAGACACATGGTCACCAGTAGGAGTATACCGTGGTTCCACATGAGATATAGGTTGTTACCGTTGGGAGTAGACGAAGTCTATAGAGGAGGCTCGCAACTTTCTTTGTTTGGCTCGATATTTCCGGAGATACGTTGAGGGTTTCTCTCGGATTGCTATGCCACTTACACGCCTAACCAGGAAAGGCGTGAAGTTCACTTGGACTGAGGATTGCGAGACTAGCTTCTAGGAGCTGAAGCGGAGACTAGTGTCCACTCCGATTTTGGTTTTACCTTCTGAAGAGGACGGATTCATGCTCTATACTGACGCATCTCTACAGAGTTTGGGCGCTGTTTTGATGCAGCACGGCAGGGTAGTCTCCTACGTCTCAGCAGTTGAAGGAGCATGAGGAGAACTACCCAGTACATAACTTGTGGCTGGCCGCCATTATTTTGCCTTGAAGATTTGGCAGCAGCATCTGTTCGGTATTACATTTGAGATTCTCACTGACCATAAGAGTCTCAAATATCTGTTCACTTAGAAAGAAACTTAATTTCCGACTGAGGAGAAGGATGGAATTCCTGAAAGATTACGATTTGTACCATTAGCTATTACCCGGGGAAAGCTAATGTGGTTGCCGATGCACTTAGCCGGAAGTCTAGAGGGACTTTGGCTTACCACCGAGTTGTGGTTACGGACTTGATTCAGGGATTCTCCGAATTGGGCCTTGAGGAGCAGGGACGGACAGAGCAGGGTATTCTTGTTACCATGGTTGCTCAGTCGTCGATCAGGATGAGGATCCGAGAGGCCAGGCTGGTGATCAGCATTTGCAATTTATAGGCAGCCAAATAGCTCCGGGCAGTAGACCGAGTGAAGGTTCGTTGGGCCGGCTAGAAGGGGGGTTGAATAGCCCTGCAGAAATCAAAACACAAACCAACCCTTCTCGAACTCTTAAACTAACACTTGTAAAATAATCAAAGCAATAAACTAAGATCAGAACAGAAAATGAGGCACCAGGTTTTGAGTTGGTTACAACCGGGAAGGTTGTTAATCCAAGAAAGATGATCGCACTAGAATTTCTCCTTCAGGCGGAGAAGCCTCTTACAAAGTTGAAGCGCACAATAGAAGCTAACTACAGAAAGCGTACAAGTGTTTGAAAGAAATGCGTGAGTTCTGAATTGATGAAAAGCTTCTGGACCAAGACTATATTTATAGCCTTGGTCGGGGCGCCTGGAAGGGTTTCGGGCGCCCTGGGGGGGATAAATTTTATCCCCCAACGTTCAGATCGAGTTTTGACTCGATCTGGTGAAAATATTGGGTCCGGGCGCCCGGAAGGGTTCCGGGCGCCCCGGGCTGCTCCGGGCGCCCCGGACTGTTCCGGGCGCCCCGGAGCCCAAAGTCAACAGCCGTTGACTTTTTCGTCCGGGACCTCTTCTCTGGTTCAGTCCCGCCTCGGTCCGGTTCTTCTCCTCCGGATCCGCTCACTTGGGTGATCTCTGCCATTCGGAAAAGGGCTCACCCGAACCCAACTTCCGGTCTTCTCGAGTGGGCTTCCCTCCGGCTTCTCGTCCATCGGAATTTCCGCGTGTTTCCTTCTCGTCCGCCAGTGTACTCATCCGCAGTCTTCATCCCTCGATCGTCGACCTTCTCGCTAGCTGCGTCTCTTGCTCCCCGAGCAATCTTCCGCTCTGGCTTTCGTCCTCCACCGCTCCAGCTTCTCGTCCCTCGGAACCACCGCACGCTTCCTTCTCGTCCGCCGTCCTTCTCGCTAGCTGCGTCTTCCGCTCGACTACCTGTGTTCCTAAGCTCCTGCACACTTACATACAAGGTTAGAAACACACAGAACCTAACTTAACATGTTGATCACACCAAAACAACCTTGGGGTTCCAACAATCTCCTCCTTTTTGGTATAATCAACCCAAGTTAAGCTAGGGTAAAATAGACTTTAAATAAAATTAAGTAACTTAACTTAATTTGTAATTTAAGTACAAAAAGATAGAAAAAAAAAATAACTCTATCTACCTCAGTAAAAAAGATAGACAAAAAATTAAATCTATCTACCTCCCCCTAGACTTATACTTTCCCTTCTCCCCCTTTGATCACAAAAAAAATGAGGTTCCAAGAGAAACAAGCTAAGGGTTAAAGTTTTAGTAAATTTGAAAAAATATTTAGAAGAAATATTTAGAAAAAATTTCTAAGTAATTTGAGCATAAATTTCTAATTCCAGAAAATCTTTTAACTTAAGAAGGAATGATTTTTGAGAATTTTTAAGCACATAAATGATTTAGTCAAAAAAAAATTTCTAAGTACGTAAATTTCTAAATTGAAAAAAAATATTTTGAATAACTCTTTTTAAAGAACTAATTAATTCTTGTATTAATGCTTCATTAGTAAGTTAATTAAACATTTATTTCAATATTTTGACTTCCAGGTCGTGGCGAGGCACTAGGCCTTCTTGGTTATTGGAGCAGCAACCACTTCCTTAGACAAAGCCTCATAAAGAAATTCTTTGTTTAATTTTCTCACTTAGAGTGCTAATTTTAATTTTAAAATTAATTTAAGCATGACTTCGGAACCCAATATAGGTTCCAGCCTACTGGATTAACTAAAAAGTTTTTAGGAACATATTTTCTTGAAATGTTTCTAATTTATCCAGGGTGATGTTTAAAGTACCAATTTAAATTATTAAATCTTCTAACATTGGTTTTAGATGAACATGCATGGTTTTTCAAATTATCTACTTGAATTTTCAAATCATTATTTTCAAGTTTCAATTTTTCATTTTCCAATTTTGATTTATCTAATTCTTCTAGAGGGCAAGACTTAGCTAAAATTATTTTTAAATTTTTTATTTCTTTTTCTAATTTACAGCAGTCTTTAGTTAATAACTTAACAAATTTATAAAGTTTATCGGGAGGAAGAGAACGTACCTGACTTACCTTATCGAGTTCGTTTTCCGTGTCTCCCCCTGAACTGTTGCTTTCTTCTGACGAAGCTCCCCCTTCATCGATGCTCTCGATGCTCATTTCGGAAGAGCTTGACTCGCAGTCGTCGTCTTGATGACTTGCCATTAGAGCAAGTCCGGAGAATGCCTCGACTTCCGACTCCGATGATGTATCATCCCACGTCGCCTTTAGGGCTTTTCTCTTTTGGATAGGCTTCTTACCCTTTTCCTTGTTCTTGCTCTTCAGCTTGGGGCAATTGTCCTTGACGTGCCCTTCTTCGTCGCAATGGTAGCAGCGGATCGTCCTTTTCTTCTTCCCCTGCTGATGGTTAGTAGATCTTGATTTACAAAGTTTCTTGAATCTTCTTACCATCATTACCATTTCCTCGTCGTCGAGAGAAGATTCCGACTCAGGTTCGTCTCTAGAAGCTTTGAGGGCGACGTTGTTCTTGGGCTCCTTCATTCCTGCACATCTTGTCTCATGCACTTCAAATGTTGAAAAAAAAATTTCTAATGAAATTTTTTCTAAGTCCTTCGAAATGTAAAAGGCATCTACTAGTGATGCCCATTTTGAATTTCTTGGAAATGAATTTAAGGCGTACCTGAGCGAATCTCGGTTACTTACCTTTTCTCCGAGATTCGTGAGTTCGGTGATGATTTCTTTTATTCTGGAGTGCAGATGTGCGACTGTCTCGTCTTCCCCAAGTCGCAGGCTAGTGAGCTGATTGCGAAGCAGATCTCGTCTAGCGAGTTTGGCTTCAGACGTACCTTCGTGCAGCTCGAGGAACTTCTCCCAAAGTTCCTTTGCGGAGTTGTATTTACCGATCCTGTTGACTTCTTGAGGCGGAAGAACGCTTAGCAGATGGTACTCTGCTTTGTCGTTCGTCACGAAGTCAGCCTGCTCCTTTTTTGTCCATTTATCTATTTCCTTGTCCTCTGGAGCTTCAAAGCCAAATTTCATTGTTAAAAATAGTTCAATATCTGTTGTAAGAAATACCTGCATCAATTTTTTCCACGTAGAGAAGTCCCCTTCGTATTTCGGCGGATGGATGCTTGGTCCAGCCATGACGTTGCTTCGTTCGGCGGTTAGTCCTCTTGAAGCGCCTCGGCTCTGATACCACTTGAAGGTTCGTTGGGCCGGCTAGAAGGGGGGTTGAATAGCCCTGCAGAAATCAAAACACAAACCAACCCTTCTCGAACTCTTAAACTGACACTTGTAAAATAATCAAAGCAATAAACTAAGATCAAAACAGAAAACGAGGCACCAGATTTTGACTTGGTTACAACCGGAGAGGTTGTTAATCCAAGAAAGATGATCGCACTAGAATTTCTCCTTCAGGCGGAGAAGCCTCTTACAAAGTTGAAGCGCACAACAGAAGCTAACTACAGAAAGCTTACAAGTGTTTGAAAGAAATGCGTGAGTTCTGAATTGATGAAAAGTTTCTGGACCAAGACTATATTTATAGCCTTGGTCGGGGCGCCTGGAAGGGTTCCGGGCGCCCTGGGGGGGATAAATTTTATCCCCCAACGTTCAGATCGAGTTTTGACCCGATCTGGTGAAAATACTGGGTCCGGGCGCCCGGAAGGGTTCCGGGCGCCCCGGGCTGCTCCGGGCGCCCCGGAGCCTAAAGTCAACAACCGTTGACTTTTTCATCCGGGACCTCTTCTCTGGTTCAGTCCCGCCTCGGTTCGGTTCTTCTCCTCCGGATCCGCTCACTTGGGTGATCTCTGCCATTCGGAAAAGGGCTCACCCGAACCCAACTTCCGGTCTTCTCGAGCGGGCTTCCCTCCAGCTTCTCGTCCCTCGGAATTGTCGCGTGTTTCCTTCTCGTCCGCCAGTGTACTCATCCGCAGTTTTCGTCCCTCGGTCATCGACCTTCTCGCTAGCTGCGTCTCTTGCTCCCTGAGCAATCTTCCGCTCTGGCTTTCGTCCCTCGGAACCACCGCACGCTTCCTTCTCGTCCGCCGGTGTACTCTTCCGCAGCACCTCGTCCCTCGGACTGCCGTCCTTCTCGCTAGCTGCGTCTTCCGCTCGACTACCTGTGTTCCTAAGCTCCTGCACACTTAGACACAAGGTTAGAAACACACAGGACCTAACTTAACATGTTTATCACACCAAAACAACCTTGGGGTTCCAACACCGAGTTCACACAAGACAAGGAGGGTATTTTATACTTCCGAGGTAGATTATGCGTACCTCAGTCTCATCCGGTCATACAGGAGCTACTTCAGGAGGCTCATCGCTCTCGATTTGTAGTCCACCCAGGCGGGACCGCATGTATCGAGATTTGAGGCGTTCTTATTGGTGGAACGGTATGAAGAAAGACATCGCGTAATTTGTAGCGAGAGGTCTTGTCTGTCAGCAGGTGAAGACAGAGCACCAGATACCTGCCAGATTATTTTAGCGGATCCCTATTCTTGAGTGGAAATGGGAACATATTACCATGGACTTTGTGGTGAGTCTGCCTAGAACACGACGAGGTCATGACGCGATTTGGGTAATCGTTGATCGATTAACCAAATCCGCGCACTCGTTAGCGATCTGGAAGACTGATTTCCTGGATCGATTGGTAGATCTGTTTTGCCAGGAGATCATCAGATCACGTGGTGTTCCGTTGACTATTATTTCAGATAGAGACCCCCGGTTCACGTCTCGTTTTTGACAGAGTCTGCAGCAGGCCTTGGGCACACAGTTCTATTTCATTACAACTTTCCATCCGTAGACAGATGGACAGTTAGAGCGAACCATTCAGACTCTAGAGGACTTGCTGAGGTCTTGTGTATTGGATTTTGGGGGCAGTTGGGAGGACCATTTGCCATTGGTAGAGTTCGCCTACAACAACGGTTGCATTTGGCTATCCAGATGACACCGTTTGAAGCGTTGTATGGTAGGCCTTGTCGGACATCCACCCTCTGGGATGAGGTTGGGGAGGCCCAGTTGTTGGGACCTTATAGAGCTCAGTATGAGGCAGAGTTGGTCCGTACTATCAGACGGAGGATGTCAGAGTCGCAAGACCGCCAGAAGGGTTATGCTGATCAGAGACGCGGACCCTTGGAGTTCTCTACATGCGACACATGTGCTGACAGATATCTTAGTTCCTGTTCAGCCTGACGTCACTTATGAGGAGGTTCCGGTACGAATTCTGGACCGGAAAGAGCGTCAGTTGCGGAACAAGACTATCCGACTGGTTAAAGTCGGATGACAACATCATACGGACGAGGAGGCTACCTGGGAGCTCGAGGATACTATCCGAGCTTGATACCCCCATCTTTTCACTAGAGGTATGTGATTTAATTTACCGTTCAGCAATGATACTCTTTATCTGTTGTTAGTACTTGCTGATGGTAGATGACGAAATTTGGGGACCAAATTTTTTTTAGTGGGGGAGAATGTAAAATACCGGAAAAAAGGGACAGATAATAATAAGGGAATTTTTCAAAATTTTTGGAAATTTTTCAGAAATTTTTCGAAGCTCGTATGGACGAGTTTATGGGGATAAAAATTGAGCCCCGGGAAAGCCTGTTTAGGCTACCCCATGTAACGAGGAAAAGTTTTATTTTATTTTCTTTCCTTTTTCTACTTCTTTCCTGGCCGTTTCTCCACCCGATCCTTCTCCTCTTCCCCGCCGAACCGACGCCGATCTGCCCTAACTGCCTTTCTCCTCCTCTCCTTTGTGTTGCCGCCGACCCCAACAACCGACGCCGACTATAGAGTGTCGGCGCCGCCCGATTGCTGACCCCGTCTCCCTCTTGCCCTAGCCATCTCCCCCACTGCCACTTTCCCTCTTCCTCTCTTCTGCCGACGCCGACTTCACAGCCGGCGCTAACTCCGATCGTCTCCTTCCCTCTCTTCGTGGACACCAGGAACCCAGCGCCACTCTCCTCCACCGACAACCGCCCTCGCAGAGCGATCCCAACGCCGTCGTCTTGCGTCGAGCAACAGTGTCGCCGGCCAATTTCTCCTTAGCCCTAGCATCGTCGTCGGCTACTCCTCCGAGGAGTGCCCTAGCGTCGGCAGCCAACCACTCCTTTCCTTTTTCCTCCGATCGTCGGCCAATCTGCCCTACACGGGCTGATCTACAGCCAAGTGCAGGGAATCCAGGCCTTAGTTTTTATCCTCCCGTGCCCTAGGCTCCTCCTTCTATTAAGTCTCCGGCAGAGAGGAAGAACTTGGCTCCATTGTAGGTAAGGCATATTTGGTATTAGGTTTTTGACTGGGATGTTGACACATAGAGAGTAGTGGTTCTTTGCAGTGTCGGCAACAGATCTGTGGTCGTAATAGTTCCGGCAAGCAATTTTCGGCAGCAGCTCTAGTTGGCAATGGACCAATAGGAGAGGTTCCGGATTGAGGGTAAGGAGTTATTTGTTTCTTGCTGTAGCTTAAAATCCAAATTTGAGGATGTAAATATTGC
This sequence comes from Zingiber officinale, assembly GCF_018446385.1. Lineage (NCBI taxonomy): Eukaryota > Viridiplantae > Streptophyta > Magnoliopsida > Zingiberales > Zingiberaceae > Zingiber > Zingiber officinale. The sequence continues at coordinate 91,441,571 of NC_055991.1, forward strand.
GAATTTGGATTAGTTGATTTGGGAATTATTATGTTAGCAGGAAAAGAGTGGTCATCAGTAGATCATCTTTTGATGGTGAAACCCTTTCAGTCGTGAGCCACCATTAGCTACGACAAATTTGGTGAGTTTGTAGGATGATAAGGGTTCAAGGATTTAGTTAAATTTAATTGGACTAATGAGAATGGATTCCTAATCGGATTAAGGTTAAGTTAGCTATTTGGTTTATGATATATTTAGCTCACTAGTTCATATTTGACCTAGTTGTACCATGCGTTATGTGTTTGTAGGACGTTGTTTGGAGACAAACGTCTGGATACGAGATTTATTGTGATACAGACTACGTATAAAGGCGAGTACCTCTTGACTTATCTTTTATGATATTGTCAATTGGATATGCATAGTATTTTATAGCTACAAGCAATGATCATGTTTGCCTTTAGTATGTCACGGTTTGATACTCATAGCATGTTCTGTTTTGTCGCTTGTTATGTATCCATGTTTATACCTCGTGATTATTGCCATGAGTACCTTAGTTCCTAGAGTAAGTGACATACCATACTTTACTAAGTTTAGGACTAGATTCTGGATTTTTATTATCTGGCATGTGTACCTATATTTTTATATCGTGTCTGATCTGTGTACCTAGACCCTTTTGCTTTGATCCATGTATATTGTTGGTACATATTTTAAGGAGGTGGATATGTTCAGGACCTAGGGTTTTTGATTTCTTATCTGACCTGTGTACCTAGACCATTGATTAGGTCAATTTATACTAGGGTACACATTTTATATATATGGATTGGTACAGGATATTGCCATGCTTAGTGTCATGCACCATTCGCATGATTGCATGCTGTACGATTGTCGGCTCCATTATTGTTGAGCACATCGTCAGTTACATGTATTTGCACACACGACCACTCATGGGTTAGTGGTATATTCAGGCAGGGTGTGTTGCAGCAGGTGCTCTGTCAAGGGCTCCGTTGGTCCACTCATGGGTTAGTGTGACGCAGCGTTGTAGCAGGACAGGGATCCCTCCCCGACATCATGTACCGGGAGATGAGAGCATTGAGCTCCCCCATTTATGATTTAGGGTAAGGAGGATAGGTGTACTCCGACAGCATCCCGTCCACTCGGTCACTCATCAGGAGTAGTGATGGCAGAGTGCACGGTTGTCACAGCCCTACCCACTCGGTCACGCCATCATGTGTGAGACGGCTGACTGGAGAGTAGGGGTGACCAGGACATGTCATTGGCATCATACGCATTGATGCATTTATTGCTTGTGCTTACTGCATTTATTTGCTGTATTTGGTTGGATGCATCTGTTTGACATGCATACAGGATTTATGACACTCTCGGTTTGACAACCTTTTGTTCTAGATAGGAGTTCCTGGTGAGTACAGCTTCCTCAGTTACCTTTCAGTTTTGCATTTTTCCTATATATGATTAGGAAGTTGTATTCCATGTTTATTGCTATTAGATATATCTTACTAGGCATGTCTATTGGTATTCGCTGAGTTGTTGAACTCACCCCCCGTGGACACTATCTTTTTCAGGTACCAGGTTGTTTATGGAGTCACTTGGAGTATCATGTCTACCGGTCCCCACGTCACATCAGAAGACATGTCTCCGCCTTTTTGTTTATTTTATCTTGGTATATGATATGTGTGAAATTGGCCTTGTGTTCCGGTTTTGCTTCCGGGGTGTTGTATTGTTGTGTGGTGTAAGCCTAGCCGGCTAGCTGTGTTTTGTTTTGTTTTGTATGGGCTTGTCTTTATGTTTTTCCGTTGTGTTGGTTTTGATTTCAGCCGAGTGGGCTGATAAAAATATATATAACTGCGTGGTTGTGTATATATTCCAGCCGCATGTGGCTGATGTATATTGTGTCTGTAGAAATGCTTCAGATTGTCAGTCGTACAGGGAAGGTGCTGCCGAAATTTTCTTCGGACAGGGACTCCCCCGGGGCATGACACTCCTCGTTAACATCATGTATTTCCTTAAACTCATCTATATTATCCCTATTTAAATTTTCTATATTTTCATTAGAACTTAATCTTTTAATAAAGAATTTATTAAGAGCACCTCTTTGTGATTCACTTAATTGTTCTATTCTTTTTTTTTCTTTTTTCGCATCCAGAAATATGTTTTCTAGGCAGCATATTATAATGCACAAAATTACAATAATTACAATACTATAATTTAAATCAACTGAAATAAAACTATAATTTAAATAAACTGGAATAATTGCACCTGGATGAAAAAGATGAGTAGATGACAACCCGCAACCGTCGCAACTCGCAAACCGCAACGCAAACAGTAGAGGTTCAAAACATTTAGGTGCAGCGTGCAGGAGGTGCTGGTGCAACTGTGTGTAGAGAAGAGGCAAAGGCGCAACCTCGCTATGACGCCGTCGCGGAGTCACCGGTAGAAAGGAGAGCAAACAAAAAAGATAGGGGAAGAGAGAAAAATGATGTAATTGTAAATAAATTCAAGAGAAAACTGGAAAATAAGGAGAATATGAGAAAGGAGAGGCGAAAATCGCAACAGCTTGTGCGGCGGCAGAGGATGTGCAACAGTGAAGGTTTACAACTATAAGTTAACTTAATTCTCAATTAATATATGCATATATAAATTATATAAATGTTTCAAAATTGTGGGCCCCTCCCAAACTTGGGCCCTGGGCAATCGCCCAGGATGGCCCGGCCTCTAGGCCGGGGCTGTTTGGCATTAGCTTTGCTGGACGATGAGGTGAGGAGTAGGTTCAATGCATGGACAACCACGTATTGATAGCCGATAGATCAGGTAGGGATGACAAAGCTGATGCTTCAAATTACCCACCACACATGGCAGGCCTGATCATGATAGGCTTGATTGCTTGGTCGAGTGGTTGTTATCTTGAGCTTCTATGTTTCGACTATAATCTTTTGGATATTGGTACCCATAAGAGTGTGTGCACATGTATTTGATTGGTTTACCTTAAATGTATATAGCCCCCACGAGTATAATAGAGTTAGCACTCGAGTGGTAGATTTGCCACGGAGGAGCAAGATTAGAATCCCCGTGGGTGCATTCTTGTGAGAAATAAAATCCTCCCACCTAGGAGGTCACTCAGTACCGTGATTTACCTCTCTTCCACAAAACCTTGGGTCGAGCAATGGAGGGGTGCCTGGGTACACGTTATCATCATCTTACCACAAAAAGAAGAAATGTAAGATTGAAAATTTGAAATGGGTGATGGAATAGACGATACTAAAATTTCACTGATTCTGTCCGAAAGTCGATGAGATGGATGTTGGGGATGTGGCGCTCCTATTGACTTTCGGTTGATGTCGCTCTGACCTAAAACACAAGCAGCATCAATGCCGAGCAAGGGAAGGGGTCTTCGGTGATGGCCCTCTGACACTCAAGTCAGTTTCCGGAGGAGCAAGAAGAAGAAGAAGCAACAAGAATTGTAGCACAACAATAAAGATCGTATCAAAAGCATATCTCCGTCGATGTCTGGGCCCCCCCCTCTTTATATAGGGCTCCGGTAGTGCACGTGCACACTTCCCAAGATGAGCACGCATCTCAAAGCTTTCCCTGAAAAGACTTGTCAGTAAAGTGTCCTTGACATAGTATTTTAACGGGCCGAGCATATCTTTGAAGTGACAGTGGAAGCTTTCGCCGTACGATCCTCTGTCTGATCATGCCCCCTATCAGCGGCACTAGCTCCTAAAAGGATGTCGAAAGATATCCTGCTGTGTATGTTGCTTGTCCGAGCGGAATAACCGCTCGGCCGGAATTCCATTGTCCAAGTGTTATCCGTCGTCGGGTCGAGCGGGATAGTCACTCGGTCGAAAGTCCCTTGTTCGCATGCTCTGTTGCTTGGCCGAGCGGGATGGTCTCTTGGCCGGGAGCCCTCTGTCCTTATGCTCGGCTGCTATCAAGTCTGATGCTAGGCCAAGTGGGGTAACCGCTCGGTCGAAGTCGGACTCTTGTCGATGTCATGCTTTGTTGTCTCATGTCTGGCCGAGCGGGGTAGCCGCTCGGCTTGGATTTTGCGTGTCATCTCCCTTGAGCGTCAATTTAACTCTCCCTGTGTTGAGGGCGACGGTGGATCGGATCTTTTTACCGATCGGGGCATGTCATACCCGATCAGCTAATACCATCCACCCCTTAATCGTCTTGACTTTGACCTCCACCGTGGCAGCGGGGTGGAGCCCCTTATCATTACTGTATCACAAGCCTCCCCCTCAAGTCTACTCAAAGGAGGCTGTAAATCCGACTGATTGGATAATTGTGTGAGCGGATTCTCTCCTGATCAATCTTTGTCACTGTGTGGTCTCTGATCGGGATAAGACTGATCCTCGTCGATCGGCCTGTTGTCGTTTGTCGCTCGGCTGTAGGTGAACACCCTTAAGCCAATCGGCATGCAAGGCCTTCGCAGTTGTGGTTATTTTTTGAGACTTTGTTAAGCGAGCACGAATCGGCTGACGTCACATAGATTTCTTGGAATCATGCAAATCCCTGCGCATTAAGGCTGAGCGTGCTTCCATACCGCCATTAAATGTCGACCCGTGGTGGTGTGCCATGTGTCATGTTTGCTGTCACCGCACGCCTGATGCAATAGACGTGATGTGACGTTTGGTGGTTTGAATTCAACGGTGAGATCTAAGCCTGGGTTTTCGTCACTTAGATCGGACGGCTCCGGTCGACTGAGCCCGAGGCTTATAAACCCATGGCATCTTCGCCTCCTCTATTCTTTCGCCTTATTCGCATGCTTCCGTCGACGTCCTCTGCTCCAGTGCGATCCACTCCCTGGCGATCCTCTGCGGTTCTTCTCCGGCGCCCTTTCTAGTAAGCCTTTCTTCCTAATCACGTCTGCTTTTGAGCTTTTTAGCCTTCCTTTCTGTTCCGACGACCCTCCAGTGTACGTCTTTCTTCTTTTGATCATGTTTCTTCCTTCGACTGCCTTTTTTCATCTATTTCTACGATGGCAAGCTCCTCTCAGTCGCTTGCTCCTGTCCCTGGACTTTGGTATACATCCATGGAGTCTAGGTTTGATGGGGGTAACGCTGAGAGCCTACACGATGCTTTCGAAATCCCTTTCGATCATCAGATTATTCTGCCCTCTTCGTCCGATCAGCCCAATTCTCCGACGACCTGCTGCCTTTGTTTCTTCCGAGACGAATTTGTTGCCGATCTGTGGTTTCCCCTTCATCCTTTTATTCCAGCAGTTTGTAAATATTTTCGCATTTCCCTTCCTCAACTTGTGCCGAACTCCTTTCAGCTACTGTGCGGGGTCATCATCCTATTCCACCTGCACGGCATTCCTCTTATTCCCCGGATCTTTCATTATTTTTATTACCCTAAGCTGTCTGATCCAGGGACCTTCTTCTTCCAATCACAGGTCGGTCTGGTATTCTTTAACAAGATGTCGACCTCTAATAAGCACTGGAAAGAGTATTTTTTTTTTCTTCATGCGTCTTCCCGAGCAGCTAGACTTCCCGACCAGCTGGCAGCTTGAAGTGGCACCCAGCCTCCCCTGAAGAGCTACAAGAACCGGTCGAATTATCTGAACGCGGCTTTGATACTAGCTGGTCAGAAGTTCAACATACACAAGCTTTTACTGCAGGGCGTTCTTTATGTCTTTGGCATAAGTCCGATCCGCATCCGCCTGCTGACCAGCCTAGGTATGAAGCTTTTTTCATTACTCCTTTAATGCTAACTGATTTTTCCTTCTCTTTTGCAGCCGAAGTCATGATGTGGGCACGTATGGACGATAAGGAGAAGCTCAAGGGTGCCGCGATCAATGTGGCAACTGTTGAAGAGCTAACGAGTTGCGGTCTATAGTCGGTTGGTTCGTATGACAATCCGCTCGGCAAGAGCGAGGAGACGCCCTTTGTTGTGGGCGAAGGTGAAACCAGCCAAGCACCGAGCGGAGGGGCTGCCCCGGGCTCGCAGCCTTCAACCAATCGACGCCCCATCATTCTTGTGGAGGAGCCATTGGGCTCAGTCTCCTCCAATGTGCCACTAAACAGGCGTAAGAGGCACCGAGCCAAACCTTCGTCGCGTTCTATTACCTCAGGGGCGCAGTCAGACGAGCGGGTCGAAACTTCGACACCAACACCGGTTCAACAGACGGTGGCCTCCATGTCGTCTTATCGAACACAGTCCCTTGTTGAGCTGCCACAAGGGACTCTCACCGAGCAGCCGGTGGCCTTCATGCCATCGACTTCGAAGCTCTCGAAGGTTGAGAAGTCGTGCATCCGTCCGGCAATGGTGTCTCGTCCCTCAGGTCGGGCAACCTCAGCACAGTCGGCCTCGAGCGGCCAACGCCATATCACGGCGATCCTCCACTTGCCCATGGAGGAGTACAGTGAGCCGAGCGCCTGGTATTGAGGCCCTGGGCATCAGATCATCATCCAGGGGTCGTTCGTCAAAATCTGGGAGGACGCACGAGCCCGCGCGACAATGATGCCTCCAAGCGCCCTTGCGAACAGCCACATCCAAATGTCCACCGGAGTAAGTATTTTAATGTAAATTCATAATTTACCTCCAATCGGTACTCACGAACTCTTTTTTGTTTGTCTGTAGTACTGGATGGAGAGCCTGGCCATATGCTACAGGCTCCCCTTCTTGGAAGAGGAGGTGAAGCAGTTGAAGGCGTCGAACGGCCAACCTTCCGTCGCTCAGGAGCAAACAGCCGCCGAGGTGGCTAGACTCCAAACCTCTCTGGAGAAGAGCGACAAATTCCTTGAGGCCGAATGGGCCAAGAGCACTGGGCAGGCCACTATGCTGCAGCGGCTGAATAAGCAAGTCGCTACCTTCGATAACAAGATCGAGGTGGCCAATGCGCAGAAGAGCCGAGCCACTGCCAACCTCGACAAGAAGAACAAGGAGGCCCAGTCCCTCGCTCAAAAGCTTAAGGAGGTAGAAGACTTCTTGGCGGTCGAGCGGAACAGCCGTTCGACCGAAGAAAAGTCCCTTCGCGATCAAATTGCCTCCAAGAATGTCGCGCTAGCCGCCGCCAAGGATGAACTGGAGGGCTCCCGTGCGGCATTAAGGATTTATCAGGATGCCAAGGGGAGTAGGTTTGAAACCATGAAGTAAGCCTACATCCGCTCGGACACATTAAGCGATAAAATTACCGATCGAGCCCTTCAAGTATTCGACCTAGCGATCGACGAGACGATCAGCCAGCTCCAAGAGGAAGGGCACCTACCAGCTGCTATGACCAGCAATGTCATCAGTCGGGACAAGCTTACAGTCGCGATGCCCGACGACACCCTGGACTACCTCGAGTGAGGTTGAGTGCTCAATTTTTGTAACCTCCAACTTTTGAAGCATTAATGTGTGCCTGTAACCTCCAACTTTTAAGTATTCATGCATGTCAGGTCGTTCGGCTGAGCTTTTTTTTCTTACTATTTGTTTTATGGACTTCTTTTGATCATATTGCAGCCTCATAACTCCTCCGATCGACAGTGGTTTGTATGCACGTCCGCTAGATTCTTTTTGCTTTCCAAGTTGCAGAGTTTCAAGTATTTTGGTACATACTCCCGAATGGACCATTTATCTGAAGATTTGGGTGCTTTTGGGCAACCTCTATTCGCTATCAATCGTTCGACGGCTTGTGTAAACTTGGGTCTAACGTGACCGCTTGACGGTTTGATGAAGTCTCAGGTTTAACGTCGTCGCTCGACGATTTGAAGCAAACCCACATTTAACGTCATCGTTTCGATGATTTGGTGAAGACTCGAGTTTAAGGTCGTCGCTTCATCGGTGATGGAGACTCGCGTTTAAGGTCGTCGCTCGACCGTCGATAGAGATTTGCGTTTAAGGTCATCACTCGACCGTTGATAGAGACTCGCGTTTAAGGTCGTCGCTCGACCATTAATGGAGACTCACGTTTAAGGTCGCCGCTCGACCGTCAATTGAGACTTATGTTTAAGGTCGCCGCTCAACCGTCGATTGAGACTCGCGTTTAAAGTCATCACTCGACCGTCGATGAAGACTTGTGTTTAAGGTCGTCACTCGACCGTCGATAGAGACTCAGGTTTAAGGTCGTCGCTCGACCGTAGATGGAGACTTGCATTTAAGGTCGCCGCTCGACCGTCGATGGAGACTCGTGTTTAAGGTCGTTGTTCGACCGTCGATGGAGACTCTTGTTTAAGGTCACTGCTCGACCGTCGATGGAGATTCACGTTTAAGGTCGCCGCTCGACCGTCGATGGAGACTCGCATTTAAGGTTATCGCTCGACCGTCGATGGAGACTCGTGTTTAAGGTCGTCGCTCGAACGTCGAAGGAGACTCGCATTTAAGGTCGCCACTGAACCGTCGATGGAGACTCGCATTTAAGGTCGCCACTGAACCGTCGATGGAGACTCGCATTTAAGGTCGCCACTGAACCGTCGATGGAGACTCGCATTTAAGGTCGCCACTGAACCGTCGATGGAGACTCGCATTTAAGGTCACCACTCAACCATCGATAGAGACTCGCGTTTAAGATCGCCGCTCGACCGTTGATAGAAACTCGCATTTAAGGTCATCGCTCGACCGTTGATAGAGACTCGAGTTTAACGTCGCCGCTCAACCGTTGATGGAGACTCGCGTTTAAGGTCGCCGCTCGACCGTTGATGGAGACTCGCGTTTAAGGTCGCCGCTCGACCGTTGATGGAGGTCGCCACTCGACCGTCGATGGAGACTTGTGTTTAAGGTCGCTACTTGACCGTCGATGGAAACTCGCATTTAAGGTCGTCGCTCGACCGTCGATGGAGACTTGTGCTTAAGGTCGTCGCTTGACCGTCGATGGAGACTCATGTTTAAGGTCGCCGCTCGGCCGTTGATGCAGACTCGTGTTTAAGGTCGCCACTCGATTATTGATGGTGACTCACATTTAAGGTCGTCGCTCAACCGTTGATGGAGACTCGCGTTTAAGGTTGTCGCCCGACCGTTGGTAGAGACCAAGTTTTAACGTCGCCGCTCGACGATTTGAGAAAGATGTACCCCAAGGCACTTCTGCTTTTTTATTCAAACTTTGTCCTGCGTTCGGCAAACACATAACAGATATAAAGTACAGGATTCACTCGTGCACCTCTCATCCAGCCCTGTAAGGTTATAGGTGATTCGTGTTGGTGCAACCTTAGGTCAAGGTTGACCTGGGTGACCCGACTCGAGTTGACCTGACTCGAGGTATATTTTGATGTTTGACAAGAATGGAGAAGGTATATTTTGATGTTTGACAATAATGGAGAAGTTATATTTTGATGTTTGACAAGAATAGGAACTTGGGGGATTGTGGGTGCAACCTTTGGTCAAGGTTGACCTGGTTGACCCGACTTGAGTTGACCTGATTCGGGAAAAGTCCAAGTATGGAGACTTGGCACGGAAAGGTTCAAGCAGGGAGCTTGGCCCGGGAAAAGTCCAAGTATGGAGACTTGGCACGGAAAAGTGGAGCTTGGCACGGAAAAGTCCAAGCAGGAGCTTGCACGGGAAAAGTCCAAGTATGGAAGCTTGGCATGGGAAGTCGGAGAGGGCTCGGAGCTCGGCTCTCCTGACTAAGTCGAGAGGGCTGGTAGCTCGGCTCCTGGGAAGCTGGAGAGGGCTCGGTAGCTCGTTCTCCGGACTAGGTCGAGGAGAGGGTCGGGTCCGATCGGACGGCCGGAGAGGGCTCGGTAGCTCGTTCTCCGGACTAGGTCGAGAGAGGGCTCAGTAGCTTCTCTGGACCGGACGTGGAACTCGGAGAGGGCTCGAGCTCGCTCTCCGGACTAGGTCGAGAGGGCCGAGGTCGCTTCTCTAGATCGTGAAGGCTTTAGGTTTGGTCGAAATTGATTGGTCTCACGACCGATCCGGATACTATGGGTATCCGGATTGGTCCCGACCGATCCAGATACATCGATTCTCATGGTCATCCGATCGGTCCGGTGACCGATCGAACCAAACAAAGACGGAAAATTCTCGATCGGTCGGTAGACCGATCGGAAGCGATGGGATTCAGAGAACAATAGGGAGGATCGGTGCGGACCGATCCATTTTTGATCGGTCCACGACCGATCAGGATCGCAACCAACTCTCGGAGAGTTGGGATCGGTCTAGGGATCGATCAGAGGGCCCGATCGGTCCCCCGATCAGATTCCTCGGACCGATCGGTGGAGCCCGACGGTGTTCAGCCGCTGAGTCACAACGCCAGATTTCTTTCTTTGTCTTCTTTGCAGGTTCAGGATATAAAGGGCCTCTACATCAACAGTGCTGCTGACTACTCTTCTTGCTCCTGCGATCTGAGCTTTGTTGAGCTCTCCACTACTGAAGCTTCGTGTGAGCTTCCCTCGGCTGGACTCCAACTGATCAGTTGTTGCTGTGGTTGGCATCCGTGAAGTTGCTGCTTCATCAACAGTCGACAAGAAGGCAAGCAAACTAGTGTTTTTATATTCATATTGTTCTTGGCTTCTTGCTGTATTTCTTGTACGCTGATCTTGCTGTTGCAAGAGAGATTGTGGCGAGATTTCTCCACCCAGAAGGAGTTTTTATTAGCCGATTTTCCGGGGTCTCATCCACCGACGGATTGATAAGATTCGTGCACCTTACGGACACGCCGAGGAGTAGGAGTATCATCTCCGAACCTTGTTATATTGTCGCGTTTGAGGTTTGATATTCTCCTTTTTTGTTTCTATCTTTTATTTCCGTTCCGCTAACTAAAATTGTAGGAAGTAACGTGAATTTGGGGTCGTCTATTCACACCCCCCCTCTCTAGCCGCGTCCGAAGGTCCTAACAATTCGCACTCCATGGTCTTTTGAGCTGCCTCCCCTCTTCATCTTATAGATAATAGATGCCCGAACGGAGCTTCTGGACGACCTTGAATGGTCCTGCCCATGGTGCCTCGAGCTTGGTGATGTCGCCAACCGACTTTACTTTCTTCCAGACAAGATCGCCGACCTGGAAGAACCTTGGGATCACTCGCCGATTATAGTTCTATTTCATTCGCTATCAGTATGTCATTAGCCGAACGACGGCTTTTGCCCACACTTCGTCCACCAAGTCGAGCTCCATCAACCTCTGTTCGGTGTTCCCTTCGTCGTAGAGCTGCACTCGATCGGCTTCTACTCCGACCTCCATGGGGACAACTGCTTCGCTGTCGTACACCAATTGGAATGGGGTTACGCTGGTCGCCTCCTTCGGAGTTGTGCGGAGAGCCCACAGCACACTGGGGAGCTCGTCGACCCAACTACCTCCCATGTCGAGGACCATTGGAGACTGACTTGAGCGTTGGAGGGTCATCGTCGGGGACCCCTTCCCTGGCTCGGCACTGACGCTGCTTGTGTTGTAGGTCGGAGCGACATCAACTGGAAGTCAACAGGAGCACCACATCCCCAGTATCCATCTCATTGACTTTCGGACGGGATCAGTACCAAAATACCCTTTAGTTTAACTATCTGGTCATGATATGAACCACGAAAATGGTCAAATCACCTTCATGGACCGACGACGCTAGATCCACCGAAACTACAGAGCGTCATCACTAGCAACTTGTTCTCTGACGACGGATGATTCGACCCTGAGCTTCTTCGTCTCCTCGCACCACGGCCTCGGGAGATAGTATGGCAGGAGCCAGGAAGAAACCCAAAGGAAGATGTGTTGGAGGTCGGCAATGGCCCGGTTCTTCTACGCTTGGCTGACTCGATCTTGTTATCGAAGGTAGCGACTTGCTTATTCAGCCGCTCTAGCATAGTGGCATGTCCAGCGCTCTTGGCCTGTTCGGCCTCAAGAAATTTGTCACTCTTCTCCAAAGCAGTTTGGAGTCTAGCCACCTCGGCGGTTGTTTGCTCCTGAGCGACGGAAGGTTGGTCGCTCGACACCTTCAGCTGCTTCACCTCCTCTTCTAAGAAGGCGAGCCTGTGGCACATGGCCAGGCTCTCCACCCAGTACTGTGGACAAAGGTTCGTGACGAAGATTGATCGGCAGAGAATCCGCTCACACAATTGTCCAGTCAGTCGGACTTACAACCTCCTTCGACTAGACTTAAGGGGGAGGCTTGTGATGCAGTAATGATAAGGGACTCCACCCCGTTGCCACGGTGGAGGTCAAAGGAGATCAAAGTCAAGACTGTCAAAGGGTGGATGGTATCGGCTGATCGAGCATGACATGCCCCGATCGATAAAAAGCTCTGACCCACCGTCGCCCTCAACACAGGGAGAGTCAAACCGACGCTCAAGGGAGATGGCACGGAAAAATCGAGTCGAGCGGCTACCCCGCTCTACCAGACAACAAAGCATGAGATCGACAAGAGCCCGACTTCGGCTGAGTGGTTATCCCGCTCGACCTAGCATCAGACTTGACAACAGCCGAGCATACGAACAGAGGGCTCCCGACCGAGCGCCCATCCCTCTCGGCCCAGCAACAAAGCATGCGGACAAGAGACTTTTGGCCGAGTGGCTATCCTGCTCGGCCTGACAACGAATAGCACATGGACAATGGAATTTCGATCGAGCGGCTATTCCGCTCGGACAAGCAACATGCACAGCAGGATATCTTTCGACATCCTTTTGGGAGCTAGTGTCGCTGATAGGCAGCATGGTCAGACAGAGGATCGTACGGCGGAAGCTTCCACTGTCACTTTAGATATATGCTCGGCCCGTTAAGATACTGTGTCAAGGAAACTTTACTGACAAGTCTTTTCAGGGAAAGCTTTGAGATGCGTGCTCATCTTTCGAAGTGTGCACGCGCTACCGGAGCCCTATATAAAGGGGGTCCAGGCATCGACGGATGTATGCTTTTGATATGATCTTTACTGTTGCGCTACAGTTCTCGTTGCTTCTTCTTCTTCTTGCTCCATCGGAGACTGACTTGAGCATCAAAGGGCCATCGCCGGGGACCCCTTCCCTGGCTCGGCATTGACCCTGCTTGTGTTGTAGGCCGAAGCGACATCAACCAGAAGTCAACAAGAGCGGCACATCTCCAGTATCCATCTCATCAACTTTCGGACAGGATCATTCACCAAATACACAATGTCATACAAGCATTAGTAGCTAGTGCATAGCTCCTCTCCTACAGTATAGCTGAATATATATATATATATAGGCGCTAGTCGGGCTGCAGACCAACGCCTAGTGCCTGGGCTGCCTAGGCGGGGACTAGGCGTCGCTAGGCAGATTCCTCGATATCCCTTGTTTCATGTGGACTGTGGACAATGTCATATGCAAATCTAAATGTTGTCTTAAACAATTTCAGAGCAATGGAGATCTAACTATGTATGTTGAAATAAATACATACTTTCCAATACCAAAAAATGAAAAACTATAAAAGAAAACTAATAGTTTTGTGTAAAGGAAATATATTAGACTCAGTAACTATGAGTAAAAGAAATAGTAGAACATATATCCAACTCAAATTTTAAAACCTTGTTATAAGCTAAAACAACTTTAGTGGTGGAAAATATTAGAAAATAGTAGCAATAGTTCAATTCAAATTACAATGCATTGTGAACCAATAACCACTAAGCAAAATATAATTGTTGAATAACATAAATCATGTCTTAACAAAATGAGTTCAAAATTACACAACTAATAATATCTCATAGACTCATATTTATTCTACTTCTTCTTCTCCATAATTGTCAATAAATTGTTCTTCATCAGACACAAACTCAATATCATTATTGTTATCCTCGTCTTCTTCTTCGGATTCAAAATCATCTTCATGATGTTCTCTCACTCTAGAGCTTTTTCGGGGTTGTAGATTTTCATCTGCTCCACTTGCTTCATCAACCATTTGTCAAGTGAACCCGAAACCTAGTTCAACTTCATCATCTTCCCCACCATCCACAATCCAACCTTGTGCATTTGAAGCATCTTTTGCAAGAAGGACATCGACATTCCTTTCTTTTTCTCTTTTTTGTTTGTTCAACAATCTAGTATTAAATTGGACAAATACTAAATTGTTCAACCTGTTGGCATCCAACCTATTTCTTTTCTTTGTATGAATCTAAAAAAATAGAGAAAGTAAATATTATAGTTAGTACCTGAATATAGAGTATAGACGTTAAAAATTATAGCTAATTTAATTAAAGACTGGAAGTTTAAAACTTACTCCTTCAAATGTACTCCAATTTCTTTCACACCCAGATGAACTTGTAGTTAATGAAAGTATCCTCAATGCCACCCTTAGCAAGTTAGGTGTGTGAGCACCGTATGTACTCCACCATGCACATGGATCAAATGTATCATCATTTTTTCCATATGCCTTTGCTGCCAATGTTTTTCCAAATAACCATGTCTTATCTCTATATTTTAGAAATTCTTTGTTAATAATTGTATCTTGTAGATCTAACTCATTGGCATGCAAAGTTTTCATGCATTCAAAAATCCCCGTCGCGACCTACTCATAAAGAGCAATAGAACTATCTTTATAGTAAAAATAAGGATTCAACAAAAAAATAGTGGTATGCAATGATGTATCAAGTCCATCCTTCATTTTTGACTCAATAATGGCTATGATAGGCTGATAATTTGATTCCACGTTGTTCAGAGCCACCTTGATATCTTCTTTAGCTTGAAGAAGCTCCCCATATAGAAACCCCATCAATGGCTTTCTATCTCCATCTACCAATCGAAGAACTCTTACCAAAGGAGCAAATATTTTCAAACAAAGTGTCACACCATTCCAAAAACTCATACTCATTACTGTAGAGTAAGCCAATTTTTATTTGTTTGTTTTTGACCATTTACATTTCTCCCACATATCACTTGTAAACATTGTTGGTGCAGCGGGGACCGACAAGAGGGGGGTGAATTGCCTGCAACCAAAAGAGTATACCCTCCTCAAGGAACTTCAACTCAAGAATAAAAGCAATAGGAATAATAACAGTAATTAATAGAAAAGAAAAGAGAGACGACTCAGCTATTTGGTTTTGACTCGAGAGGGATCGGTCGACCGATCCCTAGGTTCGGTCGACCGAACCTGCTGTACCTGCCCAGCCTTCCGTCCAGGTGCAGTCTCTCTGGATCGAGCTTGGGTTCGGTCGACCGATCCTTATGTTCGGTCGACCGATCAGCCAATGGTCTCTTTGAGCTGGCCCGATCAGCACGCTCGACTAGGTCTTCCGGTTTATCTCCGGTTCGGTCGACCGATCATAGGGTCTGATCGATCGATCAGTCAACAGCTGGTTGCTGACGTGGCTGCAATGGCTGCTTTTGAAGATAGGGGTTCGGTCGATCGATCATGGTGTTCGGTCGACCGAACACTTGTCAAGTCAACTCCCGTTTGACTTGCTCTGGTTCGGTTTGCTTGGGTGATTTTCGGCCAACCGGAATAGGGCTCACCCGAACCCAATTCCCGGCCTTCTCCTTGAGCAGTCTTCCATCTCAGCTTTACATCCCTCGAACGTTGTGCACATTCTTCACGCCCACCGGTGTACTCTTCCGCAGCTCTCTCGTCCTTCGGATGCACCGAGCCCGTCGGCTCCCTTCCCGTGTCGTCCTTCTCGCTAGCTGCGTCTTCCGCTCGACTTCTTGCGCTCCTAAGCTCCTGCACACTTAGACACAGGGATCAGACAAATAGGACCTAACCTAAACTTGATTGATCACATCAAAACAACCACGGGGTCCAACAAACATGACCCTTAAACTAGCTTTTTTTGCAATCAAACTTTATAATGTGAGGAAATTTGATGCAAATCTGGTAACTCTGGTCGAACTATGTCTCTCTTCTTCGTGAAACTTCTTATCAATGACAAAGTCTTATAGTGAGCATAGATGAAAATGGTAAAAGACTTGGATTGCTCAATAACCTTTTTATATCATGGAAGTTTGTCAATACTTTCAAGCATGAGATTAACCGTGTGAGTTGCATATGAACTCCAAAAAATCCCAGGTCGCTTTTCTCTCATCAATTTTGCTGCAGCCATATTGTTGGTGGCATTATCTGTTACAATCTGAACAATATTCTGAGCTCCTACTTGTTCAACACACTTGTCAACATACTCAAAAATAAGTTCAGTTATATGTGCCTCGTTTGAAGACTTCTTAGATTCTAAAAATGTAGTACCCTCCTTGCATTTAACACACAAATTTAAGATGCTTCTTCTTTTTCTATCACTCCATGCATCTGTCATGATCGAGCATCCATTCTTTACCCATTCTTCTTCATGTTTTTTCAGCAATTGTTTTGTTCTTTCAACTTCGGCTTTCAATAGTGGCTCCCTAAGTTGATATTGAGTTGGAGGCTTGAATCCTCGTCCAAATTGACCCACTGCCTCCATTAGTTGCTTGAAGCTATCATTATCAACAACATTGAATGAGATTCCATTTTCATAAACCCATCTCCCAATATATTATTGAACTTGTTGAGTTTTCTCTTTGAAAAAAGCCTCATTTATATTTTTTTGGCGAAGCACTTTACTTCCACTAGAGTCTGCATTTTATGAAGCAATTGTCAATGCATATCTATCCATGGGGTCAAATGGAAGAGGTTTTTTAATTCCATCCATCCCTTCAATTTCAAGACCTTCTTCTTCGTCTAGAAAAATAGTCACCTTTGCTTTATAAATTTGTTCTTCCATTATTTTGTTCTTCTTTCTGTTCCACCCTTCTAAAATATCCTGTTTGCACTTATTTTTGTCTTCTTGAGATACTTTTCGACAACCAGATACATTTCCAGGTATATTTCCAATGTGCTCCTTTATCCTATACACTCCCCTTGACATTGCTTTTCCACATAATTTACATTTAATTTTATCGAGATTCTTAGGATCAATCAATATCTCAAACTCCTATCCGATGTCATTTGACTTTCTTCTAAGAATTCCGGATTCGGATTGAGTGACAGATGCTATCGAAAATGGATTACTTGCCATTGGTAACAAATAATCTGAAAAAAATATATATAACAAGACATAACATGATAATAAAATTTAATTATACCATATAATATAAAATAATGAAATATAACATTAAGTCATTAACAAGTCTGAGAATATTTTTTTATATATCTTAATCTAATTAATAAAATTTATTAAATATTTGTTTAAATAAATTAAATTTTAAATATTTTTTTTTTAAAATCTATTTTAATATTTATAAATTAATAATATTTATTAAAAAATTTAAAATTTTAATTTAATTTTCATATTTTTAAAACTGATTTATATAAATTAATAATATTTATTAAAAATTTTAATATAATTTTAATATTCATAAATCTGATTAATATAAATTAATAATATATAAAATTTATAAATATGATTTATATAAATTAATAATATGTATTATATTTTTTAAAATTTTAAATATTTTTTATATTTTTAAATCTGATAAATGATAATATTTATTATAATTTTTTAAATCTGTTATATAAATTAATATTTAATATTATTTATTTTAAAAAATTAAATATATTATTTATATATTTAAATCTGATTATATAAATTAATAATGTTTATTAGAATTTTATATATAATTTTATATATTTAAATTTGTTTTATATAAATTAATAATATTTATTATAAAAAAAAAGTAAATTTTAAATATATTTAATTGGGATCGTAATTTTATTAGGCTTTATGAACCCAACCCTATTATTGAAATTATCCCCGTTAGGAATTGTTTTAATTTATTAAATCTAAAAAAAATTAAAAAAATGTCGTCTCTGTCTCGCGACGTCGCGGACGCCACCGACCACCACTGGCGCCTCACGAGAGCCCTCTGGCGCGACCGGAAGCTTCACCGGACGAGTCTGGTGCGTCCGGCGAAGTCCGGCGTTGCTTCCAACGGCGCCGGTAGTGTCGCCAAAAGTTTTTGGGGCAACCAGAAGCATCGCGACGCTACCGACGTTACTCGAAGCAACGCCGGACGCGTACGGCGCGTCTGGCGACGCTTCAGGCGGCGTCTGACGCCCTACGATGCGTCAGGCGTTGCCGAAGAGTTACCGCGACGACGAATCAAGAAACAAAAAACATAAATTAACAGAAACAAAAAAATAAAAACTTACCAGAAGTACGCCGCGATCAAAGAAGACGAAGAGTCGGCGATCAAAGAAACGAAGCGCCTCGACAAATACCTAAAAAATAGTTTTAATATGCCTAAAATATCTAGGCTCGCCTAGCCCGCCGAAGCCCGCGATGGACGCCGAAGCCCGCCGAGGACTGTCGAGGATCGCCTAGGCAGCCCAGCCGCCTAGGTCTTCTGCCTCGCTAGTTTTCGACACGGCCTGCCGCCGCACAACACCTAGGCGGCTGCCTAGGGCGAGATTTTGAACACTGATATATAGGAATGTTAGCCTACACATCCGTTCGGTACACATTCCTGGACGACTCTTACAACTCCAGGCACTCGAGTGCAAGCGTCTCGATTCAATTTTGAGGATTGAAATACTCAAGGGTGCACCCGGGCACCTGGAATTATAAGAACACCTAAAAATATGCATCGAATGGTTATACAGGTTAACATTTCATTTTATATATATATAGAGAGAGAGAGAGAGAGAGAGAGAGAGAAATGATATGCTACGGACCATTATTTACGGATTGCTACGGACTTATCGCCATGTCATTTTTTTATTAATTTTTTATAAAAAATTTTCTCTTTCTTCTTTATTTTTTTTTCTCCTCCTGCTTCGTTCGTTCTCGGCGCGTTTTGCCGAGAAGCAGCTCACGTCACGCGCCCGCCACCCGCCCTACCGCCGGCCATCTGCCCACCGCCGGCGGCCTCCGACCGCTTGGACCCACCCATACTATAGCCCATGGGGTGAACCCGTCGGGGATCGCGGGATGGATTCCGGCCACATCTCTATTCCAGCCGCGATACAGGCGATTCCGACAGTGTTGGGCAGGCGACTGGATTCCGGTGCGGTCGCATCCGGATTCCGGCCGTGATCGCGCCGGAATCCGGACGCGGGCGCGTCCGGACGCGATCGCGATGGAGGCAGGTGCGGTCGCGATGACGATGGCGCGATCGCGGCAGGAATCCGACGCCATCGCGGCCGGAATCCGGTCGCTGCCAGACTCCATCCGATTCCCGGTCGGATTTCAACCGGAATCCGGCAGAAATCCGGCCGCGATCTGGCCACCACGCTAGCGACCGCAATCGCGGCCGGATTTCGGCTGGGATTCTAGCTGTCGGCGGGTGGTCGGCGGGTGGTGGGCGGCCGGAGGCGAGGAGGCGGGGTGACCGGTGGGTTGTGCTCGGCCGGCCAGCGGCGAGGAGGGCGGCGAGGCTGGCACATGCACACGACGAGAGAGAGGAGAACGAGGAAGGTAAAAAAAATATCAAAAATATATTAAAAAAAACCAAAATATGTAGGTCACGGATGAGTCCGCATGCAGAAGTCCGCATTTTAACAAAACTATATATATATAGAGAGAGAGAGAGAGAGAGCTATGATATTCTTAAGGAAAAATCTCAAAGAAAATTCTTAACGATATACACATAAATGATGGGATCGGTGGGTCCCATCATTTATGTGTCTATCCTTAAAAGTTTTCCTTGAGATTTTTCCTTAAGAATATCATTTCTCATATATATATATATATATATATATATATATATATATATATATATATATATATATATATATATATATATATATATATATATATATATGATTTCAAAAAAAAAATTGAAATCTTTGTTTTTAGAGATAAAAGAAGCATAGACTTTTATTTTTTAAAAAGTATATAATCTATATTTTTCCCATAATAAAATGTATTATTTATTTGGCAAGTTTTATTCATTTGAACATTTCTAAAACCCAAACTAATAGAAATTTGCAATTTTATAAAATAAAATTAACTCAAGAAGAATTGTCTGAATTTTGAAGGTAAAAATACTATAAAATTCATATTCATACTTTTTAACACTAAATTTAAATCAATAGAGTAATTCCGAATTATAAAATACCAACCCGAAGGTGCTCCGGTGGACCGTCATGCAAATAACGTTGGAACGTGTCGTCCTTTGGAGCTTCCACGTGTTCTGTTGTCGTCTCGATGCCAAAAATGCCTTCCGGTGAGAATATGATTCATTTCATATTCCGTCACGTGTCAATGTGCTCGGACTGATTCCATCCGGAATTGTGGATCAGAGAGGACGATTCTATCTATTCTTTTATGTTTTTATCCATTTATTCCATGATTTATAATGTCATTCATTTATTGATGTTATTATTTTTTCTTTTCTTTTTTTTACAGAATGTCTAATTTTAATGTTAGTAGTTCTAGTACCGGAGATGGTGGATCAAGAGAGGATGTAGGTAGACAAATAATATGGAGAGGGCAATCTTGTAGTAGAGTTCTTGAGAAGACATTGAAAAAGAGAAAAAAATGATAAATTAGAGGTTGAGTTTGAAGAGTATACAAGGGGTAGTGTTGGAGAAATTGAAAAATGGTTTAATAACTTAATAGCTCAAATTATTCGAGTTACAATATCTCCTCGTATTACAGCTTGGGAGGATGTGGCTTTGGTTGAAAAACAACTCATTTTTGATCATCTTCATGTAAGTTTGGAAAATTACATTATGCTATTTTAATTATATAATAATAATAATAATAACCTAAGTATTAATGAGTTTTTTTTTTTGGAGAACAAATTTATATATCCAAAGATGAGCTTGGTGAAGGCAGAGTGGAGAGACTCACCATGAGAGCAATTCAAGAACGAAGGTGTAAGATGAGGAGGCACTGGAAGCAACTCGATGGATTGAAAAATAAGGATGTGCCAAAGAGGAAACTATTCAAGGGAGTAAGCCAAGATGATTGAAATTTTCTTTGCGATTATTTTGGGAAAAAGGAACAAATGGTTAGTGATCCTGTCCGAGTCGCTGAATCAACGGACGCTGGGTACGTGGCGTTCTCCGACTGCTGACGTAGATCTCCGACCACTTGCACCGACTTCCGGCGAACCTGCAAAGAAGTCGAGCCGGGAAGGGGTTCCCGGCGACGACCCTCCGACGCTCAAGTCAGGCAAACGAAAAACAAGAAGGTGACTTCCAGGATCAAAGATTTCATACCTCCGGTAAAGTCTAAGGGCTCTTATATAGAGCTACGGGAGCTTGGTGCATACAAACCGAGGTGCACACGTGTCCTATACCATACCGCAGCATGAGCTTGTCAGAAGAGCATGTCTGACGCCATACTGCTACAGTCTGAGCGTCTCTTTGATGGGACAGCAGAATCCTTTGTCGTACGATACTGAGTATGGCCTAGTCCTCGAACATGCCTGTTGTCAGCAACAGGGGTTACTAAGATGACGTCCCCACTGTCCCACACTTTTTGACTTCCTCTTCCCGGATCAACCATCAAGCCGCTCAGCTAGAACATTCGCCTTTGATCTGGCGTAGGTGGTCGCCCGTCCGGGAAGGTTCAGGGTCGTCGCCTACTCGGCTCTCATAGCCTGACATCCTGGCCGAGCGGGCAAACTGCTCGGCCTTTACTCTAGCCTTGCACCGCGGTCGAGCGGACTATTCGCTCGGCCATATGATTTCCTTCATTGGAAATCTTGGCCCACGGCCAGATGGTTATTCTCTCGGATGAGGGTCGCTGCCTAATGATTGGCCTGTCCTGCCCGCTCGTCGAGCCCATGGGGTTGACCCCCCTTTGGCTATTGACCTCCACGTGTCGTTGACCTTTCCCTTATGAGGGCCCCCCGGCCTTATCACCGGATCACTTGCCTCCCCTTCAAGTCTAGTCGAAGGAGGCATCAAAGTCCGACTGACTGGACTGCCGGACTGATTGAGTAACGGCCACTATGCTGGGCTCGGGAAGGTTCATCCGCTCGGCTTACCTTCTTCTTCATGCCCGTTCGGCGATGTCATGCTGATGCCCTCGGTATCCCCTCGGAATTCATGCCGAATCTTTTCCATTAACGCCAAGCACGAGCGCTGCGCACGGTAATGGGCGTTCATTAAATGCGCCCTGTGTCCTGCTGACATGTGGCGTTCTCGCTGTCGTCAGCGTACAGCGTTGGCGTTACCTCCGATGGGACAGCCGTCGTTTGAAATGAACGGCTAGATAACAGCTTCGTTTCTTGCGACCTGAATCTGACGGCTGAGGCTATTCGGGGCCAACACTATAAAGCTCTCGATTTCTCCTCTCCGCCGCACTTCTGCTCCCTAGCGCTCCGAAGCCTTGTTGCTCTTTCTGCTCCGGCGACTTCATCTTTCAGCTCTCCAGCGACTTCACAGCCTCTTTCTTCGATCATCCTTTCGCTAGTAAGCCTCCCTCACCCTTCATTCTATCATTCCCTTGCACTTTTCCTTAGCTGTCCTTTCCATATTATCACCATATTTCCTCGCTTGCTCTCTTGTTTCCTTTCCGCCTTGCATTTCTTCCTTACTTTCGACCATGGCTAGCACTTCTCAACCGACCGCCGGCGCTCCTGGTCTTTGGTACACGACCATGGAGAGCCGGTTTGACGAGGAGGACGCCCTGCGCCTCGCTCGGACATATGAACTCCCTGCTGACCACCATATAGTATTAGCCACCCCCACCGACCGGCCTCATGGTCCGCCGCCCGGCACCGTTCTCTTTTTCCGGGATCAATTTTTAGCCGGGCTGCGATTTCCTCCGCACCGGTTCATCCTACAAGTATGCAACTATTTTCGTATCCCGCTCGGCCAACTAGTTCCGAACTCCATTAGGCTACTGAGCGGGGTGGTAATTCTTTTTAAACTGAATGACATTCCACTGGACCCCAAAGTTTTTCACTACTTCTACTATCCGAAACAATCCGAGTGGGGCACTTTCATTTTCCAATCTAGGATAGGTTTTGTTCTTTTCGACAACATGCCAAGCTCCAACAAGCACTAGAAGGAACATTTTTTCTACTTGCGTTTTCCCGAGCTACCTGCTTTCCGTACCAAATGGCAAACGGCGGTGCCAACACAACTGGAGCTCGGCAAGTTTAAGAGCGATCCGGCCTATCTTCATGCGGCCAACTGGCTAGTCGGCCAGCGCTACAACATCGATAAGCTTCTCCTTCCGGGAGTGCTATACATATTCGGCTTGTCCCCTGTCCAAGCCGACCTGCCTTGCAGCATGAGTAAGCATTCTTATCATCCTCTTTCCTTTGTTCTAACTGATTTATTCTTTGTTTCTGCAACTGACATCATGTGGCGTGCCAAGGCCACCGAGCGGCTTAAGTTGAGAGCTGCTGAGATTGAGGCGGCGAAGAATAAGGAGGTCGCCGAACGGGGGTTGGTCCTGGCTGGCTCGGCAACTGGAGGGGGTGAGGGGACTCAGATTGTCCCCGAAGCCCTAACCGCTTCTGTCTCTCTAGACGAGGCTGGGGGCGATATTGCATCCTCGGCTCAAGCCGAGGTAGAGGGCCGCTCGGCGGATGAGGCTCCTCTAGCGACTCGGAAACGCAGACGGCAAGAGCAAGTCTCTCAGCCGACCCGATGAGCAGCGTTCCGAGCGGGGTGATGATGCTCCCATGATCTCTGGGGCGGTTTCCACCGAGAGCACCCCTACGTCGCTCGGCTCTCCCCGGGCTACCTCCGAGGTGCCGCCTACCAGTCCTCCTTGGACCCTGCGTCGCCTTAGACGATTGGGCGACCGTCCTTCTACAACTGGCGAGCCGTCTGGCAAAGCAGTTGCGCCTCAAGATGATCCGAGCGGCCCGCGGGTGATAAAAACTGTTCTGCGATTCCCGTCGGAGGAATATTTATTGGCTGCTGATCGGCCAATGGTTCCCGAACAGCAAATCACTCTCACAGGTCCCCTCGCCAAAGCCTGGGAGGACGCCCGGCTCCGCATCACGCTTATGACCCCCAGCCAACTAGGCGACAGTAATTTGCAGCAGGCGACTGGGGTATATCCTTTGTCTTGTTGGTTAATTTGGTTTAGCTTTTAACTTGATCACATCCGTTCACAGAACTGGGTGGAGCATATCGCCATCAGCAACCGCCTAGACGAGCTGGAGGACGAGCTGAAAAAGCTCAAAACCTCGGGGGAAAGCAGACAGTCCACGGCTGCTTTGGAGAAAGCCAAGAAGCTCTTGGAAGCCGAACGGAATAGATCTTCTGACTTGGCGAGTGAAGTGGCTCGGCTCGAGGCTCTGGTCAAGCACCGCGATAAGGAAATAAAGCTCGCGACCAGCCGGAAGCTCAAGGCCATCGACGATATGGACTTGATGAAGGTGGAAAACCGGGGGCTGAAACAACGCGTGAAGGACTTGGACGGCCTACTGACCACCGAACGAGAGAGCCGCTCGGCTGAACAGGCCACGCTCAAAGAATATCAAGATGGGGAGCCCAGCCGGTCGGCTGAAGTGCAAAAAGCTTTCATCCGCTCGGACAAATTTGGTGAGAAGTTCAGCGACAAGCTGTCTCTAACTTTTGAAGAGGCTATCAAGGTGGCGGTAGATTATTTCAAGACTAAGGGTCACCTACCAGCCGAGCTGTCCATCCCCCCAGAAGATCTGGCTGTCATGATGGGCTCTATCCCTGACGCCCTTTTTAATTTCGATGAATGAGGAGTATTTGAACCGTTTTTTGTAAGCCCGTCGTTCGGCACGAACACCTTTGTTATTACTACTTTTGCCTGGCCGCCGTTCAGCGTGAATGAACTCTATATTTGCTTGCTTGCTGGACCAATATTCATCCTTAGCCTTTGTTTCAGTCCTAAAAAAAAAAAAAAAAATTCACGCTAAGTATTCTTTATAAGGGAGCCGCTCGGCCGTACGATGGCCTTATTCTTGCCTTAATAGTAGGACTGGTTATGGGTTGGCGCTTACAACCGGGTCGTACCATGCGAACAGCTATCCATCCGGAGGCTTTATAAATGTCGGTTTATCGCTCGTCTTTTAATGTCAGAGCTCGACGATCTTCTGACCGGAGGGTTTATAGACGCCGGCTCGTCTCTCGATTTTTAACGTCGGAGCTCGACGGTCTTCCGACCGAAGGGTTTATAGACGCTGGCTCATCTCTCGATTTTTAACGTCGGAGCTCGACGGCCTTCCGCTCGGATGATTTATAGACGTCGGCTTGTCTCTCGATATTTAACGTCGGAGTTTGACGGCCTTCCGCTCGGATGATTTATAGACGCCGGCTCGTCTCTCGATTTTTAACGTCGGAGCTCGACGACCTTCAAGGCTAATTTCAACACGGTCCGAGCGGCACGTGGTCTTCGTGTAGTCGGTTGTTCGGCCAATAATTCCAAAATGCGTTTTATCACTTTGCCTCCTGCATTAAAAGGACACAGGCGACCAAGACATACATAAAATGAATTATATCGGCGCACCTTTCACCCAGCTCGGTACGGCTGGAGGTGGTTGGCTCGGCCATCCTCTTTCCCCTTGAATGCCGACCGGATCTTTATCTCGGCCCCATGTTGAGATATTCTCCGTTCGGAACTCTGATACCGCTCGACCTCTTGACGTTGACGTCGCTTATTGCTCGGAACGCTCGGCTTGCGCCTTCTGTTTCTGTTGCTCCACGATCTTAGCTGCTCTTTCCTCGATTAGAGCGTCGGGCCCCTCCTGGGAGAGCATCACGGTGTGCGGTCATCCAGCTTCGTCCATTGCTTCCGATCGGATGCAGGAGCGTTCCCACAGACGGCGCCAAATTGATCCTGTCCGAGTCACTGAATCAACGGACGCTGGGTACGTGCCGTTCTCCGACTGCTGACGTAGATCTCCGACCACTTGCACCGACTTCCGGCGAACCTGCAAAGAAGTCGAGCCGGGAAGGGGTTCCCGGCGACGACCCTCCAACGCTCAAGTCAGGCAAACGAAAAATAAGAAGGTGGCTTCCAGGATCAGAGATTTCATACCTCCGGTAAAGTCTAAGGGCTCTTATATAGAGCTACGGGAGCTTGGTGCATACAAACCGAGGTGCACACGTATCCTATACCATACCGCAGCATGGGCTTGTCAGAAGAGCATGTCTGACGCCATACTGCTACAGTCTGAGCGTCTCTTTGATGGGACAGCAGAATCCTTTGTCGTACGATACTGAGTATGGCCTAGTCCTCAAACATGCCTGTTGTCAGCAACAGGGGTTACTAAGATGACGTCCCCACTATCCCACACTTTTTGACTTCCTCTTCCCAGATCAACCATCAAGCCGCTCAGCCAGAACATTCGCCTTTGATCTGGCGTAGGTGGTCGCCCGTCCGGGAAGGTTCAGGGTCGTCGCCTGCTCGGCTCTCATAGCCTGACATCCTGGCATAGCTGGCAAACTGCTCGGCCTTTACTCTAGCCTTGCACCGCGGCCGAGCGGACTATCCGCTCGGCCATATGATTTCCTTCATTGGAAATCTTGGCCCACGGCCAGATGGTTGTTCTCTCGGATGAGGGTCGCTGCCTAATGATTGGCCTGTCTCGCCCGCTCGTCGAGCCCATGGGGTTGACCCCCTTTGGCTATTGACCTCCACGTGTTGTTGACCTTTCCCTTATGAGGGCCCCCCGGCCTTATCACCGGATCAGTTAGTAATAATGAGATTAGTTGATAAATATACTGAAACTAATATTATTCTTTATTTTTTCAAGAACAATCTGAGAAGAATATAAATAATCGGTTTGTAGGCCACTTCAGGGCACTCATGGACCGAAGTCTTTGGTCCAACACTATCACGCTGCTGTAAGTTTTATTCAAAAATAATATTTATTTTAAATTTTATATAATAATAATGCTTTTATTTTTAAGGCTGATCCTGTGAGGGGAGAGCTTCCAAGCGTGCTCGACACTTTTGAGCATTTGTTTCAAAAAGGAGGACAATGGAAGAATGATTGGGTTGTACAAAAATATGTAAGTGTATTTATTATTTTTGTTGTAGAAGAGCGATGGATACTAATTATTTTTTTCCCATTTGCTGTATTCATGTCTGCGAATTGATTTTGGTTTTTGATGGATTGAATTAGTTTTACTGGATTCTAGTTTGGTAGATTGGATATATCTCTTATGCTGACATGGATTATATTTGATTGTGTTATTAAATGTTGATTATATTAGGACTATCGACGACTGACTAGAGGGGGATGAATAGCCCCTGTACAAATCAAGCAAACGAACTTTTCTCGGACTTATAACTTAATTAAAATAAACACTTGTATAAAAGAATAATAAAGAAACTAAAAGGAAAGAGTCACCGAGAATTTACTTGGTTACAACCAGGGAAGTTGTTAATTCAAGGAAGTTAAAGCGCACTAAAAATATCCTTCTAGCGGAGAAGCTTCTTTACAGCAATGAACGCACAGAAAGACGAAGCTAAACAGAAAAGTAAAAGCGCACAAGTGTTGTTTGGATATTTCTCATTGTTGTTAGCTTCTAGGAGCAAGGCTGCTTATATAGCCCTGCTCGAGGTACCTAGAAAGGTTCCAAGCATCTGGAATGGGATAAAATTTTATCCCTGACGCAACGGTACACGCCACTTCGAGTTTGGCTAAAACTTGGGTTCCGGTCGCCCGGAAGGGTTCCGAGCACCTAGACTCCGGGCGCCCCGAGCACCAAAAGTCAACATTTTGTTGACTTTCGGTCCCGATCTCCTGCTCCGGTTCCGCTTACATCGGTCCGAGTCATCCTCTTTGGCTCCGCTCGCTAGGGTGATTTCGGTCATCCGGAATAGGGCTCACCCGAACTCAACTTCCGGCCTTCTCCTCGAGCAAGCTTCCGCTCCGGCTTCTCGTCCCTCGAAATCATCGCGTGCTTCCTTCTCATCCGCCAACGTACTCTTCCACAGCTTTTCGTCCCTCGGACAGCTGCATCTTTTGCTCCTCGAGCAATATTCCGCTCCGACTTCTCGTCCCTCGAAAACACCGCACGTTCCCTTCTCGTCCGCCGGTGTACTCTTCCGCAACACCTCGTCCCTCAGACGCACCGAGCCCGTTGGCTCTCTTCCGTGTCATCCTTCTCGCTAGTTGCATCTTTTGCTCAACTTCCTATGCTCCGAAGTTCCTGCACACTTACAAGGTCGACCATGAGGCATGTGACCGGGGCCGACGGCCAAGGGCCCTCGATTTTTAGGGGGCCCCAAATTTGATATGCGTATATAATATATATTATATATAATTAAATTATTTTAATAAAAACCTTAAAAATATATTTTATTAGATTATTTTAATAAAGGTCTATATATATATATATATATATATATATATATATATTGTTGAATTATTTTAATAAAGGTCCAAAAAAATATATTTTCTATTAAAATTTAAGAAAAAAATATTTAAAAAAAAAAAGAAAAGAAAGAAAAAAGAAGGAAGGTAAACGATTCTTTGTTCTCTTTCCAAGATATTATTTCTTGTACAACTCTTTATTCATTAATATGTTTACAGGAGTTATATAAGACTCTAAAGAGTAAAGTATGAATACTAAATGTTAATTTCTTCTCTTCTTCTCCTTTTAATCTCTTCTAATTAAATCAGAAAAATTTATTCTCCAATTGAAATTTTAATTTCATCATTCATCAATATATAAATTTACAACGTAAGTTACCTACTTATCTATATTTTTTCTTATTGTCAATATTCAATATTATTTTTTAATATTATATTGGATCCTATATTTTATATTTTTTCTTATAGATTTAAAAGAATTTAAATAAATCATCCCAATTTTAATCATCATATAATAGATTATATCAACTAGACTTTATTGTTCTTTGACTATTATTTTCACCGCTTGTGTTTATTTCATTGTTAGTTTTGTTGCTGATTTTGTGTATTTTATTTTTACACTTGAAATGTATAGTATAAATATGTTTCCAAAGAAATATTAATCTTGGAGTAGAAAAGAAATAAAAGAAAAGTAGTGAAACATATTATTAAAACTCATAAAGGTGTTTTTCATAAGTTGTTTAAAACTAGCTCTTCATTTAAAGATTCAGTTGATGAATTATAAGAAGAAAGTCAAGAAAAACTAAATGATCATGCAACAATTGAGTAATCAAGAATAACTAAATGATCATGCAATCAATAAGCGGGAAGAATTGAGAGAAAATGATGATCATAATCATTCAACGAATGAGTAGGAAGAATTAAGAGAAAATGATAATAATGATTTGAATGTAAATAGCTTGATAATTCTATATATCGAAAATGAGGTGTTAGAAAAACTTAATTTTGAAGACCTTATTGATGATTTTGCTTCTCAAAATTCTAGAAGATATAGATTTTTTTCAATGATTATTTCATACTTATTTTTTTATATTTGTAGGTATTACACTTTTTAGAGAAACTTAGAAAACATATTTTATATGGTATTGCACTTTTTGAAAAAATTTGACAAATATATTTTGTATGGAGTTTATCATATTTTAAATAAAATATATTAATTTTTAAGTTTTTCTATTAAACTATATTTAAATTGTACATAAATAAAAAAAAATTCCTATAGAGACCCCTTTTATCTTTTTGCCCAAGGTCCCCCAAAAGTCAGGACCAGCCCTGCACACTTAGATACAGGGTTAAATACAACAAGATCTAACTTAACTTGTTAATCGCATCAAAATTACCTTGGGGTATTATACCATTTTGGCATGTGTCAAATATGTATTGATGTTTTCTTGTAATTGAGTTATTGATCTTATATTTGTCAAAATCATCTTTTACTACACACATCTCATACTTTATGTTTGACATTATTTTTTACCATGTCTTGTAAGTTGTAACATTCTTATGGCTTTCCATGGACACCAAGGATACAACTCAATGATTTCAGTATTTTATTCTCGTAGAGCCTGAGGGAGTTTATCTACCTTATCTGAATATTACTATACCTTACTCACCTAGAAAGTCAGTATTCATATGTTTTGCTCTTTATTTGATTTTTCTTTTTTATTGCTGGGTGTTAATTTTGGTAGGTTGTGCTATTCATTAACATTTCTTGAGTGACGCGGATTCTGAGGTGCCATTCTCAAATATCTTAACCTTGGTTTAAATGTCTTTGTATAATTTTTAGGTATTCATTAGTTTTATTTGTCTCAGGTGACATTCACATTATATCAAGTTAATTTTCATATTAAAATTTTATTTTCATTTTTAGACTGAAATGATGGAAATTCGATCGATTCAGCTAGAAGGTGAAATTTCTGACTCTACTATCGATAATGTCCACCACCCTAAAGATGTTGATATCACGCAAATCTTAAGCTAATGATTTCGTTACATCAAGGGTTTAGGTCCATTAACTAAACTATATATAGCGGTTGGTCTAGGGCCACAAACATCAGCTCAAAGCATAATGATAATGGTGAAAAAATTACGACTATGCAACAAATGATTGATGAACAAAAACAGACTATAGGTGAGCAGCAACGACGATAGGTGAGCAGCAACAAAGATTTGATGTATTATTGCAACAACTTCAACATGTCATTCCCGATTTCTCTTTCCGGCCTCGTCCGACAAACTCTTCCACATGATCTCCTCCATTATATCATTGGCATTCGGCAACGCCTATATAGTCTTTCATTTTGAAACATTTTTTAATTAGTGTTTGACTAATTATGTTTTGGATATTATTTTACTAGTTGTTTAACTTTTTTTGAAAAATATTTGACTTGTGAATAATAAGTTGCACATCTATTAAATTTGATTGTCTGTAATTATTTTATTTGATATTCATATTTAATAATAGAAAAAAAATATTTATGACACATTTTGAATACTTTCATAGTATCACAAAAATTAAAATAAATAAATAAATTGTGACACTTGAAGTGCGTCACAAAATGTCTAATATCTTTGGTGACACATTTTTACGTTACCAAATGATTATAATAATTTCAAAAAATTAAATTTAGAAATATATTTTCTACGACACAAGGTAAATGTCGCTAAATGATTAATACCCTTTGGCGACACATACGGGAAACGTCGCCAAATGCTTACACCTTTAGCACGTAGCCAAATGTTCAACGACATGTTTTGTTTACATTTGGCGACGTGTTTCGGCGCCACCAAATGAAAAATTTCTTGTAGTGTCAGTTGACGGCGCCGCCATATCATGAGCTGCTTGCCACGGCTCACCGGCACCACCACCTATCTAGGCATAGCCGATTCCGCATATGCTTCCGTCTGTATCGGAGATGCTTTTGATCCCTTTGACGACGCTATAGCAGGATGACAAGTTGGTGATGACAGTCACCGTGCTCGAGCAGTTCCTCAATGAGGTCCCTTCGACACAGGATGATTTGATGACGGACGCCGAGGTCCAAGCTTTGGCCGCCAAGCTCGAGGAGGACCTCCTTAGTGACATCCCTTCGACGCAAGATGATCTGATGACAGACGCCCCGCTGATCTCGAGGAGGACCTCTTCAGCCAAGAAAATTCGACCTTGTTGGTGCAGGCAGTGCCCCCACATGAATCGGATAAGGGGTTAATGGGGGCCACCCAGGCAGTCACGATCCTATCCTACATGCACGGTCTCAACCCTGCACGGTCTCAACCCAATCAGGTAGTGCCATATGACAACTCATCAATGGTGGTAAAAAGTCGTGTCACGAGAGTTTTCCGTGACGGTGTGGGAGAGAAATATCACGATGAAAAAAATAATAAAAACATCAAAATTAAATTTAAAAAAAAACGGTGATGAGGATTGCCACAGTGGCGGTAGCTTACGGGATTATACAGCGCATAATAATAATAATAATATTATTATTATTATTATATATATATATATATATCTGTCCCGTCGGAATTTTTTATTCTCTTAACTGGTTTTCTTCTCGCGCCCCTGCTTAGGTTTGTCGCTCCTCTGGGTTTGTTGCCGCCCGATAATAATCAGGTATCGTTAATAGGAAAGAATATTCGATTAATTCGATATTAATTTTATATAGTTTTTAATTATTTTTTAAATAAATTCGGTTAATTCGATGTTAACTAAAACAACTTGATCCGGCCATTCGGACGCGGGACCCTCTGGAGGGAAGTCAACGCCACGTGGTGGTCAAAAGTCAAAAGGGCCGACATGACGTCCGGCCGACCGGAGAAGGGTTAGGTCGACCGGCCGACCGGATCAAATTGGCGGAATCAAAGGCAACTCGACAGGGAGTCGAGTTTCCGACGCTCATGGTGAACAAGGCCGCCGGGCCGAGCGGTCTGCCCGCTCGGCCGAGGCGTAAATCGGTAATACTGTAAAAGGACGTTCTTAGTCGAGCACGCGATGGGATGAAGTATTTTCGGTCGGTTCGACATCTACGCCCGGTTGGACCGATGCCTACCGAGCGGATGGACGCTTAGCTCAGGGAAAAAGGAGACAAGGGGACATTTGGGAACATTTTCTGACAGCAGACATATTTGACGACCAGGCCATACGCAGAATCGTACGACAGAAGGTTCTGCTATCCCATCAGAGACGTGCGCGGACTGTAGCAACATGGTGTCAGACATGCTCCTCTGGTAAGTCCATACTAGGGCATGGTACAGGACACGTGTACGCCTCGGTAGGTGCATAAGCCTCCCCACAGCTCTATATAAGAGCCCTCAGACTCCGCCGGAGGTACGCAATCACGCGATCTCTCGTCTTCGAAGCCACTTCATCATTTTTTCTCTTGCCTGACTTGAGCGTCGGAGGGTCGTCGCCGGGAACCCCTTCCCGGTCCGACTTCTTTGCAGGTTCGTCGGAGATCCATACGGCCGGTCAGAGGTCCACGCCCTCATCTAGAAGAGCGCCACGTGCCCAGCGTCCATCGATTCAGCATTCAGACAGGATCAAATTGGCGCCGTCTGTGGGAACGCACCTGCATCCGAGCGGAAGAGATGGACGAAGCTGGACGACAGCACACCGTGATGCTCTCCCAGGAGGAGCTCGACGCTCTAATCGAGGCAAGAGCAGCTAAGCTTGTGGAGCAACAGAAACAGAAGGCGCACGCCGAGCGGCTAGAGCAACAAGCGACGTCAGCATTAGGAGGCCGAGCGGAAACACCGCCTGCCACCGTTCCATTTCATCGGGCCCTATTCCGTACGCCTCCTGAAGTCGCAACGGCTAACCATGATCGAGGATCTTCATCCGACGAGGCGCCCGTGCGAGACAACTGAAAAGGCAAGGCTCCCCGAACGGACGCCTCCCCCGAGCGGATCAATCGGCAGTTTTCAGAGGTCATCCTGCGGGACCCTCTGCCCAAGCATTATGTGCCCCCGGCGATCGGAGAATACAACGGAACCACCGACCCGGACGACCATCTGGGTAAGTTCGACAACACAGCCACACTACATCAATATACAGATGGAGTGAAATGCCGGGTGTTTCTTACCACCCTCTCGGGATCGGCGCAGCGATGGTTCCGGAGGCTGCCGGACGGATCCATCACCAGCTTTAAAGAGTTCCGCGTCGCCTTTCTCCATCATTTTACGAGCAGTCGGCGTTACCAGAAGAGCAGTGTCAGTTTATTTGCCATCAAGCAAGAGCCCAGGGAGCCGCTCTGAGCCTATATCCAACGATTCAACCGGGTGGCCATGGATATTCCAACGGCCACCTCAGAAACAATGATGAATGCGTTCACGCAAGACCTCGTGGACGGTGAATTCTTCCGTTCATTTATTCGAAAGCCGCCCCGAGACTACGATCATATGTTACACCGGGCCAATGAGTACATAAATGTGGAGGAGGCACAGGCGACCCGAAGAAAAGAAGTTCCAGCTGAGCGGCCAGCCCCTGCCGAGCGGAAGCTGCTCACTGGCAACCAGCTGCCTAGGGGACCCCGAGCCGAAGCAGTCCGCCCTTACCACGCAAGGTCCCCCGCCGTTCAAGAGGTATCCGCCGAGCGGCCCAAACCAAAAAAGAAGGTATGGACCCCCATGTTCTGCTCATTCCACCGGACCGACACGCATAACACACGAGATTGCCGAAGTCTTCCCCTGATCGCCCACCCCGCTCCTCGGAGTAGTCATCGTCGATTGCCATCATCCGACAGGCGACAGCGACACTCTGAAGTCGATCGGCGGATAGGCGACAGGCGACAACGACAGTCTCCCGAGCGGCATCATCCTCAGAGGCACGAGGACAATCGCAGGATATCCAAGGAGCGGCCTAGGCCGTCCGCACGGGAGGAAGAAAATAGAAGCAACACGTCCCGGCGCGAAATCAACATCATCGCTGGTGGACCGACCGGAGGTGACTCCAACAGAGCAAGGAAGGCGAGTGTCAGGCAGCTCGAGATCCATACGGCCGGTCAGAGGTCCACGTCCTCATCTGGAAGAGCGTCACGTGCCTAGCGTCCATCGATTCAGCGTTCGGACAAGATCACAACTAATTTTAAATTTGATTTGATTAATTCAGGTTCAACAAAATTTTGATTTGATTCGATTAGCCAAATTAATCAGTGTATATATATATATATATATATATATTAAAAAACTAAAATTAAGACATATAATTTGAAAACTAAAAATATAGAAAACTAGAATTAAAATTAGGTGCGAAAAATTAAGATAATTTGAAAACATATAATTTCTGTTTAAATTTTTATTAAAATTTAATAGAAAATTAAGACATAGAAAATAATTAATTTTAAATTTATATAAATTAGAGACGGATTTTTTTAATGAAAATAAAATTTGTTTCAATTTTATATAAATTAGTTATAGATTTAATATAAAATTGATAATCCATTTATAAAATATAATATTATAAAAGCAATTTAAGATAAAATTTGAAATTAATTTGAGATGAAATTGTATATAAATTTAAAAAATAAGATTATAAAATAAAGTTAGGTCCTATGATTTTTGTAAAAAAAATCTATTTAAAATTTAATTTAAATTTGAGATAAAAAAAATATGTTTCATAAATTCGTCAAATACAAATTTAAATACATAATGTCTAAAAAGAATTTAAGAACAAATGTGAAAATAAATTAAATAATATTTCATATAAATTTATAAAAAAACTAATGAATAAATATAAATTATTTTATTTTCATTTTAAATTTGTTAATTCTAAATTCTTACAAGTATGTTATAATTATAATTATTAGAAATTATTATTTTAAAATAAAAAAGAACCATATTAGACTATTTTAAGATCGTAATTCTAACATATTAGAGTATCATTGTCCCTTACACGTTGTCCTATTATTTATTCAAAGAAATCTTGTGTTGTCCTCAGTAGATCCTTCGAGTAATTAATTAGATATTTAAATTTCGAATTTCACTTATGGCATATTGCTGAGATTTTCTTCCAGATGAAATTTAAGAATGTTAATCATTTAGATAAATCTTTACAAGTTCACCGCTTAGATGAGCTTATACGAGCGCTTCCTAAATTATCCTATTCATTATAGGATTTTTTTTTTTTTCAGTGTATTGACAAACCTAAAAACATTGACAGTTCAGATGAGCGTTTTACAAGCACTTGGTTGCTTAGATGAGCCAATGTGAATATTTTATAATTTACCCTAGTGATTATGATCGGTGGGATAGATATTGAACACTAATATTAATATGGATGAACATCAATATTTTTTTAAAAAAAATTATTTATAGCTCTCGTTCAAATTTTAAATATGAATAACATATTAAGCAATATATGTCGTACTAATCATAAGAAATTTCTATCGTAAGAAGATCATCATAATTTTTATTATTATTTGTAACAAAATAATCATAAAATATGTCTTCATTCAAAATAAATTGTACCAACTCCATTCAATAATAATGAAGCTACAGTTGTTTATTCAATTATCACGAAGTTACAAAAGAGTGGTACGCCTAAGGATAGTATACGTCCGGTGATCAAGATAATATAAAAGTTAAAAATCAAAATAACCAATGGTCAAAGTCAAGGATACGGGTCTAAATCAATCATCCCCAGTTAGCTCAGCTTCGGTCAACCTCTCAGAGCTCAGATCATTTTTTGTTGTTGGAGAAGACTCAATTTATTTCCGATGGGCCCTAGAGTCGTCCGACTTCTCAAAGCTCAAATCATTTTTCTTGGATAAAATTCTCAGTTTATTTCTGATCGATTTCAGTATGGTCTCTCAAAACTCAGATCATTTTTCCTGGACAAGGCTGTCAGCCTATTCTCAATCGGTCCAACCCATCAGAATAAAAAATTCTGATTTAGTAAAAAAATAAATGTGTATAAAAATTCTGATTTAGTAAAAAAAAAATAAATGTGACTATACAAAACTAAAACATGTGTCATACGATTCAAATAAAAAACATATACACATAATTCATAAAACTTTAGATTCATGTTAACTCTATACAAAACTAAATTTTTTTCTTATATTGAATCTTTGGATAATATTTCATCTTCTCAGAATATATGATTATCCTTATTGGTAAAAAAAATCCTCCCACTTTTAATTTTTTTTTTCCACATTCATATGTGAAGAAAAAAAATTATTACATTATAATTAAGATAATATTTAATAGTCAGCACAAAGATATGTATTTGTCCACATACGTTTTAGGAAACCTTCAGGTACATTTTTTCTGGTGAAAATTTAGCATTCAAAAAGGATGAATTTGTGTGCTAAAATCACAACTTACGATTATATTCTTTGCTAATACTAGCAAGTCTACATAGAGAAAATACCTTCCAAAAAAATATACAAGTATCTCCATAGCCATGGCAAAAATAAAAAGGCCCTTTAATCTACCATGTCTCCATAAACCAATGACTCTTGAGTTTACCTCATATGAGACTTCACAGGTCATCCGAGTTGGTATGTGGTAGGATGTTTACCACATGAGGTCGTGGGGTCGAAACTCAGGGTAGTCGGGGGGTAAATCTCCGGTTTCTGTGCAACTCACCCCACCTGCCACATGCTCGCTCAGGATG
This sequence comes from Zingiber officinale, assembly GCF_018446385.1. Classification (NCBI taxonomy): domain Eukaryota; kingdom Viridiplantae; phylum Streptophyta; class Magnoliopsida; order Zingiberales; family Zingiberaceae; genus Zingiber; species Zingiber officinale. The sequence continues at coordinate 91,478,268 of NC_055991.1, forward strand.
CTGTGATTTACCTCCCTCGTGATGGCCTTGGGTCGGGTGCGGCGGGGACGCTGGGGGCGAGCGATTTCGCCTTTTGCCACACTTGAGTTTACCTCATATGATTACACAGGGAAACATTAATTAGTATTAACAAACTCAAGTGTATTAGTCTGGTCCATGAAATTTAATACAAGTCTAAAAGGGGGAAAAGAAAAGGTAAATTTCTATGCTCTTGTAAAATTTTCAATCTTTTTCCATTAACATTAAGGCCCTTACTGCTGCACTTAAATAAAGTTCTTCAATATAATCCATATGATCGAGTAGAGACAGTTATGAGTGCAATGGGTAATAAAGTAATGCTAATAGGAAGCAATGAGGGAAAATGTAGTGAGAACTCTCCCCCGCTAATGGTATAGTTTTCCAATCCAAAATGGTAAATGCATAGTTGAATCAAAACCAATAAAATTTATGAAACTAAAATTTGCAAATATCAAATCTGTAAATAAAAAACAGAGAAGCAGAAAAAAATTTCAAAGAATCAGGTAGTTCCAATGGAGTGGATTTGAATGCCTGGCCTTTGCTTTACATTGTTGGGGTGCATGATTAGACTAAAATCATTCAGTGTGATCAGTAAACTATGATTCACGTGTTAAGCATAACAAACAAACAAATTTAAGTCTTGGGTAAAATATTACGTGATTCAAATATTTCTTTAGAATTTATCTTAGTATAGAATACCCACCTCTGTATATTTAAACTCAAAACCAATGCAAGAGAATTTTGATATTGTAACTCTTCAGAAGACATTAATTTATCTGTTAAAAAAATTTGTATTAGCTAGTATGGAAAATTAATTACCTCCTATTTTTCCTATTTTAATTCTAGGAATCAAGGAGATTGGAACACAAAAGTAACAATATAGATCATTATTATTCAGTAAACCTAACAATAGTAACATATTTGTAAAATGATAGTGATCACTTTATTATGTGGTGTTCCTACTACCTGGGACATTTTATTATGTGGTGGTTATTATCATCCTGGAGGTGTGCTTGAGGAATTGGTTGCCTTCTATCAAGAAAATAATTGATAATTGCTGGAGGTGGCTAGGATTAAAAAAAATTTTCTGTGCTTATTTTCGTAGGGCTTTGGGGTGAATGCTTATCATGTTGTTCAATTGTATATAAGATTTTGCCTCTTGCAACATCAGTATTTTTGTCAATTTTTAATCTAGCACAACAATGCTCTGATGCACATCTTAAGAAACTAGAAGGGATACTTAGCTTTACCGCTCCTTGTAGTATCCACTGCTCGATGGGAAAGATGTGTGACTCACTGCTTGCAAGGGAAGAGTCGTTTACAACAGCGTCGGCTATCCTAAACACCTCAAGTTGCAGCCAATCGTAGAGATGAGAAATTGAATTAAGGGTTTAATGTAGACAGAAGCTAGGGTAATCCTTCTGAAGCCTCACCTTGCTGGCAAATTAAATTTAATTTTCGTTGCTAAATTTGTTATAAATTTTAGGGGGCGTTTGGTTCTTTCCTAGGAATAGGAATAGGAATCGGAATGAGAATCATTGTATTGTGGAATGGGAATGGGTATGAGCATGGATATCACTCTTAAAAGCAATGTTTGGTTAGTTGTATATCTTCTATCGGAATAAATCAAAGTTTTCTTTTTTACCCTTAAAGGAAAATAAGAAAAAAAAATTAGATGTGAGAGAAAGATGAATGTGAGAGAAAAATATGATGAAAGAGAATGATGAGAGAGAAAGTATTATGAGAGAGAAAGTGTGATGAGAGAAAATTAAAAAAAAGAGTGTGATTGGAGAGAGCATGATGAGAGAAAATATGATGTGAGAGAAAGTATGATAGGAGAGGATGAAGAGAGAGAAAATATAGTGAGAAAAAATGAGGAGAGAGAGTGTCATGAGAGAGATTGAGGAGAGAAAAAGTATGGTGAGAGAAAAAGAGAACAGTGAATATGATGGGAGAGATTGAGGAGAGAGAAAGTAGTAAGTGTGATAAGAGAGATTGAGGAGAGAGAAAGTATGATGAGAGAGAAAGTGTGTTGAGGAAAAAAGGAGGAAGTGTGATAAGAGAGATTGAGGAGAGAGAAAGTATGATGAGAGAGAAAGTGTGATGAGAAAAAAAAGAGTGTGATGGGAGAGATTGAGGAGAGAGAAAGTGTGATAAGAGAGAAAGTGTGATGAGGAAAAAAAGAAGGAAGAGAGTGCGATGGAAGAGATTGAGGAGAGAGAAAGTATGATAAAAGAGAAAGTGTAATGAGAAAAAAAGAGGAAAGAGAGTGTGATAGGAGAGATTAAGGAGAGAGAAAGTGTGTGATAAAATGATGAGAGAGAATAAGGAAAGATAAGTGATATGAAAGAAAAAAATAAATAAATATATTTTGATATTTGATATTAATGAAAAAAAATTTAGTTTTAAGTCAAGGGTATTTTTGGAATAAGGGAATATTTTGATTGATGAAAATAGGGTAATGACTTAAAAAGGGGAGGTACATGGGAATGAGTTATTACCCAATTTCAAGGATTATATTCATTCCCTTATTTGTATTCCTATTCCTATAATCCAAACATTAACAATGGGAATCAATGATTCTCATTCTCATTCCCCACTCCTATTACCCTAAACCAAACGCCCCTTAATAGTTTACAATTTGACGACGAATTTAGGGACGAAAATATTATTCGTCGTCAATTTCGTCCCCAAATTCATTGTCAAATTTACAACGAAAAAATTTTCGTTCCAAAAGTTGACAATAAAATTTTTGGGACGAAAATTTTTTCGTCCCTAAATATTTTGCAACGAATTTTTTTTATAAATTCATCCCAGAATGTACTATTTTTTGTAGTGATTACAACGTGCTAAACTCTAAATTCTAGGACGAATCAAAGTAAAGAGTTAAAAGATCGTAGAATATGGATACATATATGTAGATAAATAGCCACATGCAGACGAAACGAGACGAGACGACATTGAGAGAGTTGATCGACGACGAAGACGGTGAAGGGCGGTGTGAGGTAACTCAAAGGAGGAGGGTTAAAAATGTTTACTTTTTGAGAGAGAAAGGAGAGGCAAAGAGTTTGAACTATTTCAGATTTTAGAGGGAAAACAGAGGACGAAGGAAGGGTTTAGGATTTTTTAATGTTTGAAGAAGCGTTGCTACAGTAAAAAAATAACGGGACACCACTACCGTAAGGATACGTTTGGTTCAAGTTATGACACATAACCTTAGGTATGTGATTACCAAGTAATCACATAACCAAGGTTATAAGGAATGAAATATAATCATTGGTTGTTTGGTTCAATTTAGATAATCCAATAAAATTTCGTTTGTTTGAAGGTTTTAGTACATAACCAAATATGATATTTTACTATATTACCCTTGATTTAATAATGACAATATTATATTATTAATAGTAATGGAGTGTTTGGTGCACATGGTGTGGGGGCACTGGACATTTTGTTTTAGAAGCCATAAACCTCTGTTTTGTCGTAGTACTGAGCCGTACCGATCCTGCTTACGTGGGCTGTAGTCGTGCCATGTGAGCACCCTTTAGCATTCCTTAGGGTGGTGGTGACTGATGAGATGAGAAGTCTTGCCATGCCATGTTCTCCCATGTGAGAGTTTCCCCTTCCCTCTATTCCAATCATGGCTTGGCCGGGTAACCGCCTACCGTATGGGTCGTTGATCTTGCGACCAAGAAGATCCGAGCCATTGACAACCTCTTTTCTATCTGATGTACTTGAATTGAGAGAGTGTGATAGTTACTTGATCACTGACTCTATCTTCTTTAAATTGCATGGAGTCTTGTTACACAAGCGAAACTACCATGATTCTGTTCTTCAAGTTGACTAGAGAAACTGCTCTGGGGGATTTTATTTCAGAAGTTTCTTTGGCTGTAACTTGAAAAATAAGTAGTAATTAGTTGTGAATTATTGAGGTCGAAGTGTCCTTACAAAGAGAGACTTTGAACTTTCCCTGAGGAAACCAAAGCATTGAATATGATTCTGAAATGAGTTATCTGGTAAATCTTCTGTTACGAGCCTACAATTTTTCGACGAATGTAGACTCCGCGAGATCAAAGGCGCGAGAAAGGGCTGCAGCTTTGTTCTCACATTCTTTCAGCTCATCATCAGGGTTGCTGTCTGCTACAATGCCTGCTCCAGCTTGAAGGTGTGCCACCCATTCTTGGCGCCTCTCGGGATCCTTGTATGAGTACATAGTGTTGTACTGGCTCCCAGTCAAGAATAATATGGTCCGAAGAGCAATTGCAATGTCCATGTCGCCGGTAAATGAGATTCCTCCAAAGCCACCACTGTACGGTCCTCGTCATGTGAATTCCAATTGATCAATTAACTCCATGGCTCTTACCTGAGTAAAAGCAAATCAATGTTATAGACACAATGGATGAGCAAGATAAATGATGATACTGATTGCTTTGTTCAAAATTCCAATCTACTGTCTAGTTTGGATTGATACGGTGCCTGTGTATCGAATGGTCTATTCAGCTATACAGAACACATTCCGTGACAGTAACATGTAGAGAATAACCTTGGGAGCTCCACTGACTGTTCCGACAGAAACTAAACAAGAACTAAACAACACAAAACAAGTACTAAACAGCAACTAATCAAGTATAATTGTAAGTTATTATCATTCATGGAAATGAAACCGGCTTGCAAGTCACTTTTTTTTCTCAGCTAAATTATTCCTTGTTGAAAAATGTATTTATAATGCACATAGGAAACTGAGTATTCATGAAAAGTAATTCATTGGAATTAAGGTTTAGAAAAAATATATAGCAAGAGGACAACATACACTCAAAAGCTTAGTTTTATCTTAGTGATCTGTTTTTGTCATTGTTCAGGTTTGAGCCCATATGCAATAGGATGAGTACATGCCTTCTGTTAGTGTCAATCTAACACTACCTTTTTCATTAAGCAGAAACCTAACAAGTATACATTTTAAAAGTTCAACAGACGCAAATAAATGGTCTTTTTAATTAGATTAATATTTTAATTAATGGTCTTTTTACTCAAATAAATATTATAAAGTGTTCATGATTTCAGCTGAAGCTTTACTCAATTAACTTGATTGCCTAAAGGAAGATGCAATTGTTGTCACAGAAGCAGCAACCAAGAGTGCTACGGCTTTGGATGACTCTTTTTGTGAAGAAATGTTAAAAGATATTTCCTTTGAGGTAAACATAACTAGGAGACATCTTAAGTTACTTTTCACGTTTTACATTTATTAACATATTAGTTTGCTTTATTAATGATCAGCATTCAGAATTAATGATCAGCATTCAGAGTTGCTAATCTATAGGTTCATTGTCAACTTGTGATGCCCCCACGGGTTTGCGTAGTTAATACCAATATAGGTGCTTACTGCAATACCTAACCAAGACCTAACCGACAAGATCTAAACAAGAGCTAAATAAAAACTAAACAACAACTAAATATTATTGATCTAAACAGCAACTAACCAAAAGGGCAACCCATAGATGACAATCATTGGTCTTTCAAATTGACCAAATCAAAGTTGATCAGTTCTAGCAGTGTATAAAATCAGTTCAAATCGACCAAATCATGATGCAACAATCGCTAAGAAACCCCGCTAGACGCCCTGAGCTTCGTGTGCGCGAGAGGGAGGATGTCGCGGACAACCGGCGCAGAGAAACGCTAAGATCAGTTCTAACAGTGTATAAGATCATACCTTTTCCAAGAAGCCGAGTGGAGATCGTCGTAGAGAAACGCCGCTAGAAGGCCTGAGCTTCGTGTGCGCGAGAGGGAGGATGTCGCAGAGAACCGCCGCTAGGTCGCCGCGAGAGGGAAAAGCTCGTGCGTGTACGCGAGAGGAGAAGCGGCGAAAGGCTAAGGTTTTCGTGCTGTTCGCGAGAGGAGGAGCGGCGAAAGGCTAGGGTTTCCGTCTCGTGTTCGCGAGAGGAGGAGCTGCGGGTTTGTGTTCGCTCGAGAGGTTTGATTATATTGGAGGGGTAGATTGAAATTTGGTAAATCTATAAGGTTATTTTTGTCTCAAAGGGTAAATAATGAAGGATAATATTGTCTTAATGTTTTGGTTAACCAGGGAATCAAAGAAAACCCCAGTTTTATGGGGTTTTCTGATTCCGGGCTATATGCCCAACTTGCTGATGTGTCAAGCATGTAGCATAACTTAGGAATCATCAATTACCAAAACCAAACAAGGTTTTGGTGGATAACCTTGGATGGATAACCAAGGTTATCAAAGATAACCCCGAACCAAACATGCCCTAAAAGTAAACGCAAAATCACATGCATATCCTTTCTCTCTTTATAGATATATATATACCTATATTTTGTCTAACTTCCCTAAATTTCGTTCATACTCAAAATTTATCATTAAAATTTATTATGGTTGTTGAAATTTTTTATCATAATGAACTTATGCTATATATATATATAATTTGATAATCTATCGATATTTTATAATTTAATATTTACAATGAATGGATGTGAAATGAGATTTAAGAATTAAATATAAGAGAATAAAAAATATACCCAACTACGTACCTCAATTGAGTTGCTAGGTTTGGTTGATTCTAATTGATTTAATTCAAGGCTCCTCTGACAATTCTATTAGGGATGATAACAGGATGGATTCAAATTAGATTTGGCCAATTTCAAAATTTGTTCCACAAATAAAAATCTAAATTTAGGCCCGTCTCATCTACTTTTTCAACTCGCCCCACCTTGAACTCACTCAAAATCCAACGGGTCCGAAGCGAATTAGACCCGTCAACCCGTTAAATTTATATATATATATATATATATACTTATCGTGCACGCGTCGAGTGTGTAATATAATACATTGAAATTACATTAACTTTTTATAATGAAATTATATTAATTAAAGCATTTTAACATTAAAATACTAAAGTAGAGTCATTAGGGTAAAATACCTGACTTTTGAAAATCTGAATTATTTGGGTCCTTGAAAATCCGAATTATTTAGATTTTCGAGTGTCACTCTTACTGCTTTCCTATGAAAAAAAATTAATTTAATTTAATATTATACTTATCTTAGTAAAAAAAAACTAAGAAAAATATATTTTTTAACATTGTCAATCTAAAATATTTATAGAAGCTTCTTTAATTATAGTGTTATCAATTCTAAGATGTGGGACTAAAGAGAACTATATTTTTTTTATATAAAATAACCAGAGAAAATTAATGATGAGAAAAATTCATAATAATATGCCGCAGCCGAGTCTCGAACTCTAGATCACTGATTGTTTCGCTTGTGGAATTACTAATAAACCTTGGAATTATTTTTAGTGAAATAGAAAAAAGGATATTAACATAAATTCATTTTAGGCTTCACCAAAGTTAGTTAGTAAAGGGGGAAGATTTTTAATAAAATACTAATATATATATATACGAGGTTGGTTCTGGGTGAGTTTATTGAAACTCGTAATCTGTTCTGAACCCGCTTCTAAATTCGATCAACGGATTTAAACCTGTCTCATAATTTGTTTGACCAAATTTAAATCCACCTCGAATGGGACCGAATTTAAATTCTATCCATTACCCTCCCTAAATTCGACCACCTTACTTAACCTAATCAACTCATTTTTAGTTTTAATATAAGATTCTATATTTCTATTAATATATATATATATTACTACATTAATTGAGGTTATTCTTTCTCCCTTTAATTGATGTTCTCTATCTTTCAAGGACACTGTGACTTTGTCATCCTAGTTCAAACCGTAAACACATGCTCTTGCAATATAAAATATATAAGGCTGTATCTAATAAATTTAATGTAATTAACTATTATTTAATATAATATATATATTATTGCGCAGCGTATCAGGCCTTTTTTGAAATTTTTTTAATATAATTTTTTTAACTTTCTATCCATATAATTTAGACTTCCCAATTCCCAATTAAATTATACTATTCAAACTACAAAATTTTAAGATCTTATATCTAGGGTTCAAATTTTTTAATTAGGTTATAATATTTAAATAAAAAAAATAAAAATGAAACAAATTTAGGCATTTACGGTATTAATATATTTACGAGATATAATAGTGTATTTTGGAATTTATATTTAAAAATTTTCTCTAGAATTTAAATTTTCCAATTAGATTATAGTATTCAAAAGGAAATAAAAAATTAAAAAAATTAAACGTTTATGGGATATAATAATATATTTATTAGATATAATAATATATTTAGGATTTATATTCGAATAAATATTATTTTTTTTAAAAAAAAATTGGCATTTATGGGTATAATAATATGTTTACAAGGTATAGTAATATATTTAAAAATTTTTAAAAATTTTATATCTAGATTCAGATTTTTCAATTGAATTATATGTTCAGCAAGAAAAAATTAAAATAAAAAAATTTAGACATTTACTGTATAATAATATGTTTACAGAATAAAATAATATATTTAAGATTTATATTTAAAGAAATATTATTTTTCTAAACTAAAAAAAATAAAAAAAAAATAATAGGAACGCGGTGATATCCTGCGCGCGCACAGTTGCTCACTGTGCGACGCGCAGGATATCAGAATTCTGCATATAACTCTCTCTCTCTCTATATATATATATATATATATATATATTAGAAATGATATGCTGCGGATAAAGTCGAGCGGATCGCTGCGGACATGCCTTCTTGATCGGTCACCAGATCGATCAGGAGGTTTCCTGATCGGTCTGGTGACCGATCAGGAAGGTAAGTCCACAACGGTTCGCACGGCTTTGGTCCGCAGTAGATCATTTCTGATATATATATATATATATATATATATATATATATATATAGCTATATCGTCAGAATTTCGCTCCCCTAGGTTTGTCGCTGCCGCCGCCGTCCGACCTGTCGCCGTCGTCCGACAGGTCGCCGCTGCCGCTGTCCCAGCCTCGCCGTCCACCGGTCGCCGCTGTCCCAGCCTCCGTCCGTCTCCGTGAACCCCACCCATCAAACCCTCAGCCGTTAGAAATGGGGCAGCAGAAGACTCAGACGGCAGGGTGTGCGGCGTGCAATCACATGCACCACAGATGTCTGCCGAATTGCATATTCGCACCGTATTTCCCGGGGACCAGCCCGTCGTTCGGCTACATCAGTCAAGTCTACTCGTGCAACAATATCAAGAAGATTCTAGAGAGCGCACCAGTCAAAAAGCGCAGGAGGAAGGCGGAGTCGTTGGCGTTCGAGGCGGAGGCCCGCATACGTAACCCTGAGTTTACGTAACCCTGAGTTTGGATGCGTCGGCTACATTCATCAATTTTCCGCCGCCAGCTATCAGCCACCGCTGGAACAGCAATATTGGCATCAGATGCCTCAGTTGACGACGATGACAGCGCAGTCGTATCATGAGCAGCCTGACGATTTTCCGACGCAGCCAGATTTTCAGACGCAGTCATATCATAAGCAGCCAGACGATTTTCGGATTCCACATACGACTCAGAGTATGTCGGAGATGTGTCAGCTGCAGCAGCATGACCAGTTGGCCGAGATTGAGGACTTCCTCAACGAGACCCGTTCGGATGATCTGATGACAGATGCTGCAGTCCAAGCTTACGAAGCCGATCTTAAGGACCTCGATCAGAGTGATCCCTTCGACACAAGATGATGGAATGATCGAGGTCGAAGAATTCGCCGCAGATCTCGAGGAGGACCTCCTCAACAGCTAGCAAGATTTCCCGCGCGAGTCAGAGCCACACTGAATGCATCAACATTTTTTCTTATTATTAGCTAGACCTCAAGATGAACATTAAAAACGTTTTTGTACCTGAGACACATTTGTCAATTAATCAATATAATTAATTACAATTCTTTATTTTTTTTATCCATGTAATTAATTTGGAAGTATCTGTTGAAATAAAGCATTTTTACTGAACCATCATAAAGGTTAGTGAAAAAGTGCATCAACTGCACCAGTCTGCATTGCATTGACGATCAGTACTGAATCTTTTGAATTTTGAGCAGTTTCACATTATCTTCTGCCTTAACATCCATAACCGTCAGATACATCTACAGAAGAAACCTTGCAACAATAATACAATATTGATAAATAAATACGCTCAGTGTAATATATATAATTCACTGTTTTATCAAGTAACTGAGTTTGCACAAGCTCTAGCTTGGGATTTTATGCAAATCAATCAAGGTGTGACTTCAGTAAAATAGCCAACAAATATACAAGCTTTTTCCTTAGAGCAATAAACAATTGGATGAAAGCCTCTATTAAGCAATAAGAATAAGCTATGATTGAGAAATCATAGTGTTTGGAAGCCTTTGAAGCAAACAAAATCAAATGTCTTTCATTAAACAAAATGCTGAACCAGTTCCAATTAAAGGTTAGAGTCTTAATTATTTTTCAGTATGAATTTTTAAAGGTTGTTTTAAGTTCTTAAAAAGCCTTTGGGAAATTAGCCTTTATTTTGGTTTATCAAAGAGGTTCAAATCCCCATGTGATGGACATTCTTCAATTAATCCAACTGTCCTTTCTCTTGTGAATTGTTCCGGTGGTAAAAGGCAATTTGTTCATCCAGCATTCTCGTCAACTTGTTTTTAGGTAAATACTACACTTATGTCAATTAACTCAAAATTTTATAGGAGTGAAAGGGCACTACTTGCCCAATTGTACAATTAGTGTGTTTTCATTTGCCTGCATGAACCTGTCTTATTTTTCAGTAGCATCATCAAGAAATCACTAATATCGTTACAAGAAGTTGACAACAAATAAATTGTACATTTCAATTATTCGACATTCGTAAAAAGGGACCTTGTCCCACGGACTTCGGGTGACTAATCTCCAAGCAAATTACTATTTTTCAGTAATCGTTGTCTCTGTAGCCATGATTACAACTTTGCCCATGGAAGAAAGCAAAAGGTACTATGTACAAATCCGACATGAAGGTCTCTAAGCGCATTAAGCCAGTACAAACAAGAGAAAAATAAAATCTTCCACAGGTTAGGCGGCAAAATCCATTTCCTCTCACTTTCCCATCATGCTCGAGGACTCAAAATTCACAAGATTAGTGGTGAAAACTTTGAACGTCGGGATGTCAAGGAATTCGGTTCTCAAGTAGGTCACAATCTTCCAGGTGGAGAAAACAGTTGAATGTGTATAGGAGGACAAGGAACCGAGCTGTTGATGAGCAATGTCAAAAGCCCAGATGCTGTTGATATAAAGCATTTTTGCTGAACCATAAAGGTTAGTGAAAAAGTGCATCAACTGCACCAGTCTGCATTGACGATCACTGAATCTTTTGAATTTTCAGCAGTTTCACATTATCTTCTGCCTTAAAATCAGCAACCGGCATTTCTCATCAGCAACCGCCACTACACCAGATTTGGAGTCCACTGCAGTGCACATAATGCTCCCCGCTAATATATAGTCACAGAAGAAAAACAAATGATAAGGTGAAGGCATTTTGCAAAATATGGATTAATAGGTGAAAATTTCCAGATACTAACCCAATGATAAATACCAAGAACTTTCACGAATTTCAAACAAATAATCACTTACACTGGACTCGGAGCAAATTTGACAATTTCTTTCCGGTTGATAATTCCCACTTGTACAAGACACCATCATGTGTGCCAATAAATCCATAACCGTCAGATACATCTACAGAAGAAGCCCTGCAATAATAATAGAATATTGATAAATACCCTGAGTGTGATATAATTCACTGTTTTATCAAGTAACTGTCTTTGCACAAGCTCTAGCGATTTTATGCAAATCAATAAGGTGTGACTTCAGTAAAATATCCAACAAATATACAAGCTTTTAATGCCTCATCTCCTTAGAGCAATAAACAATTGGATGAAAGCCTCTATTAAGCCATAAGAATAAAATGATGTACTAGTATGATTGAGAAATCATGTATTTGGAAGCCTTATGAAGCAAACAAAATCAAATGTCTTTCATTAAACAAAATGCTGAACCAGTTAGAGAGCAATACTGCATGAGAAAAAATCATCTATCATGTTTGACAAGTAGCAAAAAATTGACTAGGAAGGAAGAACTAAAAATTTCCCCTTTTCCAACCAAAAATGTTACAGGATAGATGACAATGATGTCTGTCTTAATTGCATGGTGATAAGAAACTTCATGTGAACAAATATTTGGCACCTTGGTTGAGCGCAGTCTAAAAGTAACAAGAAAATGTAAAAGCTTGAAGAGGAAAGTGAGAATAGATGTGGCACTGATGCAGATTAAAGGTTAGAGTCTAAATTATTTTTCAGTGTCGAATTTTTAAAGGTTGTTTTAAGTTCTTAAAAAGCGTTTTATATTTGTTAGACCAAGTTACCTTGTCTTAAGGAAATTAGCCTTTATTTTAGTTTATCAAAGAGGTTCAAATCCCCATGTAATGGAGACATTCTTCAATTAATCCAATTGGCCTTTCTCTTGTGAATTGTTCCTGATGCTGCATTAGGTATCCTTGAGTTTGTTGATGCACTTAATATCACTTGAGAATTAAATACTGGGAAATGATCCACATTGCTCTCAAGACTGATAAGATAGAGAGTACTGTTATAATAACCAAATTAAATGTGACAGGACAGGAAAAGCATCGCTGATAGATCTCTTATTCTTATTTGTTATCAATCCTCTCTCACACCATTGCATTCCTCTTAATAGCTCATAAAATCATGTTTGTGAAATCATCTCTATAAAACTCTTAGCAAATTACCATGAATCTTAAACTCCAACTGAATGGTTCACTCCAAATATTTGCTACTATGAAAGAAAAAAATTGCTAGTAACACAGCAGTTCAAGGATGAAATTATTGGTTGATAGGATAAATGATATGCAAGTGCATATTACAGGACTTTTATGTAGTCTAATCACTACCAATTTTAAACACCAAATAACTAATCTTTCTTTGATATGAAAATAACATTTTATTGTTCTCATAGAAGAATCAACAGCAACAGATCTGACACAAACAAACTTGTTATTGTTGACATAGTAGAATCATTTGCAATGCAAATTTGACAGGTGAGAACCATTTTCCAATTTCATTGGTGGCATTTAGAGAATAAGAGTTTGATTTTGATGTAAGGAATTTGAAGTACCTAAAATCCACCATGTGCCCCATGACTACTATATTTCTCACTAAAAGAGCTGGCCTCCAAGATGCATTTGAAGTCAGTTGTCGTTCTTTGGGGTGATTAACCACTTGAGGATCTGAATCTGTATCAGCAGAAACTAGTATCCACATAGCATTATCATCTTGCAATGGAGTCGCAACAGCTTCAGCAACACGATGATGTGAAGTCTCTTGCATGAGCTTCATATTCTGACAAGATGAAGTGTTGATCTCATCTTGAAAATTGAACATACCAATTGGAAGAATCTGAAAGATCAAATTGCCCGGATTCAAAAATCTGGAAAGGAGTACCCTCTTCGATATGTTCCTAAAGGAAAACAAACTTGCTCACAATACTAGAAAATTGAGTTACATAACAAACATTAGAAAATAAAGGACTTTATGAAAGCAAACATAAACAAGAGCAAGAAGTTGACACATAGACTACTACAAAATTGACAGACGATCATGTTGAAGAACAAAAATATAAAATATCAAGCACAATATACTCATGATGCCCACAATCAAAAAATTGAAGCATCACAAAAATCTACTATTAAAAATAGACGAACAAATATATAATACTAACAGACATGGTTTAATAAATTAACTATTTTTAACATGTAACAACGTTAAGTCGTTAAGCAACCTACCATAAACCAAAGCTGCCAATGCCATTATGACCTACAAGGAGACAGTCGCTCTTGGGTACTGTTTTCAACTCTACTGCAGGTCTTAAATAATCAAAACTTGGTAGCACAAACTCCTCCAAAGATTTACTGCAAAAACCAATGAGATATGACCATCAAATTACATATAAACACAAAGTAACTGATATGTCAAAGAAAATCCCTCTTAGAGGTTGATTAGAGCATACCATCAGCACATAAAAGCATATTAAAAACAAACATTTCATAATATCATCTCATTAACAATTTCCAGTCAGACTAGCAAAAGAAAGAGAAGGAATATGTAAGATACGATCAAAGATACCTCCAATTGCAGTTCATCAACCAGACACGCAATGCCCCACTCAACTCAGCGGCTATGACATAATTAGGTTCATAAACTGCGATGCAGGAAAGGCTCTCAATGGTTGTCAAGGTAGCTGATGGCAGAACATATCCCATAAAAACCTTTCCAATTAGTACTGCATTTTCTTCACAACACACAGATGTGCACATAGAGCATGAGCAATGCATACTTTGTGTCCTGTTGATGTTTGGGATTGATTAAATTGATGGTGTGAAAACATTACAAATATAATTAGTGAAGTTCTGGTATTTCTATACCTGCAGAGAGGTGCTCTTATAGTACTAACAAAAACAATGGATTGCCCATCGGGAGTGAACTGTAAACAAGATCCTTTATACGTTGTCTATATGAAGAAATCACTTGAGATAAGATATACTGAAAAGTGAGAAGTCACATTAGAACTTAAACGCAACATCTTTCAGTTGGATGACTTACATTTCCAATTGCCGGTCCAGGAAGGAGAGGCAGCGTAAGCGAAGTGTAGCCAATAAAATATGGACAGGTCTCTCCCTGATCTTTTAAAGGGACCTTGTATATAAAGACAAACCTTTCATCACTTTTTTGAATGCCACAGATCACAGAAATTTGTAAATCATCCTCATAGGGTCTCAACAAGATGAACAAGACTGGCTTGGGTTGCCTATAGCAACCAGCAAGCTCAAAAGATTCATCCAATACTTCATCCAATCTAACAGCTCTGAACAAAGAATCATCAAACTGATCATTAGAATTTGGCTGTCTTTGGCAAATGTTTGTTTGCTCATGTCTAATATTCCTTGTGACTGGTTTTTCATCTGAAAAAGATAGCAGTTCCGTAACTTCTATGTTTTGGCTTGGCACACAATTGACAGGCCCCTGATATGCTTGTTGGCAAAATTGGAAGGATGGATGGGGCTTACTCATGGAGTCTGCAAAATTCTCCTCTGTGCGATTAACAGAATGATCATGAAACTCAGAATGTTTCACGTTAACATCAACATAGTCAGTCACATTTTGGGTCTGTGAAACAACTGCTGAATTTGATTGATAACTTGTCAGCTTGGTTTGCACACTCCTAGAAATTTCTGTTGACCTTGCAGCTGTAACATCAGAATCCATATAATTTCTGCAGATTATACTTTCTGAAAAAGGAACGTTGCAATTGCCAGAAAACTGAGATTTATTAGAAAGCCTCTGAGACTTGTTGGTTCTGTCAGTATGTTGCCCATCATCCGAAAGCAACATCTTATCTCCATTCACATTAACCAGCAATACATTTGTAGATTCTACTGCTAATGCATGATTAAAACCAGTTTGATCTCCAACCTCACAAACTTTTTGTTCAGAAGCATCAAGAACTGCAAACTCTATCTGGTTATCCAAAACCAAACTTTGAATGTCTTTGCTGGTTTTACCATTCTTGTTTTGTGGCACTTCTATAAGTGTTGCTAGTGCACACATATCTCCCTCATTTAAGTTATTAGAACTAGCATTTGCAGCAGTAGAGCATTGCCCCATGCACTTCATTTTCCATTTTCCATTATTATAATGCAGCATAGGTTCAGATATTTCCTTTTCTTCATGATTAACAACATCAGAATTCAAATACGGCAAGTTATGATTAACAGAAACACCTAAACAGTCAGCATCTGAACGTTCTTTTTCAAGACGGAGATCATCATTAAATGCTTCTTCCAAATACTCCACAAGAGAATCTGTTAAATATTCATTCTTAATTGTTTCCTTAGGAAACAAAACTTCAGAGTCCAAAGGCTTTCCAGCACTCTCACCAAGAATATTAAGATTGGATATGTTATTATTTTCTCTGGATTCAGCAGAAGCTTTACATTCAGATTCACAAGCAACATTTGTATGCTCATTTGGATGAACATCACAAACATATTTATCATCCTCATAGCTATCTGGAATCATATTCTTTGGATCTTCCACATATAGTGTATGATCAGATGTCTTATGGGGTAAGCAATCATCAATAGCATCCTCCATTTTTGCCATTTGGCATGAAATTGAAATTTGGTAATTCAATATCTGAGGAACTTTTTCTTGTGTTCCATTCATTAGCCTATTAGCATCCAGCCCTTCAGAAAAATGAGAAGCAAAGTTTACCAAAAATAAATGTGATCTGGTAAAGAGGAGGAATGAGCTACAGAAAAACAGCTTTGTAGCACTGAAAACAGAATTGCAACTAATGCCTTCATGAGCCAATTAGTACTTGAGCTGTTGAGCATACCTTCATATATTTTGTCAGTCGACTGATCATTCTTAGCCATATGTTCTGCAGAGCTTGCTTTAAACAAAGTCAAAGTTGCACCAAGTCTCACTGCCTGGCTCCCATATCTTGACTTCCTTCTCACATAAGTCTTCTCAAGAAGAGGAACAGCTCGAGGAAGCAGAAAAGATATCATGGAGTTTGCCAATTCTTTATCAGATACACTCAGATCTGCTTTCTCAGAACCAGAATTTGAAGAACCAGCCAGTGGGCCAGTTTCTGGAATTGAATCATTGACAAATCCTTTCAAAGCAGCATCCCGCAAACTTGAACATTCTGGTTCAGGATTTATGCATGTTGAACTCCCTCTCACTGATTGAAAATCAGCAGCATCACCTAACAAGCAATGTGCTATTGAAATAAAATATAGGCAGAAATGAAGCTTTATTTAGCATGTACCAAGCAACCAAAAAATGATCATAAAACGAAGATTCCAAGAATACACACATTTTTCCACATCACATGTATCAGAAATGTATAATTCTGAATAATTTTCAGACGCCAACATTTCTCCACTTTCCACTGCTTTTGGTAAAACACCTGACGGACTCATTCTGGCATTTGATAACCTAATAGCAGTTTTCTGTGAAGGTCACATAATAGAAGATATTTTATGAGAAAATGAATAGTGAGAAAATAGTTCTACTATATATAGGCATGAGCAAATTGAAATTATCATAGACAATATTCAAAGTTCAAAACCCTATGATGACTAAATCATGCCTGCTCCAATATGCATTTCTTTACGAGTATTGAAACAAATACGTTTGTGTGCATGCAAATAAGATAAAAGTGAAAATCTTGTCATGATAGCCATATTTAATATCAAGAACTAGGTCCAAGAAACTAATGGTTAAAATATTTAAGCATGAATTCACATTTTAAAATGACATATATAATATGATATGGCTATAATGTGTTGAGATGAATATATGGGATTACAACAAAATATAACAAAATAGATCTAATATCTTGAGCAATTAGGTGAAGCTCAAATGAATGGTAAAACCATAGAAAATAGGTTGAGATGGTGTGAGCATGTTCAATGATGCTAAATAGATTTTCTAATTAGACAAGCTAAAATTGATTGGCATTAAAGCCCATAATGACAGAGAAATCAAGGAAAATTCATTGAATATAATAACAGATTTGAATTGTACAGCTTAACATAGAGTCCAATGGTGGAATATGATCCATGTAGCCAACCTGCAATAGTTGGAACTCATGATTTATTGTTGTTAATGCATATATGATATAATTTTATGTATGTATAAGGCTCTTTAACTGATGGAGAATTAATTCGTTTTTCAAAACAAACATTATATAATGAGTTTCTTAATCTGCATGAGATGCATCATGCGTGTCAAGCCAGAAATCAATATATAATCTCAAGTTCAATAGCGGTGATCATGTACCCCAAAGGTGGCAATCAATATTAACTAATAAACAAAATTCAGAAATAGAATCTAAAAATGCTTCTAGGAATTTACACCAAACTGACTAAATGAACGTTAATGCCAAGTAAAAGAAAATCATGCTACTGCAACCAGATGGTTTAACAGGCTGATTAGTAACATCAGTCAACTTTGTCATTAGCTAGAAGGTATAAGACTGAGCAAAGGTATTGAATCAAGATTGTAGCACAGTTCTATTTTTCAATAGTAGGTGAGTTCTGACTCTTGAACAAATGTCTGAATAACAATAGACTAGTTTGACTTAAAATCAAGTGTGCTAAAAGCCTAAAACATAAAAATCCAATGTTGATCAACTACAAACAAAAGAAATGTATCCCAATGAATACAAGAAACATTTTTTAAATAACAGAAATTATAATAATAATAATACAGGAAGTATCATTGTTGGTCCAGGACCATCATTTACATGCCTGTGCTATACACTTCTCAAAAAGTATTTCCATATCAAATGCATTTTCCAAATACAAAGAGAAGAATAGTATAAAGAAGTAAAGAACCATCACACTTCATAATCATAGATAGAGCATGAAGCATCAGTAACTAGACAAATTAAAGTAGATTACCGTGCTATTGTCATCATCAGAAACATTGTTCACTCCAGTGGAGCAAGGATCTTGACCTGTAGAGTTATTTTCCCTGACATAGATAACATGTTTATCAACAGAATTATCAGAATCTCCCATCTCCTGTGACAGAATATTTCTTTCTGGAATATGATTGAAAATTCCTCTGCGTTTACAATCTGCTACTTGTTGGCATGTATCATCACTTGCAGCAGCAGCACTCTTTGGTAAGAAACCAGGATGATGTTGAGAATCCTGAATCTGAATAATATGATTTCTTGATGAGAGTAAACTCTTTTCCTTGATAAAATTTTGGTTTTTTATTTCAGAATGAGAGAAAATTACATTTTCTTTCTCTAGATTTCCAGCTCTAGAATCATTTGTCACATGGTGGTAACAAATCCTTTTCGCTCTAACTGCCTTGTTTCTGTCTCTTGTACATACTTTGTCCCTCACACCCCTTTTTCCAGCATTTAGATGCTTTTCTGTGTGATCAAGTAAATCACTACATACAAAAGAGGCTGGAGGTTGCATTATTTTATCCAATCTTGGAACTTTGTTTTTATCAGTAGGCAATACCATATCTGGTTCTGCAACTCCTTGTATATTGGCCACAAGCTCACGAAGCAATCGTTGAACAAATGGATTTCTAAACCCAAAAAGCTGCATTAAATCAGAAAGAAAACAGAACTGAATGAAAAAAAAAATCTAAATTTTGATACCAGTACTGTGCATATGGTGTATTAGCATGTAGGCAAGCCATGTAATAATATCAAGGAAATAATTAAACAAAAATATCAAGCAACTAAGTAAAAATGTTAACAAGACATGAAAATGAAAAATGCAAACCATCATTCTAACCAAAAAGTTAACCCAATTATTTGTTTAATAAATGATTTTAAAAAAGTATAAGAAATAGTAATGACTTCAAGCATGAGTTCTTATGCCAGTTGTAGTAAGTTAGAGCTTATTAGAAGAAAAGTTAAAATTTATGTGAACATACAAACTGTTAGGTTTTGCTCAGCCATGGATTATAAAGTGCCAGAATGAACCATAAACTGAGATGACAGCCCCATTCAACTGTAAAGTTAGACATGAAAATAAATTTGAACAGGAATAACAATGCAATAATGGACTACAATGAATTCTTCCCCAGGACCCCGCATGGCGTGAGCTTCGTGCACCGGGCTACCCTTTTTTTATTGTGTGATACTTGAAGGGCTAAAATCATTTTTAGTGCACATAAGACACAGCCTGAATACTTCTTTATCAAGTGATTCATATAACACAATGGTAGCAACTTGTTATTTTGCAATTAGCACCATCCACGGGTAGCCATTTCCTTCTTAGGACCACCGATCCTACATCCATGATCATTATAACAATTGTACTTTCTCATCAAAATAACAGAGCAAACCGAAGACAAGTCAAATGGTTCGGTTCAGACAATTTGAAGAATTTAAAAAAAAAAAAACTTGATGAACACTATAACAGGTTATAAGCCCAAACCAAGCACATAGTAGCATCTGGAGCATGATGGTCATAATGAACAAGACTGGCATCAAGAGCTGGCCAAATTATTATTTTCATCATATTACAAGTCAAAAAGAAAACAGTTAAATAAAAAAAACACTTTTAGATGAACAAATATGAAATCAACAAAAGATACAGCCACTTTAATATCGGCATGGTAGTAATTAGATTTAGTAAGAACAAAACAGTTAATCCCTATTTTGTGCATGGATCCCTTTTTGTTAATTTTGTAATGTTGTCATTGCGGTAGAGGAAAACCTACCTGGATACCATCAATCTTGGAAGAGAATCGCTTTCCATTTCCAGTTTTTACCCTTGGAACATTCTTCTGAAAGTTCACCCATGCAATATCGGGTGTATGTCCAGTAAAAGACTCTCCATCAGTTGATGCTACCTGCAGATGGTATCAGTATCATACCTACAAGGCTAATAAAGAACGGAAGAACCGTAATAATGTTTACACAAAAGAGGGAGGGGATAAAGATTAAAGGGAGAAGCTACTACAGAATAAAATGTGAGAAAACAACTTGAAACAGACCATAAATAGAGGCCCTTTTACACCTTCACGAATTTCCATTTGGTATATGTTTCCACCATGAGCTCGGACAGCATGATAACCAACTGGGTAAGGATATCTGTCTTTCCCCTATCAAAATTGCCAAAAATTAGAGTAAGAACCATAGCAATGTCCAAGAAACCACAAGCATGAAACAAGCAATGTAATCGATTAGGTGGAATGGTCTGAATGAACATTTGCAGAAGTTATTGTCCATAAAATTTGTTCTTTGCCCTTCCCTAACGTGTAATCACCGAATTAATCTTGCATTTCTACAACTCGGTATAACTTCCTTCACATTATTATCACCGATACTGCTTGTGACACATAAAAATTGGCTATTTCTCATTAGCGCAAAAAATCCCTTCTCAAAGCAACGGCTTAACTGGAGAATCGACTCAACTGAACTGCTCGCACCATGACCCAGATCGTAGATTCACAAGGACTTAACTAATCGGAGATTCTTGAAGCGGAAAGAGATCGAGAACGGAGATAAATATCTCAGAGATAGAGAGGGGAAGAAAGAACACTAACCCTAGAAGAGCTCCAGTACTTCTTATCCCATGGCCCACAGTAGATGGCGCCGATGGAGGTGATCTCGAGCTCGCCGCCGAGAGAGCTCCCCTCCTCCATAACGATCGCGAGCAGAGTCAGGCGACGACAGAGGCCACCGTCGCTCCCACTGATACGAAACCGGTTCCCTTCTTGGAGGGAAAGACGACAGACGGAGCCAGAGAGAAGCGCGTTCCAAATTAAAAAACCACGACAAATAATGGGCCTGGTGGGCCGAGCACTTTATTTAAGCCGGGTTTGTCCCGTCACAATACCTTAGGCAGCGTTTGGTTGTGTGATAGGATTAATGAGGGATTATAAATTTGTATGATAGTAATCTTTTAATGAAGATATTTATGTTAAAATATCCTTGTTTGGTATGATTTTTATGGTAAGGATAAAAATATGAATTATTAATTATATCATTAAAATATCCTCAGCATTAGTAATTTTAGGGCAAGGAAAGCATCAAAGCAAGGTGCGACTCATTCCGCTCGCTTTCTGTAACTCCACTCATTCTCTTCTCTCTGCTTTTGCTCCTAGCAATGTCTCTGTTGGTTGTGCGTCTAGAGATGGCGAACGAGTAGATCAAGGTCATTCCAGCACTCTCCATTTCCCTTACCAACTATTTCCCTGTTGTCTTTGTATCTCCATCAGATCCGATCAATTCCTGTCTCATTTGATTCTTTTGAATGTTTTTTTTCTCGTTCGCCCTTGATCGGCGCTGTCTTTTTCATGTGTTGATAAAGTATTGTGTGTGTAGATGCAAGTTTGCCTTTTGGTTGTGTGGATCTACTAAAGTTTTAATTAACACAATTTCATTTTATTTTTCTAACAAGGTGTTTTGTCTACTAGCAGTAACATAAAATCCGTCGTTTTGATTTGAGTTTTTTTTGTAATTGGTTTCTTGGATCAAGAGGGAAAATAAGATTCACCCTTTCCCTTGTGCTCGTTTTAACTTTCAAGTGTTAGTTTGATTAGTAATCGGTGTGCAGATCTTGGATCAAGAGGAAAGATTGGTATTTCATTTGACCAACACTTTCTACTATGCTCGTGTTCTTATTAGGGTTGTGTACTTATTTGTGCAAATAACCTTTTACAAGAGAATAATGTTAATCATGGCGCAACAATTTGTACTTATTTGAATTGTTATCCTTGGTAACTAATTTGTCAATTGTTAATGGTGTTTGTGTAGATATTATAGAGTTAAAGACACCACCTATGTGTGAGTGTGGAAATGGGGCCATGATCTTACGCAAAGCCGGTGATTTCTCAACCCGTCCAGGGAAGTATTACTATCTATGCCCAGCACGACTTAAACATCGAAAGTGTTTCTTTTGGTATGCTGAATACCATGCAAAATATGTACCTAATAATGTGCATCAGTCAGCTAAAATTGGTAACGACTCAACTGCCTCCCAAACTCAGACATCCTACAATCACAACAGGATGCGCCATTACACACACACGTCGCAGACAACCTGTAGCTCACAAGCTTGTCGTCACCATACACATGAGCTAGAACAATATGTAGCAGCAGAAGAGGTGATGGAATCTAACACGGGAGGGTTACAAAGCAAGACCATCAAGTGCACACCATTGTCCGGGGACCAATTAGTTTGTTATTGTTTTGGTTTTATATGTGCACTACTTTTTGTTTTGATTCTACTTCTAGTGTCAATGTAATATATTGTATGTGATGTGTGAAATATAATGGTTTTCAAGTAAGTTAATAATTATATTTTTATTTTAAGATAATATAGTGTATACAAATTGGAAGTACTCTTTTGTTATACTTGTTATGTGTAAAGATGTTATAGAAAACTTGGTATGGTGAGCATTCAATACTTTGACATATTAATATAGTTACGAGGAGCATAAAAGTCATCAATCCTTTCAAATGAAGTAACGATTGGGCTCTTGAAGAATCGATGGTGTTTGTTAGTGGTGTAGGCATTAGCAATAGAACTAATGTGATCATGGCTGCATGCTCCTTTTCATCTTCTTCTTCTTTATAATTCATGTATCATGTTAAGAGAAGCCCAATGAGCATCTGCTAGGGAAGACTTCAGATCACTGCATGAACTATGACTTACTAGCCGTCTATGACTTACTACCATCACTACAAGTGCCCAAGAGTTTCAACACACCAGTTGTCAAAAACCCCATCATAAAGCACAAATTCCACAAGTGCATTGCCAAACAATTCAAAAAAACACGTATCAACAAAATAACAACAACTGCACTTCATCCATATTTATGCCATCAAACCTACTAACAAAGCTTCATGAGTTAAAACTATCCAGCACAAAAGAGATCACATAAATAATTTGATATTTATACCATGAACTTACATTGTGCATTACTTAGCATAAACAACATCCATATTGTAATTCTTACATTACCATTCATAAATTACAAAATCCCAGAGCCATCGACTTCATACAATCCAAATCTTGTCAAAATCTGAAGGAAAAGCATATAACAAAAAACTGTACTCTTCTATCCTCTTCAAACATAACATGAAATACCCACAAAACATGACATAAACTAGACATTCCACCAATCTGTCAACATACCACCTGGACCAATCATAGTAAAGCAATTGGAGGGAAGAAACCATCCAAAGAGATTGACAAATCCAGCAAACAACACAAGATAATCCCGATCCATAAGATAGATGACTTCTATAGCCATCAAACCTGCTAACAAAGCTTCATGAGTTAAAACTATCCAGTACAAAAGAGATTACATAAATAATTTGATATTTATGCCATGAACTTACAGTGTGCATTACTTAGTATAAACAACATCCATATTGTAATTCTTACATTACCATTTATAAATTACAAAGTCCCAGCAAGTTCACCATAGCGGGCATTCAAAAAAGTCACAAGTTCGAAATATATCCAGCTACGGCATTCAAAAAGGTACAAAAGTTCTTAATATTAGCAAAATTAATACCTATGTTCACATCGAAACTGTTAACCTCCACGCAACAACCTCTTGGCTAAGCTTAGCTTTCCCTTATCATTGAGGCGCAAGAATAGTGATAACTTGTTATAGTTGTCCGCCAACAACTCAGCAACAAGTACTTTCTCCTCCTCCGTTAGCTCTGATATCACCATCAAGGCATCCAATACCTTCTCCTGTGCATTTGATATCTTCTCCTCTGTTGCTAGCTCTTTGGTCAAATCCTTCATGGTATCCTTGGTTATGGTAGCAAGGTTGTTGATGACTTCAACTATAGCATCGTCACCTTCATTCACGTGCTTTCGTTTCTTACTATTGAAGGTTGCACCTACACTTGGTTTCGAAGACAGAGTGTGCGTTGCAGACATTGACTTGCCATCCCCTTCAACACCATGAGATATATAATTACTGTTGATACAGTCTGACCTGGATGTTGTTTTGATGTTGACACTGATTTAAGTTTGAATCAGATATTAAATTAACTCAGATTAATTACTAATCAAGGTTGACTTGGTTAACCTGATTGACCTGATTGGGAAAAGTCCAAGCGAGGAGCTTGGCACGGGAAAGTCCTGGTGAGTGAAGCCAGGCAGTGGGAAAGTCCTAACTGGGATGTTAGGCAGTTGGAAAGTCCTGGTGAGTGAAGCCAGGCAGTGGGAAAGTCCTAACTGGGATGTTAGGCAGTTGGAAAGTCCTGGTGAGTGAAACCAGGCAATTGGGAAGTCCAAGTGTGGAAGCTTGGCATGTATGGTCGGAGAGGGTTCGGTAGCACGCTCTCTGGACCGTCAGGGGTGAGGGCAGCAAGCTTGGAAGCTTGACTCGAGACTCACAGCTTTGGATCGGTCTGCAGACCGATCCAGTGGCACAGTGGCACGGCTGATCGGTCTGTAGACCGATCCAGTTGCCTGATCGATCTGCAGACCGATCAGGCAACACTCAGTAGCACACTGAGTGTATACTGATCGGTCCGGGGACCGATCAGGCAAAACTCAGTAGCACACTGAGTGTATACTGATCGGTCCGGGGACCGATCAGATAACACTCAGTAGCACACTGAGTGGATACTGATCGGTCCGGGGACCGATCAGATGATCCTCAGTAGCGCTGAGTGGATACTGATCGGTCTTACGGACCGATCCAGCTGAGTCCTGATCGGTCCACAGATCAGGCTTCGTTACCAGATTCGCGTGAAGGGGTGGATCGGTCTTGGGACCGATCAGACAAGCACCTGATCGGTCACCAGACCGATCAGTGACGATAAATAGAAGCGTGGATCGGTCTGCTGACCGATCCACAGTATGGCTTGTTTTGCATGCGCTTTCTCTTATTGTTTCTGATTCGCAATTGCTTTTACCTATTTCGTTTCTAACCATCTGCTGTAAGCTTTCTCGAAGTTACAGGTTACAGATTACTTGATGTTGGGTGAATTCAAATTAAGGATCATTAGTAGAAGGCGACGAAAAAGCTTTTGCTGTGTCTCGTTGCGGACAAACCAGTTTTGGTAGCAACGTCTCGTTTGCGATCTGCTGGCAGCCGTTTGGTCGAAATCAGCTTGACTTGTGCTGATAGGTTCAAGCTCAGAGGTACCAGTGGAAACGAGGATGCCATTGGTGGGAGCTGAGACAATCAGACAAGGAAGAAGCGTGATTGGCGACGTCGTGGACGGTTGCAGGGATTTGCAGGGATTTGCTGCAGGTTTGGCAGAGATCCGTTACAGAGCAGAGAGGCATATGAAGGTGGAGAGGAGAGGCTCTCGTAACAATGCTTTTTGTGCTCTTGCTGTGAAAAACACTGTGGAGAAAAACTCTCTGGAAGATTGAAGCAGTGCGCTTGTTCTTCGCTGATTGTGGCTGTGAGCTTCCTTTGATCATTTCACTTGAGCCACTACTGTAAGTCTTGTGCTTAATTTCTTACTGCTGTTAAAGACTTTGTGGAGAGGTTACTCCACCGAGAAGGAGAATCCTTTAGCCGGATAGCTTCCGGGGTGTGATCTACCAAAAGATCAAGAGGATTCGTCCACCTTACGGACACGCCGAGGAGTAGGGGCAAGTTATCCCCGAACCTCGTAAATCTCTGAGTTAGTGTGCTGTGCTTTCTTGTTTTAGTTTTCTAATTCCGCTGTGCTAACAAAGTTATTGAAGAAATTTGTGTTTAGTGTTTTTCAAAGAGGCTATTCACCCCCCTCTAGCCATCTAAGGTCCCAACAAGTGGTATCAGAGCCTGGTGCTCTTCATTTCGGCTTAACAACCCGAAGAGCAAAACAATGGCCATGAAGGAGGGATTTAGCACCAACCGTCCACCTTACTTCGAAGGAGCAGATTTTCAATATTGGAAGGGCCGCATGGAGTACTACCTCAAAACCGACATAGCCATGTGGTTCTCAGTCAAGGAAGGTTTCACACCACCAAAGGATGAAGAAGGTAAGGAACTCGAGTCGTCAAAGTGGTCTACCGAACAACTCCGCAAAGCACAAGCCGATGCCAAGGCTATGGTCACCTTGCAATGTGGAATCGCCAAGGACCAACTCGTCAAGGTAGGTCCGTTCTCAAGTGCAAGAGACCTATGGAACAAACTCATCGAGCTCCAAGAGGGAACTCGAGATTCTCGGATTGCCAAGAGGGACCTATTCTTGAATCAGCTCCAAAATCTAACCATGAAGGACAATGAAACGGTGAGTGAACTTCATGGGAGATTCAAGGAGATCATCAATGGTCTCCACTCCGTGGATGAACGGGTAGAAAACCGTGACCTAGTAAGGTACGCTCGTAAATCTTTTCCTAGGAATGCCTTGTGGTCATCCATGGTAGATGCCTACAAGGTATCCAAGGATCTTTCCATTGTTAAACTAGATGAATTTTTCTGTGAGATGGAACTTCATGAGCTTGTTAACAAAGGTCAAAAAGAGAAGGGTATTGCTTTATTTGCAGGACCAAAGAGCAAGGATGGAAGAAGGAAGAAGGAAAAGAAGAAAGAAAAGGAGATTTCCTCATCCACCTCTTCTTCCGAATCCGATGATGAAAGTGGATCATCATCAAGCGAGATGGCGAACTTCGTAAGGAGGATTATGAGAAGAGGCCGAAGATACAAAGGAAAAGGTAAAACTAATGATTAAAATTTTGATAAATCTAATGTTACATGTTATGAGTGTAGCAAGAAAGGACACATTCGGAGCGAGTGTCCGAAACTAAAGAGGAAGGAGGAACGAGCCAAAAGGAAGGAGGAAAGAGCCAAGAAGAAGAAGGCTCTCAAGGCCACTTGGGATGAGTCCTCATCAAGCTCATCGGAGGAAGAAGAGAAGATGGAAAAGAGCACTCGGCAATTGACACTCATGGCAAGGGAAGAGTCAGAATCCGAGAGTGATGACTCAAGCACTTCAACCACGGCTTCATCATCTTCGGATGATGAAGAGGTAACTTCTTCTCATATAGAAAAGTGTTATAAAACTATCACTCACTTATCTACATTGCTTAAAAAGTCAAAAACAGAAAATAAATTGTTGAAAGAAGAAGTAAAAACCTTAAGGACCCTTAGGGAAGATGAGGTCGATGACCTACATCTAGAAGTCCTTGAGGATGAGAACAAGGCCTTAAAGGGTGAGGTTGAGAAACTCAAGAAAATGCTTGAGAAATTCTCAACTAGCTCTAAGACTCTAGACATGATTCTAAATGCCCAAAGGGCAGTTTACAACAAAGCCGGGTTAGGGTATCAATCCAAGGAGTCGAGTTTCATTTCTCTAATGTCTAGAACTCAAAATAGTAGATCACATGTTTCTAGAGTTCATGGAACTAGGAAAGGTATGACCAAGGCATGTGTTCCTAGGTCTTTCGTTGTAGAAGCATTAGGTCCCAAGATTTGGGTACCTAAAACCTCTATTTTTCGTGTATTGTAGGCATTGGTCGAGGGGGAGCATCTATCAACTTGGTTTGTTGATAGTGGATGCTCCAAGCACATGACTGGGAACAAATCACTGTTTACTACCATTCAAAACAAAAGTAGAGGTAATGTGTCTTTTGGTAATAATGGTAGCCTTAAGGTTGTAGGAATTGGAGATATTCATATATCCGAATGTCTTCATATCAAGAATGTCCTTCTAGTCAAGGGGATGACTTTTAATCTCCTAAGTGTCAGTCAATTGTGTGATACGGGTTACACAATTGAATTTCATTCAAGTCAATGTTTGGTTAAACACATTGACACACTTGACACGGTACTAGTAGGCACAAGGGTTGACAATATTTATGAAGTATCATTTAAAAGTGCTACTAATGCTTTGATTAAGTGTTTCATGTCGAAAGAAGAAGAGTCTTGGTTATGGCATAGAAGATTAGCACATGTAAACATGAAGAACATCTGGAAGTTGGCCAACCAAGGATTAGTGCGAGGCTTACCAAGCATCAAGTTCCACAAGACCAAACTATGTGATGCATGTCAAAAGGGTAAGCAAACAAAAGCTGTCCATAAAGGTAAAAGCAATGTAAGTACATCTACTGCTTTAGATTTATTGCACATGGACCTATTTGATTGCAGTAGTGTAATATCATTGAATGGAAGTAGATATTGTTTGGTAATCGTTGATGATTTTACTAGATACACATGGACTTTCTTCTTGAAACATAAGGACCAAACTATAGATATTTTTATTTCCTTTTGTAGAAGAACTGAAAATGAAAAATCGACAACAATTAAAACCATTAGAAGTGATCATGGTGGGGAATTTCAAAATCATAGGTTTTTAGAGTTTTGTCAAGAAAAGGGATATAGGCATGAGTTCTCTACTCCAAGGACCCCACAAAAATGGGGTTGTGGAGAGAAAGAACCGAGTCCTACAAGAGGCTGCACGAAGCATGCTTCATGAGTACTCACTACCGAGCTACTTATGGGCTGAAGCTGTGAATACAGCTTGCTATGTGCAAAATCGAGTTTTAATACATAGGTTTTTAGGAAAGACTCCCCATGAACTTTGGTTTGGGAAACCGCCTACAATTAAACATCTTAGGGTGTTTGGTTGTAAAGTGTTTATCTTAAACACCAAGGACCATCTTGGGAAGTTCACGGCTAAGGCTGATCAAGGGATATTGGTCGGGTACTCTCTTACCAGCAAAGCCTATCGAGTCTACAATGAGAGGACTAAATTGATTGAAGAGTCCTCAGACGTAGCATTTGAAGAAATCCCTAAATCAAATGATCAATCAAGGGATGTAGGAGAAATTCAATTCGAACTTAGAAATCTAAGTTTGAATGATCAAAACATTGGAAGAGTCGAAGTTGACTCTGAAGATGATGAGCAAAGGCAAGAAAGTGCTCAATCTGATCTCTTTCCTGTGCCGAGTGAGACCACTCATGAGGCACCGCCAACTCCAAGGCAATCTAGGATAGTCTCTAGTCATCCACAAGACCAGATTGTGGGAGACATCCAACAAGGGGTTATGACTAGATCATTCTTCAGAAATGAGTCGAATGAGGTTGCTTTGATCTCAGAAATCGAACCTAAACTAGTTGATGAGGCATTGCATGATCCTGATTGGGTCATAGCTATGCAAGATGAGTTAGGTCAATTTGAAAGAAGCCAAGTGTGGGACTTGGTTCCTAGACCTAAGAAGACCACCATTATTGGAACTAAATGGGTCTTCAAAAATAAGTTAAACCAAAAGGGAGAGGTAGTAAGAAACAAGGCAAGACTAGTAGCCAAGGGCTATAGTCAAGTTGAAGGCCTCGATTATGATGAGACCTATGCTCCTGTGGCACGATTGGAGTCCATTCGTTCAATGCTAGCTTTTGTTGCACATAGAGGTTTCAAGCTCTATCAAATGGACGTTAAATCGGCCTTCTTAAATGGTTTCATTAAAGAAGAAGTCTACGTTGAACAACCACCGGGGTTTGTGAATACCGAAGCTCCAAACCACGTGTTCAAGCTCAAGAAAGCTCTTTATGGGCTAAAACAAGCACCTCGAGCTTGGTACGAAAGGTTGTCGACTTATCTATTAGAAAAGGGTTTTGTAAGGGGTCAAATAGACCCAACACTATTTCTTCGTCGAGATGGTGAAAATATTTTTGTAGCCCAAGTATATGTCGATGACATAATTTGTGGCTCAAATAACAAGGGCTATTTAAATGAATTTATCACTCACATGGAAAGTGAGTTTGAAATGAGTCTTGTGGGAGAATTGACATTCTTCCTTGGACTAGAAATCAAACAAACTAGAGATGGCATTTATGTCCATCAAGCAAAATACACTCAAGAGATGCTTAAGAAATTCAAAATGAGTGATTCTAAGGAAGTATCCACTCCTATGGCGACGAGCACTCGTCTTGACAATGATGAGAGTGGAAAATCAGTTGATCTAACGCAATATAGAAGCATGGTCGGTAGTCTTTTATATCTCACAGCTAGTCGACCGGACATACTCTTTGCTGTGGGCATGTGCGCTAGGTATCAAGTCTGTGCCAAGGAATCTCACTTAATTGCAGTTAAGAGAATTCTGAGATACCTTAAAGGCACAATTAGAGTAGGTCTTTGGTACCCTCGTACTGAATCATTTGACTTGATAGGTTATACCGACTCCGATTATCTTGGGTGCAAATTGGATCGGAAAAGCAAGTGGGGGTTGCTAATTTTTAGGTTCATGTTTAGTTAGTTGGTCAAGTCGGAAGCAACATTGTGTTGCTCTCTCCACGACCGAGGCTGAATATATTGCCATGGGAGAGAGTGTATCACAGTTGTTGTGGATGATACACACCCTAGAGGATTATGGACTCTCTTATAAGGGTGTACAAGTGCTATGCGACAACATTAGCACAATCAACCTAACTAAAAATCCAGTCCATCATTCGAGGACCAAACACATTGAAGTGCGTCATCACTTCATAAGAGATCACGTAGCTAGGGGAGACATTGTGCTCACATATGTTGAGTCAAAGTCAAACCTAGCCGATATCTTCACAAAACCCCTTCCGGAGAATGAATTTAGTCATTTAAGGAGGGAGTTGGGAATGTGTTTGGATCCTTAGGTCATTAGAACTTCACCATGATCAATAAGGACTATTAAAATGACAAGAGTAATTGGGAAACTGATTTGGGCAATTTGGGGACATCTCACACAAACGATAAGGTTTAACAAATTGTTTTTTTGTTTGCTAGAAATGGGGTGAGATGCTAGGAACAACCAATTTATTCAAAATGTATTATGCATCCCTTGAATAAGTAGGTTGAAGAGACATAAATTGAGTATGGGGAAGGTCATTACATAATTCATGTGTATTTGACTCCTAGATCTTACTCATATATTCCAACCAAGGAATCTTGGTTGGACTTTTGTCTAGAAATTATCTAATCATGATTGATGTGTTGATTGATACTTTGGATTGGTATCTTTAATGATAAGATGAGTTGATAATGTAAGAATAGTAATTTAGGATATATTTTGACAAATTTGAAACTAAACATGACAGGGTTGGATATTTCAGGTTTTGAAACTCTGAAATGTCTGAAACTAACTTGTAACTTAATAAAAAAAAAACCTAGAATGTTAGGACTTTCAGAGCTTGCAATTAGGAAATGTTCTTGTTCGTAGATGTTTAAGTTCTGTGTTCTGAATTTGAGAAGTTCTGAATTTTCAGAATTCTCGAGAGAAACGACTGCGAAATCAGTTGCTCGAATTCAGATATCAGAAATCTGAATTATCAGACACTGATCGGTCTCACGACCGATCAGAAGACTCTCTGATCGGTCCACAGTCCGATCAGGGGTCCTCCAGATATCTTCGTGCTTTCTGTTGGCTCACTGATCGGTCCAGGGACCGATCAGGAGGTTCTGGCACGCGACAATCACAAATGATCGGTCCAGGGACCGATCAGGAGGATCTCACGCGACGATTCACATCTGATCGGTCCAGGGACCGATCAGGAGAGTCTCAACCTCTTCAACCTCTCTGTTCGATCTCTGATCGGTCCAAGGACCGATCAGCTCTCTATGGTTCGCAGGAAGGCCCCTGATCGATCCGAGCACCGATCAGAGGGTTTCCTGATCGGTCAAGGGGACCGATCAGACCCTTTTTGTGTGCGTTAAAATCGATCCTGATCGGACAGCCGTCCGATCAGATTACACTGTGCGCTACCCCTCATTAAATCCTCCTGACCTCCTCTCTTCCCGATCTTCTTCTTTCTCACAACCCTAGCCGACCGACGCCCCGACGCCCCTTTCTTCCTCCCGTATTCTTGACCCATCGTCTTCTAAAAGCCGAAGGTCAAAATGGCACCGAGGTAATCTCTCGATCTCTAATCTCTACTGTTATTGTCTTTGGCAGTTCATGTTATCATGTTTCTTACGGTGACTGTGGTTTGTGTTTGGTGGTTTGCCCATGGCCGGTGCTCTCTCTTTGTTTCCCATTGTCCAAATGGTTAGGAAGAAACCCACTAGTGGTGAGGGTACCTCTAAGGAACCAACCGAGAAATCCAAATCCAAGTCCAAAGCTCCTGCTACCTCCCGACCTCAACCGGCTAGTTCGGGGAGATTCCCCAACCAACAATTTGAAAAATCATTTAAGGAGAGGACTTTCAAATTACTCCCTTGTCGATCTGTTGATAAGAAGTTCATGCAGGAATCTTGTCCCTCTATTTTAGAAACCATTGCCTACTACAAGCTCGATTCTTTGGTTTTTCTAGAAAGGGACATCAACTTTGATCTAGTATCTGAATTCTATAACAACCTTCATCGGACTCCTGATGGTAGTTATAGAACAAGAGTGGCTAAGCAAAACGTTGATCTCAACATAATTGCCTTCTTTGAGTATTTAGGTTGTCGTTTGTGTTCGGGGACGGTGTTCTCCATCTATCCTGTTTTGCCTGAACCCGTACCTCATCCTCTTAATGTCTCTTCTGACTCAATCTATGAGTACTTCTTTGGTCATCCGAGACTGGATGGTTTAGATGAGTTAGATGACGACTTTCCTACATTTGCAGCCCTTAGACTCTCTGCTCCTGACTACATCCTTTTCAAAGTTGTCACACAATGTCTTCTACCTATCACCTCTAAACCGTTGGCAGAAATTCGACCATATCACTGTCTGATGCTTTATGGGTTACGTCGACGTCTAGATTTTGATATTATGTCGAGTGTCTATATGTCTATCATATCCCATAGCGAACCAAGCGGTGACAACATCTATATGCCTTTTGGGCATCTAATTACTGGTTGGCTCGAGTCCATGGGTATTGACGTCTCTAGGGGGAGGATAGTGAAGATGGTCAGGCAGGATTGTCGACTTGGGAAACGTGCGTTTTCCAAGTCCGGAATCCTAAGTTAGGATGGGCCGATTAGGTGGAAGGATGGGAGGGCACTGGGTGAGCTACCACTTCCACGACAGGTTGCTCATCCTGCTGCTGCTGCTGCATATGGCGAGGAGGATCCAGATCTGCGCTGGCAGATCGCTGAGCTGGAGAGCCGGTTTGACCGCCACGAGGAGATGGTGGCTGCAGAGTTCGATGGCCTGCGCCTCCAGATTGATCAGCGCTTCGATACTCTACAGAGACAGCAGTTGGCGACACATCAGGCATTTCTAGGATGGATGGCCGGCCATCCACCTCCTCAGCACTCCGCGGGCGAGCTACCCTCAGGCAGCAGCATGCCTCTTCAGGATTCCACTCTTCCAGCTGATGCTGCGGATGATCCTCTTGATGAGGATGTTGGCTGACATTCTCTATGTTTTGATTGTTTTGTTGATACTATGTCTTTGATACATTTATCTGAACTGGATGTTAGCTGTGTTTCTTATATTCATGCTATTTATGATGCTTCACTATTCATGATACACTTATGATGTTTCATATGCCATTGTTTTTCATATACCGTATTTTTTTATGTGGATTAAGATTGAGGCGTTATTGGTTAAAAGGGGGAGGTGCTTGTCAGTCTTATTCATTATTTTACACCTTTTCGGTGTTTGACAAAGGGGGAGAGAATAATTAAGTTTAGAGACAATTTGACCTCTTTGAATCAATATAAAAAAAAGAGGAGAAGGTAACTGAGTTATATCCATCTTAGGGGGAAATCTGAATTTCCGAAATTATGGATATGAGAGTTTTTCGATCTAAACTTAAATTGTGTTGTCAAACAACAAAAGGGGAGATTGTTGATACAATCGACACGGATGTTGTTTTGATGTTGACACCGATTTAAGTTTGAATCAGATATTAAATTAACTCAGATTAATTACTAATCAAGGTTGACTTGGTTAACCTGATTGACTGATTGGGAAAAGTCCAAGCGAGGAGCTTGGCATGGGAAAGTCCCGGTGAGGAAGCCAGGCGGTGGGAAAGTCCTAATGGGATGTTAGGCGGTTGGAAAGTCCCAGTGAGTGAAGCGAGCGGTGGGAAAGTCCTAAGCGGGATGTTAGGCAATTGGAAAGTCTGGTGAGTGAAACCAGCAATTGGGAAGTCCAAGTGTGGAAGCTTGGCATGTATGGTCGGAGAGGGTTCGCTCTCCGGACCGTCGGTGAGGGCGCAAGCTTGGAAGCTTGACTCGAGACTCACGGCTTTGGATCGGTCAGGCCGATCCGATGGCACGGTGATCGATGCAGAGGCCGATCCGGTTACTGATCGATCTGCGACCGATCGGGCAACACTCGATAACACCGAGTGTATCTTGATCGATCGGGGACCGATCGAGATAACACTCGATAGCACAGTGGATACTGATCGGTCCGGGGACCGATCAGATGATCCTCAGTAGCGCTGAGTGGATACTGATCGGTCTTACGGACCGATCCAGCTGAGTCCTGATCGGTCCACAGACCGATTCGCGTGAAGGGGTGGATCGGTCTTGGGACCGATCAGACAAGCACCTGATCGGTCATCAGTGACGATAAATAGAAGCGTGGATCGGTCTGCTGACCGATCCACAGTATGGCTTGTTTTGCATGCGCTTTCTCTTATTGTTTCTGATTCGCAATTGCTTTTACCTATTTCGTTTCTAACCATCTGCTGTAAGCTTTCTCGAAGTTACAGGTTACAGATTACTTGATGTTGGGTGAATTCAAATTAAGGATCATTAGTAGAAGGCGACGAAAAAGCTTTTGCTGTGTCTCGCTGCGGACAAACCAGTTTTGGTAGCAACGTCTCGTTTGCGATCTGCTGGCAGCCGTTTGGTCGAAATCAGCTTGACTTGTGCTGATAGGTTCAAGCTCAGAGGTACCAGTGGAAACGAGGATGCCATTGGTGGGAGCTGAGACAATCAGACAAGGAAGAAGCGTGATTGGCGACGTCGTGGACGGTTGCAGGGATTTGCAGGGATTTGCTGCAGGTTTGGCAGAGATCCGTTACAGAGCAGAGAGGCATATGAAGGTGGAGAGGAGAGGCTCTCGTAACAATGCTTTTTGTGCTCTTGCTGTGAAAAACACTGTGGAGAAAAACTCTCTGGAAGATTGAAGCAGTGTGCTTGTTCTTCGCTGATTGTGGCTGTGAGCTTCCTTTGATCATTTTCACTTGAGCCACTACTGTAAGTCTTGTGCTTAATTTCTTACTGCTGTTAAAGACTTTGTGGAGAGGTTACTCCACCGAGAAGGAGAATCCTTTAGCCGGATAGCTTCCGGGGTGTGATCTACCGAAAGATCAAGAGGATTCGTCCACCTTACGGACACGCCGAGGAGTAGGGGCAAGTTATCCCCGAACCTCGTAAATCTCTGAGTTAGTGTGCTGTGCTTTCTTGTTTTAGTTTTCTAATTCCACTGTGCTAACAAAGTTCTTGAAGAAATTTGTGTTTAGTGTTTTTCAAAGAGGCTATTCACCCCCCTCTAGCCATCTAAGGTCCCAACAATTACCACCATCCGTCGTGTCATTTTCTACTTCGTAATCCATGTTAAGGACATCCTGGAGGGCTGATGTAAAGGTCTTAGCATGCTCACCTATTGCCCAGTCATTTCCAAAAATGTCACACCAATCCTGATAATAAGGCCATTGTTTGTGCCTCATTGATCGTGTGGTGTGGTCTGACTGCAAGAATTAGACAACTAATTAACTACACAATATTATTGAAATCATTGAAGCATGCTTATTTAAAATACCTGAATGATTGTTTCCCATACTTCGTCAGTAGCCTCAATGGTTTTGTCACTATCATTCCACCCTACTCCACTTTTGGATAATATTGTTACCAAAGTACCATGTGTTTTCTTCCACACATGTACTTTTGAGTTTATATGTGGATTTCCACGTATATTTGTCCCTGGGATTGCTGCCCGCATTGCATTTTCTAATAAAGTCAAGTACCCAGCTCTAAATCCGTTCTCACTTTTCCATCCCTTGTTGATAACATCTTTTAGGGCTTGAATTAAAACTTCTTCTTCATGTGCACTCCAACTACATCGTGTTTTTTCTACTTTCTTGCCTTTTCCAACTAGACTCCCGGATGTTGATCCACTATCCATAGCTACCCAACAGATAACCTCTTATTCCTATATAAAAAAAAGATATGAGATGTGTGAAGTATGTTGACAAATATGCAGCACACAACTATCATGTAATTCATACATCAGTAGATAATATTATAAAATAATAAACTTAGAATCCATAAAGGATAGTAGTACATATCTAGCAAAATAAAGTGACTAAAGTTTTAAATACATCAATTAATTAATTATTATTATTAATTGTTCCACAATAACATTGCAAAGTTATCTCTCCAAGTATCCTAGTCATCCGAGGAGTCAAGACTGGTTATGTAATCATCTTCTATGTCATGACTCGGGCTACCAACATCCTTATCCACTTCTTCCATAGGATCATTTGGCATTTGTGATCGGATGAAATTGTGTAATAGCATACAAGCCATTATGATTTTGTTTTGTGCTTTCAACGGGTAGAAGGATGGACTTCGAAGGATAACCCATCTCTTTTTCAGCAACCCAAACGCTCTTTTAATGACATTGCAAGCTTGAGAGTGCCTCCAATTAAATAACTCCTTGTAATTTTGTAGTCCGACTGCACGGTTGCCCCAAACATCCCTATGATATCTTACTCGCCTGTATGGAGTTAAGAATCCCTCAACAATTGCATATCCATTATCACATAGATAATAACACCCTGCATTAATAGGTAAATATTACGATTGCACTATTTAGGAAATCTTTTTGTAATATCTTTATGCTAATTCAACCAAAAAGGATATACAAGTGGTTACATTACCTCTTGGAACTTTTAATGAATCATCACGAGTCAATGCATCTCTAAGAACTCTAGCATCCGCTGCAGATCCCTCCCACCCAGTAAGCACATAGATAAAATTCATATTGCGGTCACAAACCCCCAAAACATTAACTGCAATAGTACCTTTTCTTGTTCTATATTTCGCCTTATCTTGGATTGGAACATGTACGGGGATATATGTTCCATCCAAGGCACCAAGACATCCCTGAATTAAATTATAATGCAAATAATAATGTTATGTTACTATCTTTATATTGATGATACATTCAACAATAAAAACTCATAAAATAATAAAAAGGATTCAATATATTACCTTGAGCCATTTCCGTTTCATTGGTGCAGCTATCATCTACAGGCCGAGGCTTCACTAGTAGTATTGGATGTAATTTCAGAAGTGATTGCATAACTTCATAGAAATGTGTGCTAATTGTCTGTCCACTGTGTATATAATCATGACCAATAACTCGATTTTTCTTATGATGCGCCAATATAGATAGAAACATGGCTACCTTCTATTGAATTTGTACATATCTAGAATCTACCAACCCTCCAACATTTGTTAGCAAGTAACACAACCGTGCAAATGCATTCCGATCCATCCTCAAGTTTACCACACATTGAACATCTCCTACTTCAACAATCCTATGCAAATGATCCAATTGCGCATTAATTCTTTGTGTCAAGGTGTACGAGGCTAGTGTTGTACGAGGTTCACGATGTCGCTTTTTGAGTAATCTCATCCGATGTCGTGTTAAAAGACATAACAATAAAAAATTTCGACAAAACATTTGATGCAGCACCACAAGAAGTACGAGGTTTCTACATCTAATGTCCATCTTCCAAAGATAAGCCCTATCGTCTTGTCGACTAAACTTTCTCACCAATCACCAAGATAATTTGAAGAAACACATATGAGTCCTGATGAACAATCAAACATAACGAGTGATTCGAACACCACGAACATATGATATACCTTACGAAAAAAAATGAAACTCTCGTTACATAAAAATCATCCTACATCTTACCCACTAACGAATGATCCAATCTCACTAGAAATAACTCAATCTCAATAAGCAATAAGTTAACAACTTGATCTTTTAAATTCTAATATTAAAAACCCAGCAATATCTAAGATGCTATCTTAGATGCACTCAAGAAAGTTTAGTGGATAACCTACTGGATTTCGTCCAAAACAATAAAACGTCGAACAATAAAATGGAAAAAAATGGAAAAAAGAAGTCCAAAACAATAAAAATCCGAACAATAAAATAAAAAAAAAGAACGTCAAACAAGAACACAAAAATAACATTATAGCAGTAGAGAATGTGAGACAACAACAAATAATAACAATGATCATCTACCTTCAGAAACTAGTAAATCTTGTAGAGATCAAGTCCACCGGAGAGGTGTCGCAACATTTGGATCCACCCGCAGATTGTTTCTCCACACCCACTTACCTCAATAGTTATCATGATTTATCTCTTTCATGTTGGTCATGAGATCGACTAGCGAGAACCCTGGAGACAAGGGTTATCATCTCTTTTTTTTTTTATTGATATGCAACATTTATTCTCTCCTTTTATTCTCTTCTTTTATTCTCTCTCCTTTACATACACTATCTTTTCTCTCTTCTCTTTTGATTCTTTTAAATTATATTATCATTTAAATTTATTTATTTTTAAGAGAAGGCTAATAAAATATTAAAATTATTTTTTCTATTTTTAAATATCTAATCATAAAAGAATAAAAAATAAAATTAAAATGAATAGTGTGAACTAATTTTATTAATAAAAATAACTAAAAATATATAATAAATTCACTTTGGTGTTGATTTTTATTGCTTAAATACAACATCACTCATTATGGTGTTGATTTTTGAAGGTTAGCCATTGACACCATGGCATTCCTAAAGCCTCAGCCATCGCCGGTCGTTGAGGGTGCTACCGGTTATTGCTAGTCATCACCACCCTTTCCCCTCTCTCGTGCCCTAGTTTCCTATTATAGTCGCACTGCCGCCATCACTGATCACATCGGCACCACTCGACCATTGTTGCCTCCTCGCGCTAAGGCATCACCATCTGTTCACGCTACGGAGCCCAGCCTGGTAGTGTCACCGCATTCCTCTGGTCCAAGCAGACGCTGAGTTCCTCTCCCGATCTTGTCGACGGTGATATCCTCTCTTTCGATCCAGTCGTCGTCCATGGGAGAACAAGCTTCGCCTCTCCCTAGTTGATTGATCCATGGCTAGCCGTCACCGATTTTTTCCAGAGTCGGCGCTGCCACCAGAAGGCATATTGCTACGATTGCCGCCATCTACAACTCGTTGCCGCCTTGAGCCGTCATTATCCTTGTGAGTACCCTATGGCGATTTTCATGTGATCAACCAAGTCAAGTTAGGTCTTGTTGTGGTTTGATGCTTGTGTCTAAGTGTGCAAGAATTTAGGAGCACAAGAAGTTGAGCGAAACATGTAGCTAGCAAGAAGGACGACACGGGAGAGAATCGATGGGTTCGTGCATCCAAGGGACTAGATGTTGTGGAAGAGTACATTGGCGGACGAGAAGGAAGTGTGTGGCATTTCCAAGGGACGAGAAGCCGGAGTGGAAGGTGTTGGTGCGGTTAGCACTAACGGTCCAACTCAGGTTTTGATGAATAACAAATCAAGTTAAGTTAGGTTTGTCGTGATCTAACACTCTGACCGAGTGTGCAGGCGAAGTCCAGTGTAACGACCACCCTCCTTACTGCTACTCTCTAAGGGTGGACGCTACTTAACTACTCATTCTACTTAACTGATATTGCTTACTCTAAAGATAGTAACACTTAACCCCCTTTATCTGATCCGGAAAATAAGAACAGAACATGTAACTTACAGCAACTAATGCATGTAATTCAAGTGTAATGACTATATCATATTAAAATTTCTAGGCAACCTTAGCTAACAATAAGGAAAATAGTTAACTCATCAATGAATCCCCTAGCAGCTCGAAATAGAAAATCCGATTCCAAAATTTTCTTATCAACTTAAATAAGGAATTAATCTTAATAAATTCTTTAGCAAGGTACCAAGGCTTCCATAGTCCAGAAATCACACATCCATCCCACACCTCCTTGTCGCCTTCCTTCACTATAGCTTTCCTTTTCCTTTATCTGCAGTAAGAGGAAATGCAACTATAAACGGATGCTTAGTAAGCGCTATCTAATTCGCAAAACTTGGATATGCATGTGTAGAAAAAGGAATCTAGAAACTGAATGCTTTAAAAGAAAAGCTACTCATGCTCATCTAATAGCAAAGGAACCAAAATCAAAGAAATCAATACTGCAAAGCTAAAGGACTGGCTGGTCATACCTGTCAAGCTAACAGAGGAATCAAAACAGACTGAAATGCTAAACATATAAGGCTGCTCATGCTTGCAAATAGCAGTAAGAAAGTCTAAACAACATGCTAGAATAAAAGAGCTAAACTTGCTGGTTTTTTTTAAAACCTATATGAAGCTTATTTCATTTATTCCCAAACTTATACTCTTATACTTCAAAATAATAGTAATCTCTTGGGCTCAGGCTTAGTACCATTGTGCGCTTCCTAATAAAAACTGAGGTAGCGAGCCACCAGTCCTACGAGGGTAAAGACCTTGGTCTTACCAGGGCCAAGACCTCGGAATTGGTCACCTGGATTTATTTAACGACAACCTCGGAAGTCGGGTACTAGCATTTTCAAATAAAATACATATTATCTTTAAATACTCCTAAAATGAAGTGCCTCGGCATTTCTTCAAACACTTAGTGTATGTTTGATCTCAATTTCTGGAATTTGGGATTAAATTAAATCCTTGATTTTTTCTTACTTATAACTACTCAAATATGTGATCTGTTCATGCTCAATAACTCAACACGAACTAAAAACAAGCAAACTGGGATGCTAAAGGAGCATCTAAAACTGCATGCTGGAGCGTAGGTAAGGTTGTCCGTGCTAATTGGAAAGCAGAAAAGGTCTAAACGACATGGTTCAAATAAAGCTGCTCTTATTCATTGCAGTAACAGAGCAAACCACCATGGTATACTTAAAACACAGGTTGTTCATGCTCCCTAAATCAGTAACAAAACTAAAAACTGAAATACTAACATGCACAATCAAGAAGCAAGAAAACTCAACTAACGTGCTAAGGGTAAGGGGTTGTTCGTACCCCATAAATAGCAAAAGAAAATCTAAACTTGCTGGAATTAGACTTCTATTAATTGTCTGTTGAAAAACTCAAACTAAAGAAGGAAACAAAGATCCAAAAACTACTCCTACTACAGGCGAGAGCACTTACCTATGTGTTCTTGAACTTACAGCCGAGAAGAGAAACTTCTAGGGTTTCAGAGGACTTGAAATCTCGACCTCTTCTTCGTGCCTACGGGTTCTCCTCGATGAGAGGGTCTCGAATCTGTGAAGAGCTCACGGAATTACCCCTTGGCCGCCAGCCGCCGGAGACGAAGCCCTAGCTTCGGCTTCGTTTTCGCCCGAGCAGTGCCATCGCACGCGAGAGAGGAGAGGATGAGAGGGTTTTGGTCGTGAGGAAATAACCCGATTCCTTTTTATACAATGGGTATTCTCGGTTTCAGTTATTACTTAAATTTATTTCGCCATCACTTTGATCACGAAACACCTACTTGAGCGCTTGGCTATCGCGCTTCGCTTAAGTCTTGGATCGGGTCGGAGGTTGCGGGTTCGAACCTCGGCCGAACCTCTTTATTTTTTTGTAACTTCTTTCTTTTGGTAAAAATACTAAACGAACTTCGAAAATTTCATAAAAATACTCTAAAAATTCCTAAAAATCTCTAGAATATTCCTAAAATATTTCTAAATATTTATAAGCACTTTTAGAACTCCAAACAATTGAAATTTGGGGTGTTATATCCAGATAGGTCGACGAGCTGACCGGATGTCTGGCACGAAGTCCAAGCGGGTCGACGGGCTGACCGGATGTTTGGCGAGAAGTCCAGCTAGGTCGACGGGCTGACCGGATAGCTGGCGAGAAGTCCAAGCGGGTCGACGGGCTGACCGGACGCTTGTTGAGATGTCCAGACGGGTCGAAGGGCTGATCGGACGTCTGGCAGGTGAGTAAAGGTAAGTCACTGGAAGGGAGTGACTGTGAGGACGCGTTCCCGGGAAGGGAACATTAGGCGTCGATCTGATTTAGATCCATTTCGGATATCTAAGTCGAGATCGTGACTAGATTCCGATCTCGGAAAGACGGAATCTAAGTCATACTCTTTTTGTTAAACTATAAACTGAACTAACACTCTGTTTTGCAGGTTATAAATTATATATTTGCCTTGGACTAACCTTGTCTTGCAGGAGAAGAAGTTTTCTGGAGAAAGGTGGTCCGGGCGCCCGGAGGGGATCCGGGCTCCCGGGAGGCAAGTTTCATCCTATCGCGTCGTCGCCACATGGAGCTTGCTGGTTGGACCTGCCACGTCTCACTAGGGCGCCCGGAAGGGATCCGGGGTGCCCCGAGCCTCATATAAAAGGAGGGTCAGGGGTGGAGCTCAAAACAACAACTGACAAGAAGATCTTCTACTGCTTGCTCTGCTGCTCTACGCTCCTGTGACGCTGACGAAGTTCCGACAACACAATTCTCCTTTTCGATTTATTTCCTTGTCGGTATTTCTTTTAGTTTCATTAGCATTTCCTGTATGTAGTTTGTAATAAATTTCGAATTGCTAGTGATTGCCCACCGAAAGCACTCAAAGAGTGTGGGCCTTAAAGTAGGAGTCGACACAGGCTCCGAACCAAGTAAAATTGGTCTGTGTTAGCATTGCTTAATTTTTCCGCTGCGTTTAACTCTTATCGAAGAATTTTTCATAATTGATATTCATCCCCCCTCTATCGAAACATCATGATCCAACAAGTGGTATCAGAGCAGGTATCGCTCTGATTGGGTGCAACAACCAATCAGGCAAGGGGGTGATTTGCTTTAAATTTTTTTTCTATTTTCGGCTTTTAGCTTTTCACATATCTCTAAACTGGTATTATTACCTTTTTGGAATTTTTTTCGTTGTAATTAAAACTAAATTGGTGCAACACCAATTTAGCTTTTTTTATTGTTCTTAATTCTTCCCGCACTACTAATCCAAGACCAAGTCTTGGGATATCGTGTCTATTTGTTGATTTGTGTGCAGGGAAATTATGTCTCAATTGGAAGACTTCAGCATAGTACGTCCTCCCCTATTCAACGGGGATGATTTTTCGTACTGGAAGAAAAGAATGAAAGTGTACCTGAAAACAGACTACGATCAATGGTTCAGCGTTACAAAAGCCTACCGAGCGCCAGTTGACAACTCCGGAAATCCACTAGACCCGGAACAGTGGACTCCGGACATGAGGAAGAAGACATCAACGGAGAACAAGGCGATTAACACACTACATTGCTGACTAACAAGGGAAGAGCTGAACCGGGTTGTACCATATCAGAATGCAAAAGAACTATGGGACAAATTGATCGAGCTGCACGAAGGAACCAGCGACGCTAAGGTAACAAAATGAGACTTGCTTCTAAATAGATTATTTAACATAAAAATGCAGGAAGGAGAAACGTCCAAGCAACTCCACGCAAGAATCAAAGATATTCTCAATGGACTCTACGCAATAGGGCACCAAATGGAGAACCGAGACTTAATAAGGTATGCCTTAAACGCTTTTCCACGCAATAGCTTGTGGGCATCTATCGTAGATGCCTACAAGATCTCTAAAAATTTATCAAAATTAAAACTAGATGAGCTTTTCTGTGAATTAGAACTGCATGAGCAAACTAACACCGGGGTCGAGAAAGGTGTAGCTTTATTTGCAGGTTCCTCAAAAGAAAAGAAGAACAAGTCTGAACCTGAAGAAGATTCTGACCAAAACTCTGAAGATGAAGAACACCTGGTGAA
The DNA here is from genome assembly GCF_018446385.1 of Zingiber officinale. Taxonomy (NCBI): domain Eukaryota; kingdom Viridiplantae; phylum Streptophyta; class Magnoliopsida; order Zingiberales; family Zingiberaceae; genus Zingiber; species Zingiber officinale. The sequence goes on from NC_055991.1 coordinate 91,522,449, forward strand.
CCTGGTAAGGAAAATGTTCACCAGGAGGAAGAGAAGCTTCAGCAAGAAGGACCTTCAAAAGATCAATTCTCCAACCGATTCGAGGAGTGTGACGTGCTTCGGATGCAACAAGAAGGGCCACTACAAGAACGAGTGCTCGAGATTGAAGATCGACAAACCGAAGCCGACCAAAAAGAAGGCCCTCAAAGCGACGTGGGACGACTCCTCCTCGGAAGAATTGGAAGTAGAAGATCAGAAGCACCAGAGCCACCTCGCGCTGATGGCCCTCGAAGCAAAGTCGGAAGACGAATCGGAAGACGGGTCCGAACCCGAATCGAGCCACGAGTCCGTACTCATTTCTGAAGGTTCCGAAGAGGTATTCCTAACCTTAAACCAGAAATTTTTTAAAATTATTTTGTGCTTAAACAATAAATTAGTTAAATTAGAAAATGAAAACAAATTGCTCCTCATGGAAAATCAAATTCTCAAGGAACAAGTTGTAAATAATAAACCAACTCAAGATCTAACACTTGAGGAGGAGAATTCAGCATTAAAATTAGAAATTAATAATTTAAAAAATATGTTAGAAAAATTTACTATCAGATCAAAAAATTTAGACTTAATTCTAAATAATCAAAAAGTATGTTATAATAAAATCGGACTCGGATATAAGTCGAACTCAAATAAAACTTTTAAATCATTAATAACCCAATACAAACCAACAAATAAAGCCTAGGTTCCGAAAGCGTGTTTAACCACGCAAATAGGACCTAACCAATATTATATTCCTAAAGATAAAATATATTACGTAAAGTCAAATAAACCAAATCAAAAACCAGAACACAAACCTAAACCAAAAAATTTAAAATCTAAATATATTAGAACTTAACAAAATTTAAACTATCACCAAGTAAAATATAATTATAAAAGAAGTAGACATAAACCGAGAACTAAAAATTAAATTAATGGTCATTAATTCAGGGGGAGGCTCCAGAATAGGTGGCATCTCCAAAACTAACCTACCCAGTAGGGTAACCCTAACCAACTTACCCGACAGGGTAATTAGGATTCGTTAAAAAGGGTTCAAGTTTAACTTGAAAAATGGTACTGGTGAAATATTGGATGACTTCGACCTGGTGCATTTCGCTAAGTGGAATTGACCGAAGCTACCCTTTATGGATCCTAACCAGTTAGACCAAGATTTTGTACTAAGTCCAATGGATAGGACTATTTGGAAAACCTCGAAGGCATGGTTACTTTAATGATGTCCAAATGACTCACCATAGCCCAGAAGTTTATCCAGAGAACGCCTATTTGTTGAACCCAAAGCTAAACCTGAATCTAACACAAGTTAAAAATGAACCCCAAAATTGAACCTAATTCATCTCACAAAATTATAGGATTCCCTGATTGAAAACATAAATTGGGTGAGATGACTAAGGACTTAAATTAAATTAAATTAAAACTTAAATATGCTTTTTTAAAAAATTTATTAAGACCTAATTTTTTTTAACTTAAAAATTATTTTAAAAAATAAACTTAATTTTTTTTAAAAAAAATTATTTTAAAATTTAAACTTAAATATTTTTTTAAAAAAAAATTATCTTAAAAATTTATTTTAAAAATTTAAACTTAAATTTTTTTTGCTTAAAAAATTATTTTAAAAATTAAAACTTAATTTTTTTTAACTTAAAAATTTATTTTAAAATTTTAAACTTAAATTTTTTTTACTTAAAAAATTTATTTTAAAAATTAAAACTTAAATTTTTTTTAACATAAAATTTTATTTTAAAAATTAAAACTTAACTTTTTTTAACTTAAAAAATTTATTTTAAAAATTAAAACTTAAATTTTTATTAACTTAAAAATTTATTTTAAAAATTTAAACTTAAATGTTTTTTCTTAAAAATTTATTTAAAAATTAAAACTTAAATTTGTTTTAACTTAAGAATTTATTTTAAAAATTAAAACTTAAAATTTTTTAACTTAAAAATTTATTTTAAAAATTAAAACTTAAATTTTTTTTAACTTAAAAATTTATTTTAGAAATTAAAACTTAATTTTTTTTTACTTAAAAATTTAATTTTTAAAACTTAATTTTTTTTAACTTAAAAATTTATTTTAAAAATTAAACTTAAATTCTTTTTAACTTAAAATTTTTTTAACTTAATTTTTTTTTTACTTAAAAACTATAAGTCCAATAGTTAGACTAACCCCAATTCCTACCTATTGTAGGAAACTAAGTGGATTTTGGATAGTGGTTGCTCCAAACATATGACTGGAGATCACACAAAATTCACTCAACTCACCTACAAAATCCTAGGAACAGTTGCCTTTGGGAACAACGACAAACTCAAGGTAATTGGTATAGGTAATATCGAACTGAAAATTGACTTTATTATTACAAATGTTTTACTTGTTAAAAATTTCAAGTATAATCTTTTAAGTATCAGTCAACTGTGTGATACTAGGTATAAAGTTAGGTTTTTATCTACATAATGCCTAATCAAACACCTAGACAACCCTAACATAAGCCTAAAAGGATTTAGGAACACTACAAGAAAAACCCTCATAGACATCGGTGGAACAACAACTGTTTTAAGCAAAAACCGATGTCTTTGAGTATTTTACACCAGTTTTTTCAAAAATCGATGTCTATGAGCGTAGATTTTCGCTCATAGACATCGGTTTTTTAGCCGATGTCTATGAGCGCATTTTTTTCGTTAATAGACACCGATTTTAACAGCGGTTTTTAAAACCCGGTGTCTATGATAAATAAAATAATTTAATTTTTCCACCCATACTTAGCCAAAATTTACAACACTTCCCTCCAAACCTAAACCTATATCGCGCCGTCCTTCCCCTTCCTAGATCGACACTGTAACGCCCGAAAATTCTCAAAACTATTTTAGAAATATTCTATGATTTTTCTGGAATTATTAGATATTTTTCCGGAATTTTCCGAGTAGCGGGAGTAGCAAAAATTATTAGAAAAGTAAAATGGCTTAAGCTGGAATCGAACCCGGGACCTCTCGGGTCCGCTAAACCTTTAGTTAGCCTTAGTAACCGGTGAACCCAGCAGGGCCGTGCTGAAAGAAAGAGGAATCAATTATATTTATATTAGAGTTGGGTTCAAATATCCACTTAATATAAATAGAAGAATTAGGTTGGGTTTGGTTTATTTTAGAGTTTGGTTCGGCAACTTTCTTCTCCTCACCCTAACTCACGCCGACCCCCTCTTCTCCTCTCCTTCTCTTGGCGCCACAACAAGGGAGGAACTAGGGTTCCATCCCTAGGGTCCCAAGGTCACTTTCCGGCGACGATTTCAGCATAAGGACGTTCCCCTCCGCGAGTAGAGCACGTGGACGCGAGCGAATCGTCGAGAAGTCGTCTCCACCGGAATTTCTAGCGATTAGATTTGTAAGAAATCTAGCACACAAGGTAAGAAACCCTTCACCTGCAGTATAAGTAGCTCCGTTTGGTTTTATACGCACTAGTTTAGCTATATGCAGTTTTTATCGACGCATAGGGTGAATTTGACCCTCCTCGCATATTTAGGGATTTAGTGAGTACTTCTAGATGGGCCGGACACGTATTCCCTCTTCAGTGGGGGTTCCTAGACATTGTCGGGTGCCTAGAAGTGGTCTCCCTAATAGAGGGGAGAGTTGGGGCACACTAGGTGTTCGATAAAATAGCTAGTTAAGTTAAAATGCAAATTAGGCATTTTAATAGCTCAGTCAAATGCATTAGAAGCATTTAAATCAGTAAATCAGTTTATTTTAGCTTATATGGGACCACGGTCCAATGGGTGCTCTCCCACAGCCGCCTCTAGGTTCAGACAACCTAGTTCTAGGTTCAGATAAACTAGATTCAGCAAAACAGTATTAGCTATTTCAGTATTTTACTTTTCAGTGGCACTGTACTGGATTAGATATCCATTGGGTTGGGCTCTCATAGTCGTCCCTAGGTTTAGCTAACCTAGTAAACCCTACTAGATTCGGAACTTGCAATCCCGGGTCTAGTTAGGGATGCGCCAGTTGCCAGGGCCCATCAGCAGCATGTTAGTATTTTCACTTACTATATGTATATGGTTTTCAACCTTTCACAAATTAGTTCGTGAATTCAGTACAGTCCTAGCAGTAGCTCAGTTTTTAGTATCAGCTTAGTTCTTCATTGATACCATGTGATTGATATCATGTTCAGCTTTAGATATGCCATGATTGTATGCTTATATGCCATGCCATGTTTAGTTTATTCAGTATACTTAGCATATCCTTTCAAACAGCATGATTTAAAATCATATTTGCATCGTATGCATGTTTTAGTGAGGTAGATGGTTTCTTATTAAGCTTTTTAGCTTACAGATACTATTTTCCTTATACTGCAGATACAGGTAAAAGGAAAATGGACTAGCAGAGGAAGCTGGAGGCCAATGCAGAGATGGTGTGTGTGGCAGGAACTGGAATAAAAGATTCTTAGGGGACTTAGCAAGTTTAAACCGTAGAACTCTTTAGTGTTTTACTTTCTTGCACGTTTAGTTGTGTAATGCTATGAATCAGTGAACTATGTGTCATGTTAAGTTTAGAATACTAGTTTTATGTTATTAGAATGTTTCTCATGTAGTGTATAACTCATATGTGAGATTTTGGCACGCCCAAGTCTTTGAAATCGAGTTTAGTGAAATCGAACTCGATCGGTTCTGAACCGATCGTGAGTGGTTGTGCTTGGATCGTCATCGACCGATCCATGCGCGAATAGAGAGTTGGTCTGTTATGGATCGGTCGGATCGGCCACCGACCGATCCATTGTGCGAACAGAGCATCGGCGCTCACCGATCGGTCACCGACCGATCGGTGAGCTCGGATCGGTGGCCGATCGATCAGGTACTCTGGATCCGGTAGACCGATCCAGCCGCATACAAAGGTGAGGGAGCATATGGATCGGTCTGCCGACCGATCCAGAGAGTTTTTTCGTGCCAGTAACAAGCTAGATCGATCACAGGATCGATCCGACAGCCCAATCGATCTATGGATCGATTGAAGTGCCTAATTACAGCTAGCAGGCCATCCGAGAGGCATAGATTATCTTCCCTAACATGTGTACAACTCCTAGGTACACCCAGAACACTAAGTTAAACTTTACAGCATTTAGTTCAGTAAAATTTTAAATTAGCCAGTTTTCATTCCGCATTAATAGTCCAGCACAGCATAATGTAGCGATCGGCTTCGCAGCCTAGCTAGTAGGAGGCGGGTCGTTACAGAGTGGTATCAGAGCAGTGTTCCATACTTCCTACACACACATCAGCATTGAACCTACAGCTTCCAAGTAAGAATACCTCTACTTTATTTATGCTTTCTGTTTCCTTGTTATAGATCATGTTTATAGATAAACTGCTGCATGATAGTATGTGATAGTATATAACATGATAACGATAGTTATACAATTATGATTGTAATAGTTATTCATGTTCTGTCCTCTATGTCTTTAGCAATGGCACGAGGACGCCCAACTAGAAGGGCACTAGCTACTGAGCCCCAACAAGAGGCGGCGCCTGCCTCCCGGACCTTACAACATTAGTGGCTCGATTACAGCAACAGCAACGAGAAATAGCCACCTTAAAGGCTAATCAGAAGATACCCCCACAGCCGAACCCGACGACTCGAAGTCTTAGAGGTTCCACCATCCCAGCCTACAGCCAGCAGCTGAGCTAAGAAAGGAAGCCTATCTGATCCAGGGGAGCCAGAGAACTTCTCAGGCACTAGTGAACCATGGGATGCACAAGCCTGGTTCAAAACACTGGAGAGCACGATGGAGCTTCTGGACTGGCCAGAACACGAGAAGGTGAAGTGTGCCTCCTTCTGCCTGACAGGAGACGCACGCATGTGGTGGGAAAGAATCAGAACGAAGCGCCCAGTGAACCAGATGTCATGGGCTGACTTCGAGAAGGAATTCTTCGAGGAGTTCTTTCACATACGGGTTACAAACCGCCACTACGACGAGTTCACTGAGTTTCGTCAGGGCAACCTTTCAGTTGAGGAAGCCGTGAAGAAATTCAACAGGTTGGCTCGTCTATGCCCAGAGCTAGTCAGCACAAAGAAGGAACGAATCCGGTTGATGCTCAAGATGCTGAGGCCAGAGATAGCAGTGAACGTGGCTGGTGGCATACATAGCCCACAAACCATAGAGGAGTTAGTGAGCAGTGCCTTGACCACAGAGCATTACCAGAACAGCATAAAGCAGCAGAAGCAAGTCTCCTCAGAGTTCAAAGGCCAAGGAAACTCTCACACTCAAAAACAGCAAGGCCACAGCTCTAACTGGAAAGGGAACTCCAACAGCAAGCGCAAATCAGGGAGTGACCCAAAAGGAGGACCATCTAGTAAGCGACCCAGTTATCCAAAGTGTGCTACTTGTGGGAAATTCCACCCAGGGGTTTATCGCAAGGGCACACGAGGATGCTTTGAATGTAGACAAGAAGGGCACATGGCCAAGCAGTGCCCGAACAAGACCGGTCTTCCTCAGCCACGTGATTCAATATGCGAGCCACCGGCTATTATATCGATGATGCAGCCTAGAAGGTCCACTTATCGGCCAGGCATTAGAAGCCCCTCCGATGGCGAATCGCGAGGATCTACTCACTCACCGAGAGGGCGTAGCTAATGCCTCGGCGGTTGTCACAGTCGATTAGCATTTTACAAGATAGTGTCTTTGCTTATTTGATCTTGGGCAACCCATTCATATATAGCCGGGATGTTCTCCGAAAATTAGAAATACCCTCGGAGGTACTCGGTGGTCGGTTTCACTACCTTCGGAGAGATCATGGCATCCACGCACCGGCTCAGAGCAGTGCCACATAGTAGGCAGAGAGCTCTTTTGTGATCCGATAGTGCTAGAGATGACCGACTATGACGTTATCTTTGGAATGGACTTTCGATCGGATACGGTGCTACCATAGAGTGCCGTAAATAGAAAGTCATCTTCCAACCTGAAGCGGCAGTGCAATTTGAATACAGTGGGGAACCAAAGAGAAAGGCCAAGAAGTTATGAAAGCACGAAAGCTACTGGATTCAGAATGTACAGGATTCCTAGCACACGTAGTCAACGCCAGCCAGGACAAGAACCAACAGCTAGCAGAGGTTCGAGTCGTATGTGACTATCCAGCTTCCCTCAAGAGTTACCAGGCTTAGCACCGCAAGGAGATTGACTTTGAGATAGAGCTCATTCGATACAAACCCTATCTCCAAAGCGCCTTATCGCATGGCTCCAGCAGAATCAGACTTCAGGAGCAACTCAGGAGCTGCTTGACAAGGGTTTCATACGCCGAGTCATTCACCATGGGGAGCGCTTGTATTGTTCGTGAAGAAGAAGGATGGAAGCATGAGACTGTGCATAGACTAGATCAATGAACCAAGTCACGATCAAGAACAGGTATCCTTCCGAATCGATGATTGTTCGACCAAGGGCAGCAGTGTTCTCTAAGATAGATCTCGGATCAGGTTATCATCGGTAAAGGTTAAAGAAGGGATATACCCAAGACAACATTCAGAACCGGATACGGACACTACGAGTTCGTAGTCATGCCCTTTGCCGTGACTCAGCTACATTCATGGATCTCATGAACAGAGTATTCAGGGAGTATTTAGATAAGTTTGTTATTGTGTTTATCGATGACATTCTTATCTACTCAGGAACTCAGGAAGAACACTCAGAGCACCTGAAACTAGTATTGCAGACCCTTCAGCAGAACCAGCTATACGCCAAGTTCACGAAATGCGAATTTTGACTAGATCAGGTGTCCTTCCTGAGTCACATCATCTCAAAGGATGGTATTATGGTAGATCCCAGCAAGATAGAAGCAGTAAGTAACTGGAAGAGACCTAAGAACGCCAGTGAAATCAGGAGCTTTCTGGGATTAGTAGGATATTACAAAAAGTTTATAGAGGACTTCTCCAGGATAGCCTCCCCACTGACAGCTCTTACCAGAAAGAACAGGAAATTTCAGTGGACAGAGGACTGTGAGAACAGCTTCAGCGAGCTAAAAAGGAGATTGACCAGTGCTCCCATTTTGGCTCTACCAGACAACACCAGCAGCTTTGACATCTATAGTGATGCCTCTAAGTTGGGACTAGGAGCAGTACTGATGCAAAACGGCAAGGTGATCGCCTATGCCTCCAGACAACTCAAGGATTATGAGAAGAATTACCCTACTCATGACCTTGAGCTTGCAGCAGTAGTGTTCGCTCTCAAAATTTGGAGACATTACTTATATGGAGCTCAGTGCAGAGTGTATACAGATCATCAGAGTCTGAAGTACTTCTTCACTCAGAAGGATCTGAACATGCGACAGCGCAGATGGCTTGAGTTGGTCAAAGACTACGATATAGACATCCTCTACCATCCAGGGAAAGCCAATAAGGTAGCCGACGCACTTAGCAGAAAATCCAGCGCTACCTTATTATCTCTTACAGCCATATCACCGCCCCTACAGAAGGAGATTGTAGATTTCGGTCTCGAACTCATCGTTGGACAGCTCTCTACTATGACCTTAGAGTCTACCTTGCTTGGTGATATTCAGTCAGCTCAGGAGCAGGACCCTGAAATTCAGAAAATCAAGCAAGGGCTAGCAGAATCAGAAAATAGAGAATTCAGAGTGTCCGATAGCGGGGTGTTGTATTTTGGTGACAGACTCTGTGTTCCAGATCAGGAGGAGCTACGGAGACAGATTTTAGATGAGGCTCACAAGACTCCCTATGCGATGCATCCAGGTTCCACCAAAATGTATCAAGACCTGAAGAACCATTTTTGGTGGCCCGGGATGAAGCGAGACATCACCAGATATGTTAGCATCTGCCTCACCTGTCAGAGGGTCAAGGCAGAACATCAGCGACCAGGAAGAGTTCTGCAGCCCATACAGATTCCAGAATGGAAGTGGGAGGATATCTCTATGGATTTCATAGTGGGACTGCCCAGAACCACGAATGGTTTTGACGCCATCTGGGTAATAGTCGACAGGTTGACTAAATCAGCCCACTTCTTAGCTATCAAGATATCCTACTCCATGGAGAGGCTAGCTCAGTTGTATCTCCAAGAGATCGTCAGACTACATGGAGTCCCACGAACCATCATTTCAGACAGAGACAGCAGATTCACATCACACTAGTGTTGGGCACTAAGTTAAAGTTCAAGACAACATTCCATCCTCGACGGATGGTCGACGGAGCGAGTGAATCAGGTACTCGAAGATATGCTCCGAGCGTGTGCCCTAGACTTCAAGGGAAGTTGGTGCAAATATCTGAGCTTAGCAGAGTTTGCATACAACAACAGCTATCAGGCCACTATCGGCATGGCACCTTACGAGGCTCTCTATGGGCG